>NC_090934.1:1430121970-1430748401 GCF_040938575.1 Ambystoma mexicanum | reverse complement strand
TCAAGACCAACAACATGGATATGTTGCTTCCTACCAACTCATCTTCTTCTAGGTCGTGACTTTTTTATGTTACTGAAGTGTTGCAGTCTCTAACTTGGCCCCAATAATGGTGGGCTTGGCACCGATTGGTACCCCTTGTCATGTTTACTAGATCCCCACTGTTCCACCAGCAACGCCGCCGACAGCACTCACGGGGCACTACATTTCCCAGTGGGGCTTGGGTTCACTTCACCCTTGCAATGCTTTCTTCTGTGCGTTCCACACCTCGCTTGAATCCAATGTCCTATTTAGGTCACGCCTCCTCAGACGCTGTTGCTCCTAAACCGTTGTGTTACGGCAAGCAGCGCTTTTGTAATACTTCCTCGTTTTCCTGATTTTCTGGTATTAGAATCTTGCATGCCCTCTGGACTTTTGGATCCTGTCTTGTACCTGACACTAAGTACTTCAAGATCTCTGTGTTTTGCTGATTACGGATTGCCTTTTTTAATAACCCAATTAAGAGGTACACAATGATCTCTCATCTCAAAAAGCTAAACCCATCTGTTGCCTGTATACAGGATACACACCTCTCTCTTACAGAAGGCATGAAACTCAAAACCCTATGGGTCAATGATGTTATTGCCAGTCCAGCGTTTGGAAGAAAAATGGTGTGGCCATACTAATTAATAAGAAGGAATCATGTAAGATTCTAGGTCAAAATGTGGATACCAATGGGAGGTTGGCGTGGGTCAAATTGCTGGTTGGATCTGATATCATTACTGTTATGTGTATTAATGGTCCCACTCTACCTGATCCGATTGGGACTCTATCAAACAAACAATACTTAACTCAGATTTCTCCAATCTAATGTTATTTGGTAATATGAACTGAGTTCTAGATCCCTTCTTAGAAAGAACATCCAAATGCTCCCTCAATAATTCTACGTCCATAAAGCTTTTAGACATTGCTTAACTAAAACTGGCCTTATTGACACTTGGAGACTGGCTCATCCGGTTGACGCAGAATACACATTTCATTCACATCCCCATGATACCCTATTGCTCCTCGATTACATTTTCACTACTAAATCCTTTATAAATACCATTACTGACGCCCTCATCTCTAACATTATTATATCTGATCATGACCCAGACATAACTTCCTTTGATATCTCTGACATTAAAAAAAAAACATCCTCTAGATGGACATTTTATAACTTTCTTCTTCAGGACCAACAATTCATCCAGTCTTTAATGTTCTTCCAACAGAACTTTTTTCAGAAAATCTAGATGAAGATACGTCCATCGCCACTAACCTGGGCATCTCTAAAGCTGCCCTAAAATGTCATATAATGGCCTTCTCCAGTATCAAAAAAGAAGCAATAAAAAAAAAACTTAATTATTTATACCTTCAGCTTACTAGTGCAGAGAACCAACATTATTACTCGTCGACGAACGCAGACCTTCATACCGTCTTGTCCCTATGCTTTCAAATTAACAAAATACTTACTGAACAAGCTGCTGGTGCCATATTAAAATACAAATACAATATTTACCAAACCTCCAACAAAGCTGGCAATGCTCTGACCTACTATCTCAAAGCTAGGAAAGAGAAAACACTAATATCACACATTAAAAATCCCTGTGGTTCCATCATCACCAATCCCTCTGATATTATAGAGATCTTCAAGGAATTCTACACTGACCTATATTCTCCGGAGTCTTCGGTCCCACAGGATAATTTCAAATATTTCTTTGATAATATTAACAGATGATCTTACCCATCAACTGATCTTGGTGGCCTTGATGGTGACTTTACTGCATGGTAATTCATACAGGCCATCAAGGGGTTGGGAAAATGAAAGGCACCAGGAACTGACTGTCTATCGACTGAATGTTTTAATCAGTTCTCCAGCTCCTTAACCCCCAGACTCAAAACCCTTCACTCTTCTTTTATTTCTAAAGGCTCATTGTTTGGAACCTTCTCTGAGGCCCTCCATATCCTATTTCCTAAAGCCGAAAAAGATTGAGATCTTCCCAAAGATTATAGAGCCATATCCCTCATAAATTTAGAAAGCAATATCTTTGCCAGAATAATTGCCAATAGAATTTAAATGAATCCTAATTTCATTAAATCCGACCAAGTAGGTTATGTCAAAGGCAGGAACATTACGGCCAATGCTAGAATCCTACTTAATTCCCTGAACATTATTTCATAGGACAAAAAAGACAAATCAGGCTATGCCCCTATCGCCTTAGACACTGAAAAGGCCTTTGATCGCGTCAACTGGGACTATGGGCCTCATTACATGGTAGAAGATAACCATGGCGCTATTAGCTTCTGGGTCCGGGTAGGCGGTATGGGGACTTACCGGGTCATTCCGACCCTGTAGGACTCGGTAAGTCCCCATGCCAATTACCATTCCCCATTCCCATTTGAGCCCCCATAGGGCTCAATGGGAATGGGGAAGGAGCAAATAACGGTACCGCTATTAGCGGTACCGTTATTTGCTCTGAAGTCCCTCAGCGGGTCCTGTCCTTAACATGTGGTCTGACCACATGTTAAGGACGGGACCCGCTGAGGGACCTCGTAGTAGGGCGGTAAGGGATTACCAGCACCGGTGCCCTTACCGGTGCCGGTAATCCCTTACCGCATAACGTGTAATGAGGCCCTATATGTTCCAAGCTCTGTGATGGCAGGGCTGTGGTTAGAGCTTCATATCCCTTGCTAAACTTCTGTACTCTGATCCCAAATCCTTGATATGTATTTATGGTCAGTCCTCATCCTATTTCTCCTTATAAAGAGGAACTAGCAGTGATACCCTCTATCCCCCATTCTATATGTGCTATCCCTCAAACCCCTTATAGAACTAATCCGATCTGATAAGAATATTTGAGGGATGCGTTCGGCATGCATGAAACTAAGGTAGCCACCTATGCGGACAATATTCTCATTCTTATGAAAAAGCCTAAACAACACCTCTGCTATCTGCTGCCAAGATTACTAGATTATTCATCTGTATCTGGGTATAAACTCAATAGAGACAAATCAGAGCTATTACTGCTCAGTTCATACTGCCTTAAACATGAATTATACATCTTTGGCTTCAAATGGTGCGATAACTTCTTCAAATATTTAGGCTTACGATATTCTTCCTTGGTTTGCAGCACTATCAAAATCAATTCATCAACAGGCTTAAAGATTTATCCTCCAGCTGGTACTCTCTTTATTTATCCTGGTGGGTCACCTGAACACTAGTGAGATAATGTTTTCCTCTATTGTCCTATACTATTAAAAATGCTTTCTGTACTTCTCCCAACTACATTTTTCAAATCGATCTACTCAATTGTGCTCAAATTTATATGGGGATAAAAACAAATGCAAAATAATTGCACTCAACAAACTCAAGAACTCTTATTAAAGACCTGGGGTCAGATTTCCGGATTTCAAACTATATCATTACACGTTCATACTTAAAAAAAAACTGCTGTTGGCATTCCCCTTCTGATTTAAATGACCCCACCTCCTGGTACATAATTGAAAAACTGTTTGTTTCCCCTCATAATATCGCTGATGCATTTTATCTCTCTAATCGCTCTTCCAGTACACTTTCCGGCCTGATCAAAACATCCAAATCTGCCCTAAGTGCACTCCTCTTCTCATCCATCAAATCCCCTTCCCGGAACTAACCCCTTACTTGTGGCATAACAAGTCTATTATGATTAGTAACAGAGTACTATATAGGAAGTCATGGCTCTCCAAGGGTATTAGGTTTATCTATAACGTCATTCCAGGACCTCAAGAATTCATTTTCTCTAGATCTATCAGACTTTACCTTTTACAACAAGCTTGCCAACGCTTGTCTGGATGGTCTTAAAGCTCACAACAACAAAGTTCTTTCTCCATACACCACAAAACTACATCTAATGACCACGATCCCTGACATTCGAGCTGCCAAACTCTACAAACTGTTGACCACGGCCGACTCTCCTACAATCAAGTGGCTCGTACAATCCCAATGGTGGACTGATCATGGTCAGGTCTTCAATGATCATAGATAGTATCAGCTATGGTCTAAGATCATATATGTTTCCACCCCTGCCAACATCACTCACAATCTCTTTTCTTCACACACAGAGCCGTCATCACCCCCTTTGTAACTAACAAAAGCTACAACTCAATCAGATGACAACTGTTGGTCATGCGGGAATACCCTGGATTCTTACAAGCATATATTTTATGAATACCCATGTGTGTTCAGGCTATGGCAAGAAATCTGGAAATACCTAAAAGCCATCTTTAATATACATGTTCCTCTTTCCCTTGAACATGTATTTCTGGGAAGTATCGCCTTCAAAGTGGACAAATCTCTCTCCTCCCCGATTCTGTGTGACCTCTTGTTGCCATCAAGCTCATTACTGCCAATTGGAAAAACTTTCAAAAAATCTCAGCTACGGGGTGATGGAACAATATATCTGTCACACACATAGAACAAACACTGTATGGCTTTGCATCTTGATACTGTCCTCAAACAGAACTTGACATGGTGTTCATTTATTAATTACCTGGACCATCATAATATGTCTGCACATTGTTCATGAAGTTTCTCTTAATGTTGTAACACATGAATTTCTTTCCATTAACTATATGTACTGCAAGATTCTTAACTGTATATGAGCAAACTCGTAAACTGTATCCTTTCACCCCATCCCCTTCACCTCGTGTGCTGTGTCTGTTCATTCCCCAGTCTCTCCAAAACTCAATTGTTTATCCACTCTTATGCATATCACTTGACAGCAATCGATTATTGTATTCTCTTCATTGTTGACCTGGCTTATTCAATTCACCTGTTTTTATCCACTCACTAATGACTGCCTATCAAGATTTTAATATATTGTTCTAATTCTTGTATCAATGTATAGCACTCAGTTTTTTAAAAAATATTTTCAATCTTATCAATGTGTTGTGATTCATTCTCTAATGTTCAATACAAATGTATTCAACTTTAAATAGGAATGTGTCAAGCAGCCTGAATGTTGTTTCTCAAACTGGCGCTCTAGAACATGGAACAATGAGTTCTCATCTGCCAAGATTATATTTCTATATATAGATATTGTTCTCTAGTTAGGCATAACGTGCATAGACAGAAGGCCCAACCTATATTTAAGAATTACTATGAGGAAACTGTTTGGCAGGGAAAGTGCTTTGACCAGACTTTCCCTTCTAATTTTACAAAATTAAATTCTTCCAATAGTGAAGACAGTTCTAGGCCATACAAAGGAGCTGGTGTACTTTGTGATTATAAAACTTTATAGGTGGCATAAAAGTGAACCTACAGTATTTTCAGGCTAAGCAGCTAATTTGTGCTCCAAATTGCTCCCATTTCTAAGAGAGACTAACTCTATCTGCAGGCAGCATTGTACGGTCAATCCTTAACCAATCCCTACCTCAGGAATCTTCCTGGAAGCCTTCAAAACCTCTTATATCAAACCCCTCCTCAAAAAATACACGCTCGACCTTCTCATTCCCCAGAACTACCGGCCCATTTCCAACACCGCTTAAAGCCAAATTCATGGACCACACAGCATACGAGCAGCTCTGCCACTTCACTGAAGCCAACAACCTTCTAAACCCTACCCAATCAGGCTTCAGACCACTCAGAGGAACTGAGTCCTCCCTGATGTCCGTGTGGGATGACCTAAAAAGAACAGCAGATGCGGAAGGATGCGCTGTGCGCATTCTCAACGACCTATCAGCTGCCTTCAATACCATTGACCACACCATACTCCTAGACAGGCTACATTCTTTATGAATCAAGGACACTGCTCTCACATGGCTCTCCTCCTTCAAATCCTGTACCTCACCTTCTAAACCTAATCTCTGCCATATTCACCATCATATTCTCCAGCTTAGTTTATGAAAACTGCCTTAATCTAGGTGCACCACTGTTCCAATTTAGAAAACTTCAAAGAATCCAAAATGTTGTGGCCCGTCTGCTCATTGGCCTCCCACTTAGAGAGCACATCTGCCCTGAACTGAGAGTCCTGCACTGGATCCATACTGGTCGACAGACTACCTTCAAAGCCATGTGCATTACTCACCATGCCATCTACAAAACTGGTCCCAAATTCCTCCAAGATAAACTCAAACACTACCAACCCTCCAGGACCCTCAAATCCAGCACAGCACTCCCCATCATCCCCCATTGAAACTCAACCAGACGGGGAGGTTCCTCCATCTCCATCCATGCTCCCAGAATCTGGAACTCTCTCCCTCTCCCCATCCTCTTCATTGACAAACACCTTGCATTCAGAAAGGCTCTCAATACTTGGCTATTCACTTCCTCTTCCTGAATTCCCCCTTCTGCATTATCCTTGACTGCTTCTCACACACAAGCACTGGCCCAGGCACACCAAAACACCAACAGTTCATGACACAATGGATGCTGGTTGCTTTTGTGGTGGCCCACCATGATAAACACATGCAATTCCACTTCAGCAGACAATCACACATTGCCCCGCCACCCGAACTCCAGCACTGTAACTGGTGCACTCTGGCTACCGGACAACACCTGGAAATCTAATAGTACCTTGAACGTTACTACTGAAAAGTTTCTGGACAGCAGATGAGGCCTGAAAAATGCACCAGGGCCGCATCCAAATTCCCACCTCAGCGAAATACCTAGAGCTCCCTGCATCAGCAGACCCTACACTATTTAATATTTAATATCAAAGTGGGTTTGCCATAAAGATGCAGAATGTTTGGTTGGACAAATCATTAGAGGTAGTAATTTAAGTGCACCTCATTTGATTTGGGGATAGGACATGTTAAGCACTTGGATGGATTGCCCTATCCTGTTATCAAAGGGGCTTGCCCAAACACTCAGCACAGCATAACATACCTAGATGGTTGTTTCTTTTGGGGATGGGAAATAATATCATAGATCATAGCTGAGACCCATACAATACCAGCAGAAGCCATGCCATAGGGTTGGAGCTAGCTATGAGGGTGGCCTGGCACTGCATCTGACTTAGACATGTGGGTCCACTCAAGGTGTAGAGGAGCAGGTAGATGCCATCCTGGCAGTCCCCACCCTTCACCGCCGTCATATTGGAACAGTCAGAGAAGAGTCATAAATGGGACTGCCTGCATCATTCCTATATCGCATTGAGTGTATGAGAGAGGTTATGCACTCAGACAGCCATACATAATGTACCCTTGCACTGAAAGTGTGGAAGAATGTTGCATGGAAGAATGCTATATGGAAGGATGCTGCCTGCCAAGATGTTGGAATGCATCAATGAACATTGTGGATGAATGTTAAGGTGAAATCTGACGCGGATAAAGTGAGCTCTTAATCTGCGTCATATCAACCTATGCTGAAACGATATGAAAATACAAAGTAACAATGTAACTGAAGCACAAAGAGTAACATGAACCTAAAGCAAAAGTAATCATGGATTTAAAAAAAAAGATGAAATAACTTACTGACAAATAAATGTAAATATGCAGTAAAGCAAGGTAGAAATAAAACATATACAAGCTTGCTAAAAATAATATATAATGTGGCAAGGATGGCCATATTAAAAGAAATGTGCACCAGATCACAATGAATTTAACCAAGCTACCTCAGAGACATGCCATGGCTGTAAGAGCCAGGTGACATGGAAGAAAATCCCTGTGAGCAGACCCGACGATGAGTCTAGGTTGGCCCAGATGGAAGATTCTATTTTGAGGGATGAGCGCAGAGCACAAAGGGAGAACATGGATACGCTCTGAATGTGGGATAATTCTTCATAGGTGAAGGAAGACGAAAACACCTATTAGAGATACATTTTTTGTCAATTAAAAGTCTACAAAGTTCACATGAGAAAGAGTGAGCAAGTTACTAGAGACCAAAAGGAGCAACAGCACCGTGCATAATTAAATCCAATAGCAGTAAATGGAAGGCTGAAATTGACAAATGTGTGGTCTTTTCAAATGTGACTCAGAAATTGGAAACAAAGGATATTCATTAGAGCTTCAAGCTAAGATAGTGGTGTGCTCACACTCCCTTGAATGTTCCAGGACAGATAGCAGCAACAAGGTCAACTACAAACAGAAGATTTTGACATGTGACCTACCAATGAGAGATGATGGACTAATTGGGAAAATGGGGAGTAGTCTGATGGGATTCAAACACCTAAGTTTCATTTCACATTCATGCTGCTAAGGAGCCAAAAGTCCAACGTTGGGATAGTATGCCAGCCAATCACTGAGGTTGGGGGGGGGGGCAACTTAACATACAATGTTACAGGAGCCAACCCACTGTAACTTTGGCTGATATAATCAGTACTGTATGCATTTAGTGGTAGTTCAAGGCGTGCCCTACAGTCAAGGGGTAGCCAATGAAGCACTATTCATTATATGTTCTATAGGTAGATTTGTTCCCTTCACCAATTCCTACCCTTCATAGGTTTTGTATTTTGCCATGCCGAATGACATCATAGATAATGCATATTGAGGTATAAGACCTCCATGCAATCAAACTTGATTGTGAGTATACATGCATCAGTCCGATGTTTGTCAGATCTCCCTACTATTTTAAACTGAGAATAAAGTAGTACTTTGCCATATTCCCTGAGTCTGTCTGGTTATTTTATTTGTTACCATCATTGTAATTCCATCCAGCACAAGAGACACTTCAAGGTGCTACAGCACAATTGCATTACGCCTACAAGGTTTCAGCCCACCCATGATGCTTCAATTTACTTGCTAGCAACCACTTCACACCTATAATTGCTCAGGCTAGCTGCAGATTGCACAGTGGTTTCAAGCAAGTATCCCCTTCCATCTCGCTTATTAGATTACTTGGTTAATCTTCTTATTAAGTGGAAGAGGCTTAGTAGCAATTATTATTTAATGTATTTGTCTACTGCACTTAAAAAAGACTTAGGGGTAACCGGACCACAGTGCCATAAAGAACCTGACAAAGCGACATTGACGATAAACTCATTTGAGTTTAAGGTATGTACAAATACACCACATCTGTGGACACCTGCTGCAGGCACAGCACTCCATCCATACTCTCCAGAACGCAGCTATGGCTATGTCAAATTCAGTCTATTTGCTCACATAACTTATTGCATTGAAAACCCAGACCTGCCTCAACACCTCTGCCCTTAGAATACAATGACAACCAAGAATACATTTGGTCTAGCTGGGCACACATCGAGTCTCTTGTACTAGTGCTCTGTCTTGACCACCGAAAGCACCCGCCCAAATACCTGACCTCTTGCGTTGCTTGCTAGAGCCTACCCAGCACTCCTAAGTCTACTCTTAGAATGTTTTCCCATACCTGGACTTTCGGCCCATCAGGGTGCTCCAACCACAAAGGGCATTGAGACCATATAAATGGAAAAATTGTGCTATATAAATGACGACTACAATAAAAAACAATACCATGTAATGAACAGTGGGATACTTTAGCAATTATAAAGCCCAGGCACTTCAGTTTCTTGACCCGGTGAAAGCACACTTCCCCCAATTTCCAACGGTGCTCTGCCTTATTGATCTTGAAACTTTTAAAACACATTGGGCCTAATTTACAAAGGCTTTTATAAATCAGGCCCAATATCTTTGTTTTGGTTGGATTCATTTGTAAACACTTTGCTGTGGTACATGATTTAAAACTCGCAATAAGGTGCTGCAAACCCAATTGGGTTTGATCGAAAAGAATTATCATCCGTGGAGCTTAACAATGTGATGTTCTCCCTAGCGATTTGCAGGGGGACAAAAGCTGCAGGGTTCAAACATGACTCCAAATCTGATAAATACGGATGAAAAAAGCAGGGGACGAGTACACAAGCCTGGCTAAGCCCATTGCTTGTTGGTATTTCCTTCATTAAGGACCCGTTCATATCAAGTCTTAGACGCAAGGATGTTTCCTTATGTAAGTTAACCAAGGAGGGTAGTAAAGTCTATGGGAATCCTCATTGTTTAAATTTCAGCCAGAGGCAGGATCTATCTACCATATCGAACATCCATGTCAAATCTACACAAGCAATGGGTAAGCACCCTGACCACATGTCTTCCCCAATAATGCGCTCATAATAAGGCCCTTTATCCCTGTCCCGTTCTCTCGCCTAAAACCAGTCTGGAACTTGAATAGTGGCCCAATTTTAGATATCCATTCCTCAATTTCTTTCTGGATCAGTGAGGCAAATATTTTACTGTTCGCGCCAAGTGGAGCTATTGGTCAGTAATGAGTTTGTTTGTTGTGGTCTCCTTTCTTGTGGAACAGGATGATAAAGGAGACTGTCCAACTTTTCTGAATGTATTTTGTTATCACAATATTGTTAAACAACACGGAAAATATGAGGGCTGCTTTAAGAACGCTATTACTTAGCCCATCAGGGCTTCGGGCATGTGAGTTTGAAGAATTATTAATAACTTCCAATATATCTTCACATGAGAATATCATGTTCCAATGACCATCCGTGAAATCCACATATGTATATTTCAGATTTCCTTCATATAGCACCAGAAAGAACTGTCCCCATCTACCTTTCCGGAATAGAGTTAATTTACACGTTATTTTGAAAATCCCCCTTATTTTGGGCCAAAGTCCAAACATTGTTCACACTTTTCTTCAGAATGGCCGCCAGCATGCATTCTCTGTATTTTTGCAAAAATAGGTATCGGTGTGCCTTGACCCAATTTCTATACGATTGAGTCTGCTTTCTGATTTTCTGCATCATGATCCATAACTCAATGTTCAACAGTTGGAAAGCTGTTGGCACTCGGGAGGTGTCTTTTTTCTGTTTTTGGCAGGATGCGTCAAACACATTCCTGTGAGCTTTGGAACAGTGTTTCGTCGCACTCCTGACAACTACCGAAACCTCATTTTGTATAAAATTAGAGAATGCATCTGGGTTGAAACCTGCTATCTCCTGCACCCCTGTGATCCTATTCATGAACCTAGTCATTAGCTCATTAAAGATATCTATCAACTTGGGTTTCCAGGTCACACAGGACAGTTTACTGTCCACCTAGACGTTTTTACATGAAGTTGGAAACCCGGTTCTTTTGTGGGATTGAAAGGCAGCGATCAGCGGCAATGGTCACTCAAGCAATTGTATTTAAATGTGAAATACTCACACTCATGAAAAAGGGACTCTGATGGACATATGTCGTCAATCCAAGAAACTGATTCCTCTCTATGCCATGTGGCATTACTGGAGATGTCACCTTTGCCATTCCCCTTAAGAAAGAGTAAGCCCTATTCTCTACATACCTTGTCCCGCTGCATTCCAAACTCCTTTTGTCTATTTTGGTGTCTCCGATCTCTAATAAGGGGAGCATTTTTACAAAGATGAGGTTGTATACAAATCGAATTCCAGTCACCTGCTAAACAACCCCCCTCGCCCGCTGGCGTTTTAACCTTATATACATTCAGGTAATACTCAGTGGCTCATATGAAACCTTCTGTTGCAGAGTCAGAAGGATGCCAGTAAATAGCAGACCTTTACAGAATGTGTCCCCATAAGGGAAAGTAGTTTTTACCGCTAAAAACCCACTTGTTGTATTCGACAGATGTTTCACTGTTATGGCCCAGGTTATTGTTAATACCTATCAGCTGGCCTCCTGAAGTTCTTCCCCCACCTTAGAGCTCGAGGCATCTTGCTGGAACACTTGATAGTCAACTCACACCATCTGCTTTTGAGTGCATGTTTCTTGAAGGTAAAAAATACAATACTGATTCAAATCCCCACACAGCTTTTTGTTTGACATCAGTTTACTGTATCCTCTCACCAGAGGCGTCACTAGAGGGGGGCTGAGGGGGCTATAGTCCTGGGTCTTTTGGTTGTAGCCTCGGATAGAAGCTCAGGGGCTACAACCAAAAGGCTATAGCTAGCCCGAGTCACGACAGTCCCAACATTAGCGTAGCCCCTGATCTTTTCCGGACCTAACAACACCCCTGCCTCTCACGTTCCATGACATCTGGGTCATCCTTTTTCTTTGATCTCCAGTAGACTCATTGTCATCAATGATATTGCCCCCCATTTTTAATTCATTGTGCAAAGATAAGGTCACTGGCACCCACGACAGGCCTCAGTCGTCAATGACTGTGGCACAGAGAGGTTCCGAGAAGCATCATTTTTTCACGTTGTTTCCTCTAGCACAAAACATTTTCAATCCAGCACCTAGATCCTTTTATCCCAAAGAATTCCCGTCACAATCATTATTAATGTTCTAATGAGTGAGCATAGATTGGTGGCCCAGGTGACTTGGCCGCAGATCCTATCCCATAGTTCTGAAAGCCTCAACTTTCTCTAATAGCATTGCATAGAGGCTTTAGAGGGAATCTTGAAGGCAACAATGTCGGTTCTTCCATCAAAATAAATGTCCACCAACTCAATATCCTTAGTGGAGATTAGCCTTAGCCTCAATTTTTCCTGATCCTGCCTATTCAAATGCATTACTACCCACCTGTGATGGAATGGCTACTGCTGTGAAGGGGCATGGGGAGGAGTTATGGCTAATCAACACTGAGCCCCACATTGCTATTAAAACAGCAATGATCCCAACCTTAAAGGTGTGAAACAGGCACAGCCCAACAGGTATAACTTGCTCTACTATTGTGGTAGTGCAGGCCGACTGCAGGCTATATCTTCAGGAGGGGTAGGAATGAATGACAGTAGCAAACCAAGCAACTTAACTACAATGTTTCCAAAACAAAATAATGTCCAATGAAGGGTCTATAAAAATATAGACTTCTAATCAAACAATAAAAAAACAATGAACTAACTAAAAGCACTAGTAAAAATCCATCCCTCGTCAGAAACCACAGAACATGCAGACTGTTCTAGAATGGCTCACAAAGCAAATGAGGTGGGGTATTAAGGCACTTCATTAGCAGAATGTTCAAGAATGTCTTAGAAGAGAAGCATGGATGAAAAGTTGCTTTGGTTCTCAATGTGGAGAAGAGGGAAAGGGCATCACCCCAGTACCTTATTTGTGTATTTGTGGGCTCCACAGCCTTGAGCCAGACTTCCCAGAGTTTCCATTGGTGGTGATTCTGTGTCGGGTTGGTGAGTTGGTCGTCTCTGTCCAACACTGAGTGCAGTGCAAGCAGCAAAATCACATGGCACGAAGAAGCTTGAAACATGCAGGCAATTCCCAGGTGATTGTAGCTCACAAACAGTTCAGTGTGGGTATCAGGTCCCAGAGCTGTCCCTTGACTACTAGGTTGCTGGAAGGCCCAGTCTGTGGTCTCCAGGGACAAAGTGGTTCTTTCTGTTCTGCACTACCAATCGAGGTCACGTGGAGGAAACCTACAGGTGATCCTTCACCTCCAGCGAACAGTAACCTGTTTACAGTGCAGCCAGCAGAGGGAGGCCTTGGTCCAGCTGTAGCCACCCTCACTGTTCACTGGGGGTGAATAGCTGATAGAGCGGAAACAGGACAGTAAGGCGTGAGCCTTTGGGCACGAGCCGTTTTGGTACTGCAGTTCACCATAGTTGTCCTTTTGGAGTTTCCTTTTGGTAGTGACCAGTAGGGGCACAAAAACGTATTAGTGCCATATTTGTCCTTAACTATATCGTCACCCTGAACACTAATATGGAGCACTTAGTATGTCAGTATATTGAGGGGACACACAGCACACTTAGTAAATAGATCTGGCTTTAAATGAACACACCATTCACTTTAACTGAACACTCAATCACACATAGCATAATCTTTGGTGAGTTTTTGTTGTCCAGTCTGTGCCATTTTGTTTATGTGCTGTTCTATCAGTTGTCTTGTTTTATTGTTTAGTGTTGTCTGTCTTAGTGAGATGGATTTGTTTGGTTCACAGGGTGTTCTTCCTGGTTCTTGGGGGTGATGTCACAGTTTTGAGTTCACAGGCTGTTTCACTTCCACCACTTCTCTCAGTTTGTGATTTCCCCGTGAAAGATGAATAGGACGACTCATGCTTCTTTGGTACTGGTTCACAGGCTTAGGAGAACTCAGCCTCAACGGCACTGATGCAGCAGGAGAGCCTGAGATATTGAAGGAGGTCTTAGAAAAAGGCGTGGGAAAGGAAGCAGGGCCAGCGCCCTTAGAGGAGGCCCTGATGTTAATAGAGACGAGGGAGGAAGGGTCCTCAGTGAATTGCCTCCTCAGGGACAGGTACGGCATAACATCCTTTGATGGCCCCACAGAGGCGGGCCATTGGAGGAGCAGGAGGGCATTTCTCTCCTGTGGGAGAAGAGAGTGGCCACAGAAACTATCCTGAATGAGGCGAGTAGGACTGTTCCTCTTTGGGTGGGGTCATTTAGGAAGAAGTGGTCGCACTTAGCATGGAAGATATGGGGGAGGTCTGACAGAAGGAGTCTCAGTGGAGGACAAGCCTGTGCAGTTGCTACAGTAGGTGGTTGACCTACCTGAGATGGGGAGGGGTATGAAGAAGTATAAACAGGAGACAAGGAGGTGGTGGACTAGAAGCCTCGCCATGCATATGCCTTTGCAGAGGGGGCAAGGAAGGAACACGAGGAGAACCCTGAAGTGGTAAACTCAACCTCCCATATGCCTGCCCTTGTGAAGACACACCTGGGCCATCTAATGTGTCAGGGAGGAACATATTTCCTGCATTAAACCGTGCCTGTTAGCCGAAGGAGGATCTAGATTATGCAGTAGTCCTGGCAAAAATGGAGTGGCAAATGCATATCCAACATCCTTTACTCTTTACTCCTGTAAATTGATGTGCATGACGGAAGGAATGAGGAAGACTTGGGAGTAGGACTGTCCTCACAGCTAGACCTGCTGTGTGTGAGAGTGGCTGTGGTCTGTGGTGGAGCTGGAGAACATTAGTGAGAGGACACACTCTGTTGAAGAACTTAAACCAGGCTGCAATGCTCGGTGGGATAGCTTGTTCTTTTTTGTTGGTGTGTCCAGCTGTGAAGATTAAGGTGCGGCTGCATCCTGAGAGACAGCCTGAGTAATTTAGTGAACGCTTCAACCCTGTAGAGAGCCTGACATAGTTAAAGGGCGGTGGCAGTGTAGGAGATAACCCAAGAGCATTTCTAAGTGGCCATGTCCTTTGTGAGAACCCAAAGATTTCTCTGTGGGGCTGCATCCTGTGAGATTGCCTGAGAATTTTAGTGCATGTCTACACCCTGAGAGAGATTAAGAATTGTATTGGCAGCTGCACCATGGAAGAGTGCCGGAGAACGTACATGGGTCATTCCACCAAGAAGTGACTGTTCATTCACATACATGTCCATTAGTCAACATGTGGCACTGCACGGTTTATCCTGTGGCAAGAGACAATAACCGCAGTCACAATGGACTGCACACTTGGGGGGCATCTTAGCCAAACACCAGTAACTCACACACATTCTGCTTGCCTGACAGACCACTGACGTGCAAATACTGTAGTGCAGCCTCATTCCATTCCACAGGTGAGGAAAACAGCAGAGACACATTAATAATCTCTTTGCTAGAGGCTCCACTATCTGTTCATGTTAACAATCTATCTTTATTCAACATGCCTAATTCACTGAGGAGTGTGCCCATTAGTATCTCATGCCCATAGACTGCACCACGACTTCTCACAATGCTTTGCACATCTGTCACAGATGCAGTGCTTGTTGGTCCATCACTGTTCTTGAGCTTGTTCTTCCTGGTGTTGTCGGATGTATTTGTGCTGTTTTTTTTGTTTCCTGCTCCCAGCATTATTTCTCCGATTGATGTGTGTAGTGCTGCAGGAAAACATCCTTGAACACTTGCACAGTGTCTCCTGCTTGTGATGGTTGTTATGACTCCTCTTGCCCAACACATGTGAATAAAAAGCAGTCAATGTTACATTGAAGTGTGTGTCCATAATATAATTCTGCATCTACCCAATGTTACTATTAGAAACGAAATATCCATGCAACACCAGACTAGATAGATTGCAAATCCCTCACTGCATGTGCCATATTGGCATCAACTACCATGGAACAGGCCCTTACAATGTTGGCCACGTTGGCCTAAACAGGTACACTTTTCTAAAGGATGCATTTCGATGGCTAACCCGCTTGGTGGCATCCTTGAATGTTCATACCGTACATAATATAAAGCAGATATTGATGCTGTCAATCTATGAGTCTTGAATCAATCTGTGATGACATAACACTGCCAATGTAGCCTGTGTAGCATGGTTGAAGTATAATTGCAATTGGTGGCTACAGAGGTCTTCAGGTTGTACAGTGGAAACACTTGGCACACCTACATTTGACATAGTGAATTACTGGCATCATAACCAAAGCTGAAATCTGAGCTTACCTTCTGGGCTACATGAACATTTCTTTCACAGGCTCTTAATTACTGATACAGGTTGTGACCACAGTGTGAAGGACACGCACAAAGGCAGGTGGCATGCCATTTCTTTTCCAGTTCACAGGGCACGAAGGACTGTTTTCCAATGTCTGCTGCAAAGTGTGAGGCCTTAGTCAATGTGACTCTACCTCAATCACCTCCTATCAGATGTCATCATCTCTGTGGTTCCTGTCCAGTAAAATGCTCTGACAACACAAGTCGTACCCAATGGCGGAACAATGCTATGCACCACTGAAGAATGGGAGGTGATTGTTGGTGGGAAGTAGGGGATTTGCTAGAGGAGGTGGTAGGAGGAGGGATAAAGGGAATAGATCAGGTGATAGCAGGAGACATCAAGAGAGTGGAGGGGGAGTGCTAAGGAGGACTTTGGGGAAGATGTTGAGGAGGAGAATTTGCTGATAAAGTCGGAAACCATTAGTGAGATACATTATATGAAGGAGGAGGGTGAGGCTCAGAGGAGTGCAGGAGAGACAGAGATGGAGGAGGGTGAGGAGATAGGCAGAGATGAACAGTGGCTGTAACAAAAAAGGAACTGAAAGAGAGTGACAAATAATTTGTAAAGGGAACCAGTAAGAGAAACAGATAGAGGGTGTATTATGGAAGTATTTGCTGGAGATACCCAGAAGCCTGAGGAAGTGAGCAGTACAGAAGTGGATGAAGAGGTCCTAGCAGAGTTAATGTTAAAGGTATTTGTACCGCTCACCGCCATCAAGGGAATTGGTCCCCAGGCGCTCAGGTGGATCTGCAAACGAGAATGCGGGTGGGTTAGTAGGGTGAAGAGGGAGTAGGATAGTGACAAAATGTGTGTCCTGTTGGCGGCTTCATTCGGTTTCCACTGTGCACTGAGCTTTGGTGTGAGTATCTGATTGATGTCAGCCCTCGTGTGCTATTGGTGTGGCTTAGGTGCAGGGTTGGACTGAGAACCAAGGGAGGCCCTAGAAATAATTTGCAAAGTGGCCTCATACTACACATTTTGAGCAAAGCCAACCCTTTTTTCTATGAGAACATTTGGAAATCTGTACACAAAAATAGCACATGAGAGTGCAGGGTACAGATACCTACCATGAAATCTCCAGAGTTCTCTGTAGCCCAATCCACCACTTATTGGTTTACATTTCACTAACATTCTGTATCCAAGGGCAGCACACGAATGTAACATAAGAGTCCCTCTATGACATGTAAGAGGATTCAATTCAACACTACAGCTAAGTCAACGCCTAGTCTATAATACTGAATGAAAACCCTTATTGATATATCTTTATGTCCAGTTCATGCGTTCTGGATGACTACCCCTATATAACACCCCTCTCTTGGAATCCCCCTGACCCCACTGAGCCAAGAAGTAGTTCTGTTTTGCAAGTTTAAAAGGTTTATTTGATAAATTAAAATATATATATATATCACACTTTATAATAAATTAATAATTGAATAGCACACTTAATCTGATATGATAAAGATCAACAACGGAGAATCTGGCACTAGCACACTTCTTATAATCACTAATGAGTTGACATGAAATGGATAAGGTAGCACACTGGTAAATAGGAACAAAAGTATAATGTGGTAGAGGATGCTTTATGTAAGCTCAGGTGGATGCAATATTCAATGAATGCAGTACAGAAAATACTCAATATGATTTCAACCAAACAATGTAATCACTTTTCTCTGGCAATCCCCTCCCCCCCTTGATGCAAGGCAAGGAAATGGAAGGAAAACACACAGTTCTCAGAAATGCAATCAATGTAAATCAGTTCACCCCAGCAAGCTTACACTACAGAAAACAGATAGGAGTTTTGAAAACACAGGCAAAATGCTTTGATATGTGCTAGCAATGGATGAGAAATATGCTGGAAATGCTTTTAATTCCCTTTCAGAGGTTCAGGGTGAGTGGTATCTAGTTAATATTAGTCCAGGCTCACACTAGCAATGATGCAGGGATAGTTAACAGGTTAAACGAATTTCTGGCAAATGGAAGGCAAGCAGCAGCTGATTTTACATGTGGAGAAATTTGCAAATCGCGGTAAAATTCGCGAATGCGTGTTCCGCGATTGCGGTAAAACTATAAGGGGTAGGAATGCGGTTCTAGGTTCGTAGGAAAGCCACGATTCTAAGCATTCTAAGGAAAGTTACTGCAAGTCTCTAACCCAAACGGTTACAGAGTTATGACCGATTTAATAGAGGTCGTTTTTGGTTTTGCAAATTTTAAAAGCTCAAAATGACAAGTGGCAGATTTTGCAGCTAAAATGACAGGTGACAGCTAGGAGGCAGTTCTACTTAGGTTAAATAGATTGAATTATATGATTTTAACTAAGAGAGGTGTTCTGAGTTTTGCTGAGTACTCACAAGAGATTTTGAACCGGAAAGCGACTTGGTCACGGACTTCAGTCTGGTCAGGTCTTCCCGGGTTCTGCTCACAGCGCCTGGCCTCTGGAACTGCTCACAGCATCGGGGTCAGCACTCTGGATACAATGGCCTGGTCTCTGCTAGGCACCGGTTCTCTGGGTCGGGTCCTGCCTTCTCTTTGGATATTTCTGTCACCGGGTTCTTGCAAAAGTTCTTGGCAAAATTCAGACGGCTCGCCCGGCTGTCTGAAGAGTTCAGTTGCAAAAATATTTTGAGGCCTGCTGACAAATACTCTTGCTGGCAGTGGCCTTTTTGGTTAAGGTTCTGAAGTCTCTGTTTATCTTGGAGTCTAAGTGTTGGCTCTTTGAAGATTGATGGAGGTAAGTATGGATTTTTCCGGCAGAGCGTCCCGCTGCAGATGGAATTGAAGGTCCCTATCTGTCCTGTCTGTCTGCTTTTATGTGTTTAGAATGTGGGTGTGTTCTAGCATCACTGACCCTACCTCTCTCTCAGCTTCTAATTGGTCAAACTTCCATTTATCATTTGATTGGGGGAGCTAGGTTGGGTCAGAGTGATGTCATTTTACAGCCTGCAGAAAGTCCACTCCTCCTGTCAACTTACACACAAATCTAGATTTGAAACAAATACATATTTGCAGAGGTACATATTGTTTTAAAATCATATGCACCCATCATGCATTACAGGAGGTATCCCCTGTTCAAACTCTGCTCTTCCTGGGAGCTTGCATTCAGAAATGGCACATATTTCACTTTTTAATTGATTTTTCAATTTCTGACATTGACCCAACTTTACATACATGTGCGCAGGGAGTATGGACATTAACTGATGAAGTTTCAGATTTTTAACATGCATACATTTAGAGTAATATCCACTTTTCCGCTGACACCCCCCTGAACATACCACCGGTTCTAAAAACCTCTTAAACTGTGGGCAGAAAAATCACAAGAATTATGGTATCATTTATAAAATTTTCACATGTCCGCTCTATGAATGATCCATCTTTTTAAAGTTATGTTCTGGCTCCAAAGGGGTGTGGTTTCCTCTCAGCACAAGGTAGAAATACTGGTTTATCCAGTTCTGCCAAGCCAGCTTGCTCTCACAGGCAGTGCTCCTCCCCTTTCCTCAGGAGGAAGCCACTTTTTACGACCATTTACGACTCCTGCCAATAAAACCTTTGCCTGAGCCAGGACAGGGCTTTGTTCACTTTCCTGCAGAGCACAGGTAATTCAATTATCAGATAGATGGCATATCCTTAGTGTGAGCAGCAAAAGGGCAGCTAGGCCTGGGAACACAGCTGTGACTCAAGTTTCACTCCTGATGGGGGTAGTTGCCAGGCAGAATTCAGTTCCTTAAGCCAGACTTTCAGCTAACTGTCATGTTTTTTTTGTTGCTTTTTAAATTAACTTGCAATTTTACACATGCAGCTAGAATGCTGATTCTAAGTTTAAACTATAACATTTAAACAATTGCAAAGGCATGTGACACCAAACATAGGTCACTCATTTAATCTAAACATTTTCGATTTTAGTGTCTTTAAATCCAGTGCAACTTAAACTGCTGACTCCATAGCAGTTTTGTTATAAGCATTGTTTTGGGCTCTTCATTTCCCAGATTTTGTAAGCACACAAAACCTCATTCTGCCAAATGTCTGCTGGTGTTCAGTGAATATTTTGCACATGTTGCAATGTTTAAAATAGACACTTTGGCTTGCCTTCAGAGAAACACAGGGTGGTTTTAAAACGCCGGCTTTTGGATAGTGGTGAGTACTGGTACTGCACCCATTTTTGGGATTGAACAAATGAATTCCCCACAATTCTAAGTTGCATTTGGCAATCAGCATTGCCATTCCCAATGGTTTCAGACTACTGTGCGGGTAGTCCAATGGTGGTTTTAAAGCGCTTTGAAGCTAACCGGCGCTACGGTTTTTCCTTTGGCAACCCATTTCCCTCATGGCAACCCGGCCTTTCATTCTCGCACTGGTGGGTGGCAAGTGAGGCAACCATTTTGGTGGGCGCACAAACTGCGCAGCTTTCCTGGATTTCGGCGCACATGTGGGTTTTCCGCCATCTTGACTTTTCTAAGCCCACAGCACCAAATGTTGTAGCATGATAGCTTAAACGTGGGTCAGGACACCCAACAAGCCCCCCCACGTGACTGCACTTTGAATTTGAGTCGATGGGGAGTCGCGTGCCCAAGGGTTTTGACCCACGCACCGGTCTGTCCGCATAATCTTCTTCCTCTTCTGTAGATGGCACAGTTCAGCATCTTCTTCTCCATCCGGTACTGATCGATCGGTTCTCCTCGCCAGTCCTGATGGGAGTATTGGGCGGTCCACTGGGCCCATCGGATCTTCGTTCCCGGTCTCCGGATCGTCCTCCTTGGCCCGTCTTCAGGTTTTCTTTCTCCTAGGACGACAAAGGAAGAGCGGCAATACCTACTCATAGACGTTTTTCCACCACTGTTGAGATAGTGGGGCAGCATATGCATTTAATCATAACGAAATATTACATTCTTATTTTGAAAAAAAAACAGTATAACTAAGAGACAGTTTCATGCAAATCACAATATTTTAGGGACTAGATGTGGTATGTTTTATGGTTGGAACTGAATTAGTCTGAGACAGTACCCGCTAGGATTCCAGAGGATTCCTCCAGTTGTTGCAGAGCGTGCCTGGGATGGCAACATTTCAACTGGTTTATGTGGACCCACTTGTCTTCCCCCGCTGCCAAAGGACCTTTGGGGGTGTGGATTTTATAGGCCACAGGGGAGATCTTGTCGATGATCTCAAATGGTCCCTTCCATGTAGGCAAAAATTTGCGCTGCTTGGCCTGGTTCCTTTGGAAGTTGTATAGATAGACCCGGTCTCCCACCTGATATTCCTTCCTGGAAGTTTTCAGGTCATAGTGGGTCTTCATGCTATCAGCTGATCTTTCTAGATTCCGCTGAGCATAAGCAAAAGCATGTTGAAGGTGTTTCCTTAAATTCTCCACATACTCATGAGTTGTGGAGGCATTTATCAGTGTCTGCTCTTGGGTCCTGTAGAGCAAATGCTGGGGAAGCACCATCTTGCGCCCAGTCATCAGCTCAAATGGTGACATTTTGGTTGCAGATGAAGGGGTAGATCTGATAGCCATTAGGACCAGAGGTAATCGGATATCCCAACTTGGCCCAGAATCTGCCACAAACTTCTTTAATATGCTCACAATTGTCCGGTTATATCTCTCTACTGCCCCAGAAGAAGCTGGTCTATAAGCAATATGCAGCTTTCTCTTGACCCCCAGTATCTCCCACATCTTTGTCATTACTTCACTGGTGAAGTGGCTACCTCTGTCTGACTCAATCCTTTGAGGTAGACCAAAACGGGAAAAGATGTGGTTAATCATCAAGGCAGCTGCAGTTTCTGCCTTGCAATTTGGGGCTGGGAGACATTCCACCCACTTGGTAAACAAGCATGTCACAGTCAACATGTACTTATTCCCCCTAGCCGAGCGAATCACAGGGCCTACAAAGTCAATTTGTAAATCTGACCATGGGAGTGTCATTCCCCTCTTTTGTAAATGTGCCCGGTGCGTGAGGGATGATGGCTGAAATCGTGCACACACAAGACACCCCTTCAAGTATTGGTCGAGGTCCTGCCTCATGTGTGGCCAGTATGCAACCTCTCTTAAGATTTCCAATGTTGTGTGAAACCCCCTATGACCGGTGGTGGCCGCATCATGGGCGTGACTTAACATCAGGCTTCGGAATGAGGTAGGAACCACCCACTGATCGTGGCCAGCTTTGGATTTCCTTACCAGCAAACCGTCTTGAATCCGGAACATTTTTGGACATTTCATCAACACTCTTAGGTCCTCTTTCCCAATGTAATCGGTATCCGTCAGGGGAAAGTTCTCAGGGTCCTCAAGGTGCTGGTAAAATTTACCAATAATTGGATCCCCCTTCTGAGCAGTAATCAAATCATCATCAGGGGTCTCCTTACTCCATTGTGCAATTGAAAGGTCGTTGTGAGCATTTGTCTGGGACCTAGTGATAGCAGTGACCTGGATTTCCCCCAACAGGGACTCAATCTCAATTAGATCCCCTTGGATGGCCCCGGTTTTGGCCAGCTGATCAGCTAAGTCATTTCCAGTTTTGTCTGGTCCCTCTACTTTGGAATGACCCTTGATCTTTTTCCAGTAGATGGTCATCCCATTCGATGTGACAAGATCATCAATGTTTTGGATCAACTTCCCATGTTTCAAGGGTTTGTTGTTAGCACATAACATGCCTCTGGTTTTCCAATTAACCAGGTGCTCCACGAACCCGTTCCGTACATAATCCGAATCTGTGATTATGACCAGTTCGTGGAGTTGATGCTGGACAGCAGTGAGGATGGCCTGATGCACAGCCATCAATTCTGCCACCTGACTACTTCGGGGACCAATTTTGTATCCAGCGGAGGGTTCTGGGGACTCATTCACCCATGCATTCCCTACGCCGGCCACCAGTTCTTTCTCCCCGTTGTTGTCAACATGGTAAGAGCATCCATCCACATACACAGTGGGCATTCCCTCACACTTGTCTTCTTCAAAGACTTTGTGTGGGGAATTAAGGTATGCCTCCATGTTGTCCTTGATTTTCAGACTTTCGTCCTCGAGACAGTTTTCTCTGGCACAATCATGCAAGTCAGCCAGACCTTGCGCGAGGGGACTCTTCTTGTTTTGGCCATATCTGACCTCCACAGGAAAGCCTTGCATTGACAGAATCCAGGAAGTAATTCGGGAATTACTCACATTTCCGGCCCGGATTCTGTCACTTTGGAGATATTGCAGAGGCTGGTGTGGAGTCTCCACTATGATGTGTTCCCCCTGGATAAACGGGCGGTAATTCTTCAATGCCCACACCGTTGCCAGGAGTGCCTTCTCACAATCGTTGAATTTTTCCTCCACAGAGGATAAAGTTTTGCTCGCATAGGAGATTACTTTATTGACCTTGTCATGCTTTTGGTATAATACTGCCGTCAAGCACGTATCAGAGAACCCCGTCTCCAGGAAGAACTCCTTGTTTCTGACAGGGTAAGCTAGGCAAGGCGCTTGTGAGAGGCTTCTTTTGAGTTGTTTTACCGCCTCGGCTTGTTCTGGACCCCATTCCCACTTGACCCCCCCCTTCAGGAGATGAATCAGGGGTCTGGTGATCTCTGCGTAGCCCTCAATGAACTTTCTGCTGTAATTAGTCAGTCCAAGGAGGCTCCTTAGTTCCCGCAGAGTTGTGGGGTCTTTCAGTTTCTGAAGTGCTTCCACTTTCTTTTCCTGGGGACAGAGACCCTGAGGAGTAATCTCATGCCCCAAGAAATTAACACGGGTACTACACCACTGTGCTTTCTGAAAGGAAAGTTTTGCTCCGGCGGCCCTCAACTGTGTCAGAACATAACGGATCTCCGCTATGTGTTCCTCCACAGATGAACTTTTGATGAGGACATCATCTACATAAGCCAGGTTACCCCTTGCACCCAGGTCGGGCATGGCCTTATGTAGGAAAATGTTGAATTCATTGCCGGAGTTGAGGTATCCGAAGGGAGTCCGGGTCCATGTGTACTGCTGGCCCCCAAAGGTAAAAGCCAGTTTGTATTGGTCCTCCCTGCTGACAGGCACGGTCCAGTATCCATTGGTCAGGTCTATTGCAGTGAATACCTGTGACCCCTGAATCTGGGCCAGCCCTTGGTCAATGTAGGGCAGAGGCCATCGGGAAGTATGGACCCGTTTGTTGAGCTCCCTAAGGTCGGCGCAGAGTCTCCACTGGCCGTTTGGCTTCAATATTCCCAGCACCGGATTATTGAAGGTGCTGTGGACTGGACGGATTATTCCCCGGGACTCAAGGTTCTTAATTATTTCAGTAAGGGACTCCATTGATGCGAGAGGCAAGCGATATTGCTTCACAAACACAGGAGTCATGCCAGGGTCCGTGGGGATTGTTGTTGTGTGGATGTCAGTGCGACCACAGTCATATGAGTCTACCGCAAAGAGATCTTGGAAATCCAAGAAAACTTGTTTCAACTTTTGCTTTTGTTCCAGAGTCACACAGGCATCCGCTAGGTTGACTCTCTCTTCCACCATCTGCCTGAAGCCTGGAAAGACTTCTGGTCTGGCTATCTCCGCGGCCTCCTCCAGCTGGGTGGAGAAGTCCCTGGTCAGAGTGCTGATTTGGACCGGAGGCTTCAGGTGGGAAAGGCAGCCTTCATGAACCTGGAAAATCACCTCATCCCTCCTGAAGTCACAAGTCACATCTTCCTTACCATAGGGGCAAGAAGTGTACACCAGGAAGTTCCCCCCATGCCGGGTAAAGATCCTGTCTGGTGTTGTATTGTCATCACTGTCACTGTCAAAGCAGTCCTTGGGGATTGGTCCTAACAGTTCATTTACTAAGTCGATGGAAAAATGTCGGTCATCAACCGCCATTCCAATAATGGTGCCTGCGGCTAGAGTAATACTCTTTAAGTCGCTGTTATCCACCTCTATTGGAATAGTGTCATGTTCTATGTTGACTAATGGTGTTGGGTTTACCCCTAACCCTTGCTGTTGGAGAGAAGAATTTAGATGTATGTAAGCATCAGGGTTTTTCAAATGTTGTCCTCTTTTAACTTTCACTTCCAGGGAGAATTGTCGGGTCCTTTCTGGGATGGTGACTTCCTCTTTAATCTGAATTTCAACTGCATAAGGTAGCAATTGAGCTGACCTAAATGCTTTTTCTGGATCATCAAAGCCCATGGGATTATCCGCTAATCGGGACCAAGCTTTGAAGTTTATTAGGTCCAAACTAATGGCAAAGCGATTGAGAATGTCACTGCCTAAGTAAAAGGCGGCAGGGACATCTCGCACGACCCAACAATTGTGGACTATGCTCTTGTTGCCAATGGAGATTTTGAGCATACACCTGCTTGGCAGGAGATGTTTGGAATTAGGTGCTTCCAGGTCCATTTCCCATTTGTCTATCAGTTTGAAGGTGGGAATGGCTGGATCTTTTGGGAGTTGGCGAAACATGGCTTCGCTGATGAAGCTCTTACCGTTGTTCACACACACTCGAGCGAGTCCTTCCCATCATTTAACTGGACAGGGATGAACAACTGCTCTCCAATTTGCTGAATATCAGCCAGGCTCTGAGCTGATTTCACATCTTTCTGGACTATAGGAGTGGGAGTTTCTGATTGTGGATTAGTAAAGAATTTCAGGGTGTTTCCTTCCAGCGTGGAGTACCACTTTAGACTGGAAGGAAGGTTGATTTTCAGAAACAGAGAGGACCCCCCATCACCAGTCTGTTGTCCTACTGCTATTACTGTCACATCTGGAATTTGGCTATTCTGGAAGTGAAATTCTACTTGGTCAGATTTTTGTTCAACCATGTGGCATGTGCCGTTTAAACTAACATGGTTGACACTCTGTTTTAATTTTATTGGTCGGCTAGTCTGGGTCCAGAGGACCTTGTTTACACAATCTATTAGGGGTGACAACCTTCTCAGGAGGTCATTCCCTAGTAAACAAGGGGTGCCCTCTGGGGTCACAACTATGACCGGGTGTTTCAACTTATGTCGCCCAATTTTAATGTCCAAATCTGCCGTCCCCTCAACGGGAATTTCCTTCCCGTCAAAGTTCTGCAGTTGTCCAGGAAGAGAGGTGAGAGGAATTTGGTAATTCTCTCCCCTTCCTGCATTCAGTTCATCAAAGGCCCTTCTGGACAGAAGGGTAGCTTGAGATCCAGTGTCCACCAGTGCCGAGATTGTACCCTGCCCCTGTACTTGTACCGGGGCATAATATCTTCCCTCCTTCTCCTCAAGGGGGCACAGATAATGTACATTTTTGGACAACTGGTGGGCTAACTTTCTGGTTTTGGACATTGCTAGCGAAGAGATTTGGGCAGAATTCTGTGGAGAGTCTTGGGAATCTGAAAGAAAAATTTGGCAACTGGAGATCAGAGCCATTGTGGGTTCCCCTGGTTCCAGTTCTGGGCCGCCCCCCCCTTTTTGGAGGCAGTCCCCAGTATGGGTTTGAACCCGGGGATTTTCTTGCTGTTGGTTCTGGGATGAGATGGTGGGCGGCGGTAGCTCAGTCTCCACATCTCCCCAGTCTGGATTTGCATTCCTAGGGACCCATTTTTCTTTGGGAGGAGTTCCCCCCTCTCTGAAGGAGAAGATCCTTTTCTCAGGATCCTCTGAGGATCCCTCTCCCTCAAATTGGAAGATCTGTACCTCCTCCTCAAACTGAGTCTGTTTGGGTCTTTTGTTTCTCCTACCCCCCTCTGCTCCTTAGGAGGCAGACTTTCAGGGGCAAGAGATTTTGTTTCCGGTTCCTGGGTTTCCAGGGGCTGTTTACAAGTGAGGAAGGAAGCTTCCTCCAAGGCTTTACACCCCCCTTCCCCTTGTGCCTCCTCCCTGGGAACCGGTGAGTTATCGGGGTGCTGCCCCCGTCATTGTTCTGGAGCACCAGGTCCAGAGTTGGGTGCGTTCTGCGCCGGCATGCTCATCTGAGGGTTCTGCTGAGCCCTCAGTATGTGACCCAGATCCCGCGCCATGTTTTGAACCTGGCGCTCTAACTGGGAAACCCGCTCAGGCTGATACGGGGCCCTGTTTTCTCCCCTGGGCTGATCCCGGGAAGGGTAGCTGTCCCTCCTCTGGTAATACCCCGGGTTGGGAAGATTTGGGTACCCCTCCACCCTTGGCCTCCCCTCTCCCGGATTCAGTGGTCTGGGCTCAGGGAATTGGGGAAAGAAGGATGGATGGTTTTGGGGCTGAAAGTCGGGTGGATATCTGGGGAAAAAGTTCTGCCCAGCGTTTGGAGAGTTTCTGCCCTCCGGTGCGAAGTTAGGAGGGAAGTTCCCTGGGTTAGGTGCTTGGCTGGATCCCCCCCCTTGGGCTGGAGGAGTCCACACATAACCCAGGATGGGTCTGTTTCCCTTGTAACGGGGACTTACATAATCAGGAGAGCGAGGGACCCCATTTGTGGGGCTGCCTCCCTGGCTCCCTGTCTGTGACTGGCCCGAGGACCTTCTGGGCCTAGCATTATTAGGTGCAGGTAGGTTTTTAGGCCCCCCCATCTCCAAATCTAAAACGGGGGTGACCTTTACCTCTGCCACCTTGGCAGCAGCAGGGGTAGTGTTGGCTTTGGGGTTTTTCTGGGCATTACTTTTGCTATCTATCGGTTTCTGCACCTCATAGATCCGGGTAGCCTGTTCAATGACCCAATCTAAGGATCTTTTCTCGTGAAAATCCCTCACGAGCTGGGTCATGATGTATTTGGGCAAGGCATGGAAAAACGTATTTATGAACTCTCTACTATCTGTGCGCACCCTTCTTGTGGTCTGTGCAAAAGCACGCTTTAACTCCTGCACAAATTCTTGTGGGGCCTGATCCTCCCCACATTGCAAATTGTAGGCTGCCTTGCGAGCCTCTTGAGGATTTCTGTGAACAGAAAAATGTTTCAGGATGGCCGCCTTATATGTGGACCATCTTAAATGATTTTGATCCTCCAGCCCCGCAAAGAAACTGGAGTATTCCGGGGAGAATGTCCACTTTACATATTGAATACAGCTTTGGCTGTCCTTCAAATGGAAAGTCTCCATCATTTGTTCAAACAACTCTAAGTGCTCCCAAACAGAATACTTAGCGTTCTTATGGTAAGGCGTGATGACGCTCCTGATCGTCTTAATCTGCTTTAAGGGGTCCTTAAGCAAGGCCCTTTTTGCCTTATTGGCCTTTTTGGTTCGAGTAACCCTTGTCCATTCATCCTCGGACTCAGAGGCACTGCTCCCAGAGGTTCCCGTCTGATCTTCCAGGTTTTCCCGGATTCTGCGAGCCTGGGAATGGCTGGCAGAATGTGGGGACCTGGTCTCCTGTGTCCTGCGCAGTTCAGAGGAGTCTTCAGATTCCTCCTTGCTGCCAGGATTTGATGGGTACCCCCTCCACTGACCTAACTGGGCAGAGGTTTTCAGGATGCCCTTAATGGGCCTACTCTCCTGGGGTTCCCCACTGAACTGTACTGTACTTGGGTGCCCATACCCGGATGCCCACCCCTCCATTCCTGAGTGGTACTGGCCTATGAGCCCCATACTTTTAGCTGGATAGTAATCTGCCATCCCTGTGGCCCTGTGCTCATGTGCACCAGGGGACATGGGGGTGGCAGAGTCCAGGGACTGAGAGGTATGAGGGCCTCTGGTACTAGGGCTCCTGAGGTTATGCTCCGGAGTTTCCATTTCCCAGCGAACCTCATCTCTATCCGCCCCTGCTCCCTGTTGCAATGCAAGAGCCTGCATTTGTGCCTTCAGTTCCTCTGTTAAGGCCTTACTCGACTCTATCAGTTTCTCCTGCATCGCTACCTGTTGCTGGAGCCTATCATTGTGTTGACAGAGGGCCTCATTCTCCCTCTGTGCTTCCTGGTTGGTCCTGGAGAACTGGGCCAGTCTTTGCTGCAGGAGGTTTACCTCCTGGGCAATGTCCCTATTGGCCTGCTCCTTTCTTGCTAGAGCATCTTCCACCCTTCTGGTGTGCTCTACCAAGTTCTGGTTTTCTTTTTGGAGATCACCCAGCCCCTGGAGGGCCAGGTGATTTTCTTCAATTTCCTTTTTTAAGTGGCAGACTTCCTGGCCTATGGCGTCTCTTTCCTGACTAAGAGCCTGCATTTGTGCCGCCAGGTCGTCCCTTTGCCGTTGAAGGGCACCAGCTTTTTGGCGCTCCTCATCAAACTCTGCCTGGGTATCCAGGTCTTTCAGAATCAGTTTATTGCTCTCCTCTTTCTCTCTGTCTAGTTGGATTTGCAGGGTGGCTACCTGCTCTGTGCATGCCCTGTTGAAATTGATCTGTTGCTCCAGCTTTTTCTGGTTCTGCAGTAAGGAGTCCAAACTGTCTTGGTGCTCCTTCTGCAGGGCCAGAAATCGGGTATCCTGGTCTGTCTTTTCCTGTTGTAGGATGCCCATATCCTCTTTTATTTTAATGATATATTGCCTACTATCATTTTCTGCCTCCTGGCTCCTCTGCAGCCTCTGCTCAGAAGAGTCCAGATCAGATTGGGCCTTCTGTAATGCCATCTGTTGCCTATTTGCCAGATTTTGGCTTTCAGCACATCTATCCTGCATGTCTCCCATATATAGGTACAGGTATGCTGCTATCCTGGCAATCTTATTGTGTTCCTCTTTGGCTTTAGGAGCCATATATAGTTCACTCAGGGCCACATGTAAGGGACCCTGATCTCTATATATATCTGACCCTGTTTCAGTGACCTGTTGTGTGATGGCCTGCAACCACACATCCTGGCCCTGTTCGGTCCATTCACCTCTCACAAATAGCTTATGCAAGAGGTGCTCTCTGGCTATTTTCATGTCTACTAAGGTCGTCATTCTAGAGATTGGTCTCTGTCCTGACTTACAGAAGTTTGTATTTTATTTTTGCAGAACAGAACTTTTCTTGGAGTGTCCCTTTTGAGGAATGCTTCACAGCGTAATGCAGCGTGGTGATCCGACCGGATCTATGTATCCCGTCAGTTCGCACACTGTATTAAGCTGCACAAATGGTATTCTAACCCAAACGTCCGGCTCGAGCCCCCAATTTGTAAGAGGATTCAATTCAACACTACAGCTAAGTCAACGCCTAGTCTATAATACTGAATGAAAACCCTTATTGATATATCTTTATGTCCAGTTCATGCGTTCTGGATGACTACCCCTATATAACACCCCTCTCTTGGAATCCCCCTGACCCCACTGAGCCAAGAAGTAGTTCTGTTTTGCAAGTTTAAAAGGTTTATTTGATAAATTAAAATATATATATATATCACACTTTATAATAAATTAATAATTGAATAGCACACTTAATCTGATATGATAAAGATCAACAACGGAGAATCTGGCACTAGCACACTTCTTATAATCACTAATGAGTTGACATGAAATGGATAAGGTAGCACACTGGTAAATAGGAACAAAAGTATAATGTGGTAGAGGATGCTTTATGTAAGCTCAGGTGGATGCAATATTCAATGAATGCAGTACAGAAAATACTCAATATGATTTCAACCAAACAATGTAATCACTTTTCTCTGGCAATCCCCTCCCCCCCTTGATGCAAGGCAAGGAAATGGAAGGAAAACACACAGTTCTCAGAAATGCAATCAATGTAAATCAGTTCACCCCAGCAAGCTTACACTACAGAAAACAGATAGGAGTTTTGAAAACACAGGCAAAATGCTTTGATATGTGCTAGCAATGGATGAGAAATATGCTGGAAATGCTTTTAATTCCCTTTCAGAGGTTCAGGGTGAGTAGTATCTTGTTAATATTAGTCCAGGCTCACACTAGCAATGATGCAGGGATAGTTAGCAGGTTAAACGAATTTCTGGCAAATGGAAGGCAAGCAGCAGCTGATTTTACATGTGGAGAAATTTGCAAATCGCGGTAAAATTCGCGAATGCGTGTTCCGCGATTGCGGTAAAACTATAAGGGGTAGGAATGCGGTTCTAGGTTCGTAGGAAAGCCACGATTCTAAGCTTTCTAAGGAAAGTTACTGCAAGTCTCTAACCCAAACGGTTACAGAGTTATGACCGATTTAATAGAGGTCGTTTTTGGTTTTGCAAATTTTAAAAGCTCAAAATGACAAGTGGCAGATTTTGCAGCTAAAATGACAGGTGACAGCTAGGAGGCAGTTCTACTTAGGTTAAATAGATTGAATTATATGATTTTAACTAAGAGAGGTGTTCTGAGTTTTGCTGAGTACTCACAAGAGATTTTGAACCGGAAAGCGACTTGGTCACGGACTTCAGTCTGGTCAGGTCTTCCCGGGTTCTGCTCACAGCGCCTGGCCTCTGGAACTGCTCACAGCATCGGGGTCAGCACTCTGGATACAATGGCCTGGTCTCTGCTAGGCACCGGTTCTCTGGGTCGGGTCCTGCCTTCTCTTTGGATATTTCTGTCACCGGGTTCTTGCAAAAGTTCTTGGCAAAATTCAGACGGCTGTCTGAAGAGTTCAGTTGCAAAAATATTTTGAGGCCTGCTGACAAATACTCTTGCTGGCAGTGGCCGTTTTGGTTAAGGTTCTGAAGTCTCTGTTTATCTTGGAGTCTAAGTGTTGGCTCTTTGAAGATTGATGGAGGTAAGTATGGATTTTTCCGGCAGAGCGTCCCGCTGCAGATGGAATTGAAGGTCCCTATCTGTCCTGTCTGTCTGCTTTTATGTGTTTAGAATGTGGGTGTGTTCTAGCATCACTGACCCTACCTCTCTCTCAGCTTCTAATTGGTCAAACTTCCATTTATCATTTGATTGGGGGAGCTAGGTTGGGTCAGAGTGATGTCATTTTACAGCCTGCAGAAAGTCCACTCCTCCTGTCAACTTACACACAAATCTAGATTTGAAACAAATACATATTTGCAGAGGTACATATTGTTTTAAAATCATATGCACCCATCATGCATTACAGGAGGTATCCCCTGTTCAAACTCTGCTCTTCCTGGGAGCTTGCATTCAGAAATGGCACATATTTCACTTTTTAATTGATTTTTCAATTTCTGACATTGACCCAACTTTACATACATGTGCGCAGGGAGTATGGACATTAACTGATGAAGTTTCAGATTTTTAACATGCATACATTTAGAGTAATATCCACTTTTCCGCTGACACCCCCCTGAACATACCACCGGTTCTAAAAACCTCTTAAACTGTGGGCAGAAAAATCACAAGAATTATGGTATCATTTATAAAATTTTCACATGTCCGCTCTATGAATGATCCATCTTTTTAAAGTTATGTTCTGGCTCCAAAGGGGTGTGGTTTCCTCTCAGCACAAGGTAGAAATACTGGTTTATCCAGTTCTGCCAAGCCAGCTTGCTCTCACAGGCAGTGCTCCTCCCCTTTCCTCAGGAGGAAGCCACTTTTTACGACCATTTACGACTCCTGCCAATAAAACCTTTGCCTGAGCCAGGACAGGGCTTTGTTCACTTTCCTGCAGAGCACAGCAATTATCAGATAGATGGCATATCCTTAGTGTGAGCAGCAAAAGGGCAGCTAGGCCTGGGAACACAGCTGTGACTCAAGTTTCACTCCTGATGGGGGTAGTTGCCAGGCAGAATTCAGTTCCTTAAGCCAGACTTTCAGCTAACTGTCATGTTTTTTTTGTTGCTTTTTAAATTAACTTGCAATTTTACACATGCAGCTAGAATGCTGATTCTAAGTTTAAACTATAACATTTAAACAATTGCAAAGGCATGTGACACCAAACATAGGTCACTCATTTAATCTAAACATTTTCGATTTTAGTGTCTTTAAATCCAGTGCAACTTAAACTGCTGACTCCATAGCAGTTTTGTTATAAGCATTGTTTTGGGCTCTTCATTTCCCAGATTTTGTAAGCACACAAAACCTCATTCTGCCAAATGTCTGCTGGTGTTCAGTGAATATTTTGCACATGTTGCAATGTTTAAAATAGACACTTTGGCTTGCCTTCAGAGAAACACAGGGTGGTTTTAAAACGCCGGCTTTTGGATAGTGGTGAGTACTGGTACTGCACCCATTTTTGGGATTGAACAAATGAATTCCCCACAATTCTAAGTTGCATTTGGCAATCAGCATTGCCATTCCCAATGGTTTCAGACTACTGTGCGGGTAGTCCAATGGTGGTTTTAAAGCGCTTTGAAGCTAACCGGCGCTACGGTTTTTCCTTTGGCAACCCATTTCCCTCATGGCAACCCGGCCTTTCATTCTCGCACTGGTGGGTGGCAAGTGAGGCAACCATTTTGGTGGGCGCACAAACTGCGCAGCTTTCCTGGATTTCGGCGCACATGTGGGTTTTCCGCCATTTTGACTTTTCTAAGCCCACAGCACCAAATGTTGTAGCATGATAGCTTAAACGTGGGTCAGGACACCCAACAGACATCACCAACAGTCAATGGAATCTCTGACAGTTTTCTTTAAACCTATTAACTGCTAAGGATGTGTGTCATTTGACATCCTTGCACCATCAAATAACTATAATAGAGAAAATCACCCTAGTACCGTAAAGTGTCCAGAATGCATCTAAAGAACCTGCTCTGCTCAATTTACAAATGTAGTGAGCTAGCATTTCTCCTCAGGAAATTAGTTGGATGCATAAACCGCAGCACATGCCGTGTTTAGATACATGAGTTGAAAGATAAACTGTTAATATTAAAAACACTTTACAACCTTTTCAATCCGCATTTTGACCAGAACAACATGGCTCTCGTGTGGCCCTCACTTCATGGTTCTACCCCACAGTTTACCCTCCATTGTTTAAAACAATTGGCTATTTGGTGCTGCAAACCTTCATAACATCCACCCATTGCAATGATATTCAAAGGAAGCTTTGGAAGGAATCGGGATTCCAATGCCAGGGCACCCTCGGCGCAACTTGGAATGATTGAAAGCTTTGGCTACCACTTTCAAGTTGAAAGCCTGAAGCGTGAGGCGTTGCTGGGGGAGGGGTGGTTGATTGTCTGAGGGGGCTATAGCCCTGAGGCTCTTGGTTGTAGCCCCGGATAGAATTTCAGCAGCTACAACCAAACGGCTAGCGAGCCCCCAGTCCTGACATCCCTACTTATGCTTAGCCCCAGATCTTTTCCAGACCTAGCAACACCCCTGCTGAACAACCAATCTATTCCCGGGCTGTTGAAGTCAGTGGGAGAAGATTCTGCCTCCAACATTTGCAATGCTTGCAAAAGTAACTCCCTGAAGGGCGTGCATGACCCTTGTAAAAGTGAGTTAGACTGCACAATCTCGATCTTTAGCGTGTTCTTGTTACATCGCACAAACTAAACAAGACGTGTTTCGTAAAAAAAAAGAAAGTGAGGATACATCGACAGGTGGAACGTTGGATGAACAAAACAGGTACTTGGGTTTCTATGATGACCACCCACTCCATTGGCAACACTTCCCACTGTTAAACGTTGTGCTAGCTCTGCAGACACACTCTAACGTGCCAACCAACCCATTGCAAACAGAGCGCCCTGTGGGCCTCCGTAACAAAAATCACTAGTCATGCCCACCATCAATCAAGGGCCACAGTTGAGGGCCCTTCCCCGGTGCATTACTTCCCAGAAAGTGCATGCAAGGCAGACAAACTCTCAAATCCACTAAACACTCGTCTCACTGGAGCAGGTAGGCACCCGAATCTGAGCCAAATTGAGGGGCAATTCTATGCAGTTAAATCACTGTAAAGGGATTTTTTTGCCCATGTGCCCACTTGGCGGTTGGGGTTTCGCTGGTGGAATTTGTGGGAGATGGTGAGCCTCACAAGTTAATATTGGAAATGCTGAGGAGCAGAAAAACTGGGTAGTGGGGGATATGGGGTTGTAAATGGAGGAACAACCCCAAAGCAAAAGTAAAGGAAAAAGGCACTTAAAACCGGAAAATAAAAAAGTGAACAATGTTGATGTTGTTCACTATGAAAATATGACTTCAACATTATCATATGGAAACGAATTAAACTTATTGCAAACGTAGAGGCTTTGAGGGTTGGGTCCTTCTCCCGCGAATATGATAAAATATCCTGCAAACAAAAAAAAACAAAAAATAGTGCTTTCTAGTTGAAAATCTGTCCGAAAATTCTACTGAGGTGCTTTTTTTTGAGTTGCAGGCTAAGATCCCCATTCCCTACACATTGTCATCCTAAAGTTGCTAAAGAAATCATAAAAGGTGTTTGTGGCACAGCTAGACCTAATAACGGAACACAGTGGCCCTTATTACAAGGTTGCCGGTACAGTAACAACAGTACCGGTAAGCTTGTCGGTACAATTGTTACTGGACTGGCAAACTACTAGGTCTGGGCAGGTCTGACCTGCCAGGTGGAACAGCACCCGCGAGCAGACCTACACCGTAACACCGGCACATTATTAACGGTGCCAGTGCTGCCGGCCTCCCCATTCCCATTGCGCCCTATGGACAGAATGGGAATGGGGAGTAACAATTACCGGCACCTGACAATGGGCAATTAGCAGGTCCGGCGGAACGTAATGCCCCAGTAATTGTCCAATGCCGAGTGCCGGTAATTTCATGACTCCGGCCACAGTCATAATGTGGCCCAGCAAAACAGAATGTAGTGATGCAAAAAAGACCACCAAATGTGGCCAAACTTCCATCGAAACATTGAAATCAAGTTCCCTCAATCTCTATTAGAGGAACTAATCACCTGTGTGTTGGCCTCTTTAAAAGTACAAGAAAAGCCAGATTGGGACAAACTTGATGCCGGGTAATCAAAAATACTGGTTAACCAAATGTCAGTTGTCCAAGCCAGATAAATCAAAGCAAAACGGTTAGATAATCAAGTTTCCTTGTGTTTTTACTCTGCAACTCTCTCCAAAACTTTTGGATCCAGCCATTTTTTTTTTTACGGGAACCATAATATTACTAGCAATGGAAGGGCAGGTTAATATAGATCACTTCGCCTGGAACCAGCAGCAGGTGAAGTTTAATTTTCAAGAGCAGGACCCTCTGAAGAAAGGGCACCAAGGCTGCCATATGCTAGAAGACTCCAAACAGTCCCGTAAAACAGCAGAGGAATGCGTGGGCTTGGTTGGACTACCATGGCGCTGAAATGACAAGCATGTAGGGGCATTTGCCACTCATTCTAGTCAGTAAATGGAAATGTGCCTGATGTTACCAACTATGACATTCTCCTACTCAATGGGCCTCATTATGTCCCTGGCGGCCGAGGTATGAACGGTGCCGTTAAGGTACCGGCACCGTTCAAACCGGGCCGGCACATTCCGAATTTGTTCGCGAGTAGCAGTATGCACGTCTGGTCTGGCCAGACGTGCATACCGGCACCCGCAAGCAGACCAGGATACTAACAACAGACCTGTCATTAACGGGTCCGTTGTTAGCATCCTCCCCATCCCCATTGAGCCCCCTGGTGGCTCAAATGGGAATGGGGACATACCAGGTCCGGGTTCCGAAAATGGGAATTTCCGGGCCTGAAAAAGTGGGAATGGCCCGGTAATTCCCTTTTTTTGGTACCCAGACACGAGTTTGGAGGTAGCGGACACGAGTTTGGAGGTAGCCATGCCGGTAATGACAGCATGGCTACCTCCAAACTCGTAATGAGGCCCAATGTCTCTCGATTGAAAGTTCCTGCCAGGAGAACTTTTCCCTGTCGGAGGACTCATAACAACGCTAAAAGGTGTGGGTTATCAACTAGGGTGTCGGCACATACCCTTGTCTGTAAAAATGCAGTGCAGACTGTGACTGCAGTGGGTTCCCTCACAGCGCCAGTGAGCATCTCCTTTATCTGCAGTGGGAATCTTTATGTCATCACCAGCCACATTCTGCGTGACATGTTTGAGGTCACCAGCTATGGGAATGCGTGACATATTTCATGTCCCCAGAAAAGCTGAAGGTGTACATTGAAGGTTATGCATCACCTTTCTCCCTGCATGTCCCCCTTCCCCCTTTACTAATGGTTAAACAGTGTTTCTGCATGCCACACGTGCTGATTTTAATAGTCATATTCAGTGCAGAAAGCTCCACATTATCTGTAAGACAACGTTGATGCAACCCGTGACTTTCTGTGCTTCATCCAGGGAGCTGTTTTCCACGCACACTTTAATTGATGGGCAGATAGAAACACAGGCAGCCGCGGGCAGCACGGATGCCATTTGTAGCACATTCCCTTCAGGTTTTCTGTTAGAGGGATCTGCAAAAAACAACCACCCCAAGAAAGTGCGTTCTTTGTGCATGTAGTTTTGGAGAAACAAACGAAATCCGCTTCGGCCTAATATCAACAACGCAGGTAAACTCTTTAGGAGTTGAATGGGCCGGTAATTGCCCATTCGCGGGTGGCGTTATTGCTGGGCTCCGGATCCCCATTCTGCCCTATAGGGCAGAATGGGGGTGGGGAGCATGGATGCACCAGCACCGTTGATAACGGTGCTGGTGCAATTACGAGTTATGCTTGCAGGTGCCACACAGCCTGCCAGGTCAGACCGGCACCGTTCATAACGTATCCACCAACGTTATAATTAGGCCCAGTATCAGGTTGACTATTTCATTGTAGCAGAGGAACCTCGTTGCAGGTTCAGTGCAAACAGCACGCATTATGCTCTTACCCTTGGTGCGCAGGCAGAGCAGTATAAACAGAGACACATGGAGCTGCGAGTTGGTCTCCGCCAGCCAGCCCATTGTGCTGACGCTTGTGTCCCTTGACTCATCTTTAGTTCTGGGCTCCTTACCTTCACAAGAGGACCTCCATGAAGCTCTGTCAGATCCTGAGGAAGCCTGCTAAGCACACTAGGGCTCATGCAGTCGTGTGCCCCCCACAATGCGCAGGCACGAGCCGCCATGGCATGGAAGAATAATCATGATGAGCATGTGCACACATTTATGTATCATTCCTCCTCCAAGAAAAGAGGCCCTGTGTTCCGAGGCCTAACAGGGAAACTCCAGTGTCCCGGTGGGCCAGTCCAGGCCTGCTTATTTGTTGTTTGTTTGTTGCTGTAGTGTGGTGAAGTTTGTGCGGTTTGCTATGTGAGAGGTGGTTTTGTGGGTTTTTGTGTGTGTTAAGTATGCAGATATGTGAGCTTTTTGGTTAGTGGGTTATATGCTTCACAACTAACATCCGCAATTTGGCTCAATGTCTAGATTTGCGAGTCCTGTATAGTGGGATAGGAGCCTAGGTTCCACAACACAGCAGGCTTCAAATACAATAGACAAAGATGGAGGCTACACCTAGATTTGAGAGTCCTGTATAGTGGGAGAGAGGCCTAGGTTTCACAATACAGTAGGTTTCACCATATAACAGACAATGATGGAGGCTACACCTAGATTTGAGAGTCCTGTATAGTGGGAGAGAGGTTTCAGTAGTGGGAGAGAGGTACAGTAGTTTTCACAATATAGTAGGCAGAGATGGAGGCTACATGTAGATTTGAGAGTCCTGTATAGTGGGAGAGAGGCCTAGGTTTCACAATACAGTAAGTGTCACCATACAATAGACACAGATGGAGGCTACACCTAGATTTGAGAGTCCTGTATAGTGGGAGAGAGGCTTAGGTTTCACAATACAGTAGGTTTCACAATATAGTAGGCAGAGATAGAGGCTACACCTAGATTTGAGAATCCTGTATAGTGGGAGAGAGGCCTAGGTTTCACAATACAGTGTGTTTTCATAATGTAATACAGTAGTTTTTCGTAATATGGCAGACATAGATGGTGTAGCTCGGTTAATAATTCAACAATCCTCACCCTTTGTGGAGCTGGTTAGTAATAGAAACCTGGTTAGCTGTGTTATGAGGTAAGGTAGTGTGGCAGGGGTTTCTGGAGTAGAGTGATTGATCTACTCTCCACCCATGCCACACTTATGCTGGTTGATGGCTGGCCACTGGCTTCCCCTGCTGACACCTGCAGATATGATCTGGAGCTGCCTCGGTGGAGCTGCCCTTTGCCATAGGGCCCTTAGCCTCAGGGGCTGCACGGGCAGAGGGCTGCCCTGGGATGTTGTGTTGTGAGCAGCAAATCTCCAATCAGGAGAGGGGGCGAGACAGGGGAGGAACAGGCAAGGCCCCAGAAGCAGGAAGCCAAGATATTAGAATGTGCACCGAGCACTGCAAATTTAAAAGCCCACAACCAGGCCAAAATGGAAAAGTGCCTTAGCAGGGACACCTAACCTTGCCCCAACCGACCAGCACAAGTGCTGGATGAAGGGCCTACAGCCTTACTTACACGGTGGCTTCAGTCCAGCAATCAGGAGAGGGGGCAGGACAGGGGAGGAACGGACAGGCCCTGGAAGCGGGAAGCCACAATATTAGAATGCGCACTGTCCACTGCTAATTAAAATGAAGAAGAGGTTATTTTGGAGTCCAAGAAGGGGAAGAGTGCTCTGCTAACAGAGACGGGTGGTGTAGAACAGGAGGAGGAAATAGGAAGAGGTGCACGATATAGCTGTTTGGGAATCTGCAACAAATAATTACTGTCCAGCAGAATGCCATCTGGACAGATTTTCCTGACAAGTTGGTAGCTGTTAACATTGTACCCTAGGACAACGACGACTGCTAAAACAGGTCGAATGACCTGAAGGCCATGGTAAGGTCCCTAATATCCGTCCACAGCTGGAGAAATCTGGCACAGAAGTAGCACAGGCAAGCCACTCACCACCATGCCCTGGGGAAAGGGGCAGCAGTATGTTCGACTTAGATGCCATAGAAGGAATTGGAGTAGCAGAGGTTGGAGCAGGACGTCAACCCAAGCCTACTGAGCAAAAATGTCATCTCTGTGTTGTGATTGCATAAACTGACTCCCTAGTCTAGCCAGGCGCCAGGCTGTAGATACATATGGTTACAATCCTGAGGCCAAAGCCACACTCAATAGGCCATAGGACTAATGCTGAGACAACAAAACACATGTGACAGCCATGGAGTGACACCAAGTCCATATGATGGCGAAATTACAAATGTACCATTTCATCAATGGAAATGTGACCTCATGCATTCTGGAAATGCAGTAATCAGGGCAGACCATGGCTACCTGAAACTCTCTTGTGTCCATATGCATCCCATACGCCCCCCCCAAAAAAAATATTGATCCCATATTGAAAAGCAAAGGCAATATCTAGCCTGAATTAGGGGAATGGCAGATTAGCAATTGCCAATCAGCAACAGCATACATGGAAGGATAAGTGATCATGTCACCTTGCCCTAGTACAGCCCAAGAAGTGCTGAGTGGGGCCTGTGGAAACATATGCTGTCCATGATGGTAGAGTACCATGAAGACGACTTTGTGCAAACCACAAGATGCACATGACAACAAAAACCAACAAACACAATGTGTCATTGTGACACCCATCAAGGTGTGTGCACGTCGGAGGGCACAAGTAACAATGCTCAAAAAGAGATTACCCTGCATGTGAAGCTGCCCATCTCCCATTAGCCTTTGGTCAGCATCTTCCGAAATGAATAAGTATCTTCTTCTGTCAAATATCAATCACCATGAAGAGTGACCACATTCCATTTGCTCACCAACAGATTCACAGGCCACCAGGGAGTGGAATGTGTGCCCGATACATCCCGGTCAACATAACCTGCCTCTGAGAAAAATGAGGTCCTGACAACAACCTCCAGCACCTTGATGACCACCCCTGGGCATTATGGGCATGGCACATGTTGGACAACCCCTTGAAAGGACACATCCTCCATCAGCACCTGCAGGTGATGTAGCACTTCTTGTGTGGTGTGTCAATGTGCAGGTCCTTCATGCACAGAGCTGTGGCAGGGCATGCATTACATTACCATTACATGAATGGAATCCTCCCCTCCCCCAGTCATTTGTACACTTCTCACTTGTGAACCCTGTATGAGTTGTTACCCAGATTCAGATGCAGGTTTTGTTGCCCTCTTTGGGTCTCCGTTTATGTTGGCAGTGTACTGTTCTGCAAGACCATGACATCATAGGTCAAACCTGGGAAATGGGCACAAGCAGTGGCTGATGGTCAAGTCTGCATCACAGGTCACCTGTACATTTAGGGAATGGTGTTGGTTCCCATTCCAGTACACCTCTTACGACCCCTGGGGCCACCAATGTGACATGTGTACAGTCCAGAACTGCAATGACATTAAGAAAGTGGAATATAAAGAATCACCCTTTTATCACTCTTACTTCTGTAGGACTTCCGGGCAGGAATATATTTATTTATTTATGTATTTATTTGTTTATTTGAATGTATAAAGCGCCCAGCGGCCCAGAGGCATTGTGGCACTGTTACAGAGTGTTTTCTTCTTACACGGTATGCATACTTGTTATGACAGACATTACATAAGTGGTGAATACAGATTAGTACAGGTCGTTTCTTAGGCATTATACATGTTCATATGCTAGGGTGCAGGCTACAGCACTGCATAAATCACCTGAGCACAGTAGAGTAAGTTTGCAGACATGACATCTAAAGGAGGCCGACAAAATGGTGTGCCATGAAATCTGTGGGGACAAACACCCTTGTCCCCAAACCATGACACCAATGCCTGAGCAAGCACTGTTTAAAAAACAGGGTGTGACATGCCCTTCAGCATGCCAATAGTGTACTGGAACGTGCCTGTTGTGAAAAAAGCAGACACAGTGACACAAGCTACAGCACTTGCGGGATGGTTGTTCTTATGTTGATCCTGTGTCTATATCTGTCTGTATCAGGTTGAGTAGTTCAGCTATAGTCTACCTGTTAATGTGGCACAGTGTTATTAGCTGGCCATGAGTTATTGCCGACGGTGAGGCACTTACCTAGGCAATGGCTCCCCTACTTGCAAGTCATCTTCATCAGCTTCATGCATGTTGAATTCTGTGACAATGCTGGCGTGTATGCCTCTGCAGCTTAGTGAAGAGTAGGACGTTCTGGATCCTGAAGGCTGCTACTGTTAGTGGCTGCATGGTGTTACAAAGTGTGTTTCGGGAAGGTGTGAGCCTTCTATACACTTCCAGAACCATTTGCATGCACCTGTGGCTTCATTTCCATCCCTTGGATCTATATTCTAGCACCTTTTGGGTGGAGGTAACTGCACTCTGTTTTTGGCGGATTGGCACCTATATTGTGAACTTTTGGTGGCATTTCATCTTGTTACATGGTGAAAATAGCATTTTATTTACTGGCACTTATTCCTCCGGCAGAATTAATACCGGGGGAATTACTGCCAGTTCTCATTGGTAAACCCATGAGCATTGATTCATCAGACGGAATTAGTATTTGGAGAATTGCTGCTCACTTTTATTAATCCTTAATTCAGTGAGGGGGTTAAATTCGTAGTTATTCATTACCACTGCTTTTTCCTCTTATAGGAAAACTTGTAAAGGGACACAGTGGCCCTCATTACAAGTCTGGCGTTAAAAATCTAGGCCATATGGGCTGAGGCTGCCCAGAAGTTGTCAGCTCTGGGGGTCACATTTTGTAACGTTAAGGACTGCCATAAGAGGTGGGATGACCTCCACATAAGGGTGCACAACCTACTGGCAGCACACAGACGTCAGTGCAGTGCCACAGGAGGTGGACCGCAGTTACCACTAAATCTGCTCCCATGGGAGGAAAAGTATAGCAGTGTGCTGCACCTCGAGGGCATCGAGGGAGTCGGGCAGTGGAGGCAGGAGCAGTGACACCTGGCGAGGCTCGTTAGTACAGAAAGTGCAAAAATATGAATGCAAATCAAGCTAAACCTACCCCCCCATCAATGCACAGAAATACATGTATCACAGTCCACATCACCCCGAGGAAACCCAGTACTCCCCTGACACCCCCAAAGCCAGGCAGATGGCCTGCACCCAAGTATGACCCATACACACCCACATGACAGTGCAGCACACAACAATGTGTGTAACCGAAATGTGATGTTGCTTGATGACTGTGTTGCATGTAATAGTACTATACACATACTGTCAGACCACTAACAGCATGCCTTTCAATCACCTACAGGAACATCATCTGAGACCGATGGGGGTCAACCAAGGATGTCGAGTGAGAAGGGACGTGCATGTCGGCCAAGAGGTCAGTCAATATCCGGTGCAGACACCTCCGCCACCCGGCAAGTCACGACGACCCAGGCACACCATGCTCAGGAGACCACCACTCCTGCTGACCGTGTGACACAGCAGACACCCCAGCTCAGCACCCCTGCTTCCCCTGTGACCCAGCAGGCATCACAGCCCAGCAACCCTGCTGCCCCTGTAACCCATTAGGCTCCCCAGCCGAAACACCCCTGATGCCAATGCTATGCCACCAGGAAGTGCACCACCACCACCACCACACCTGGCCGAGTCACAAGGCACTGACAGCAGTCAAGAGGAACAGCCTGGTGAGACACCTGAATCAGGCAGCGAGAAGAGCCCCAACACCCCTGATCAACTGTTCGTATTTAGCCCAACAAGCCTCAGGAGTACCATGCGCTCCCCAACTCCATCTCTTCAGGAGATCAAAAGCCATCTCCAGTACATAGAGGAACGGCAGGACATGCTGGCCTCACTGGTTGAGCGACACCTTGAGGAGTCTAGGCTGCAATGTGAGGAGTCTAGGCTGCAAGACGAGAACAATCAGAAAATTGGTCACTGGGTTGCACGTGCCATTGGTCATTGTGGCACTTCTAACATGCTAATGTCACAGAGGGTTTGTGAGGGCAACAGTGTCCAGTCAAACATTGCAGAAACAATGTTGCTGGCCCTGCAGGCCATCATGACCCGCCTACCGCCCACAGAACCCTACTATGCCCTCCACCAGCACCACTCCTTCCAGCTCACAGGCAGGCAGCCCTAGGAGGAGATCCACGCGGCTGTCTGGGGCAACTCAGAGGGACATACAAGGTGCCAAGCATGGCAAGAAGTAGGCTGTTTCATTGACAAATGTTTCACATGTTGCCATATTGGGTCTGAGGCCTGGGAGGTGTGTGGGTACATTTGAGAGGTGGGGGGGTCCATAATGGGGCTAGGGAGTTGGGGCCTGGGTGGCGTGTGGGTGCGTTTGGGAGATGACAGGGTTAATTGTGGGGATAGGTATGTGGGGCCCAGGTGGTGAGTGGGTATGTTTGGGAGGTGGGGGGTCCAAAGACGGGATAGGAAGTTGGTGCTTGGGTGGTTGGCTATTATGTTTGGGAGGTGGGTGGGTATGTGTGGGCCTTCATTCTTGTAGCACCTGCTCAATTTTTTTTTATAATACACTGGGTCTAAATCAGAATTACGAGTGGACAATCTTCATCCTCATCCTATACATCCTCATCTACTCGGTCCATGTCCGGGGGCAGTGGAATGTTCCTGTGTTTACACATATTGTGCAGCACATGACAGTACACTTTTGTCAACTTTTACGGGGCTGTACTGCAGTTCCCCGCCGGACCTGCTGAGGCAGCGAAACCTGGCCTTCAGCAGTCCAAAGGTGTGCTCTATCATGCCCCGTGTCCATATGTGTGTCCGGTTGTAGGCCTCCTCCTGCCTGTTCTGTGGTCGTCTAATGGGTGTCATGAGCCAGGGCGTGAGGGGTTATCTGGCATCACCAGCATGGGAGTGACAGAAAGGTGATAGGATGTTTGTGGTTGGAATTTGGTGTTGCCGATTATAACATGTACAAGTCTCTGCATAATATAAGCAAAAAACATAGTACAGGCCAAAGATTTAATTATGCATTCTGCAAAATTGACTTGGAACAACTGTTCAATATTACACACTTGGCTCACACATTCCTACTGAGACTGTTTGGTCTGCTCAATGTCTGCCTTTGTGATGGCCTGCTAGGCAACTACATGTCTCATTCCTTTCAATTCACACAATGGTGTGTTTCTATGTACTAGGTGCCTCATGTCTTGTAAGCTGCTGACAAAATCAGGGTCAGGCACCCGCAGCACACAGGAGTGAAGATACTACTGCGCAGAGCGGGATGAGTAGCAATTGAGCACATGGTCATGCATCGGTCATTCTGCTCACCCAACAGCCAGGGACATGCTGGTGAGTGTCTATTGCCCCCCCCACACTGCACAGAAGGCATGCATTGGTCATTCTACTCATCTGGTGCTTTCTCCCACGTAACATGCCATGTGCTCTGACAACGTGGAGTTCCGCAATACCACTGAGTCGTTTGTCGACTTCGGGAAATGTGCACATCAATGCGTGATGTGTTCTTGTGCATCACAGTCCATCTGCACGTTCAGGGAGTGGAATTGTTTCCGATTTCGATAGACCACCTCAATTGCATGTCTGGCAGTCAACTCCACATGGGTGAAATCTAAGGCATCAATACAATCGGGCATGCCGTCAAGGGCATGGAAGGCCACTTTGGTGGCATTGACCTTTGCAGGAGTTTGGGGTAAGGCAATGTGGTCTGACACATGGCACAGCAGCGCATCCAGTACCTGGAAGAGTATCCTTGAAAAACAGGGTTGTGACAGTGCATGCAGCTCAACAACGGTGTGCTGATAGGTGCCAGTTGCAAGGAAGTGCAGTACCGACACTACCTTCAGCAACGGTGGAATTGCAGTCCAGATGTTGATCATGCTGCAGTTGTCCTCATTGATGAGGGTGACAATTGATAATATTGTGGCCCTGTCAAGCCGATATAATGTGTGGATTTGACTTGGGGTCAGGTTCCAGGGCGAGGTCCTGATGTGTGGTATTGGTGGCTGCCTGCTGGGTGGTACGTGCTGTAAAATGATATTTGGGATGGGCACCAGGTTCCTCATTTGCCTGCTGCGCCTACGCCTCCTCCTCTGCCTCAGTGCTGCCTCTAACTCCATAGCTACTTGCAGGTTCCCCATCCCAATTTCTGCTAGACCGACTGCCAGCATGGTTGTTTTGCGAGGTGGGTTAGGCTTGGTCCTTTTGTAGGTTCCCAGTGCGCAATGGTGGGCAACTTGGCTAATTTTGCACACCTGTGGACTATTGCTGCTCACCTGGCACTATTTAATGCTGGTCTGCAGTGCCGGGGCCTGAATGTGCCCGTTTGGAAAACAGTGCCGGTACGGTGCTACCAGCACCATTGTTTCCGGACTGGAAAGGTTAAAGGTTATAATGAGGCCCAGAGTCTTTTATGTTAAGTATTTTTTGCTTTTGTTTCAATAACACATGTACAGCACTGAATAGTATTTTCTTGCCTTTTACTAAACAAAACTGTGTGCTTTGTGCAATTCGTTTGTGCCTTTATATTGTGTGTTTAAGCCCAACATTTTCTGCATGAATTTGGTTTTGAGAGAAAGAACTTGAAAATAAGTTCTGTAAGCTATATGCCATTTTCACTTTGAAAAAACTGTGTCCCACTGAAGCCGAATACTGCAAGGTAGTACCTGCAGCATGACGTGGGTCCTGACCCTGCTGGGCCTAGAGACGCAAGCTCACTGATGACATCCAATAATGCTAAAACTTGCCTGGGGATGCTTGTGGTCTCGTGCAGACGGGATGTGACCTAGCATTTTGGGCTGGACTACCCCTTTTGGGGTGGGACCAAGCCTGATTTGCATATGGTCTTTCCCCTTCTGTAATGGCTTGGCAGGCTGACAAACAATGGTTTGGAGGGTTGCCCAGAGCCACACCCGTGGTTATGATTTATTCAAAACCTTGCAGCCATCAACTTTTGGTTTTGCTTTAGTCCCTACACTCTGAGCATGAATGGTTCACATCATTGCTGTAGCTTTACTTGCCTGGTTACCCACATTGGAACAGCACAATTTGACTGTCTTTAATCTCACATTTCTTTCCAATATTATGCACTTCATCCAGAAAGAGGCTCAACTTCCCACTTCCTTCCTTGTTATCTCTGCATTATGGAGTGTGTTTGAGCACTTTGTAATTTTAGTGCTACTGTACGGTCTGAATAGAATTAGTGGCAATCAAGCAGATTGACTACACAATCATTTCATGGAGGAGTGATAATCTATAGCAACATCTTCAGAGGCACAGATAGCCAGTCTCTTTAATGCATTTGAGAATATATTAAAATAAAAATGCAACATTTAACATTGACTTATTTCCATTATAAATCTGAATTTTCTAATTACAAATCTTATATTGCAGTTCAACTGCCTTATTGCCCATGTTTAGCTACGCCAATATTTTTGAGACTCATTCCATGTATGGTGGTAACCCCTAATTTTAAAATACCACCTAAATACAGGTTAGGATTGCAGGCAATACACAGAAAACACGACATGGGGTAAATATGTAATTTACCCAGTGCAGTCATTTCTATCCACCCCATGTCGCAAATTATCCTTTGTGATCCCAACCTGTAAGTAGGTGGCATTTTAAAAATAAGAAGTATTTTTTCCACACATCTTTTTACATACATGTACTAAGGCCCATAATGTCAGTCTGTGTGTCTTAACTAGTTATTTTTAGTAAAACCTTTTTTTTTGTAGGTATTTAGGTCTTGTTGTGTTTGTTCAAACCCCAAGTCATACGGCCTCATCACGAGGTGGGCGTAGCCCTTAAACGTGGCGATTACTGTCACAGTTAAGGGTCCGCCCAATCTCGAGTCTGGCAGCATTTACCCCCAGCTCTAAACTGTGGGTAAAGGCGCCGGCGGTAATTGCCCTGAAAATTCCAATGGACCCACTGGGGAATGGGGAATCACATTTACCGCCCAACCTGTAATACAGTTGGGCGGTATCTCAATCAGGATACCGCCCAACTCATGACGAGGCCCAATACTCATTTAGGTTATGCTTACAATTAACCTTATATTTTAAACTCTTTATAAAGTTTTATTGTAGCGCTTTGTTTCACTCCACACTGGTGGGTGAGCCCCAAGCCCCCTTAGGCCTCAAGGCCCTTGCCTGCTTCCTCTTAGAGCCTCCCCACCCCCCTGCATGTCCCCAGCGCAGGCCGCGTCCTTCCTGCATCCCCCAGTGCCCGCCCTGCCCGTGCAGCCCGCGGCTAGGGGCCGAAGAACCAGGGCAGCATCAGCAGAGGCAACTCCGGGAAGCGCCAACAGGTGTCTGCAAGGGAAGCAGTGGCCATCCGTCAACCATCGACTACAAGGACCAGTAAGGTAGGAGTGGCCTGGGTCAAGAGCAGAGCAACCACTCTACCCCAGACTCCGAGCCACTGCTCTGTACGCACTGTATGATACTCAGACTGCATTGATAGGCCTCTCTCCCACTATACAGGTCTCTCAAGTTTGGCTGGGGTTCTGTCCCCAAATTACACTGTATGATACTCAGACTGCATTGATAGGCCTCTCTCCCACTATACAGGTCTCTCAAGTTTAGCTGGGGCTCTGTCTCCAAATTGCACTGTGTGATGCTCAGATTGCATTGATAGGCCTCTCTCACACTATATAGGTCTCTCAAGTTTAACTGGGGTTCTGTCCCCAAATTGCACTTTATGATACTCAGACTGCATTGATAGGCCTCTCTCCCACTATACAGGGGTCTCAGGTTTAGCTGGGGCTCTGTCCCCAAATTGCACCTTATGATGCTCAGACTGCATTTATAGGCCTCTCTCCCACCATACATGTCTCTCAAGTTTAGCTGGGGTTCTGTCTCCAAATTTCACTCTGTGATGCTCAGATTGCATTGATAGGCCTCTCTCCCACTATACAGGTCTCTCAAGTTTTGCTGGGGTTCTCTCTCCAAATCACACAGTATGATACACAGATTGCATTGATAGGCCTCTTTCCCACTATACATGTCTCTCAAGTTTGGCTGGGGTTCTGTCCCCAAATTGCACTGTATGATACTCAGACTGCATTGATAGGCCTCTCTCCCACTATACAGGTCTCTCAAGTTTGGCTGGGGTTCTGTCCCCAAATTACACTGTATGATACTCAGATTGCATTGATAGGCCTCTCTCCCACTATACAGGTCTCTCAAGTTTGGCTGGGGTTCTGTCGCCAAATTGCACTGTATGATACTCAGGTTGCATTGATAGGCCTCTCTCCCACTATACAGGGGTCTCAGGTTTAGCTGGGGTTCTCTCTCCAAATCACACAGTATGATACACAGATTGCATTGATAGGCCTCTTTCCCACTATACATGTCTCTCAAGTTTGGCTGGGGTTCTGTCCCCAAATTGCACCTTATGATGCTCAGACTGCATTTATAGGCCTCTCTCCCACCATACATGTCTCTCAAGTTTAGCTGGGGTTCTGTCTCCAAATTTCACTGTGTGATGCTCAGATTGCATTGATAGGCCTCTCTCCCACTATACAGGTCTCTCAAGTTTTGCTGGGGTTCTCTCTCCAAATCACACAGTATGATACACAGATTGCATTGATAGGCCTCTTTCCCACTATACATGTCTCTCAAGTTTGGCTGGGGTTCTGTCCCCAAATTGCACTGTATGATACTCAGACTGCATTGATAGGCCTCTCTCCCACTATACAGGTCTCTCAAGTTTGGCTGGGGTTCTGTCCCCAAATTACACTGTATGATACTCAGATTGCATTGATAGGCCTCTCTCCCACTATACAGGTCTCTCAAGTTTGGCTGGGGTTCTGTCGCCAAATTGCACTGTATGATACTCAGGTTGCATTGATAGGCCTCTCTCCCACTATACAGGGGTCTCAGATTTAGCTGGTGTTCTGTCTCCAAATTACACTGTATGATACTCAGATTGCATTAACAGACCTGTCTCTCAAATCTAACAAGGCTTCGATGCCTAGACTACATCAAGGGAGCAAATAATAGCTGCGCCCCTCAAAGTCGCTCCACAGCCAGTGCATGTCCCTCCTAAAACACACATGGCTAACTCACCACAGTGAACCACGTTCAGTGAGACAGATTAAAGAGAGCCACCGTTAACACCCAACTATACAACCCTCAACCACTTCCTTTACCCCCACGAAGACAGCGACTGAACGAATAGGCAACATCAGCTCGAAATTACCATCTACAAAGACTAAAACCGGTAGAGGACAGCATCCACACCAAGTACTACACCACAAGAAAACCAGACCAAAACATAACCAACTGGATTTTTTTTTTCCATCAACTCCTTTAAAGACTAAACAACTCGGAATCGTAGAATGCCGCGCAAACGACCCACCCCGAGCGAAAGAAGAGAAGAAAGAACAAAGACTCCGGAACTACAACGAAGAACCGCAACAACAGAACACACCCCCACAGACAGGATAAAAAATCGAACCAACTTTCAGAGAACAGACAAATCCCTCTACCTAACTCCATACCTCACTGAGAACGGCTCACCAGACTGAACCAACGCAACGCCAGAAGCAGCAACATTAAACAACCTAACTAAATCACAAAGAAGAAGGATAAACACCACCAGAAACAACAAACACACGACCAAAGCGATAACACCTTACATCACCAAAGCTAGAAGAACCTCCAATCGACAACCGCAACCCTTGGGAGATGAACCCAATGGAAACAAAAACCCAAGAGAAAACATAGAAGAACTATTTGAGGATGCTGACAACCCGAAACCTACCCCACAACAAGATCAGAAGACGAACCTAACAAGAAAAGCCAAACTACACCTCCAAAATCCACAGCAATCTAATAAACGCAAGATCCATGTCAAAACACTCCACAGAGATCTTCGACCTACTCGATGACAATGGTATTGACATCCTATTCATCACAGAAACTTGGCTGGACGACAACTACAAAATCACACTCCAAAGCTGCCTTCCATCAAACTTCAAATGCCTTCAAATAAACGGGAAAAACGAAAGAGGAGGAGGCATCGCAATAGCATTTAAAGAACACCTAAAAATAAAAACAGACAAACCACTCAACATCCTCAACTGCGAATCCATGGTCATACACCTAACAGCGAGCCCAAAAACCAACATCACATTCATCCTGTTGTACAGACCTCCAACTTATGATGCATCCTTTGTCGACAACTTCATAGAAGTCATCAGCAACATAGCCATCAACAACAAACACCTAATCATCCTGGGGGACTTCAGCATCTGGTTCGAAGATAATCACGCCAACTCCCAAAACTCACTGACTGAACAACTCACCACCATGAAACTATGACAACTAGTAAAAGGGCAACACACTCAGCAGGATACACACTGGACGCAATTTTTGCAGAGGAAAAACTCATCACCACGGCACCACCAATACAAATACTGTGGAGTGACCTCTCATCATCCCATCCGTAATCACTCTGCCTACGCAAGTTTGCATCCAAACCCCTAAACTCTTAACCACGTCAAAAAAACTGGAAAGACATCAAAGAAAGCAACCTATTCGAACAGCTGGAGTTAACCAAACCCTCAACAACAAAACTAGAGCTAGCTGATCTAGACGGGAAAGCAGAGATATTACACAAATGGATTGCAGATACAATTGGCAAGATAGCCCCGGAAAAAACATTTACACCATCAAAAAAGAGAGCAATGGCTAAATGGTTTACCCCACTATTAAGCACCATGAAAAAGGAAAACAAAAAGATGGAACTTGAATGGAGAAAAGATTAGAACCAAGACAAAAAAAAACAGTTCCAGAAGTAAATCTGTGCATACAAGAAGGAGATTCTAAAGGCAAAAAAAAAACAGCAAGAAAGCGGGTTCACAGATGGATCCTTGTCACCCGGACATCTACAAATCAATCCTCGCACAAGGAATGCCAGCAGAATACTACAGAAACCTTCTAAATCTATCACTAGCAACAGGAACCGTATCAAGGATCTTCAAATCAGCTTACATCAAACCACTTCTGAAAAACACAAGCAGCGACATAGATGACCTCTCCAAATACAGACCAATCTGTAACATCCCATACCCAGCAAAACTCCTCGAAACCTATGTATACAAACTAACCCAAGAATACGTTGAAAAACACCACCTGCTAGACCAACCAAGCTCAAGTCGGCTTCAGACCCACAAGAGGTACAGAAACAGCACTACTATCCAACTGGGGCGACCTAAAAACAAACGCAGACTCCAACACAACATCAGCCCTTATTCTGCTCGACCTCTGCAGCCTTTGACACAGTTAGCCACGACACCCTAACCAAAAGATTAGAAGACATAGACATAACAGACACAGCGCTATGCTGGACTAAATAATTCCTAGCAGACAGAACAGAAACTGTTTGGATTAAACCCTTCAAATCCACCTCACGGGTTAACGACTGTGGCGTGCCACAAGGATCCTCACTATCACCACTGTACTTCAACATCTACCAAACCCCAGTTATCAGAATTTTCAATAAGCACAACATCACATGCTACAACTACGCAGACAATACTCAAATCATCTACAAAATCAAAGACACCCAAGCTGATCATTCAAACCTAACCGACTGTCTAAAAGAAGTTTTCAACTGGATGAATGCCAACAACCTGAAAATCAACCCAGGAAAAACAGAAATCATGATCATATCCAAAGACCAAGAGAAGGAAACCGCCATCCCGTGGCCAACAGAAATGGGAACCGCACCATCACCGTCTAAGGTAGTAAAAAACCTGGGAGTCCTGATGGACACCACCCTAACCTTAGAACCACAAATAAATGCAACAGTCAAGAAATGCTTCTTCCTCCTCCACACGGCAAGAAAAATACTACCTTTCCTCTCCTTCACACACAAAACACTCACTATCGTCGCCCTCATCATGTCAAAAATCGACTATGCAATAGCCTCTACCTCGGAATACCGGAATACCCACTGAAGAAGCTACAACGGATCCAAAACGCAGAAGCCAGACTACTCCTCAAACTATCCAGAAGAGACCACATCACCCCTACCGTAAAAACACTACACTGGCTCCCAGTAAAACACTGTATCACCTTCAAAACAATGTGCATAACGCAAAGGGCAGTCTGCGGACAAGGAGCAGAATTCCTACAAAAGAAAATAACAATCTACAAGCCAATGAGACCCCTCAGGCCAACCAACGAAATCCGCCTGGAACTAAAACCTTACATCAAGAAAAAACTCGGAGGAACCACCTTCTACCACTTAGCCGCAAAAACCTGGAACAACATCCCAAAAGAAATAAGGATCACCAAAGATCACCTTAAATTCTGACAATTACTAAAAACCTGGCTCTTCAATACCACAGACTAAAACAGAAACAACAGTAAGACTAAATGACTAAACAGGAAAGGACATTGACAAGCTCCCAGAACCGACTGAGAAGCACTCAGGGCACTGGGAGGGTTCACGCCGGACAGAGTGGTTCACATGCGAGACCCATGGAGACGGAGGCAACAACCCCAGCCAATCCATACCATCCCCAACTGCCCATTTAGCTACAACTAGGTACCACTGGGTTGCGGAACTAGCGAGACACCACCAATCACCACACTAACTGAGGTATGGACACTGGCAGGCGCACTGGCCATGTGAGTGGGGGTGAGCAACATGCAGGGTTGGTGACGGAGCAAGCTGAGGAGGCAGCTAGATGTTCAAGGGGCCTCGAATACAAAACGGGCAGGGACCTTCAGAGGCTCAGGGTGCCCAAGCACCCCATCGAGTGAGATTACGCAAGCCCAACTGGTCAATTCAGGATAGAGATGCCAAACAAGCAATACCACTAACAATTTCCTCCTCTGCATACAACTCTCAAACTCCAAACCAAACACAACCACAAACCTCCAGCACAACAAACCGCACTAATTTCACTACACTGCAACAACAAAACAAAAAACACACATAGACTCGCACATCAGTAGACAACGACTACCGGCCGCATACACCCCAGGCCCAGCCGACGGACCCACCGGGCTGAGGCTGCCAACAACACACCACTGCACTCTTGCACTTTTCCAGCCTCCACCCACTAACTCACCTTCTCTCCCTTTTTTCAGAGCCACCAGAGCGCCAGGGGACCACTCCGGTGGTGATAGAGCGCGGTACAAATGTCCTTTAACATTAACATTAACATAACATCTACTTCACTATGTTTGTATCCTATTCAATTTTACCAGTACAAAATACAACATTTAATAAAACAAATAAGACAGACACACACACACATACATGCACGCACACGTTCTGGGAAGGTTCATTAGTCCAAGCGACGATAATGGCCCTTTTCAAGATCTATATTGCTCTTAGCACATCGAGCCGTGCAACGAAAAGGGAAAGCGTTTTCATTGTCAAGTGTAAAGAAATAGCACAGGCAAGTAGGTTGTAATGTTAGCTTATTAAACATGGAACATAGTACAATAACTTTACACATGTTGTGTTCATTGCTGCTTCTGTGCTGCTTGTCAGGCTGCTTTTCAAGTCAGAATGTTTGGAATCAGGTCTATTACCAGAGACTTTGGATTTCAATCAGAAGATTCTGATTGGCTCACAGGAGGTCTATAATGGAATCCATGTGTACATATTTCCTGTGATGTTGCTAATATCTTTTCAGAATAAATGTCCCTGTCGAGCTGTGTCTAATGATGACTGGTAAGTCAGGACTCTTAAAGATGTCTTCAGGGGAGAACTGTGTCAAAGGTCAATGTTGTCACCAATCATGCTGATGCAGGGGCCTTGACGATGGAAGCTCTACTCAGTGCAGGGTGCAGACCTCAATACCCTTAGTCAGAAAGTTAAAGGCCTGTGCCCTTGAAACAACACACTTTGTAGAGGCTATGCTCCAGACTGAAACAAACATTTGAAGATAGATGATAACAAACTGGCAATTCAAAACACTTAGGGGTCCAAAAGCAAAAAGTTCCAAGCAGAATATGCCCCTGGAGATCAGCAGGAAATAAATCAGGAAAAACCTCCACATTTGAAGCAATTATGTATTTTCATCGGATAATACTCAAATCCCACCCATTTTTTCATCTACCAACCACCCATCTAAAAACAACCCAATGGCAGTCCTTGCTGGAGGTTGTGAAAACGCTAAGGCAGAATATTGGTGAGTCAGCAAGCTCCTGCCAATCACCAGTGTAAAAGACCTCCCCACGAGAGGCTCATTTATGAAAACTTGACAACAGGTACGCTGTCTAATGTATGCTTTAGCCCACCCCCATGTGTCCAGCCACGGGTGGACTGGAAACTAAAAGAGGCCCTGGAAACAATTACTGGGGACCAAAAGAGGCCCTGGAAATAATGTTCAAAGTGGCCCCACATGACACATTTTCAGCAAGCCCAATGCTTTTCCTATGAGACAATTTGGAACTACCACACAAAAGAGGCCCAGGGTGCAGAGGCCCACCGGAAAATCTCCAGAGTTCCCTTTAGGCCAGTCCAGCAAAAGAGGTAGATATCGTCCCCAGAAATCCTCCTGACTCCTTACTGAGTATCAGGACCGTGCAGGTAGCCAAGAGGAAGCAGATCATGTAGAATTGAAAGTGATCATGGAAAAAAAACCTTTATCAAATGGATAGCGAGTGTAATGGGGAAACACGCATTGTATCAGAGAAGGAACATAGATAGATAGTCCGCTGCTATTGTATACCCGTGGCTGTTATCAGAGTGAGGAGTAGTGTGTATCAGCAGGGGTCACGTGCAGGAGCTGTACAGGAAATCAGCTGGAAACCAAATGGCCTGGTGGCTGCACTACTCTCCAGAACTGCAGACGAAGCAAGCACATGTCGGTGATGCTGCAAGGTCGCGTTCCCCTAGGAGGGAAGTGCTGAGGTTGCAGTGTTGCACAGAGGCATCTGAAAAGTAGCAGCAGAATTCAATGGGGGACCAACATAGTCATCACACTTGGCGGCAGGAGTAAGAGCGTGACAAATGGGATGTATACGGTTTGGACGTGGCACAACGGCCGCAAAGAAAATTTTGGCATGACAAAATCTGTCCAAACTAAAATCCCGCACCCGTACCCATACACTCCCCCACAGGCCCCCTACTTACTTTTTTGGGGTCTGCTCCTCTTCTAACCCTGCAGCATCTGATCTGTCTTTCCTACGTGGGTTGGATCCAACACTGTAGGTTCTGCTTTTCTTTTTTTTCCCTTTTCTTTCTTCCTATCCCCTGCCTCAAAACCTCTGTCTAATCTCCACCTCCCTCCTGGTTTTCCCCACTTTCCGTCAGGTCTCCGTCTTCTTCTCTGTACTTCTTTTTTATTTATTTATTGTGTTATAGTTTAAATTTATAAACTTTACACAAGAAAGAAAATAAAATTAACAATAAATAGCATATGAATAAAATAATAAAATACATATATACTTTATTTTTTTTTTTTTGCATGCACCTCTAAAGGGTTAAGCCCAATCTTGTTTCCACTTGTAGCCAGATAGTATATAGGGCTGTCAATACACGTAAACTATTCGAATTAAGGCAATGATGCCAGAACAAGGCGTCCCCAATATGCATTATTTCATGTACACGGCTACCAAGGAGGGGTGAATATATGCTGGCCATCATCAAGCATTCCGTCAACACATGTTTTGCCGTCTCCAACTGCTTTTGTTTTTTACATAGACGGCAGCTGCGATCCTCTACGGCAATCCTGTCTTTTCTCCCCGTATTGCTAAGAGTGGGGAGTTGTTCAAGCCTAAGTAGCAATATGAACCGTCTGAGACTTACAGATGGACATATATTTAGGTATCTCTGGGGTTTCCTAAAATCAAATAATCTATATTGCACGAATTGGAAGCTGCTCAGACTTTTAAGATGTTTAAAGTTCTCCAGCCAGTCCCAGAGGTCGACACGTTTACACAGTGCTCTATTTACCTTCTCCGAGTATTTGCCATCTCTGGGACGCCAGCCTATTTCGGAGAACAAGTCATTCATCTGGTCAGTGATTGAACAGGTCAGCCCTTCCTTCTCAATTTCTTGATTAACCGCTGTTAATAGTCCATTAGTTGTATCTCGGGTCATTCTGAGATATAACGAGGCCCTTTTCTTGAGTACTGAAGCCTTTAAGGAGGTTAGTCCCAGTTCTAATCTGATAATGGCCATAGGAACCGAGGGAGGCAGTCCAAGAACACGTCGCCAAAATTTGCCCTCTAGTATCTGCAGCCATTTTAGATCAGACTCTAATAAAGCTTCCAGGCCGTATATTATCGCCGGGGCAAAGACCTGAATATAGAGTTGTCGTGTCCCCCATAGTGAGAATCCGCCTTGTCTGACCGTAAATCTGTGGAACAGTGCGGTCAACTGCGCAGCTTTAATACGACGTGTTTGTTTACATGTCATGTAATCCCCATTGTTTTCAAAGTCTATTCCTAAGTAACAATAATGAGGGACATATACTATATTTACAGCCCCTACTGTTAGTTGGACTCGCTTGACCTTTTTTTTTGTATATCTCATGATCTTGGTTTTGCCTAAATTAATGCTCAGACCGTTCTTTTCAGCATATTCCCATATTGCAACCGCAGATCTTCTCATCCCGCTAATGGTGTGATCAAATATCACTAGGTCGTCTGCGTATGCTAATACTGGGCAGCTTGCTTTCCCCATCTTTGGCGGGCAATTGCTAACCTTATTTAATGCATCTGGGATATCGTACACATATAAATTATATATTAAAGGTGCAGTTACGCATCCTTGCTTAACCCCTCTATTTTGTATGACACTTTGCGTTGTATGGCCTTCTTGGTCTAATTTCAATTTAACTGTGTTATTTAAATGCAGAAGTTTTAGATAATAAATAAGGCCATACGGACAACCCATAGAGTGCAATTTATTCCACAATCGACTACGAGGTATCGAATCAAATGCCGCCATGAAATCTATATATAATGCATAGAGCGGAGCCGATCCACTTCTCAGCGCTCTGGTTCGTAACATGTCCATTATCAAGATATTATGGGCCGTAGAGTATCCTTGTCTGAACCCACTTTGGAATCGAGACAATATTCCCTTATCTTCAGCCCAAGATTGTAGCTCATTGAGCAGAAGTAATGCAAATATCTTTCCAGTCGCATCTAGCATAGAAAGCAATCTATAGTTGCTAGGGTCGGATCTATTGCCCTTTTTATAGACTGGAATTAATATTGCAGTCTGCCAGGAATAGGGTATATTGCCCATCTTTAATACTTTCTGGAATAGGATGTTTAGTAAGTTTGCCCAGAACTAAGGGTACGCTTTCATGGTAATATTTGCCAGCCCGTTGGGTCCCGGTGCTCTTGATGATTTTATCTCTTTGATTTTATTCAAGATAAGTTCATATGTTATGGGGAATGGGGCCTCACTAGGAGGGCTGCCCAGCATTGGTACTTTCTCACCCTCCATATTTCTATCTTCCAGAAATTTGACCCACACTCTTTCTTCGATAGGGTTAACTAGCGCCCCCTTCTGTATACCTTGAGCCTCACTCAGGAGGGACCTGTGATGAGAGAACCTTATCCCCCCTATTTTTCTTCTTAATGGCCGCTCTATATTTATTTTTAATTGCTCTGATTGTTCGATAGTATTGCTCTCCCGGGAACATTGTTCTCTTGGCCTTACGTAGATCAGCTCTAAGATTACGTTTGAGGTCTCTGATTATTTTATCGTAAGGTAACTTGCTTCCCTTAGAGCTCATCATATGACCCATAGGGGCTGCCGCATGTTTGCCTGAGAAAGCACTTATCCAGTCCTCTATGGAGTTGATGGTCATAGTATTAAATTTATGGAGCTCACAAGGCTCTACCACTCTCAGGGTTTCTACCGCAAGTGCAATATTCCTCTCTGACCACGAAATCCTAGTGCCTGCATTATTAACTTTTACAATTCCCGTATTGCTAAATGGGGGTTGACTTCGAATATTACTCATCGTGCATTTTAAGGCAGCATGATCACTCCAGTCATTGGGCAGGACGATCAGATCTTCAATCTGTTCTTGTAGCCCTGGGCAAATAAATACATAGTCCAACGTACTACACGAGGCACCGTTTGACCAGGTATGTTGTCCAGGGTGATCACTTGCCGTTCTGCCATTCAGCATTATCATGTCCCAGGAGTCAAACAGATATTCCCATGCGTTGCCCTCCCGATCTTGTTTTTTATTATGAAGCATAGCTCCTTTTTCTTTCAAATTAGTGTTCTGTGTTTTGCACACCCGACCGTTCATGTGGCAGTTGAAGTCACCCATGACCATTATTCCCAAATTGGTAGTAGCAGGTGACCAGTTTGCCAGCAGATCCTGCAAGGCATCTTGTAGTTGTTCACTCAGCGTTCCTCCTGGCGGACTGTATATATTTACCAGCAGAAGAGAACCTACAGGATCTTTGCCATCGAATAGCACTTCAACTGCAAGTAAGTTGTTCCCCCAGTTGCAGTCAATCTGCCTGGACCCCCAAGTGTTAATCACTCCAATAGCCAGGCCACCAAAAGGCCTGCCTTTCTCTCCTCTTTTGGCTGCTGCATGATACATCGTAAAACCATCTAGTACCAAAGGGTCAAGGGCCCAGGTCTCTTGTAGGGAAAAACAGCAGCATTTATCGAGCTTCTCCGTGGAACCCTCAGATGAGAGTAGATGGGAGAAACCCCGACAGTTCCACGATACAACAGAGAGGTATCATGGTTTCCTTAAGATCTCGGGAAGAGCATCAGCCAGCCATTTCAGTGCTCGTCGTACCTCAGACGCTTCCATTTTCTTATCAGTCTCCATATTAGAGCAAGATGTTGTATTTGTAGTAACAGTGATCTCTTCCTCTCTACAGCTGAGATCTATTTCATTTATGTCGACATCCACTTCCACGTCTACTGATTTTAATTCCTCTTTATACTTTCTTAGCAGCTCCGCGGTGGCCACAAATTTACAATGAAGGGCGGAAACATTAGGGTTCGGACCTTTCAGAGGTTCTACAAATTGAAAGTCGTCTGAGATTAGCACCCGCAGTTGAGGGACCGAGTATAGTCTTATCAAGAGCTCTGATCGTGATAACCATTTGTTAACCTTGCTCTGATAAAGGTTCTTAATCAGGCATATACGGCTGCCTTTCTTCTCATTTTTATCAGCCAGCGTGGCTATTGCTTCAGAAATTGGATCTTCATTTACTGTCAGATTACTTGTAGGCATGGCTATGTCTACTATGGATCCATGACTTACTTCCGCATCTTCCACGGGGTCAGTTCTTTCTTCGCTTTCCACTGCGGGCCCCTGTTCGGAGAGTAACCAACTGGTCAGGTATCCATCTCGAGTGGCCTTTCTCTTCTTGGCTCTTGCTATTCTTTTCCTGCTCTTCTTAGTAGTAATTTCCCTCTCGTTCTTCTCTGTCCTTGCTGGTTGTATGGCACTGTCCCTTTTGCCCTTGTTTGTTTTCTTTGCCAGTCTCTTCTGTTTTTTAGAAAAGTATGGATCGGGTCTGTCTCTCTCCTCCTCCGATTCAGATTTTTGTCGCTCTTCAATATCACTTGTTATATGGATTGCCTCGGATAGATTTGACTCCGCTTCTTCAGCAGAGGTTGTTCTCTCCTTGTTACCCCCGATGAGAATATCCATGTTGGTCAAAATTCGCCCCGACATTTTCAACAAGATCCTGAGTGCAAATTGAAGTGAGGCTACCGAAGCCTGTATCTCGGCGATTCCGGCGGCCCCTGTACATGTTTTATCATTACAGTCAATTGCTTCATCCGGATCGTCTTCCATTGAGGCAAATACCAAGTTAGGTGATGTAGAGAGTCTCTCAATGCCTACTCCCACCTTAGGGGTCCCTGGCTGTAAGGTTCTTGAATTATCTATTGATAGTCCGCTATTATTATCTGATCTTGCTACGGGTAATGGCGTCATATTTCTCTGGATACTTAGACATAATTCTAATAGAGAGTTATTGTCAATGTCTTCAACATTTGAGCTACTCAATAGGGGGTTTTCATGTTGATCGGGAATTTCTTCTTCAACTATAGTTGAATTTATTTCTCGAGGGGGGAAAAATGAGGTGATCGCACCTTGCTTGATTGTAGGATTTTTTTTCGCTTTTGCTTTAGCTGGCTGCTTTTCCATATCAACCTTTGAATTAGCAGGGCCCCTAGCCGCTGTTCTTGACTTGGTTTGCCTTAGATTGTATGTAGAGTGACTCGGGTTCTGGTCTAGTTGCATTAAGAGTGCTACGGGTAGCCTCACTGCAGCTGCCCGATCCGCTTGTTACGGCAGCTTTCAGTTTACCGAGTTCACACCTCTGTTTTTCAATGCTACACACTGTGAGTGTACTATACCTGGATCAAAGGCCTCAGCCCGCAGTCTCCAAGTAATGACCACTTAGATTAAGGTTAAATTATACAGTGGCGTAATGAAAGTCAACCATGCGGTGGGCCAGGCCACGTTTTGTGGTTCCGACCGTACACCAACGGCCTCAGGACTCAAAGTTAGCCCCCGTCCTAAGGTGCTCCTACGCCAATTTCTGATGTCCGCGTTGTGGGACTAGTCCGCACAATCTAAGGCTCTCATATTTTCAAACCTTTAGGCGGCTACTGTCAATAATGCCACGTTTAGGGGTGGGCAGGGGAGTTAATGACACAGTGTTTGAGGTTGCCGTAATCCAGACCCAGCAGGGACCGCAATCCCGAGCCCTTGCACCCGCTTTCAGTAGGTCAGTCCAGTCTCACACGCTGGCTCCACGGACCACTGAAGCCCCCGCCCGGGCCCCCAACCGCCGGACTGGATCTGGCCCGAAGCCTAGAGTGGGTTCACCCACAGGGTCCCTGTGTTCTCACCAGCGTTGCACTTCTCCGTGTTGCACTTCTTAGGTAGTCCAGGCAAACCAGGCAGCGCCGCGCAGGACCCAATGCCCGATGCCCGACTGCCTCGTTTCGTCCGTCCGGCGACTCTCAAGGCTCGCTCGCTGGTTCTCTCCTCGCTCCTCTGTTCCGCCGATACTCCGCCGACGCTAGAGGAAAGGACCCAAAGAAACACTTGCAACGTGTCAAGCCGCACCCCCTCTCTCTCCGTAATCCGACAGAGGCCGCTTCCGACACTTTTTGTCACATCAAACTATCTGGACGACAATGGACTCCTGCCTCTGTACTTCTGCCTCTATGCTCCACCACCCCCTGTCTCTAATTGCCCCAGCCTTGCTCCCTCTCCACCTCTCTACTCTATACCAATACTAGTTTTCCTCTCCCCTCCTATCTCTTCCCCCTCTGATTCTCTTGAGCTTACCTCTTGCTCTCACTCACTCACACATACATTAAAATGAATGCCATTCTATAAATCAGAACACCTTACAGTCACTCTCTCCATCCAAGTGAAAGCTCTCTACTAAGTCCTGCTCCATCTGCTACACACTCTTCTCTGGTCTCTTGGTTCTCCTCCACCTCCTCCAACCTCAACTGAGTCCTTTCACTGTGAAATGACTCTGCTGGATTTTCATGGACCTTCCTTTCCTCTAGAAAATTATGTCAGCTCCAATTGGGCACTCTAATCAGATATTACCCTCCGCTAATCTCTTTCTGAGCTATCCAAAACTTCTCCAATCTCCTTCCCTTGTGGAATTTCCCAATCTCCTTCCCTTGTGGACTGGAACTTCCCTTAGAAAGCTTCATAAGGACATTTAATTCTGCCCGATCTTTAGTATTTATTTCTGTTCAGCTTGACGTATGGTGTTCATCATTGCTTGGCCAGTGGTTCACCTCTAGAAGTTCTAAGTCACATTTTAAAAATAATTTGGGGAGTGTTCCTGTGCCTCTCCATTCTTGGCTAGTCTCTTGCTAGTTTCAGCTCCCCTTCCTCAGCCTTACTGTCCCCCTGTAGCCAGTCTGTGGTTTGTGAATAAGGAGTCCAGTCTCTCATGTGGCTCATTCATGGGGAACAGCAGTCCATTTCCATTAGGGCAAGCAGTTTGGTCCCTGTCTTGTCTGTGCCATGTTAATTTTGGTATGTGTTGTCCCTGTTATTCATCTTTGCGGTTGCCTGCCTTCCAGAGATCCCTTCCCTATCTCAGGGGTCTGAGGTATCTCGTGCATGCTAGTAATTGTAGTCCTGTGTATGAATTTGCTCGTTCATTCTGTACACCAGTTTCCATGGATATTATCTGCATAATGAGAGCAAGGAATCTGGTCTGGACAGAGCTAATAGTCATCAGGTTAAAGAAAGAGGCACTAATATACATTTATGGCTCCACACATACTGGGGAGCTGGGAAAGGGGTTCCACATCAACTCTCCCACACCACCTCTGGGGTAACTCTGGCTCTACATTACCCAGGAAGGCTACCTACCCCAGGTTGCAAGGCTCCTTGCCCTCCCTGATGAGTTGAGGTGATCTCAGTTTCTTCTTTCAGCTACATCTGAATAGTCTTGATGAATAGGATCAGCAAAGGCTCCAGCATCATGCTCAGTTTACTAAGACTTTAATCTTTTAATCTGAAAAGTGTAACTTCATAAAATAGAATTCTCAGTGACACTTTACCTGCTGCTGCTATTTGCAGTCGATGATATTGAGGGTCTTTAATGACATCTGTAGAGTTAATTCCCACCTCTGACTTGTTTTGATTATGCAAGTGGTCTAGATCTGATTGAGACCTTAGCATTGATGATGCAGAAAGATTGAAGTGTAGTAGTTGCAGGGCAGTGTTCTGGAGAACAGCGCACTATAGGATATGTTCATCAGAGTAAAATCAGGACTAATTTAAGTAGTTAGAGACAAGATATTGAATCCATGTTGCTATTTTGAAAGCATTGTGCATTCCAACATGATCCACTCAAAATATAGATCACAACATTAAGTGTTGATTGCCATTGGCCAAGTACCCTTTTGCTTGACAGCCAACAAAACGTATCAATGTTGAATAGTTCCTGTGGTAAGTCAGACATAGGCGATCACATAACATGTTTGAATAAGAGCTTTGACTAAAATTCAAAAAAATGCCTTCTCTTAGCCCTACTCCTAAGATGTAGTCACTATTCTAAAAATAAACACGTGGATGCTTGTTAGGACGTCTTACAAAGAAAACTCTGTCCTCTGCAAAAATCTATTCTAACCTAAGATCTACCCTACCACTGTGAAAGGAAAAGACAATATAGGTTGAAACGTTATGATAGGGTTACTCTCCCTCAGTGATATTAGTGGTGGCTAGTTTTCTGACCCCCACCATCGAGTTCTAAAATCCTCTCTCAGCTTTCCCTCCACTTTAGTCGCAGCAACACAATACATGTTTTTCAGTTTCCTCTTGACAAAACAACACCCTTATCATCTAGTCCAAATAGTTTCCAGTCTATGCCTTCTTCAGGTATCTATTCACCTTATTAAATGTAATAGGTATTTCTTATCTGGATAGGTTGATATGCACAAAAACAAAACTCTTTCTTCATCCCTTTTGGGATATTTCCACTTTCAGCTCCCATAGGCTACCGGACTGATTAGTCCGGCTCTGGTTGTTGTTTCTCTCACCCCCTCCCAGGGAATACTGAACATCAGCCTGTTGTGGGCAACCAGCTACCTCAGTCCTATGTTGTTTCTCGCTTTTTTCACCCTGTCCTTGGCTATTCGATTATCAGTCCAGCATGTGCTATGGGCCTGCCCAGCCTAGCTTTAGTTCTCGCTTCTCTCACCCCCTCATGGGGTATTTGGATTATCAGGATGGCATGGTCTATGAACCTGCTCAACCATGCTTTGGTTCTTGTTTCTCTCACCCCCTGCTCAGGTATTGGTATTAACGGCCCTGTGTGGCTAGTGTGTGGCCTCACCTCCCTCCTCCCACTCCTCATTTGGCACTTCATACCTTCCGTCCTGTGGGTGTGTTTGTACATGGAGGCAGTCCCTGTGGCCCACGTGGATCCATGCTTTCGACCCATCTATGGTCTGCATGGTCGGCTTTCTTTTGCCCCTTGTTCCTCTCCAGGACTCCGGCACCGGAAAGGTGGGACACCCAGGTGTTTCTTTTGATTTGGGTTTGCTTCCTTCCTTGGTGGCTCCAAGCTCTTCAGACTCAGCACTTTCTTTGAATTGGCAGCGTTCCACACGCTGCCCTAGGTTTCCACCCACCACGTGAATTATGTGGTTCATTTTCTCAGCTCCTCCTGTGAGGAAGTTACTCCCTCCTCTGCATCCTCACGCTTGCTGTCTATCCTCTCACTTCTGGTTGATTTTCTCTCCTTCTCTTGGAATCCAGTTGTCTTTATATCCCTCCATGGAAGGGAACATACGTTTCCAATGGTTGTAGTCTTCACAAAAGGGCAGCAACTGATAGCGGCAGCAACACTTTAAAAGGACCCCGGACATGATCGCTCTGTGCAATTTCGATATAACCAACAAACACTGGGGAATTTGAAGTAAAGGAATCTGAAAGAAAACTCCTACTTGGAAATTCCTTGTTCCCACAGGGAGAGTGACACCCTCAGTGGGATCCCACTTGCCCTGTCCCCAAAGGAGGGTCTTGTGAGCAGGCTCACCTGCCTAGTCCCAAAGCGGGTGGCTCCCCCTTGGGAAATGGGACACATTATCTGGATTTGTTAAGATAAGCCCAAAATTTACCAATAAAGGAAAACGCTCAATAATAAGAGTAACTGCAGGTGCATGAGAAAACCCAGCTTTATTAAAAAACAAATGGCCGCTGGAATAGCGTATAACATACAATCTCAAAATGGCAATAGGAACAACAACTTTTTATATCCATAACTCTTCACAAATTATGTCACATTTAGCTATTTTCACAAAACCTCTATTCTAGTCCTGGTTTAGATGGTAGATTATAGGATGTATGGTTATCTATAAGGGGGCCTCTTTATAATTGGTTCTCTATGATGAATAACTCCTTCTATGTAAAACCTTCTACAAATGTTACATTTCGATTCAACACCTTTTTTGTTGGCACTGTACTACACTAGTCGATAAGAGGAACATAACGTGATGGGCCAGTTCTTAGCTCATCAGCCTTGGCCACCATCAAACGGTGCCAAGTTCAAGGTAAGCCAAGTGGCACAGCGAGTAGAGCGCTCGCTTTGACATCAGTGCAGAGCCTGCGAATGCAGGTTCGAATCCCGGCAGCGCCAAACCCAGCGTTTCATCCTTCCGAGCTCGATAAATGAGCACCACACACTGAGGGTAATAATAAGCAGCGCTCAGATACCTGAGGGTTCGTAGCGCTATATAAATGCCAAATTATTATTATTATTATTACATGGTGAGGAAAGAGGAACAGACAAACTGCTATGATCTGGTTTAAAGAATATACTTCTTCTCATTCCCAGGACTGATCAGTCTTATTTGTGGCCTTTGTGCGCTGCCCCTGTGCCTGGATGTGCTAAAGAAATGGCAGGAGCTCTATCTAATTGGGTCTAGCATAACTGAGCATTGTTTAAGTCACATGGTAGAGGACCACTGTTCAGTACCAAATTTCATCTATTTATTGGATTTTCTGCTGTCTGAACGTGTGTGTGAGCGACCTTGTGTTGTCCACTTGGAGAAATGTATATCCATTTGATATCATCATTTAAGCTTTATTCAGAGCAGTCCTTTATCACAGAACAACACAATCACAATCACAAATAATAAAATCATTTTCAATTGACTTCAAATACAATAAAAGCCACAAAAAATAATTCCACAAAGGTAAACAAATGCACTTTGTAGGGGGAATAAAACAGTTTTAAAAAAGGGATCTGTGGAGTTAAATTTTGAACCTTGGGAGGAGAGCAAAGCTTGAAGCCTCTAAAATGCATTTTCAGAGTCTCATTAGACTGTAAGAGGAGAGCACAGCTCGCATCTTAGAAAGTAGCCTACAAATGGTGTCATTCATTACCCATCAACCTGCTTTGTGTAAGCCAGGCGCGATGGACATAAATGGCAGAAGCATACACCGCTTTCCATTGCAGTGTATTGATTAGTAACTGCATTGTTTCCCTCATGCTTGTTAACCCCATGTCAAGTAAAAGTGATACTAAATATGTACACCTAAGCCCCAATAAAAGTGGACATAGCAATGTGAAACGGGTTAAGGTTTCCTTTTTTTTGCAGATTGGGCATATGCCAGTGTTCTGGGGGGACCAGTCGCGCTTATACCAGGCAATGTACAGTAGACCCAATCTAAAGCGGACGCATAGGGAACGCTCATAAAGGGGGTGAATACCATCCAAGAAAGGAAGGTGTATTAGTTCCCAATTAATTAGATGGAAGAAATACATGGACATTTTTCAGGGCATGCCTCTGAGTCTCTAGATTCCTAATATAATGATGTTTAGCAGTTGCCTTGAGCTCGGCCTTAAGTGAAAGGTGGCACTCTCTGGGGTGTTCCCAGAAGTGCCTAGCACCTAGCCCACACAACATATTTTTGACATGTAAAACCCGACCCTGGTTTTTCACACCTTCCAGCTGCAGGAAGTCCCTCAAAACATCTTTATTGGGAGACAATCTTGAAGAAGACCAGAGTCTCACCCAGTACAGGGCTGGCATAAGGGCACTGAAATCAGCCACAGGAAATAACTGGAGTTCTAAATGAATCAGCACAGTTGAGGGGTTGTTGGGCAAAAGCAAAAATTTCTTTAAGAAGATATTTTCAACTGGAGATAGTAATTTTGTACATGCGAAACCCCAGATCTCTGCACCATAAAGTGACTTGTTTATCAAATAGCGCTAAGGCTGCTGTAATTGCCCGACTACCAAGGCCCAAAAAGAAAGACCGAATGGCCCTGCTATGTTTGCTTAGGCTTACCTTGGACTTGACAAGTTGGTTCATCCACCCCCATGCCTCATTAAACCTAATTCCCAGGTAGTCAAAATGCACAACTTGGTCCAATAGGAAGCCATCACATTCTGTCTTAACCTGGCATGGCTTAGAAAAGGGGGGTTTAAAGACACTGGGCCTCATTACACGGATGGCGGAGAACCATGGCGCTATTAGCGCCATGGTTCATGCCGGTAAAATACCGGCACCGCCTTGGCGGAAAGGGGAATTACCGCCCCATTCCAAGGTTGGCGGGGCGGTAATTCCCCCTTCCACCATTGCCCTTCCCCATTCCCATTTTTGCCCCATAGGGCATAATGGGAATGGGGAATGCGCTAATTACGGTACCGCAAATTGCGGTACCGTAATTAGCTCCCTGGGTCCCTTTGCGGGTTGGTTTTTAACACCTGCAAAAAGCAGGCGTTAAATTCCCCAACCCGCAAAGGGACCTCGTAGTAAGGCGGTAAGGATTTACCGGTACCGGTAAAATACCGGTACCGGTAAACCCTTACCGCCATCCGTGTAATGAGGCCCCATAACTTTAGTTTTAGTGGTATTAAGCTCAAGGCCAGGCTCCTTACATTTTGCTTAGAAGATGTTTAGAGGCACTTTCAGCCCAGCTGGGCTAGTGGCGAGAATGATTGTGTCATCTGCAAAAAATTGGGTGGGCCATTTTTTGGCCCAATTTTAGGAGCATCCAGGGCACCTGCCCCGAGTGCATCCACAATTTCCTGGATGTATAACAGAAAGATAAGCGGACCAGAATGCATCGTTGTCAGACCCCTTCCAGCCCATCAAACCGATCGGTCAGATCCCAGACCATATCGCACAGTGGCCTGATTGTGCACATGCAGTAATTTAATAGCATCAAGCAACTCATTTGGGACTTTGCGCTTCTTCAAGAATTGCCAGAATACTGCTCTTGGGACAGAGTCGACCGCCATTTTAAAATCCAGAAAGATGACACACAATTTCATTTTTTGCATTTTTGTGTATTTCTGGATAAAAAGAAACAATGATCTACCGTGCCCCGGCCAGTTCGAATCCCAGACTGATCATTACTAATAGGCCCTGTATGGTCCACCTATTTTTGGAGTTTTCCCAACAGGATTTTGCCAGAAGTTTTCCTGGCGCAGTCGAGTAGGGAAATCGGGCGGTAGTTTTCATGCTGGAATTTAAACCCTTTTTTGTGCATTAGTACTATTGTGGCCTGCCACCCGCTTTGTGGTACTTCTTTGGCGCCATTTGTAATGTGATCAATTGGTACGGTAGCTACTCACACTTGACATTCAAGGATATGGGTACTTTCTCACTGCTACCAACTCAAACTAATTATCTTTGACAATTGTACTGTGTGCCCTGGAAATGTTATCTGATGTGGTTTCAGCTTGCTATGCTGAACTCCCCTTGGCGGACAGATCTTGGTCACTGTGGGCTACTGTCTGAGCTCCACAAAGCCTTGATACCGTGTGTTAAGCAATTTTATGTCATGCTGCAATGTTTCAGAACTGATGCCTTGTTGGGTTTAATCTAGAATTGCAGTACTTCGGCTCATTCTCCGCCATGTTGAGCCCTTCGTCTCTTACATGTTCCTTTTCTTTCTTGCCTTCATATAAACATTCTTGGTTTCTTTGTGCAAATATTCTTCATGTCTACGTGAAAGAGTTCTTCATGTCTTGTGGAAGTGTTCTTCATGTCTGCATGCTCTTCATGTCTATGAGCTCTTTATTTCTGTTACAAGGACTTTGTGTACGTACCGCCCTTTAATTACTCCGTACCTATGTGTATAAAAAGTGCAACTGCCTGCAGTCTTATTTGCATCCCTCCATCTGTTTTACTCTTAACATCAACTACATTGTTCTTAACATCTGTTTAATGGCCTACTGCATGTTTCTCATCATATACTTATGTTTGTGATCATGATGGGGAATAGTTGGGGCTATTATGGGAGTGGCCAAAACTGGTGCAACTCTCATTTCCATTAGTACAGATTCATCACATAACATACCAGAGAAAATCATGTTTAATTATCACTTTTATTTTCAAAGCTCTGCTGGTGGCATTCATGATTGCTTCATTAGTGAGATGGCTGATGATTGTTTTCGATGATGTATGTCGTTTACACAGAGTGTTATATTACTAGACTCTTGCCCGAGCCCCTCAATTATCCAACATAACATTGAGTACTTACTTAGAATTCTCCAAATCCGCCTTAAATACACACCTCAGTACACACAAGACTTAAATACATGCCCTCCGCCTCTTTTCTTCAGAAATATGGTTTACCTAACAGGACGGACAATCGCCCCTGCAAGCATAAGAGATATCATTACCCCACTGCATCCCTCCCTCCCTTTGTTTGTAGCATTTATTTACCACTGTCCCATCCTTTTGTCTTCCCCCTTGCCCACTTTTTTTCATGTAGCAAACTCAGGTCTAGTTACCACACGAGGGGGGCACAGTGTGTGATTCCACTGATAATCCTGGGCACTTTGAAACTAATACAGTGGTGATTTGGCATAGTATAAAAGCAATGCATGCATAACGAATGCATACGAGAAGAAAGTCGTTTAAACCTGTGCTTCTGTTGTGCCCCCCAAACCCCACTTTGTCTTGAGCCACCTGGAAACACCTGTGTATAGGTGCCATACAAATGCACAACATATAAATAATTAAATAAATAAGTCGTTTTCATACTTTGAACTAGTGCATACATAATAGTCTTTCAATTGCTGGGAGCAAAAAGACCAATTGTATATGACACATGAGGGATCTTGTAGTCACAATGAAGGCATTGCAAGAGGACAGCAAGTGGACTAAAATGTAATACATGACATGGGCAGTATAAGGTAAGAATAAATGTACATTCCATAAACTTAGAGCTGGACGAATTAGTACATATTGCATTTGAAGTGACACTAATGATATGGGCAAGCAGACATAGTATCACCAAGACTACTGCACACATGTACACTCTTACAATGAACGCTTCCCATCAATAAAAGTAAAGCTGCAATGGCACTGTCCCTAATCACGAGTTGGGCATTATCCCGAGTTGGTAATACCACCGGAATACCTCCCAATGCTAATAGCCCTACCACAACTTGGTCTGTCATAATTTGCACCGGATCACGAGTTGCAGGGGTGGGCGGTAAACCCTCATTCTCCATTGGGTCCATAGGACCCAATTCGGTTGGGAAGCACTATTGTAATTGTAATTGGTTATTTATAATGTGCTTAATACCCAGAGGTTTCTAAGAGCAGACCCCAGGATCGAACCTGTGTTGCTCCGCGTCGTCTTGCTTGCAAGATGAGCGTGTTGCACCTGAGCTATCCTCCTGAGATGGTAATTGTGCCTGCAGTAATAGCGCTGATAAAGGCCCATAAATGGTCATATTTACCTTCAGCAAAAAGCTGGAGGTAAAAATGCAATTTTCCACCCAACTCGTGATTTGGCCAGTCCTAAATGCAGCAGTAATACCGTTACCACCAAATTATTACAAGTACTCGTAAAAGCAGACAAAATGCTTAGACGTACACTTGATGGATAAAGATGAAGTACAGCTATCTTCATGCACCCAAGTCTTGCTCTTTGCAAGATGTTGGATCTAGTAATTGGCAAGCCATCTCTAGTAGTGTGCCTGGCTTGCAGAGCTATCCCCTCACATGAACCAATGCAAAATCAGCTCTGGCTTCTGACAGCAGTGTCCTTACTGTATCAGTGTGATCAGATTCTCTTCAGGTTCCCTCTGGAAGATGGGCATTCTGTTAGTGGCCCCCAAAGCGTCCTTGACATCCTCTTTGCAAAGTGTGTCCTGACAACGTGATCTGCCTGTTTGCCACTTCCCAGGCGCCAAACATGTTGATTGTTTGCGCACCATCCCCCATCTGCAATGTGCTCCTGCAAAGGTTGTGATGAGCATCTGAGATTATAATAGGGGCCACGTTGCCCTTTCCATGGCACTGATGAGCGCTGCTGCAGGCGAAAACGCGCAATGTGCCGCTTGCGCAGAGGTGTGCGTTCGATCACGATGCTCCATATCTCTTTGCATGGTAAGGGTGCACGTTGTAACTGACCACACAAAATCTAACCCAAGATCGGGCAACCTTGAAAGGATTCAGGTGTAGAGGTCTTTGGATTCAATAGCCCTTTGCAGGTCGAGAACACTGAATCTCAGGGTTTCCTCGTGAGGATAAGCCCCATCCAGATGTGCACAGGCCATCAGGCTTCATGATAGATAGCCCATGCAGTAGGGTGCTAATCTATAGAGTCACCACGCTGCCATCTACTGCCATGTATGGATGAACACCTGGAAACACGACAGAGGAAAGGGAATTGATCAGAACATTCAAATAAAACATGTCGTCAGTTACAAACATCTAAATAGGTTTTGGATGCATGCCATTGTTCTCTGCATAGAAACAATATTTTTTTAATCAGGGCTTTAACACGTAACATTATTTATTTATTTTTAAATGCATTATTCTTATTACAATATTTCAGATTTCAAAATATTAAGTATGGCTTCTGGAATCTTGTTTTGGGGTTTTCAAAAGACGAATCCTATTTGGGATCTGTCTGAAAGATCCCAAAGCACCTGCATCGCAACTTGGGATGTCTAAGGAGAAAATTCACAGCCCAAATAAGTTTTCAATTTTCCATTTTTTTTTATTTTTTATTGAAAGGTTCAGTCTGATGGGCCAGGCTCTGAGACCATATAAACCCAGCCCACCCACAAAGGATTAGCTTCAAAACACTGCTCTCTTCGGCTTCACCTGTTCCTTCTATGTCTAATGCCACCCCCGTGAAAGCTGTGGATTTGTGGAGGGTGGAGGCATACGTATTGTGCCGCATTCAGCTGCTAACAACAGCTTTTTAACACAAAGTGAAATTGATTGTACAATTACATCTGGGTGTTCAAGAATTAATGGTGCCTTGAATGATGATTTTATGAGTTATGGAGAAAATCTGTTGGGAATAACTTGTCTCGAGTCAGAAAGAAAAATATTTATATATATATCCCTAAAGTCGATTTCCAAACCGGGCATTGGTGCATGAGCAAATTGGACAGGACTTTATTGTGAATGCTATTTGGGGTGACTCCACTCTCAGGCACCTAGCAAATGTAAGTCAGTCATTGTAATGATATGTTTTTTTTTAACATAAGCAGTAAGCTTAAACACAGGAAGGATTTGGATGACTGTATGCTTTAAGGATCCGTCTCCAAACAGCTGTAAGATGTATGCACAGTATGCTGTATTATAGCATTGGAATATACAGTAAATACTTCATATTTTTAAATCCACCAACCAGGCGGAGGTAAACCAATTTAATTCACTAGCGTTCATTTCAGGTGTGCTGGTTCGGAAAAATTGCAGGTAAAATTGCCAGTAATTCCAGCACCAGCAATTTTTCCGGTTCGGCAAAACACAAGTTTGCCAGTGGGGTACTGAATTACCTCCAGCCAAGAGCTGGAGGTAAATCAGGCCCCTTCTGGCAAATAAATGTCGGAATTACCGGCATCGGTATTTCCAGTGCTGGTAATTCCCGCAATCCCCTCCATGGCGTCCTATGGGACGACATGGAATAGGGATTTACCGCCATTTCTGCCGCTCGTAATATACCAGTAAATCCGGGATATCAGGCAGCGGAAACATTAGGGCCAGTTTTGCCGGTATCCCACCAGAATTACCAGTGGAATACCAGAAAACCTGTAATGAGCCTGTGTGTCTTGTAAAAGAAGAGAAGTACTAGCAGGTTAGAGGTGCTGAAAGGGATATCAAATGAAGTGGCGACCTGGGTGTGATAAATTGCCATCGAGCAAGGGTGTGAAACCCCTGGCTTTTTAGATTTTTATAACAAATTAATAACAGGATGCAGGTAATTTCATCTCTGAAAGGGTAATCTGCTGATCAGATTCTCCTTTTTTATTTTTTATTATGTTATAGTGCATAGAAGTTTTAACAAATATAAAACATAACAGCAATACAGGAATTACAAAACCAACATATAAGGAAACACAGACTTAACATAGTATACAGAGCAGACCAACATGGAGGAAAGGACATAAAGCCCATGGGGATCCATAGAATCCAAATATTCAGAATATCACCTACACACACATTACCCAAACAAGACACTATTCAATTACATTCTCAAGGTCCATCAGCAATTTGACTTCAACTTCAAATTTACTTAAACATTCATTTGCCACCTTCCAAATCTGAGTGATGTGATGGCAATAACCAGATAGTTACTCCTCCTGGAGAGGCACCACAGCCAAAGGTTTTCACTTTCAATATAAGTCTGTTCGCAATCAAGTTTGGCAAAGTATTTGTCACAGGTAGAACTCATCTTATGACAACAAGTGAGTACATGGGCCTCATTACGACCCAGGCGGTAAGTTACTACGTTTACGCCATGGTGGTTGGCGGATTTACCGCCCCATTCCAAGGTGAGAGGGGTGGTAAATCCCCATTTCCCATTTACCCTTCCCCATTCCCATTTTTGCCCCATAGGGCATAATGGGGATGGGGAAGGCGCTAATTACGCCACCGTAAATTACGGTGCCGTAATTAGCACCAAGGTCGCTTAGCGCCATGGATTTTAACGCCTGCAAAAAGCAGGGGTTAAACTCACCATGGCGCTAAGGGACCTTGTAATCAGGCGTTAAGGGTCGGCACCGTTTACGGCGCCGTAAACCCCTTAACACCTGGGTTGGAATGAGGCCCCATGTCTTGCTGTTTCCACCATGGTATCGTCCACACATAATCTACATATCCTTTCTTCAGTAAGTAGATCCATCCATGATCCCCGAACCCCCAGAACATTAAGACGTTTAAGTCTGATATCTAGGAATATTCTACGATTAGTCTGGGAGGGCATGAGTTTAAGATATCTTTGAGGCTCTTTATATGTGAAAGGCATCTTAGCAAAGATACATAAAAAACTCATGGAAGAAACCTTATCATGACTAGCCACCCAGTCCCATTTCTCTTTGACGTTTTTCAAAGATTTTAGCACCACTCCTTCAACATGATCCCACCAATGTGTGCAACCTTTTTTTTTTAAAAAAGTGCAGTTTTTTCTCTTTGAATTTATTCAGAGAATCCATCTTTCCACCCTACAGACTTTCCCTAAGAATGTAAAGCAAAGTTCCCTGGCGAGCAAATTTAATTTTCTTCACATACAGCTTGGCTCGATTGTGGTAAATTTGGGTGGACAGATATATAAGCCCCATTTCCAGCCGGAACGCCTGAACAGGGGTATCGTTGGTAAGACCAAGCAATATACGCCATATAATGCCTTCAGTAACATCCGACCAATCAGACAAATCCAAAAAAGATGTCTCCAAGGCATACAAAAACATGGCCACTAGCTTCTGCATATAAATGTTGGTTATTCCCAACAAGATATAGCCAGCCATTTTTTTTTAGAAGGACATAACTGCTGTAAGTCTGGCCATAACTTTCAATCTTTTATTCTGGTGTACCAGAGGGTTCATTTTCCCTCTATCGCCACAAACCTCGTGGCCCAGATACTTATAATAATTTACTTTCCTTATCACACCAAATGAGCATGGTAGTCCTGACTTTTTACAGCTATTTTGACCCACTGCCATAAACTAAGTTTTGGTCAAGTTGATTGTAAGGCCATTAGCATTCGCATATTCGCAGATGGCACTTGCGCTATTGCAGATTCCACTATAAGTATTATATTATAATGTGATCTGCATAGCAGATCCACCCAATTTTTTGGTAATCAATTCTGGGAAAAACATTCATTTTTGCTTTGAAGATGCCACCAAAATCAGCCTTGAATAGATTATACAATGTCAGTGCCAATGTACAGCCCTGTCTTACTCCTTTAGCGATAGTAACATGTTCAGACAGTGCACCCCCCATTGTCCATTCGTATCCTGGCCTTACTATTGTCATAAATCATTTTACAGACATAGAAGAGGTAGGGTGGCATACCGAACAACTCAAGCCACTGAAAAGTCTCCTTTTATAAATTCCAGGCCAAAAGCATAGTGAGTATCTGTATCCTGCTGCATGCAATTCCTGCTCACCAGGTGGCACATAGTAGGTTGGTGTCACAGGTGTCCTCTTTAAGATGTGCAACCCAGTGCAACCCAGTCCCAAAAATGGCATAAACCTGAGGAGTTTGTCCCGGTGGTTTGTTAAACTGTAAAAATAGGCTATCCCTGAGTAAGGGCATGTTGGCCAGCATCTCTCACTGTTCTGCCCACCACCTTAAATTAATATCACACATGTATCAGCCTTTTGGGCCCAATTCAGCTGTGGAAAGGATATTTATATGTATTTGAGGCAAGCCTCACCTGAACACTGGCAGGCCTGCAGCCTTGGAGGATTGCCTCTCTTTGTTCCTTTGTAAGGTCAGGAAATAATACCCTTTTCCCAGGAACAGCCACTCCACAGTAAGCTGGCCCTGGACCATGAATTAAAGGGCACACTCATTCACAAAGATCTAGGCCTTACACCAGGATGCTTCTTTTCTAAAGACCTTTGATTCAATTGAGAATGAGATGGGGCAGTATTAGTGTAGCCAGGGAAACATCTATACAATGGAGGATTACTTCCACCATCTTGTTTCTCTCTGCCTCTCACTCCTTCCTGTCGCCTCCACTTACTCTTGCTCGAAGCAGTTTGAGTGTGATGTCAGAAGGACAAAGTCCATCGCAACGTCGCTTGATCCACCTCTACCCTTAAAACCTGTCTACCGAGCCCTCTGTGGTGAATCTCGTACAGGCGAAGGGCGCAGTGTTGAATGCCGCAGGTGTTGGCGGCGATGGTGAAAGGCCAAACCGTGCACAGATATTCCTGAAATGGATATTCTGACCTCAGACCAGCCTCTTCCTGAAAAGCAACCCACCATAGGCTCCTGGCCCAAACTGCTGGTTGCTCTCATCTGCTACAGTAACAAAGGTAAGTGACTGCAAGATGGTACGAGTCACCCAGTCTGTCTCTGCTGCGCCCTTCACATTCCTATCCCTGACACATTTCCTGCCCCACTCTCACCCGCAGCATTTCATGTAATGGTGCCTCACGCTTCACAATCTGTACTCACATTATCTGCGCCCAGTACCATGTACTCTGCCCAAAGATGCATGGTGCTCCACGCCAAGTCTCCTGCCCTTGTCTCCAGCATGCACTCCCTTACGCATTCAAACCTACAGCCCATTGCACACAATGACATGCATTCAGACCGTGTTCCTGCTTGTCGTCCAATGCAATTCACCTACAGAGATTATGCACCACGACATACACTAAGCCCCCGCTCCTGTGTATCACCCAATACAATCCACCTATTGCCCTTTTGCGCACTGCAACATGCACTCGAACCATGCCCCTGGGTATCACACTACGCAATCCGCTCTCACTGCCTCGGTGCCCAGTTACATGCATTCTTCCTATAGTTTCACCATGTACCATGCAACAGATCCTGCCCAGGACCATGCTGCACACCATGCCACGCATCCGGCCCTATGTCCCAAAGTGTACCGCGCCACGCCTCTCACTCACCCAACTGTGCACTGCACTATGCAACCCATTCAGACCTCCACTCCTCCTGTGCCAGGTATTCTCCCACAAGACGCTCTGCGGACCTTCAATTTCATCTTGCAGTCCGCACAGCACAGTCATGCCACCCTGCTCACCTCTCCTGCCCCCTGTGGCCACACGCAACATCCGCATATGCGCTTCCACCTTTGCGCTTATGGTCCCTGCCCCTATACCAAGGATAAGTGACACCCCACACCACTCTCCACCACCCTCACCTGCCACCATCCCTCCCAGCATATTATGTTCTCTGGTTAATGTACGATCACTTATTGCCAACGCACCCAACATATTTGACCTCATTGTAGCCAACAATCTCGACATGCTAGCCGTCACAGAGACCTGGCTCCACAATGCTGCTGGCCTGTGCTCTCTATTGCCAGACTTCCTCACTACGCCATTCACCTCAATTATCAGAATGCTCAAAAAGGTGGTGGGGTCACTCTGATCTATAAAGGCACCCTTGCCATCCGCGATCTTCTCACCACCCCCTCAAGAATTGCCAATCACTCAAGCTCTCCCTGACACCCAACTCCATGATCACAATCCATATTCTCTACCAGCCCACTGCCCCACCCATCACTTTTGAGGATAACCTCACGCAACTGTTCCTGAGAAACTTGCAAACCAACTCTGAAGTCTTCGCTATAAGGGACTTTCAGCTTGGCTGCGCCAACTCCCTAGACAGAGGCTTCACATCCCTAGATAGCGCAACCTTCACCCTCAACTTTTCCCAAAAGTTTCTGGAGCCCACATATGCTCTCGGGCACACACTGAATTGGGTACTAGACCACAATTGCAACACCACCATTCTTGCCAACACCCCACTGCACATGATCAGAGCTACACCTCATCATGTTCTCCATCCTACACCCGACCAACCTTGCCACCCCCACCTGCCCCACCCCATTTACCTCCCGCTGCACCCATAAACTCTCCAGTGACACCCTACGGCCACTGTTTGGAAATAAACTAGTCGACCACTACAACGCAGCCCTCAAATCAGCCATTGACAAACGCACCCCCTCAAAACATGCACCCTCAAATGGGTTACACGCACCAGGTCCTGGTTCTCCCTGGAGATCCTCACTATGCATGCCAAAAAACATGCTAGCGAACACACCTGGCACCTATGCCTGACAGTAGTGATCAAATCCTGCTTTGCCAGACTCACCAGTTCTACAAAAAGCCATTCAATCGGTCAAATCCTCCATATACAAAACACAGATTGTCAACACCAAGTCAAACTCTGTGAGTTATTTACTATCCTACAGGAACTTGAACACCCAGTTGCACTCCTGTCTATAGTCACCAAGAATGTCACCTAGGGCAACGATGCCCAAAGGCTCTCCTGGTCAAAAACGTCTTACTACAGAGCAAGATCCAGCTCAAACTTACCTCTATCCACTCCGTCTCCCAGACCCCCACCAGCCAGACACCACAACCGAAGTCCACTCCTGTAATCAACTTCCACCCAGTCTCTGTCCCAGAGGTCGCAGACATCCTAAAAAGCCTTACACCTTTAAGATGCAAAGAAGGCATTTGCCCTCTGCCCATCAAAAAAGAGTGTGCAGACTGCCTATTGCTGGATATCAAAGACATCATTAATGCCTCATTTGCCTCCTGCTCCATCCCTGCCACACTAAAAGAATCTTGGATTTCACCCCTCCTCAAGAAGCCCTCACTCGACCCCTCCCTCCCCTCTAACTTCCAGTCCATTACGACAGTCCCCTTTCTTCTGAAGATCATTGACTGGGTCACCTACCTCCAGATGCAGCAACACATCGAACAACATCACATCACCAACCCATGCCAATTTGGCTTTTGCCCTGGCCATGGAACAGAATCCACACCTCTTGAGCTGAAGAACCAGCTGCACAATGCCAGAGACTCAGGAAACATGTCACTCCTCATGCTGTTGGACCTCACTGCAGCATTCAACCTGGTTAATCAATCCATCCTCTGCCACCATCTGTCCACCAGCGCCTCCTTCTATCAAGATGCTACAAAATGTATTGCATCCTTCTTGGCGGACTGCACCTCAAAAGTCATTGCTAACAACCACTCTTTAACCCCTACAGTAATCACCTGCGGAGTGCCCCAAGGCTCCTGCATCTCCCCCACCCTCTAGAATGTATACACCATGCCCCTCTTCGATCTCCTGGACTCTCCCAACATTAAGTATACAAACTGTGCCAACAATACCCAGATCCTCATACCCCTCACTGATGATAACCAGCTGGACTCTCAAATAATCAATGCCATATATGACACCATCCGAGCCTGGATGGCCGCCCACTGCCTATGTTTTAATAATGAGAAAACAGAACTCCTTCTTGTTGGCAACTTCTCAGACCTCGCCAAACTTAGCCCAGACTACAAGCTGTTTACCATTGATAACCACTCCATCCAGATCTCGCCAGCTGTCAAGACACTTGGCTTCCATCTTGACGCCACTCTCACCCTGTCCCGCCATGTCAACGACACTGCCTCTTTTTCCACAGCATATGCGACCAAGCTCCTCATCTACCCGAGTTGACACTTCATATCGACTAGTTACTGCATCAACATTTCCAAGGACAATATTGGCTTGAAATTAGACTACTAAAAACACTCTCTTGGGAGGCACCTCAGAGCATAACCTGAACAAGTTACAAACCATCCAAGAAAATGCCCTGAGAGCTGCCCTGGGGCTAAGAAAACAGGGCCACATCATGTATGCAAGGAGGGATGCACACTGGCTCCCAGCGGTTGAATGGATCCAGTTTAAAATCCTGACCATCACCCACTGCTGCCTCGACAACACTGCTCCTGGCTACCTGGCCCAGGAGATCTCCAAGTTCGCCACTGCGAGGCTGACCCGCCACTGCAAGAACAACACTCTCCACTTATGCCAACTGACTATGCACACCTAGCTTCAAGCATGCAAAAGCTGGAGGCACCAGCTTCCCTGTCTCTGTGGCTATGCTTTGGAACACCATTCCGCCTACCTTGAGAGGTGAGCCATCATACACCTTGTTCCGAAAGTGACTAAAAACCTACCTGTTTCAGGACTGGCCTCTTCCTGCTATCCGTTTAAACTACATAAAATGTAACCTGTGCCTAGACACACACCGGTTAAGAGTGCTAAATAAACATAAATAACATTTCTGTAAAAAAAGGAGCTGTTTATTAAGGATATATAGTGGTCCTACAGTGGCAATGAATACCTGCCCTTTTGGTTGTACACGGGCCTGTACATTAGTACTTAATAAAACATTTTAAAATGTTTATTGGTGAGTCTACATACTGAGCAATGCTGGCGGAGGAATGTGCCCACCAATGGCCAAGATTCCAAATGTTTTTGGGGGCCTGGTTCTCAAGTACTGAGAGTGAATTAATTAATCCCACAGAAAAGTTGGAAGGACTTAGAGACTAAAATTAGGGCTCACCAACAGTTGTCGCAACTGTATCACTTATATGGTAGGTAGATTTCAGTGATCCTTAGACATATGTATATTGTTTTATCATATCTGCAAAGGAGGAAAGGTACAATCACAACCGACTGATAGTTCAGTAAATCAGCATAAATCATTAATACAGATCCAGTAGAGAGATGGCATTAGTGTAAATACCTATTAGGAATGAATCAATAACATGTCGCGCTGGTATCCATCAGTTTCCAGAGGTGTGTCTAGTGAAAAATAAGCCAGGAATCAATTAGAATGGCATAAAAGAAGGAGGCAAAATAGTACTCACCTATTGTTATTGTTTTTATGGTATTTATTGAGTGCGGACCTAGCTTCGAGAAACAACACAGTGCTTTACAGAGGTATGCAACAATACAGATCCACAATGGAGCACTTTACAGAGGTATACAACAGTGCAGAGGCATAACAGAGCGCTTTTCAGAGGTAACAACAGAACAGATATACAGAGGCGTGTAAGATACAGAGGGGGACCGAGGAGGGGTACAGCTGTACAGTGTGGCAAGGAGGGGAAGGGTGGTGTGGGGGCGATGTGATCGCCTAGCTATTGAGGAGGAGAGACTCCTTGAATAGGTGGGTCTTGAGTTCTTTTCTGAATTGTTGGAGCATGGGGGAAAGTCTGTTGCTGACGGTGAGGAGGTTCCGTAGTCTTGGGGTGTAGGCAGTGAAGGCTTTTTTTCTGGTCCTTTCCTTTTTGCAGCAGCAGATTTCAATTCTGCAAGTATCCTGGCTTCTGGTCGTGCGCTGTCTGCCGGAGATGCTGTGTTTCTCCATGAAGCAGCTGGGTGAATTGAGGGTGACTGCCTTATAAATGATGCAGCAAGACTTGAAAGTGATTCTTGCATGCAGTGGGAGCCATTGAAGGTCGATGAGGGATGAGGTGATGTGGTAATATCTGCGTAGGCCCTTGATGAGGTATGTGGCCATGTGTACGACAATTCATATGGGCACAAGGGAGGACGAAAGGAGGTCTTTGAGAAGTGTATTGCCCCAAATCAGGTAGGATAGGACCAGTGCTTTAACAATGGATCTAAACCTGTCGGGAGGCAGGAAGGGCTTGACTTTCCGCAGGAGGGAGAGCTGATACCAAGCCGTCTGAGCTTTCTTAGACATGTGTGTCTTGATGGAGAGGTTTCTAGTGATGTGGAACCCAAGGGACTTGGCACAGGTGGTCAGCGCAGGTGTGAAGCCCTCAGGGTTCATGGTTGAAAGCCAGGTCTGTATGTCTGAGTGTTCGGTGTTGTTTGTGAGGAATAGGAATTCTGTCTTAGAGGGGTTCAGCTTCAGGTATGCACTGGATTTCCAAGAATGGATCATTGAGAGTTAGGTTTTGAGCCTGTTGATGTCCTTGATGAAATTGATCTTGAGGTATAGCTGTCAATCACTTGCCACATACATTCCTGTGAAGGGATCCCACCTTCCGGATAACACATTAGGAACTCTATCAGTAGAGCAGGACTTACTTGACCGCTGATTCAAATAGTATACCCGGTCAGTAAAGTGCGGGAAAGAGACTCCTCAATCGTTGCGTCATGGCTCCAGTATTCGTCAGTGATGTCATTATACATCATCACGTCACCACATCAGTTAACTCACAATAGGCAAACAGTATTGGAAAAATCGAATGTTGCAAGGTAATATGTGTGTTCTGTAAAGACTGCAGTTGAAATCTAAAAGTGAAGTATTACTGTTAGGTTCTACATGTTCTAATGTATGTGGTGCACATACAGCCACTCTGCTCCTACTGTCAAAAGTAAGTGTGTGATAACCCATTCAATCATATTGGAGCAGGGATTCTTCATTGGGACCAGAGATGGTTTTGAATCCAGTGTATCCATCCGGACTCCGTCATTAATAGAAGTTCTTGTGGATCAGAACACAAGGGGGTGGTATCTAATATAAACTAGGAAATAACATTGACAGTCGGGTTATGTTTCCAACCATGCTGGATTAATGGTGGATTAAGAGTTTTACAATGTATTCTCAACCAATGGTCCGAGATACGCACATTGGCTGCTCTGATTGCCTGACCAACATATCTTTGTTGGCACGGATATTCCTGGCATTGCAGTTTGTTATCTCCCTCAAATATCAACAAATCTAACAATACAACACAATGGCAGATGTATGTTTTTCCGAAGCAGTAGCTTCACCTGTTGCCACGCTAGAGGGAGCTGTTGCCTTAGGATATATAGAGACAATGCCAATGTGCATAGCTTCGCCTGTTGTCAGCGCTAGAGGGAGCTGTTGGCTTAGATTATATAGAGACAATGCCAATTTGCATAGCTTTGCCTGTTGTCACCGCTAGAGGGAGCTGTTGGCTTAGGATATATAGAGATAATACCAATTCGCATAGCTTTGCATGTTGTCACCACTAGAGGGAGCTGTTGGATTTGGATACATAGCGGTCCTACTGTGTCAATGAATACCCTTCCTTTGGCTGCGTACATGGACCTGAACTCTAGTGCCATATAAAAAATAGAAAAATGGCCAGTTTATTGGCGAGTCTACATACTGAGCAATGCCGGCAGAGGAATGTGCCCACCAATGGCCGAGGTTCCAAATTATTTTTGGGGACTGGTTCTCAATTGCTGAGAGTGAACTAAATAATCCCATAGGTTCAAAAAAGGTAGTTAGTTATGCAGCTCATTCTATCCCTCCTTGTACTCCTGCATGGCAGAAGTCAATTTGTCATACTGGGTAACTTATTTGTCTGGTCCAGTGCTCATCTTGCCCTAGCTGCTGATTGAGGCCATTATGTCAAGCATTTTCTGCCTCTTGTCTGCCAAGGCTGTTTCCTTGTAGTTTCCATGACTTTCAGTGAATCTCCTGCATTCAGCTCATCAGGACTTCTCTCACTAATTCCTCAATCGTATGCTTGTCCAGCGGTGTCATAGCTCTCAACAAATTACATTACCAGCGGGAAGACTAATATTTCTATATGTTCTGAATGTCACAATGGTCATGTCACAACATCTCCCATCCTCGCCAGCACTTTTCAACTTCCCAATGCTTTTAAAGGGCTCCTGGGGATGTAAATACATTACAAATAACAACAAACATAGTACAACAACATGCATATTCCAAGACCTGCATGACAAACTTTACCTATGCGATGGCTCAGAGGAAGCTAGCCATTACAAAAAGGTGTGATCACTCCATACCGATGTTGGTGGCAAGTGATAGACAGCTATACCTCAAGATCGACTCCTCAAGGACATCCACAGGCTCAAACTCTACCTCTCGCTGATCCAGTCGTGGATGTCCAGTGCATACTTGAAGCTCCACCCCTCTAAGACTGAATTCCTACTCATCAGCAACAACACTGAACACCCATACATAGAGATCTGGCAAGGAAAATGCCAGGTGACCTGGCTTCTACCATGTAAACAACACAAAGGGCCTCAGTGGCCTGGATGACAAGGAGACAATCCTACCATAGCCCTAAACAGTAAAGTGCTTGAAAACCTGTATTTGGCTGGCGGCTCCAACCAGTCCATGGAACTATCCTTCAACTATGTATCTATGCACTCAATCCCACAAGGGCACGTGTGGCCTCGTATACCCAGCATCAGGGCAAACCCATGCAGTAGTACACTAAGTATCATTGTCCTGAAGACAACCTTATCCCACATACAAGGTGGAAGGATTCTGTGGTGGGATCCCAAGGCCATAAAGCATCGTATTATGCAAATTGTAAATATATGTAAATGTGTTATGTTTTTGGAAGCCCCAATAACAAATCCTGGGGTTTCATTTATTTTAAAATGAAACACACAGAGATATGCATGTGTATATATAGATTTGTTTGATAAAGCATGCGTGGATACATGCAACGTGAAATACGAAAACATTGTCATGGTTTTTTACTGCTTTTCTTGGTAGTGTGAAAAACAATGCATTGTTTATTTACTAAATTCTTAACTTCATTTTGGATTTCTTTTAAAGACTGGCCATTCTCCGAAACGGTTGATGTTGGATTTGTGTCCATGCAAGGGACACCATGACACCATGAGGGAAGATGAAAAAGTGAGGTGTCCAGCATTTTGGTTTGAGCCTGAGAGATCCTTAAAATGACTTTGGTGCCAATTTTGGGGAAAGAGCTGGAGGAAGCATTTATCAACAGTTCTGCTGGGTAGAGCACAGGTTTTGCTGGACCTCTGTGTCCACATTAATTGCCATTGGTAGTAGGACTCCTGAAACCAAAAAGAAGTGGAAGCTGTTATCAGCCTATGTGGACCGTCCCTTTGGATCCTATGTCTCGGAGGAATCAGCTTTGTGAACATGCTACAAGGTTTCTCTCATGCCGCTGGGCAATCCTGACATGAATCGAAAAGAGCGGCCCAAATGTTCTTGTGCCGGGGCTCAAATCTACCGTGAATTGAACTAAAAGTTGTGCAAAGTTTTACGTACTGTGGTGCGAACCTAGCATAGTTCTTTAAAAAATGTGGAAAGTTTCTCGTGCCACAATGCAAAAGTAGTATGGATCTCAAATAAGCCTGTGTGAAGTCTCTCGCGCCGCTGCACAAAACTACCACAGATTGAACCACCACCAAATTCACCTTTTGATCCTTATGTAGAATCTTCCCAGGTTTGATTATTATCCTATGTACGCCATTCTCTTGAGCAGTAAAGCCAGTAATGAATCTGACAGTATTTTCACCATGAACATTTGCTTTTGGTGTCAACAATCTGAATGTGTCCATATTTTTACCCTTTCTAGAGACCTAGTAATGCACCTCCCAGACTATCCAAAATCTGTAAAATGGCTACATATATCAGAACCCCACTGCTGACTGAAATTATGCTGGATGAAGCAGCTTGCTGCATGGTATTGGTCTCGGGAGGATAGCTCATGGGCAATGTGCTCGCCTTGGAAGCAAGATGACATGGAGCAACACAGGTTTGATCCCCGCGTCTGTGCTTAGAAAAATCTGGGTATTAAGTGCATTATAAATAACCTATCATATCATATGTTCCTTCACATGGAGGAGTGTGTAACAAGCAATCGGTTTAGAGTACAGAATGTTTTCAAGTTTCAAGTCTAAAACACTTATGATGAAATCAAGATAGATAAATGTCTAAAATTCTAGATTCTCAGGCCAATCCGATGTTGACATTTTTAGAATGCTAAAAGGTAACATACTCTTCCAAAAGGGTACGTCCACTGTAACAAAATCGGAGGACATTGTCAGTGTACCCGAGCCACAGAGTAACATGCTCCGGTTACTCGACCAAGTCATCTCTTCTCACCCATGTCTGTTCCCACCAGACAACTATTAGGTTGGCCTATTGGCCAACGCTGGGGTAAAAGAACAAGCAAATATTCCTGTGCCTCGTGTTTGCCTGAACTCTGAACCTTCAAAAGGGAAAACGTCATTTTTCAGATATATCTCAGGCATTCATAGAAGGCTTCCATTATGTGTTAAATGGCTGGATGGCAGAGCTCAGGAACTGTTCTGAATGCTGCACCTTATCCAGATGATACACCCACACATAGAGCCATTTGATTTCTAGAATACACATGATGTCATTTGACTCCCAGGGACTCTCTGCCCTGGCACCGCTGAGATTAGCCCTGCATGCTGCAGCACGTTACATCAAAACACTCCGCAAAAAGGATAGGAAGTTTTTGGCACGGCAGAATTGGTCATGGGAGAACATTGCAATGCTTTTGCATGTCGGGGGTTGATTTGGGTAATAGAAAAAGTGGGGTGAGGAGGAGGGGTGTGGGAGGGTCTCCCCCTGCTTACACTTGTGTTGCAATGTCATAAACAAAAATAAAATGTGGCTGAATCTCCCTCAACCATTGTTTTTGTGGCAATCATATAGAACCCTCCTCAAATGTGACCATATCACCTTGACCCTCATCGAACTGCACCAGCTCTTGATGCAAGCCTGTACAATCTTTAAATCCTGCTGCATCATCTACAAGGCTGTCTCCCTGAGGTCGCCAAGCTGCCTCCCTGAGACATTCTGCATCTCCAGAGGCCTATGATCCACCAGAAGTAAGGACATGTGCACACTTGAACCCCACCAGTGCAAGGAGATAAGAACAAGAAGACCACCCTTCTCTATTTACACACCAAGACTCTGGAACTACCTCCCAGTCAACACCAGACTTGCCCCCATGCTTCTACAGTTCCATAAGGAGCTCGAGACCCTCCTCTTCAATGAATACCTCCTCTCCAACACATAGGTCCACACACCATCCACTCCCCACCCTACCTGAGACTGGGTGATCTGCTCCCCACTGTTTCCTCCTTGATTGCCTGTATATCCCAAACTGCCCGCCCACCCCTGTTAGCACCCTGCTTCCTTGTTTCTCTGCTTCCCTTACCATGTTCTTCTCCCTTTGATTATAAAGTGCCCCATTGCTTCCCATAAGTAGGTCTGTGCCCTATACATACCCTAATGATAATGATGAAATGGTACAGTATATTATGCATTTTTCACAAACTCTGGTAAACTTGTTACCCATCGCGCAAGGAACCTATGAGCACAAATTCACATTTTCTCAAACATGGAGCTAAGCTAAGAGATTATAGGACTCCATAGATGGGATGCCTATTATTTGTGAACCTGGGACAGAAGGTAACACTATAGACTACAAGGACACTGTACTCTAATAACAGTTTTTTTCATGGATCAAGACTCCTTCATCATACCAAGCTGAGAACGTGCAGTTGTACTTTATGGAGGAACTTAAAGAGATCTATTCAAGTTTTGACAAGGTTCATGTTACGGCAGGGAGCAAAGTCATGAACTAACTCCATTAATGTTATTTCCTCTAGCTTAGCGGTGCAGTTAGAAATATTACTATTTTCTTTTAGATCTTTTCATCTTCAGATAGTTGTGTATGTTCCTGTTGTTCCGGGGTCTTGCTACCACCCATTGACTTTGCATTTGCTGTCACATCTTTTTTTTTAATCTCTTCACCCTTCTGTTCCTTTCATGTGGTTTGTATCTAGGCCTTCTTTCTGTCCTTTCGGTTTTCCTTATCAGAGCATCTCAGTTTTTTCTGAAAAGGCATCCGCTTTTGTCCAAATGCTCCTCTTTCATCCATAGAGATTTCTAAGTCGGAAGTCAATGGGCTACTATCTCCCCTTTTGGCAAGTGTTTTGTTGTTGTTTTTGTGCTAAGGTATTGTTGTGGCATTTAGCCTCTCTCTCCTCAAATGGTCATGTTCTGGAAGGATATGCACACCCTTCAGGCCTGATAGTCATGGTCATCACATTGAAATGTATGTGTTTTCTGTTCCTTACTCTCATTCTGCTATTCATCAACGCTCTTACCCATTGTTGCCAACAACCCCTTAATTTGTTCATCTGAGAACCAAGACCGAATGGTGGTCGTACTTTCTTCCATGTTCTTGTCATACCTGAATTGGGTTCTATTCACATACTCGATGAGGGTCTTCATAATCCTCACTGAACCTTCTGTCATGTTTCCTACTACTCCTTTAGAGATCTGCGATCCTAATCATACAAGGAGGGAATTGGCAATAATGGTAGTGCCCTAGGTCTGCTTTAACACAGAGTTACGGCTGTATTGTTGTAAATTCCACCATTGTTAGCCGCCTTTTTACTGTTTTTATTTTTTTTTATTATTTGCCCACACTTGCTTTCATCCCAGAGTCACATGCATGTTTTATGTGTTTATGTAGGGGACTAGAAATCTGTGTATGTAAACATGTATGTGCAACAGAAAAGTCGTCTTTCCAGTACCTTTTTGTTAGACTGATTAAAAGATTATTCCAAAACATTACAATATGTAGAGGTGTCTTGTTTTACAACCACACATATTCAACATGTCTTCTACATTGCTGCACATGGAAAACCTTTTACACCCAAGCGAACAAGGTGTGACTGCATTATAAGGAATAAAATACCCTCTGCCATGTCAAAAAAAAAATATTGCTGGTCATGCCGAGTCCCATGACAATATAAAATAACTCCTTGGTGACTTAATATATTCCTTAAACGTATGGTGGCGTGCGTTGTGTCTCACATGCGTAATGTAACATGTATATACTTATTCGTGCTACAAGTTTGCAGTTTCATATATCATGCCTTTTCATCTTCCTAGCACAAGGTGCTTGTATTGTGTCATTGGCAGGGCAACATTCTTATTTCCGGATTAGCTCAATGTGTAGGCCTGGAATAATTCTTCGACCTGGCCCCACAACATTTGCACATCACCAGGAAACAGGATTCAATGTGTGTGTCTAATGTGTGTTGTAAATGTCTTCTGTCCTAATGATGCTGTGAGCAGAAGACCGGTACACCCTGACCGTGCAGAATAGTGGCACACGAATGAAGGACCTTGTGCTCACTGATAACGTTGAAAGTTTCAGCTGTGACTGGCAGGTTGCAAAGAGTTTCAAGCATCAGGTGATTAAAACACTTAGTCAGACTAAAGGGGAGACTGACACATGCTTCTGATTTGTTGTCAATAGTTCAATTGATCTACATTATGGCCAGCCTCTCTACTTTCATGCCAAATCAGAGCTGATGGCAAGGGCGTCATTTATGGCGGAAAAGGATGATTGCCCCACCCCACCCCCACCTTTTATCGCACACTATTTTGTCACACTCATTTGGCAGCAGCTCCTTTCATTTAGATGTCATGTCTCCCACCGCCCAACATTTTCAGCAAATTTACTCCATTGGATGATGATAGGATTAGACAATATTGAATGGCTGGCAAGTGCACCATTTGCAGAAGGGCGAGAGGGAGCACTGTAACTGTGAGACTTGTCCTTAGCCTCAAGCCCAGGGATCGTATCTCTCCAGGACTGAATCTCTCCATTGGCTCCCAGTGACTGAAAGGATTAAGTTCAAAACCCTCGGCATTGTCCACAAGGACTTCTGGGGCCTGGGGCCTCAAAACCTTCGACTCTCTCTCTTCCTTCTCGAGCTCCTCGCTCATCCGCCTCCAACTCCCTCAGGGGCAGTAGCTTCTCCAAGCAACGAGTTGGTGGTAGATCTCTTTCTTTGGCTGGTGCCTCCCTCTGGAACAGCCTCTCTGCCTCCCTGAAACTTGAGGAGAATCATCTCCGGTTCTGGAAGCATCTCAAAACCTTTCTCTTTGCTTCTGCTTTTTCTCGTCCTCTCCGCTGCTGACTTCCTGCCTGAAACTGAAACTGCACTGGTTAGCTGGCCACCTTCTGACCTCTGGCCCATGTTCCCTGCATCACCAGTCACACACCTGCACTGCCTTCCTGGCAACCCCCGCACTTGGGGACTGTTTCTCTATCCCAACAATCCCACTACCAGCAATTGACACCTGATGACTGCACTTACCCTTGCACTTGCCACCAGCTGGCGGTACTTTTACTTATTGTTTGTTTATTCTTTTATCCCATGTACTGCACTGTCCCCCCCGCAACACTTTCCCACTTCCCCCTTCGCATGCACTTGCGCAATCTGAATGAGGCCTGGCCTAGTAGGATCGTTGTCTGTCTTCCCTCTGTTCCCCCCCCTTGCCTTGTCGCGCCTTGAAACATTTGTCTCTAGGCACGTTATAAATGGCTTATCCTATCATATCCTATCATATCATACAATTATCACATCTGTTCTACTTTAAACAGAACTTGACACCAATACAACACGTTACATGGAAGACCATAACTCCATGGACCCACTGTGCCCCAAATGTGCTTCTTTGCTTTAGGTAAAGAGCAGAGCATACACTGAGAGACTTCCTTCACCCATTATTTTGAGTAGGTCTTATCTGGCTCTGAAGAGGTTTTCAAGCCAAAGAACGATTGAAGAATGCCACCAATAACCTGGAGTGTCGGGACTGGCCTGTAACATTCCTTTTCCGTCTGTCCAGTCCAGTCCATCCACCAGCACTGGGGAAACAGGCAACACTGTATTGACCATGCAACAATCGCATCTATTCTCCTTTTAAGGGGGGTTGGCACCAAAATGACATTTTACCTGGAACGGCATAAGTCCTTGGGCACACCGTGCCCCCAACTCCATTCTCTTTGCTTTATGTAAAGAGCGAAGCCTGCACTGCGAATCTTCTTTCAGCCCATTCTTCAGACTAGGAATTATCTGAATCCGCAGAGGTTTTCAAGGCAATGCAAGATTGAAGAATGCCCCCATTTGGCCAGGATTCTCGGGAAATGCCTGCATTGGTACTTTTCTGTCTGTCAAGTTCACTGCCTGAAACTATCTGTTAATCTTTTCAAAGTATAAACAAAGTGTAACCAAAGCAATGGTATCCATTTTGAAACCAACATAGAAGTCTCCAATAAAATGTGCCCAAGCTGTCCTTGTGTCAAATATGGAATTGTGGTATTGCAGATGGAAACTGTATCCATCGTCCCCTGAAAAATAATCTTATCAACCTTTGCAAGATACTTGGTCTACAAGAGCCCACTAAGGGCTAGTGTATCCCTCGGCCCAAAAAGGTACAAAAACATCTGTATACAGAGGACTGATTACAAGGCATTGTAGATTTGGTGGCATGGAGAGAATGGTCAACAAGTTGGCAAGTACTGTACATAGTATGTGTTTGGCTCTGCCAAGATATAGGGCCTCATTACGACCCTGGCGGTAAGTAGCCGACATTACCGCCATGGCGTAATGAACGTTTACGCCGTGGACCGATGGCGGAAAGAGCACCACATTCCGACCCATCGCGCACGAGCATTACGCCATGGCGGTAATGTAAATAACGCCATGGCGGAAAGGGCCTCTACCGCCATCGTAGGCCGCGCAAGGTGCACTACCGCCACCCATCTCAGCGGCCACCGTAATTAGCGGCCACCGTAATCAGCGGTGGCCGCAATTAGCGGTCACCGTAAAAAGCGGAACCGGAAATAGCGTCATCGCGGCGGAACGGGAAACAGCACGGCGGCCATCTTTAAAAACACAATCCATTGCCATCCTGCCATTGCGCCAGGACAGATTCTCCCGGGAGGAACTGAGCATGCTCGCGGAGACCCCTACAAGACCCTTCAAGACATTGCAGCCGTTCTTTTTTCGCCGCAATTGACCAGGCCGGCGATAGCCAAAAGAAGGCCATATGGGCCCTGGTGGCAGAGCGCGTCAGCGCGGTGGGGACTGTACCCCGCACCCCACAGCAGTGCAGGAAGCGGTGGGATGACCTTAGGCTACGTGTAAGAAGCATCATCTCTGCCAACCGCAACCTTGCCCTGGCTACCAGTGGAGGTTCTGAATCCCCACTGAAACTCCAACCGTGGGAGGAAATTTGTGCCAGCACGATTGGCATGGAAGGCATTGAAGGCATTGAAGGCGTCGGAGGGATGGAAAGAGGAGTACCGACATCAGGCGATGAAGGTAGGTGCCTCAAATCAAGACATGCCATAGTCACTGAAGTCCATTCATGTGTAGCACAATGTTGCCCTAGAGTGTAAATGCAACACATTAGCTGGACACTGCCCACAGCCACATGCGAGCTCCACCCTGTATACATGCAGCATGCACACCCTATCTGCCGGCACCCACATACCTCCATCCTCATTCCACACAAAAAGGCGACAGCCTGGATGCCCCTGCCTCAAATGTGCCTCATCTACTGACCAAAATCATGTCAATCATTGTCATTCCAATGTCCGCAGACCCATCAATAACGCTCTCCCTCCTTTGCTCCACCACAGGCTCAGAATCACACCCCGAGGACGAGGACACCCCTGCGACAAAAAGAGCCAAGAAGGCCAAGACAACCATACACGCACCCTCAACCTCAGCTGCAGTGAGCCAGACCCCACAGCAAGCACAATCCACTGCCAGCAAACAGGACGGCCCAACGGCAAACACCCCAGTAGGCAGCAGGCCAGCAGCAGCAGCACCACCTGTTCCAACATTGCCTGCCACAGAAGGCACCGGTTCTGCGGCCAGCAGCACCATTGGAGAATCAGCTGCCATTGCAGCATGCTCAGACTCCGACATTGAGGAGCACGACGTCAGACGCCACACTGACCTTCCACATTCCCCCTGTTTGTCCCATGCCAGCCCCCATGAGGATCCCACACAGGGGCACACAGAGGAAGAGGAGTGGCCATCTACCCCATGCCCAGCTCTAAGTCCACAGGAGGGGAGAAGCCCCTCCATCACACCACCGGCAATGGGCATGGCCCAGAAGGGGCAACAGTCCCTTGAGGACATCATTGAACGGCAGCGACAGCTGTCCACGCTACTCACCGAGCATGCTGCGGAATGTGTGGGGGCCAGGGCAGCCATCGAACAGGCTACGGAGACCCTAAGGGCCGGAATTGCGCGCAGCACTGACACCATGAGGGATGCAATGCTGTCCATGTCAAGGGACATTTGTGGCGAACTTGCCAGGGTGCGCCGCGTGCTCACAGAGCTCTCCCACACCCTACAGGACATGCATGCACGGGAGCAGGCAGGGACATCCTCCGCTGCCAGTTCCGTCCAGAGCAGCCCCGTCCGACGTTCAGGACGGAACCTGCGCTCCACAGGCAGGGGTGCCCCGGGGGCCAGGAGAGGGGGCTTGTAATAGCCTGTGCCCACTGTTAGAGGCACCTGTAGACACTCACAGGGGGTGTGTTGGGGTGTGCAGGGGGGAGGGGGTGTGTTGGGGTGTGCAGGTGGGAGGGGTGAGGGGGGAGGGGTGTGTTGGGGTGTGCAGGGGGAGGGAGGAGGGTGTGTGTCACGACAATTAATGTTAAAATACACTTTTCCCTTTTTCCGAAATGAAATGTGTGGACATTTTCATTGCATATGTGTGCTTTATTGGTGTACAGTCCACAGTGTGCATGTCCCAGAGACACACAGTGCCCCAAGTGCCGTCTCCATGTGATACACACCAGCCGTGTGTGCTAGAAGCATTGGTCGATGATATTTTGACGCATTACACGCCCCTCCTGTGCATCGCCTCCTCCATGAGGTGCAGCCCCATCTGCACCCTCCTCATCCTCATCGTCAGGTGGTTGCAGTTCTGCGTCAGGGGGCAGGGGCACATTTCGTCTGACGCACATATTGTGTAGCATGACACATGCCATGACGATCTTTGCCACCTTCTCATGGTGGTACAGGAGTGCCCCACCAGACCTGCTGAGGCATCGGAACCGTGCCTTCAATAGGCCGAATGTCTGCTCAATGACCACACGGGTACGTGTATGTGCACGATTGAAGTCGTGCTGGTTCTGCGGGTTACAGACTGGTGTGAGGAGCCACCTCTTCAGGGGATAGCCTTCATCACCTGTATGTAGGCGAGAATGTATGTGTCAGTCATGACGTCTGATCAAGAACATGATGTGCCACCATGGCTTGCATCCAACTGTTACTTTGGACCACTTCTAAATGCACTAATTGATTCACACAATGCAACCAGTATATGCTCATGGCTCCCATGGCCTGTTTTGCATGCCATCACCCAATGTATGCAGAGGGGTGGAGTGCATTGTGAGTGCCCATCCACTGTGTCCGTTCATGCCGTTTGTTTTGTTTTCCTGGCACGTGTCCTGTGATGTCAATGCGCACATCATTGCAACATTGCTGTGGGCCTCATCATGACCCCAGTGAGCAATGCTGATGTTGATAGGGACATTTTGGGGGCCCTGCTGTCTGTGTAATGGTGTGTTGATGTTTCTGTCCGTCATGTGCCTCCTTCGTGGGCAGTTATGGGGGACAGGCCTTTCGGTTGATGGTGTTTGGTGACGTGCATGTAGGTGCATTTCATTGTTGACAATGTGGTCTGATTTGGTAGAATGCACTTGCAGATGGTTGTGTCATGGTTGGGACACAACCTCATTCACATGGTAGGGCTGCATACATTGGGTATTGGCTTTCCTGGTGTTGGGTGGAGTTTGGGTTGCTGTAGGGTATCATCTGTCTCCGTTCTCTCTGCTACTCACAGCCAGGTGGAGTGTGCATCACCCCCCCCCCCCCTTTCAGCCAGGTGGAGTATGCATCATTCCCCCACCTTTCAGCCAGGTGGAGTATGGATCATCCCCCCCCTTTCAGCCAGGTGGAGTATGCATCATCCCCTCCCCTTGCAGCCAGGTGTAGTATGCATTGGTACATCGTTCACCTACCCACTTCACATTTCCATGGTCATGACATTAGACTCACCGAGTAGCCAGGATCTTGGGCCTGCATGTCGCTCCATGTAGCATGGTATTGTGGAGTTCCTCAGGACCATTGAATCATGGGTTGCTCCGGGGAATCGGGCACAACAATGTGTGATGATCTTGTTGGAGTCACAGACCATTTGCACGTTGATTGAGTGGAATTGTTTCCGGTTGCGGTACGGTACCTCCATGGCACGTGGAACCACCAATTCCACATGGGTGCAGTCGATGGCACCAATGCAACCAGGTATGCCAGCTAGTGCATGGAAACCCACTTTGGTGTTTGCAATCTCCTGGGCAGTCCGTGGTAATGAGATGTGGTCGTCTGTGTGCTTGAGGAGGGCATTGAGCACTTGGATAAGTGTATGTGAGAATAATGGTTGTGAAATACCATGCAAGTGCCCCACTGTGTGCTGGTAGGTGCCTGTGGCCAGGAAGTGGAGTACAGTCACTACCTTCAGTAGGGATGGGATGGCGGTTGGACTTTCTATCATGCTGACGATGTCGTTGTGTGTCATGTCTACGATGGCGTTGATGGTGTCCCCGTCCAAACGGTACAGGGTGTGGATCTGCTCAGCAGTGAGGTTGAATGGACTGGCTCTGAAGCGTGGTATTGGGGGCTGCCTGCGTGGTGGCACTGGCTTTGCTGGTGGGGCTTGCTGGCCCTGCCTTGCCCTCCTTCTCCTCCTGTGTCTCCTCTGTGCTGCCTGTTGTTGTTGTTGTTGGTGTTGTTGTAGTAGCACTTGCATTGCTATCAGGTCCTCCAGCCCCAACATTGCAAGTCGTATTGGTATCATTGTGGAGTGTGACTGGGTGTGGAAAGGGGTGGGTGTGCTCTTTTTGTACTTCCTGAGTCTGTATTGCCTCCACCTGTGCTGTTTCTGTGCACCTGTGGCAGCTGGATTCACTTTACATGGCCATTTAAGGTTGGTTCGCGATGGCGTACTTAGCGCCATGGCGGTAAGGTTCTTAACGGGCTGGGTGATGGCGTTAGGTGCATGTCCGCTTGGGTCGGCATTCGCGTACCTTTCCGCCATGGCGCTAAGTACGGTGCGGGAGGACGCGTGCGCGCGTCCTTGGCGCAGATAGCGGCAGCGTCAACTACGATGCCGCTAATGGCATCGTAGTTAACGGTCAAGGGTCATAATCGGACCTAGCGGAAAACGATGGTGGTAATCATTTACCGCCATCGTTTTTCGCTTAGCGCCAGGGTCGTAATGAGGCCCATAGCATTGGGTATAGGACAGTTATTTTTGAGTTTTGCATGTTCAATGTTATTCAAAATGCAAACTCTCTTTGAATATGATTTTCCCCTCTCTTTTATGATACTACCATTGCTGGTTCTCTTTAAAGTACTTTGTATTAATCGTTCAAACGGATGGGATACCGCCCAACGCTAATAGCGTTACCGCAACTCGGTCCAGCGCTACTGACCCCCTTAGTCTGTTGATGATTTTCATGATTTTTGGTATCGCTGTATTTTTCCAAAAATCGAATCAACATAATGTCTTGCATTAGTAAAAGAGAAACCAACTTAAACCAGGGAAGCTCTCCTTCCCCGCATTTGCCTGTATTCCTGGCTGACCGAAAGAGAGCACATGCACGCCTTAGTGTAATCTACACAATGGAGTGTAAAGCAATGGCCTGATCATCAACGCAGCCCTTGTTTTACAAAAGAAAACAGGTTCTGCATCGCAGCGGACAAGCAGCGCTGAACACAGGAAGGTAAGTGCCGAGGGCCAGGTGTCGAAAGTGAAGGTCCCATCAGATTATGGGGCTCATGCCACCTGAATGCCAGGAACCTATAGCACATTAAATTGGACTGCGAGAGGGCATTTGGCTGCAATCTAGGGGCTTTTGAGCATGGCCTAGGGGGAGCTTTGTAACCTCTTCGCCCTCTTACTAGCAAGGCAGACAGCATGAGCTCCAAGTGCAATTATTCATCCCTTGTCATAAAAAATAAATAAGTAAATAACTAGGACTACCCATAACTCCTGCTGCCTTGAAATGCCAGAAGCGACAATGCATTATGCAGTACGCAAGTTTATTTTTATATCAGTCTTCCAATAATATTGTTAGGAACACACATGTATGCACAGATATACATGTGCATGTAATGTTTAATCTATAATATTTTGTGCACATTTGCAAACACATATGTGTGTGTGTGTACAGATATATTGGATTATGTATGTGCACACACACTCATACGGATATATAAACAAATGACTGCGCAGTAATAGACTAACACACGAAGACACATACATATTACAGAGCGCCTAAACTCACAACTTTGCAATGGGACAAAATACAGTTCCTCTAAATGTAATTGCCGTTCTTTTATCCGCTGTGTGTCAAATACACATTTCACAGTCACTTGGGGGGGGAAGATTTGCCCGTTCAGATGCATCCGCGAGAAGAAGTGGTGGATACCTCCTCTAGTTCCTGCTTGCCATGAGACTGCCTTTTAGGCTTGTTTGTTTGTTCATTAATTTATATAGCGCACCAAACCCCGGGGGTTCTAGGCGCTTTTTCGACATACAAGTATTCACTAGCTTAGTTACAGTAATAACAGTAAAATATATACATGATAAACAAAACTATTATACATTAGAGGTACAATGTTACAATGGTTGCAGTAAGTATAAACACGATAATGCAGAGAGCAGAAATGAAGTATTAGGGATAGAGAACACATTTGGCAGTCAGTGGCCTTACGTTAAATCATGTAGCAGCAAACGAGCAAGATAGGTCGTCATAATATACATCATACATGATATTATGATGACATAACCACAGTCCTCTGTGATTTGACTGCAAATAAAAGAAGCACTACAGTTTGCATAATTATCACCAGGCCCGGGCGACCTTTACATACCCATAACCAGTCGGGTGTCTCCGCCTCTGTGGCAAAGCAAGACTGCAGCATGATGTGCATGCCATAGAGCATGGACCCGGTATCCATTTGACACAGGTTCGATCCCCGGGTCCTCGTTTAGAAACCTCTGGGTATTGAGCACGTTAAAAATATCATTTCATGTCACATATGTGGGGCAGACATATTTTAGCAAACGTATATGTGCAGCGGAACTCTGAATTCTGTGTAGAAGCAGTGGACCACAGCAACGGGGGCTTGCTTAAAAATCTGCCCCTCGACCTTTATTTATTTATTTTTGCAATTTGTGTAGCGAACTGAACCCTGAGGCATCTGGGCGCTGCTACCAACCATTATTGACAATGGTTGGTACAGTAGTTACAGGATACACAAATACATGATATATATTAATACATAGTTACATATTTACATATTTGCAGTAGGTATGATAGAACGATAGCGGGAGTCATTACAAACTGGTCTTTGACATAATCTATACAAGGGGGTTACATCGGTAACACAGGATTTCATGAATCTGCTTGCACTTTCAGTCCCAGGTGGATAGCTCGGGGGCAACGTGCTCGCCTTGGAAGCAAGACTCCACGCTTAGAAATTTCTGGGTATTAAGTGCGTTATAAATAACCTATCATATCATGCCGTGGACTATATGAGGATATTGAGCATCTCAAACCCTTTGTTAGAGTATACAATTCTTCTGTGCTTCTGGCTTCAACCTGGCCCTCCACCTTGCCCTCTTGTGTCCCATACCTTGCAGGACCCAGCTCTATTCATTCCCACCGGTGATAAGTCACTTCATGGAATTGAGTTTCGCTCTTTACCAGACGGTGTCAACTCTACCCCATTGGTCATCAGTTCTTGACAGTTCCCGTAGCTCTGCTTTGCCTGTGGCTGCCAGGCATTTGCAATGTTTTATAGCACCGACATGAGCTTCGAGAATTCAGTGCCCGAGTTCTGGAGTGAGACGGCAGACGGATGGTGGGGTTTGATGGTGGCACTAAGCAAGGACTGAAGACGCGATAATAACATTTAAGGTAACATTTAAGGTTTTTGCTATACAATGTGTTAGATGGTGAATGTGGGGAAATGTTATTAGGCTATCCAGCTACTGTTAAATTTCCTGACTAGCCAAGTTTTCCCAATAAACATAATATTTCACATTGAATGTATTTCCACCAATTTTCCCTATGCTCCTTCCCCGCTCCCCCACTGCAGGGAAGAGATATCTATCTATCTATCTATCTATCTATCTATCTATCTATCTATCTATCTATCTATCTATCTATCTATCCATCTATCTATCTATCTATCTATCTATCTATCTATCTATCTATCTATCCAATCATCCATCCATCGATCTATCTATCTATCTATCTATCTATCTATCTATCTATCTATCTATCTATCTATCTATCTGTCTGTCTGTCTGTCTGTCTGTCTGTCCGTCCGTCCGTCCGTCTGTCTGTCTGTCTGTCTGTCTGTCTATCTATCTATCTATCTATCTATCCAATCATCTATCTATCTATCTATCTATCTATCTATCTGTCTGTCTGTCTGTCTGTCTGTCTGTCCGTCCGTCCGTCCGTCCGTCCGTCTGTCTGTCTGTCTGTCTGTCTGTCTGTCTATCTATCTATCTATCTATCTATCCAATCATCTATCTATCTATCTATCTATCTATCTATCTATCTATCTATCTATCTATCTATATATCTATCCACCTATCTATCCACCTATCTATCTGTCTATCTATCTCCATATCTATCTATCTATCTATCTATCTATCTATCTATCTATCTATCTATCTATCTATCTATCTATCTATCTATCTATCTATCTATCTATCTTTCTATCTATCTATCCATCTACACTTGGATCGATCTATCTATCTATCTATCTATCTATCTATCTATCTATCTATCTATCTATCTATCTATCTATCTATCTATGTTCTTGTATTGCACCACTAACCGCAAGGCCTCAGGGCACACACAGGCGAGGAGGAAAGACAGATGACAAAAAAAAACAGACACGAGAAGAGGGCAGTATTCATCCTGTAAGCCAACAAGAAAAGGAACTGATGTGAAACTACACATAGGTGGAATACAGGAATGAATGACAGCAGTATGGGAGAGGGAGAAATTACCTTTGACCTATATCAATCAAGAACGTTTTTAGTTGTTTCTTAAAAATACCCAGTGAACTGCTTTCAGCCAGGTATTTTGGCATGGAGTTCCATAGGGCAGGGGCCCAAGAATTAAAGCCAGCTCCTCCAAATCTTTCATAATAGACAGGGTTTGGACCAGAGTACTATCACAACTATCGCAACTGGATCGTAATAAACGACTAGCAGGTTTCTTTTTTATCCTAGTAATAAGATACAATGGGGCCTTGCCATGCAAGCATTTGTGCACAATGGACATATGATGCAGCCACTGTTGAACAGGCAGCCTATGTAGGCTGGTTGGTTGGTGGTGGTAGACTGTGGGGTGAAGGAAGGACTGAAGAAGCAATACTAAAATATAAGACGATTCACACTGTGTTTTCTGCTTTCCTTGCTTGTCTTGCAGTAAACTGTCTGCAAATGTAATTGCTTCATATCCATGGTTCTCAAGATCCTCCAGTTTAGTAAATTTCAGAAAGGAACATCTGTCTTTGTTTTGTCTGTCTCCGCGCATTTTCACAGTCTCTGTGGCACAGTAGGAACCTCAGCTAGACAAAGCAAGTCATTTTGACATACAGTGTACTGTGTTGTCAGTCAAAACTAGCAACAAGGAATGGGTTCTATGAGTTCCTTATTCATTCAAAACCCTGAGCAATACCCTCAAGTGAGGGAAGCCCTGTTTGAAACAATGTGCAGCTTTACAGCTTTGTTAAATCATGTGTGTGAATCTTTTAATGGATTATGTGAACTGCCACTCATGATGAATAACATGTAACAGTGACATAAGCCACATTTCTTTCACCCCAACCACAAAGGCCCCATACACTGCGTACACCCCTTACCCACCCAACCTTCTTTGAGGGTGTTAAATCGGTATCAGATAACAATGTCCCTATACATAATGTCCCCATACATAATGTCGCCGGGAAAAGCCATTGTCAACATTATATATGGTGGCGTTATGTATGGGGACGGGTTTTGGGGATGTCCTCTGCTTCCCTTGTAAAAAAAAAAAAATGTGGGAGTTGCAGACGTTGAAGAAAAAGAAGACAGGCACATTTCCGTGCTTACATTGTTGCAACTGCAATAAAGTAATGAAAGGAAGCCACGTAAGACACCCCAATAGTGGACATAAAATTCGACTGGATGACTAGACCACATGCGATACAAAATCAGTCATTTAAGGTCTGAGCTGTCCCTGCGGTATTTTTTACGTGGGTCAAACCATCAGAAAAGCTAAAGAAAGGTGGAACGAGCACAAGAGCAATATACCCACCAACAGCATAAAATCCCCTGTAGCTAGGCACTTTGCCCAAATAAACACACCATAGCACAACTCAAAGTAATCATTCTTGAAGAGGTAAAAAAATCACCAAGCGGTGGTGATCGTGTCAGACGCTTGAGCCAGACAGAACTATATTGGATTGAGAAATTGAACAGCCTTTTTCCAAATGTAATGAACGAAGAATATCATCTGGGCGCCTCCCTATAAGGTCCATCACTAGTTACCATTGGAACATACACCACTGATAGTATCTGAATGTGTTCTTGAAGGCATAATATTGAGACACTCTGTTGCTAATTTGTTGCTAATTTGTTTGGTCTGATAAATGAATTTACCATAAGTAGAACTGATGTACACCATATATACCAAGGGTAGCATTGAGATGCATTGTCAATTTGATGTTTCTGTAAGAGATATCCAAGATGTAATAATATTGATGGTACTGGGAAGTTGATACCCTCCAATAGACATGAATCCAATATGTTTGCCAGCCTTTGTAAACGAGGTAAATAATTATGTACATATATATTGACGTTATTCAGATTGTGAGCATACTGGACTTCCCTTTAATCATCTTATGAGGAACAGATGGCGGTACCTTTTAACAAAACAGACCTGTGGACATAGACTACATGTCTACTAACTCCTGATAAAGTCACTCTTTAAGACGACTTAGTAGCTGATACAATTAAAACAGCCCCCCATTTTTTGCTCCTATGCCTTCATTTTTACCTGGATCCACCATACAGAATACTGCGGACAAAAGTGACGTCACCGCGTATTTACGCAATGACGTCATCACGCTACGCCAACATAACGGCAGCCATTTTGGGACGGCGTTTTTACAAGCATTACTACCTTGAGCCCATACCAGAGAGTCCCCTTTTAGGTAAGCAGTGATGTATGCTGAGAGAATGGGTTACAGCATCCTTGAATTAGATAAGACAATTAGATTGGTAGACTGACCTCTTGACTTAGGAGGCATTATTATTATTATTATCACCATTACTGCAGGCATGTCCTCAAATCACATCTGAGGCCACATTTTGATATGTGATCGGCACTTTAAGAAATCAACTTTTGAAATCCCGCTCAAATCTGCACCACCGCATACAGGCGCTAAATAATTGCCTCTACAGGTAAGCTAGCAGCTACCTTAATCAACTGAATGATTTTTTGGTAAAACTACAAGCATATATATTTCAGCATGCAATATCGAGATTCTAAATAGATACTTCCATAAAATCGCATATCTGATTACAGATGATTGTTGACATCTAGGATATATAGTATCTAAACTGGAAATAGACACCTTGAAATATACGCATATCTTATTACAGATGGCGGTTACTATCTAGGAGATAAACCAGATTATATCTGGAGCTCTACAAGCAGCATCTGATTGAATCGCGCCATGTATACATGGTAAGAGTTATTGATAATGCACATTACACAAGTATAGCCTTAGAGGATCTCTTTTTCATCTACAGGGACAGACACGTTTCTGAATGTGCTGATATGGCCACTTACAGGATTACAGAACACATATAGCACGTTAAACTCTATACTCCTTTTCGGCCACAACCAACTTACAAATCAAGTAATCATTGATACTTTTTTCTATTTTAATGATTGAGACCATAGACAAGGTTGACTGTCCTCATCATCATTGGGACTTACCTATAGTCTATCTTATCGTTTTTTAGGATTGACATGAATATGCAAACCAAGACGGCACTTAAGTCTTAAATTAAGAACAAACAAAGGGATAAGCAGGTGATTATATATGAGGAACTATCCAGTTATGGCAGACAGGAATTATTACATATCAAGATAACTAATATGATCATATTTTTATCTTATTTTTTGTTTCATGTAGATATATTGAAAAAGAAAAGGTCTGGTAGACATCTTCTGAAGAAGGGGATCTACTCTACCCGAAAAACGCGTAAAGAATATTGCACTTTAAAGCATTCGGTACTTTAAAACAGCACACTTCATTGCGGAATTTGGACTATGAGTTGGTGCAAAGTGCAAATGTCTTATTATGACATATATATTGTAATTTGATTGATTGGTTTGTTTAGGCTATGAAGCAATAGCCATTACTTGAACTGTTAATTAGAAATTACAAATTCGGTTTGTGTTTAATGATTATGTTACAAATCTTTCTAAATGTACTATTGAATCATTGCTTTTTTATACTTATCTCCACATAAAGTTTTATTTTACAACACTACACGAGAATTTGGTTGTATTTGCAACATTAGGGTGTGCTGGGGACAGGAGTGTTCCACAAGTTTGTGGACACCTGCTGTTCTCACATAGTTACGGGGGTGTCCCCCATCATGTTCAATGTAATAATGTCTCTGCAAAAAACTGCAACATTTTTGTCAGGAGACATTACGATATGGAACCGTTAAATCTTGTCACGCTTCAGAATGTCTTAGTCTGCAACTCCCATCAGCCCCATCTAGGATAGGCTGGGGTGAAGGGGTCGTGGGATTTGTAGGCCAAAACAGCCTGAAGGTGAAAGGTTGGCTACGCTCAGCTCAGACATAATGCTGTCCTTGTCTTTGCTCCAACCATCTTCGATGGACCACCTTGTCTTCTTTTGTTGCCAAGCACTATGTTGGAATCCTTCAATGTGCGTGACCACACTTTCATCTTTATCATAGATTTTACTAGCAATAAATACACCTCCATCTTGTTCATTCATATGTTTGGCACAAAAAAGCCACCTTCTTGATCTTGAGTTCTCAAGTGATTGGAAGAAGTGTGTTTGATAAGCACAGGAATTAATGGACAAAGATGAATTTACATAACCTCAGTATCTTATTTCCGAATGTGTTTGTATCAAATTGTAATATATGCATGTGAATTTGTAATATACATGCTGTACATGTTCTTCCATAGGTGTTATGGTTACCATCACTACTGACAACATCACCAGTAACAATATGAGAAACTCTTTAATTGTAAGTTAATAAAGTAAGTTAATAAATGTCAGATAAAAACGTAAATATTCGTTTTAGTTTTGGCTATTCGTTTGCGCTGGAAGCGCTACCTATAAAGCTGAAACAATTGTCATTAAATAAGAACTTTAACATAAGAGCTTGAAATACGGGCTATGTATGTAGGTTTCTAATGCTATTCAATGCAGATGACATACGAGGATGGATTTATGTCGTTTGAGTATGTGCCCCACCCATTTAACTCCCATCTGTAAGTGAAATCTATGGGTTTTTCATCCCCTTCCCATGCATCTTTCAACCAAACACACCCCTATTGGCACTCTTTGGCTGCAAATGCATTGTGTGGTGAATATGTCAGCTATTTCTACTTCCAAAATGGCAGATGCCATGTATTAATGTTAATACAACATTATTTGACTTGATTGATGCTTTAAAAATATTTACTGCAGATGTTCAGCTATGGTATATATTTTAAATTATTGTGTATTTAATATAAACCATTTACTGTGAAAAATAAGTTTTTGGCAAAATGTTTCTAAAATTTTCCATGTACTTATTTGTGGGTGTGTGTCTAGTGTGTTCTGATGAAGCAGTACCTGATTGTATATGCAGTGTGATGTCAGTGTGATGTGACTGGTTACATAGGCTGTGCTTTTTTGCCACATGGCAGCCATTTTGTTTCACTGACTCGGCCAAGCTTCCAGGGATAGATTGGGCTGGCAGCTCTGGGGACGCTAAAGGTTGCTCCTGTGTCATCCCCGCTCATACATGGGTGACGACTTGGCATGTGTCTTACTGAAGCCGGAAACAATGCCTGCTGCCTTACATACATGACTATAGACTGTTAGAGCCCGTTCCCTCTGTGAAGGCGAAAACCGCGCTTGCCGCACATATTACAAAGAGGCTCCAGTACCTGTTTGCCAGTCTGCGCGAACATGCAAAATGCATTAGGTTTCCCAGGCTTCCAAGCTTTTGACTCGCTGCTGAGGTCCAGCCCCCGCTGCAGGGGCAGGGACATGCCCTGCCTGCCAGATATGTGCAGATGCTTTGGAAATTAGAGGCATGGGCTGGACTTTCATAAAAGTTCCTACCCAGAAAAACATAAACAGTTTTTAGCCAGGAAGGTCAGGTCCAATCCTGAGAAGACAATACGTGCTTTCACAATTGTGCACATTGGGGCACACAGGAGAGGAAGAGGATAGGATCTATAGCCACAGGTGTCCGCTGACTTTTAGGAACAAATCGAGCATCTATGTGGCCAGCATCTGGGCTCCACGTTCTTCTGCACATACTTGAAGTAGGAGCAGCGGGGCAGGTAGAGCTTTTCAATCTTGAGCAAGACTCGCTCATCCCAGAAGAGTGCAGGGTCGGCCCAGGCATGCTGCACCGCCTGCGCCTCACATCACAGCAGCTCCATGAAGTGCCTGTGCGGGCCTGGGCTTCGGAGGGTCTCCTGGGACAGGCGGGACTGACAGCTTCTCTACTGCTGTGAGGAGGAGTTCAGTGGTAATGACGCAGGCTGTACAGGGCTCTGTGCTGTGGAGAGCATTTCAGAAGTATGTTCGATCTGTCCCTCTAGGTCTATTGAGCACCTGAGAGAAGAAGTGGGGATCATTAGAGAGGACCTCAAGGACCTCATGGCACTTATCGGATGTAAGCCATTTTCACGGGGGGTGAACAGGCCTTCCTCACCTAGGGCTAGGGAGGAGAAAGGGATTGTCACTGGTTGCGCAGATAGGACTGGCAGCACGGACACGTGGTGGAGGGTATAAATGCACATGTGGCCAGGACTAACTCAAGAAGACTTGTTATAGATCACGGCCAACAAGGGAGGACACCTGGGGTACCCCTATAGGTGTTGCACACCTAAAGAACTGCTTATATCTGGTAGAACTGCCCTAAACCCGCACAGTGAATGCACTAATCTGGAGATGCCCTCACAAATAAAGTAAAGCACCGGCTGAGAGAGAAAACAGCATGTTACTCCATTGTTCGCGATGACATAGTTTTCCAAATGTGTGTCTTGGTGGGGAAGGGCCGGGATACTATTAGAGTCCAGTTGGTAGCCGAACACTTCATTGAGGGTATACTGCTAATGGAAGAAGGGGGCTTTCCACTGTTAGGACTTGAAATTACAATTAAGCTGTCAGCCCCAAAGGACCCACTGACCAGCGGATTTTTAATCAACCCTGTCTAGGAGGTGATACAATAAGAAATCCCCTTTGTCCTACGGTGTGGCCATCTAAAGTTTTCCTTGGGACAGTCATACCTTCCTCGCTTGACATCTTAGGAAGTCCATCACTACCAGCCCCCCAATAGTCTATGATATCTAGTACAAACTAAGGTAATTTAGTAGTCCAACACATCCGGGATGTGGAGCTCACTGTCTGCGCGAGTCCTGCTAGGAGGGTCACAGGGCAAGATCCTCTTGCTGGGACACTGGCCTGATGAGTCTCACGTTCCAGCCCAATTTCTACTTCTATGGCAAATGAGGCCCCTGTAGTGGGTAACAGCATTCCTGTGGATAGCTCCTCGTTGGGAGCTGGGGTGCACATTTTGTCCTGAAACAAAGCCGGGGTCTTTAAATGTCTAAGGTACAATGATTGGCCTGATTTTGTTCGTACTTTTGATATAATTAGTTTGCAAGAGACCAAGGTCATACAACCCCTGCATTTATAGGAGTATTCTATATATGTGCCCAACTCACAGGTGGTAGACATAGTGATGGGGTCCTAACCTGGTTTAGCTCAAAAGATTTCTTGGAGCTTAATGTTAGACTCTGTGACGCAAGTGAGGCTCGTTTTGTCAATCTACATAATCAACAATCTGAGGGGGCGGGGGGGGTGGCACTGGATTATTTACCCTGCTTCAAGAAAGAGTTCTTGCATGGAGACTAAAATGCAAATGGTCCATTAAGATAGTAGTCAAAGGAGATTGTATTACCCAGTATGAACCTTAAGATATTATGGCAGGGATTCTGGATGAGTAGAATTCTGTTTGGGGTGTCCCCGAACTTAATCCCTGAAAAACTCAAATGCAATAAATGGGAGCCGAAGTGGTCACCAGTCTTATCTCGTGGGCCAAGCTGGGAGCCTGTCAGGGCAGATTCCCTGAGCATAGCCCGGTGAGAATCACATTCGATAGTGTCAACGGCATGAGTAGGATCGACTACATCCGAGTGAACCTCAAAGCTTGCTCATTGCTACAAGATTTCTCCAAAGCGCCCAGAATAGAAAGCGATCACCACCTGCTGATCTTGGAGGTCGATGGAACACTACTAGGCCTGGCATCTACTAATGCACTAGGCTTTTTTGATGAATTGCTGATCACTGGGCATGCCAGGTGTACCATAAAGTGGCCACGATTAAACCTAGAAGAGTTCATGGCGAGGGCCTACGGGTGCAGGTCTGGAGGACTTGTTTTCGATTGAGTTGGATGATTGTAATAGAACTGGAGCCACTCATGCTGCAAGGCTTATTAAATCTCTGGAGGATTTCTTCACCAGACCCCGAAAGACTGTATTCCAACACACACAGTGCAGGGCACCCTGGTAAGACGGGAGCTGCCATTGTTCTAAGAGTATATTGGTTAGGCAGGCCAAAACATTCAACAAGAATAGCAGGATCGCATTACAATAGGCCAGAAGCAACTGTTGCTCCCTCATGGATAGTAAGAAAGTGGACTGGGCTAACCAGACCTGGTGCCCTTTATGAACTGCAATTGAAAAAATGAGATTCTTGGATATTCAAACCCTATATTCGAAGCTACGAATCGGCACTTTGCCACTTGCTGGCCTCTGTAAAAAATGGACCCCGAGGGCTTCAGCAGTTTTCCCGCCCTGCGGGTATGCATTTGAGTCAGATGTAGACTTCATTTTAATCTGCCCCGCTTACTTCGATCTCAGAAAAGGTTCCTAAGGCCCCTCATCTGAGAGAGAGACAGGGCAGAACCACCATTGAGGCAATGACATTATGCTATTGTTTTACTCATCATTTGCTGTCTATTGTACGTCCAGGGGTGTTACTAGGTCTTGAAAACATCCTGGGCTACCCTAATGTCGGGACCCTAGGGACTCGGGGCTAGCTAGCCTTTTGGTTATCCTGGGCGTCAACCAAAAGACCCGGGGCTATAGCTCCCTCAACCCACCTCCCCAGCAACGCTTCTGAGTACATCTAAATATCTCAAATGAGGATGGTGCAGTAGGCAGAGTAGTCTGGTTATTTGATAGACCATTGTTGCCCTGGGCGAACTCTTTGTGGTGCAGTATGGTCCCCAGTGGGTATCGGCAATGGGGCAATTTTTATTGTACTAGAATACATTGTTGATGGCTCTGAACCCTGGGTTAGTACTGAACGAGCTGCAACTATCCTGCGCCTGTGCCATTTATTGTAGACTACATGCCTAGCTAAAACATCTCTCTTCTCCTTGTATATTGTAAATCGCATACACTCCATCTACTTTGTATTTCTCAGTAAAGGACATAGACGCAATAACAATTGCCATTAACAAACTAGATTTGCAAAGCAGTAACGTGTGCTACTGAAAAAGAGGATTTGTTTTCCAAGATGGCCACCATAGAAAGGTAAGGCGGTTGTTACATACATGTCCCCTTGTCGCTTTCCATGGCAGCCAGCAAAAATCAAAAAGAAAACGCTGTTTACATATTGCCACCAGCACTTTTTTCCTGCCTTTCAAATGTATCGTAATGTCCAACAACTTTACCACAAAGCCAGTCCCAGGTGGACATGGCCACTGTAATCCTATCTTTTCTCCCTTCTGGTTATGTCCAGTAGCCACATTGTGCAGATCATGACCTTATACCATGACCCCGACAATCTGCCCACTCCCCATGGCTGCAGCCTACCCCTCAGTCAATTAACATATACTGCTACATTTTAACTACATTACGACACTTGTGTAATACAAAACCACTCCCACATCTCGTCACATAACCAACCCTAATGATATTGTAAACTTTTTTGGATGATGTTCCTCTCCAGCGTAGCCAAATGCGCCCATAAGCACCTATGTGCCGTGATGCAGAACCTGCAAATGAACACACAGCGATGTACAACTTAGCGCGTTACATTTTGAAATAATAAACTGTTTTTTCAAGGAAAATATTAACAATTTTAGAATTTGTAAAGTACTTTAATTTCACAATAAACTGTCCGAGACCATCGGACTATTCCCATTTTCAATCAAATAGTAACTTTGTTTGGTCGTTCGTCATCGAAAATGTTAATCGTGAGGCACACGTTGATCTTTTCGCATACACAAAGTAATCGCTTTCGATAAAGCGACAGCTTCGGTCGCACAGTGATTTCCAAGACGTTGGCATGAACTTTGGCCTACACCACCATAAAAGATGTGATGTTACTCCTAATGGCTACTCCAGCGTATGGACAAATGGGGCTGGGCCGGTCGTCCCACAATACAGTGACGGTTAGGCAGCCGGTCACGAGTACGTGCATCTGGCGTGCAAAGAACCCATCACTTGGCATCTGGAATCCATGGCAATCACAGTATGGCAGAATGTAGCTGTTCGGAAAACGTAACGGAAAATACATATCAATACCCAACCTTTACCAAACAATTTCAAAAAAGACAAAAAGAACGTGGAAACTTATACACTAATCGATTTGGTCATACATGACATTTTAAAGAAATAATAGCGTTGAACAGGGGTGAACCCAGTGATAGCCTACAAACGGCGAGAATCTGCACTCCCCATAAGTTTTAAAAAAAATGAGCACTCCACAGAAAGATAGTAGCTCAGTTACAATGCCAAAATTATTGTTCTGGTAATAAAAAATTAAAACTTGTTCCGGTGTAGAGTCATCAAAATGAAACTTACATGATATTTACTGTCTCCTTTGTCTTCGTTAAACCCAGACAGCAATGTACTTGCAGCAAAGATTGTTCTTCAACTGATATTACATGCGTCTTACAAACGTTTTGAATATATAACCTTATCAAATGGTATTTTTTCCAAACTTGCACTCCCTGCATTCTTACTGAATTTTCGCTTTCGCTCAAGGGCAAAAAACAATTGACCACATGGGTTCAGTCGGATGCCGGGCCTACTGAGCTCACAACCAAAAAAGCAAACCAAGTGACCTTCACTCAGAATGAAAATACATTCTGACTTTGCAACAACATATCTGAATGCATGCATGAGAACTGCTACTCCCATACATTTGCAGAACCGCTGTTTCCATCAAACAGTGCAGGTGCCTGCCTCGGTTAAGAAGTGCAATGGTGTGTTGTTTTATATGTGTTAGCGGCGATGTCCACGTACACCAAAACATGAATGAAAGATGGTGGGTGCAGCGATAGAATCTGACACACTTCACGCCGATCAACATCCAATCAGTGAACACACCACATGTCTGCGAACATGACGCTACGAATTAGCCAATCGGTATCTTGTCCGTGGAGCGAACAGGGAAGTGTGTCCGCGGAGCGGACATAGATATCACTAATTTCGACAGACATACTTTTTGGTCGTTTTAAAGAAAACTACTGGACGGATTGGCACCAAATTTACAAAAGCACGCTTTCGGGACCAAGCTCCGGCCGCAAATTTGGTGAAAATCCGTCCATCGGTTTGGGCTGTAGACGTGCACAAAGTTTTCCCCCATTTAGTCTATGGGAAAAAAAGATGTTTTGGGACCCCTCCCCTATAACTTCCCCCCCCCGCCCCCCCGGACCAAACATCACCAAAATTTGCAGTGGCCCATACACTTTTCTTGCAAAGTTTGGTGTGGATTCGTCCAGGGGGAGTGGAGTTATAAGCTGCCCAAAAAGTGTTCTTCCTATGAAAACAGCAACTTAACCATAACTACAGCGGCCACTACCGTGTCAACGGTTACCATAGAAAGATTATCATATCAAACTTTCATAGCTGTCTATCTTCTTTATCAGTTCCTATTTCATGGTTCGCACAAAGTGTCAGAGAAAAAATGCTGCCATCTTGTGCTGTAGTTACCAATCATTTCAGACATTGACAACACATACATACAAAATACATTCAGTATTTAGCATAGTGCGTTATTTGTATACAGAGCTAATTTATAACTCCTTCTTAGTAGTGTTTTATCTCTTTTTTAGGCACATACAACCCTTAAAATCACATTGTAATTCTGTTTGTGTTGTATGATGTATCGGATTCTTCTAAACATGTTGGCTCGAATTGTAATTCAGATTGCCATATAATCTGCAGGAAAGTGCATAGTGCATATCACTATCAATTGGAATGGCATTCTAACTTATAAAGTGCATAGTGCCTGGCAAACCAAAATACGGAAGCTACTATTTTCGTTTCCATATTGAAATTCGAGCCTTCATGCCATTCAATATTTGACATAATCCGTTGTTCGGGTCTGGTGCTAATTTTGAAATTTCAGTTTAATAGAAGGTTAACTTGTTTAGGTCCCTACAACCCATCAAATCACATTGTGATTCCGTTTGTATATAATATAATTTATCTATTTTATCCAAACATGTTGGCTCAAGTTATAATTCAGATTGCCATGTAATCTGCGAAAAAGTGCATTGTGCATATCGCTATCGATTAAAATGACTTAATAACTTATAAAGTGCATAGCGCCTTGCAACCTGACATATAAAAACCCCTGATTTCGTTTTCATCCAGACATTTTGACTCAAGTTGTAATTCAGATTGTCCTATAATCAGCGAAAAAGTGCATAGTACATCTCGCTATCAAAAAATGACTTTGCAACATCGTAAAAATATGTCTGTTGTCATTATTATGTTCCCAACATCCTCTTTGTTTTATGAAAATCAGTCAGAAACATGTATTGTTATGTATGTTTCCCTATTCCCCTTGCTCATTGAGGATATTGGAAGTGTACAACAGGAAATAATGTATATAGTTAATCTCGGTTTTTGGAAATTTGTTTGCTCACTTAGACAAGTGTAGCATTGTTATTATGACAAAAATATATACTGAAAGCGTTGATTAGAAATGTCCCTTCCACGTTCCCATGGTGGTATTTCAAAAGAGTACAAGAAGAATGGAACAGATTGTCCATTTAAGAATGCTAACTTTCTATAGGAAAATAATCATAATGCTTTTTATTATTACTTTAATACATACTGCAATATCTGCTGTAAATGATCATTAGAAATGCACATTGTAACATTTAAGAAAGAGTCTGTATATAATGTACAATTAAATAGTCCTTATTTTTAAAAAGTTGTTTCGCCAAGAATATACACCCTTTTTTTCTCTCACAGTTACCTTTCTTCTTGGAAACTGTTACGCTCCTATTAACAATAATGATCTGTTTCTTTTGTGAGCACCACGGCGTGTTGCCTTTGTCATAAGCCCTAATAATTAACCAAAAACTGAAAATTACAAAATCAGATCAGATTCTTGCAGCCTCGCAAACACCCACCTGCCAACACGACTCTTGCAAAACAGAGCAAGCCTTAGAAAGAGCCAAAGGCAGTAGTAGAAAAAGAGTGCAGAGAGAAAAGGTGATGGATCAGGAATGAAAGTACAATAACTGCAACTATTTTGAAATATTCAGGGTTATTTGTAGGCATTTGCTGAAATATTCGCGGTTATGGGACTTTCAAAACAAGAGAGCTACAAAAAGCACATTAATACAAAAAAAAGTGGAATTTTACAGTTATAGCTACAGTGAGGTATTCGTCACCATTTGAGGCCACATTCGCACTGGCCAGTGAGCATGAAGGCATTGCTCACTGAATGGGATAGTAGGCCCTGAAAGACATGGCTGTGGCCACTTAGTGGGTCAAAAGTAACATATTGGGGGAACATGAACAGTGGACAGGGCTGAACGCCTTAGCCAGTGGCCCGGTAGTCTTTTAAAATATACAATAGGTACGCCCAAGGTTGTGCTTACTGGCCAGGGCTGAAGGCCCTAGCTAATGGGCACGAAAGATAGGTATAATGGGTCCAAAAGAAATACATTTGGGGGAAAATGTATAGTGGACGTGGCCAAAGGCTGTGGCCACTGACCATAGCTGAAGGTCATGGCGAGTGGGGGCCAAAATAAAAACTATGGTATAGCAAAACCCTTGAAGTTCACTGAAGATACCTTGGTTATGGTGTAGTTAAGTTATGCAGATTCAACACAACAAAACCCTTGAAATTCAGCAGATGTGGGAAATCATGGCCAGCTTAGCTCTGCGCATTCCCGTTGCAAAGCACAAAATGGATTCACAATGACATACAAAAGGAGATTATGCGGGACATTGCATTATGGGGACATCCCCGGGAGCGTGCCGAGTTAAGCTGGACATAACTTCTCAAGAAATTGGCCCGTTATGGTAAGCTATGCAACCATAACTCGCACCATCGCCATGTACTGTTAACACTAACACCCAGGATATCAAAGATGACATCACAAATGACATATTGATGACATCACTGATGAAATCACATATAATACTACTACTGTGTAACAGTGTAAATGGAACGTCTGTTTAAGGGGTACTGCTTACAGTGTCAATTATCACATATCAAAGGTCATTAGTAGCCTTGTAATAAACTACTCCATGTCATATAAAGGGTGCTTTTTGAAAAATAAACTTTGCACTGAAGTTTTTTTGTGAATGCAGCAAATAAAACATATAGAGAAACATTGAATGCAGTATGGATCATAGCACCAAAGTATTCTTAATTATTCTTAAGATAATATGTTTAGGTAGTACAATGATTAGTCGAAGCCTATCACATTCTTGCGAAATGTATTATCTGCGTGTGACCTGCTTCTTGTTCTATGTATGTGCATTTATAACTACAAAATTAACTTTATTAATGATTAGATAGGGGAGAGGGTCAGAGTCACTAGCATTTGTTGTTTCTATTTTTTTTGTTTCCCCTTCTTTATATAGGACAAATCAAATGGTAAGAGCCTCACCCACTCCATTCAAAGGATGGACACTCCCTCCCTGAATCTCAGCTACATCCTCCTACAACCTGAACTGAGGAACCACCTGCTCCTTCTGCTCCCCCTCTCTGGCATAACACAAAACATGTGTCTCAACGCTCACTTCAAGAGACAGACATTGACTGGCATATCACCCACCACCCTGAATCTCTGCTACTTGCTCCCACAAAAATCTTGCATATGCGCCTGAGACGCAAGCTGACCTCAGGGCTTCCCTGCTCCTCTTAAGACCTCCCCAAGGGAGACACATGTTTTCCTTTTTCTTGTGGCACATGTGTCGCTTACAGCCACTTAGCTGCAAAATGACATGTTTGTCTGCCTCCTTCCAGTAATTACTGCTATTTTCTGCAGAAAAGGGCAAAGTTCATGAGTCACTTGCATTCACCAAAGCTTCTCTAAGACTCAGGGGTTCCTTCTCCCTAAACTCAAACCAGAATGGACTGGTATTATCTGGCCATTTCAAATCACTGAATGTATCACAGAACACTACATAAGCAAATGATACCCTCAATCTACATCTCCGATATCTTCTTCCGACTCGACTATCCTAACTCCACTCCTCTTTGTTTACTGTTCATTAAGTATCCTATGTTTGCCTCCACCAATGACCTCATGCCTCTTCGAAAAGTTTATAAGTCTGGAAACTAACTGCAATCACATATGACCCTACAATGTCCTTTGGTAAATCTTGATCAGGCATTTTAAGAGGTTCAACCCAATGTTGCTAATTCAACGATCTAGTAGTAACGTTTGTCCAGGCTTTATCATAGATAACATCAAAGGCATTTTTATTAGGAGATGAACCAAGATTTTAGAAAAGGATTGGGGTTCTAAGTAAGTTCATTGTGGTGGCGATAATTAAGCAGGAATTGGGCATCAGGTCATTAGAAAACAGGGCTATTCACTCTAGTGTATTTGAGTTTTTGTTTTAAGATGACATGTACAGTATGCCTTCATCTTGGCTCATTGATGTAAATCACGAGTCGGACACGCTCGGGACATCTTGTAGTCAAGAGATTAACCTCTGAAGGCTGAAGTGAAAGATGTTCTTTAAGGCTAGCTCAAGCTTTTATGTATCTGCACACATTAAAGCGTGGGATAAAGGCATTGGGCCTTATTACAAGGTCCATGATCCGGGAAAAAAGGCCAGAAAAATTGCCAGCAAAACAGGCCCCAGCATTTTTACCAGACCAGGGAAACCCGGTTTGCTGGTTGGGGCTCTGATCTACCGACAGGCCTGACCATCTGGTAGATCAGGCCCTTACTGGCAAAGAAATGTTGGAATAGCCGAAAACGGTACTACTGGTGCCGGTCATTCCGGCATCCCATGCTGTCCAGTGGGACTCCATGGAATGGGAACTTACTGCTGTCAGCACTGTCCGTAAAATCCCGGAAATACTGGGAAATCAGGCGGCGGAGATGGCAGTTGCCCGGTATCCCGCCGGAAACTTTCTTTTTACTAGGGAAGTTAGAGGTTTTGTTTTCTTCTTGTTTTTAATCATCTTCCAAAGGAAAAAGTGGTAGGTGCCTGAAGGCAAGTGGAGAGGTCCACAGACTGTGTTTCTGTTAAGTAACATAGCATTATGTTATGTTACTGCACTCAAGAGCTGGAGTCTGAAGCCTGCGGCTCTACGGATGTTTTGGACTCCAACTCCCATGATCACTCCTAATTGATTATGCTGGGCAGGGCCGGTGGGAGTTGTAGGCGTAAACAACTGGAGAGTAAAACGTTGCATACTATTATTCTAGCGAAAAGTTAAACCTATGTCACAACTTTACTTATCTATTCTGGATGCAATTATTAGGTTTTGTTTCTATTTGGTATTGTGTGAAAAAATGCTGTGTGTGTGTTGTTCACTCTTTCTTGCTGAATCCAGCAGTTATCATAGTGGTTTTGGACATTACAAGGATTTGGGGAATTGGCCTATAACACAATTATGTCTAAGAAACGAATACATGTGTATGAACATATGAACTAGATGTGGAAGAAATGGCTACACATTATGCACTTTATAAGAAAATATGTAAGGGAGAGGAGTGTAGGAGGCGATGAATAAGTAGCGCTCAGTATATATATATTTATTTTGGCTATGGCACTTAAGGTTAGAATTGAGCACGCTACATGTAATTTGGATTGTGGCAGAATAAATAATGGCTCACTACTGTTATTTCTTGAAAATTCATTTTGGATTCCTGCACGTGTTTTTATCTGTAAAACTTAATAAAATGAATTATAATTCCATCTAGAACAATTATAGATGTCGCTGGAAAAATGGCGAATACAATTATTGTTTTGTTTGTAATATGAGTGAATACAAAAAGGTAATACTGTGGAAAGAGTGATGCTATGTAATAAGGCATAATCCATTTAAGTCACTGAATGTAGCACAGGTATCAAACCACCAGCAGAACAAAACACTCCATCCTCAACAAGGCCCCCCGAGATTTGAAATCAGATGAAGTCAGGGGTGTGGGGGGACTAATGTCCCCCTCCTTTCCTCACCCTGCTGTTTTTCTCTTTCCTGTGCATGCATTTCTTATTATATAAAACAGAACCTCCACCCTTTCCAATCCTTGCTTTAAGGTTTAATTTAACAATAACATTTGCGATCGGGGGTCCCGCGCATCTCAGGGGCATTGCGCTTGAAATTGCACACCCTCTGCACCATTTATCACAGCCTGACATGTGTCATGTTCCAGACTGCAGCTCGGAGAGGTTACAGCTCACGAATGCTCCTTTGTTGATCAGCTGCCGAGACAAGTGAGACTCCTGGCTCGCTTTCCCTTTTTTCCCTTTTTTTGTTTTTGTATTATTATTATTAACGTCGCCCCATCCCCCTTGCGAAAGGCCTGGCTCGGAGTGAAAGAAGAACTGGGCATGATTGTTTTTTTGAGTCTGCTAGCGCCTCGGCGGCGTGCCTGCTTTGCAGCGCTCGTATTTTAAGGTAATGGATTGCTGAGTTTATTGCATACCTTGCAGTCTTGGTTCGGGTGCTGTGTTTGTTCTCTTATAGGTTTTCAAAGTGTACTTAAGCTAAATCGGCACCCACACATTTACTGACTGGAAAAGTTGCCCCGGTTCAGAACATTCAAGTAGACTACTAGACATTTCCCCAGACCAGGGCCGGCCTTAGGGCAGGGCAGGCCGGGAAACTTCGCGGGGCGCCATTAGACCCCCAGCACGCCAGCGCAGGGGAGTCTTTCAAGGTCACACCCGAGCTGGCGTGGTGGGAGATAGGAAAATCCATTACCCCAAGAGGGCAGATGCAAAGGCAGGGTAATTAGAGCACCATTCCTGTCCAAGCTGCAAAAGAAAACATAGTATTAAGAGTCAGGTCCCTTGTTAGGACTCTCGTACCACAGTATAAATGCTTTGAAAGTGTACCACCTACCCGGTGAACTGATTTGCCACTCATTTGCCTCAGTGAGTGGTGCGGCCTATGGCAATGCTGGTTCCCTTGAGTTCTTTGCTGCCCATGCTTCCTCAGTCGCTCCATTGTGAGGTTCTTGGGTGGAAAGAGACACCCTGGGCCCTCACGGCAGCTGTGATGAGCAAACTCCCGTGAGCAGCGCCCCCCCCCTAACCACTAGCAACACCTCTGCCCGGGAGCCTGATTCTAGTAGGAGAGATGGGCAAGACCTGACTAGATTTCATGTGCCACACAACAAGGAATTACTGGTTGTGGACTAAGGAGTGCATTACTGGAAGTCATGTGTGAATTTTTGCACTTGCATGCCCATGAAAAGTTACAGCAGTTCCCTCTGAGCCACGTGACATGAGAGTGGCACAACGTTTGGAAGAAAGGACAGGTTCTGTTGAAGAACCTGCTACAAGCCACACACATAATGACCTCATTACAACAAAGTGTTAACTCTGGCACAAAGAAATCAAGGGTCACTTGATGTGTATGGTCAAACATTTCTACACTGTACACCAGCTTTTAGGCATAAGGATTTTGTCAAGTGACCGTGGACACCAAGATGGAATGTCGTGTGATGTTCTTAACAGAGACAACGGCAGAAAAAAACATGCTATAACTTCAACTATGGAAGAGCAAAATACGGTATCTGGTTAAATTGTCGAAAACATATTTTCGAAATGCCATTTTGTCTAAAACAAAATGCAGAAATTGTTTTTTCTAATGTTTTTTTTTAATTTTATGTTTTATTTTTGTTTCGTTAGTAAAAAAAAAGTGTCAATAAAAAAACAAGGTTTGTGGGGAACCACCCCATTTCAAAAATACAACAAAAAACGAAAAACCATTAAAAAAATTATTCTGAAAATTTGTGTCGACAAAATTGCATTTCGAAAATACTGCGTTCGAAAAAGTCACTATAAACAGCAAAATACATATAGTTTTTGTCTGCACTGTGAATTTGAAGTGTTTAAGAAGAATGTGGGTTATTATACTGTAACAAAACAAACCGCGGCCAAAAAGACTGTAGTGGTTCTGGCCAAAAATAGAGTTTGCCCTTATCGTAAAACAACCCAAAAGAAATATATCACCCACTCCCCCCCCTTACTTACCTGGTGGCGGCACACTTCGATGTGTGCTGCCGACTCGCTGTGTCCCTGCAACACCTGTTCCCATTCACTTCATGATCGAGAACCGGCGCTGCAGGATCCTTTCATTTTTATCCTTTTTAAAAAAAATATTTTCTCTATGCGAACGACTGCAGGGGACACCCCTGCGGACTTTACAGTGAACAAGGGTGCGGGAAACACCTCTGCAGGCCCCGCTGCCCTTGTTCAATATAATGCCACCGAATGGGAGATTTGGTTGACATTTTAGGCCGTGCAAACTCTTCATACAGCTGAAATTTGACAAAATCTCCCATTTGGTAATTTCTTTTCGGTCATTTTGGCCACTTCCTTTAAGAACAGACTAAATCAGACTGAATCAGTGACTCACCCCCTGAAGTGGGCCTAAAATAAACATTTAATGAGTCTAGCAATTATTGTGTAGAATTCCAGAAAGACATTTTGTTATTCCTATTCTTTCTTATTTAGGGTCACTGCTCAAAGTGTTACACTTGTGGAACCCCGTGTTTTATTTAAAGTGGCCTGACCAAGGTAGCCAGTTACTCCAGAAACAGAAAGCTCCATATATATATATATGTTTTTAGGGGTAGCAAGAGAGACCACTGGGGTAGCAAGATAGACTTCATGGGTATCAGTTTCGACCCCTGGCAACCCCCAAATGAAGTCCTGTAAAGCAAGCCCACACGTGATAGCCCTCACACAGGTACAATACCAGACTATGAAACCGCTTCTGTATAAAAGGGGCAGAGGACATAGAGGTGTGTGTGTGAATCTGGAGTCGAGGAGGAGAAAAGCAGAAATGTGGAGGAGGGGAGATTGAGAGCAGAGGAGTGGACAGGATGTGATAATGAGAATGTTGGAGGGAGAGGTGAAGGATGTGGACGAGTAGCATAGCAGCGGAGTGGGGGTAATACACAGAACATTATTTAGAGGAATGGGGTTAGAGGAGGTGAAAAAGGGGCAGATGGTGGAAAAAGGAATACAAACAGTGGTGCAGTGGCACTGATAGAAGTTTAGCATAATACTAAAGTGGTTTCAGAAAGAATAAGTGGAGAAAAACCCGCATGCAGTTGAAAGTGGACATATTAGCCAGTAAGATAGCTCAGCAGGTTGAGTGCTTGTTGCTGTGATCTGTGTTTGAACACCAGGTCGCAGGTTAAAATCCCGGCAAGGTCAACTCATCCTTTTATCCTTCCGAGGTCTGTAAAGTGAGTACCAATTTCGATTGGGTAATTATAATGTATGTGCTTCTGTTTAAAGTGCTATATGAGTAACAAGATATTATTATTATTATATTAGAGCTTGGTGAATGTTCTGAGAGAAAAGATGGAGAGAAAGACAGATGGAGAGAAAGAAAAAGGGATGAGAGAAGGGGAGAGATTACTGGAGGAAGAGAGGAGTAGTAAGAAAGATGGAGGCAGTATGCGAAATGGTTAGCCTGGAGTCAATTACCTAGGGGGATTCAAGGCTTGGAAAAGAAGTAGAGGTCAAGGTGTTCTCCATCAGCTCTAAAGAGGGTTAAGCCCACTATCCCCAGGCGATTATGCAAAGTATCTTACAGAGACAGATGTTTGGCCACATAAGGACGACGCAAGGCCCAATGGTGGCGTGGCAAAGGTAGGAACCTAGAAGGTGAAGCTGATAAACAACAACCTGAGAAGAAAGACACCCAATCCGCTAATGAAGTGTTGGGCACTTAAAACCTAATAACTATGACTTACTCATTATGTTTGGCCAGGAGTGTGAAGCCTAAGGGAGAGAGGACAGGCATGCAGACAATATTCCATCAAGGAAGAATTATTTTGACTTCTGAACCCTAGATCTTAGACCCACCTACTCCCTTCATTTTCTGTTGTTGTACAAAAAAGGCACTTTGAATTTAGCATATGGCTTCAAGTTGTGTTTCAATCCGTTGACTCATGACTCATAAAATACTTCCTGAACATTCGAAATCCTTGTTCCATAACCCTTTTTCCAGGCCCAGGATTTGCAGTATGTGTCACAGCTTTCTCCAACATCTAATCACAGATCTTCCCTAGAATGATTTTCGAAGGACTCTTATAAGTAGCAATTTGTAAGGATATTTAGCAAAAACATTTTACCCCTTTTACCTATCTATATATAAGATCAGAGCATATTTCCAGGAACCAGAATGAATAACTTTGTGTACGACTGAATAAAAAATACCAAGAATGGTCCACATTGAAACATTTTATATTAGTTACATTGTGCATCCAGTATGCCTCAAGTGCATTAGTCAACGTATTTAAATGCATGTCCAGTATATGGGTACCCCATTGTTTTATCGACAGAAATTACTTTCTGGTGATTTACTAATAAGTAATTACTTTGAGATTTCATCGAAACATTTGTGTATGTATTTTGTAGGGGGTAAAACGGGGTGGGGAGGGTTTGAGTAAAGGTAGTAATGAAGGGGAAGGGGGGTTATTTGGGGGGACCCCTAAAAACATAATCAATGAGAAATTTAGAAGTAAATACTTCGTCGTAAATTACCATAAAGTAATTACTGTCGATGAAATGACGTGGGGCCTATAATATGATCTTACAAAGGTATTTAATTCCATTCCATACCTGACACTGCAAAGAAGGTCATTATGTCCTCATCTTCAGGTAGGCCCCTTCATTGATTCTGCCCCTTCCCATGTTATGCCCGAGAGAGCACATGCAGTTACGTACCTCTATACCTGGAAGGGAGATGTAACAAAATTGATTGACATGCAAAGGCTTTGCAGAAACATTTCTATTGGGGGCAAATTAAATCTGTCAATGGTCTAGAAATACCACTTTCAGCACTGTGTATTACAATTGGCCTCTCTTGTGAAAGGTGAGGCTCTGGCCCAGAAGCTGACCAATCTGGGGTGTAACACAAAAAGTGGGTGTCCCCTGCTATCTCTGCTGTGGGGACCCGCACCACCATTGCCCCACCCAGCTGGGCATGGGCTGCATTGGCCCCTATGAACCGTGGGGGGTTGGGGGGGTGTTACGCAGTGTGACCAATATTAGGGCACAGTAAGTTGGTAAGTGTGAATTTGAGTTCATGTGCAGTAGTCGGCTACCCGGTAACTTGCACCCACAGATTTAGTGTTGTGAATCATGTAAACCCCAGAATTAGTGTTTTACATGATCTAGATGTGCAACCTAAATGTTCAGCTAAGCAATATACGTTTGCTGTAGATAATACATTTATTTATTTTTATTTATTACAATTCTTGAATAACACGCCACATCACCGTAGGCCTCAAAACGCACAAGAAACAAAGCAAGACAACGAACAAGCAGGTGGCAAGAGACTCAGAGAGCGGGTGAAGATTCACCAGAGATGAAGAATCAGCCTTAGGTAGCATTAAAAAGGTGTTTTGTTTTTTTTTAAATCAGCCAAAGAGGTAGTGATTTTGAGATCTAATGGAATGTATACCCAGGTGGTGGGATCTGAGATTTCAAAAATTGCTTTACCTGACTGGACTGAACGAAACCTGGGTTGGCACAATTGGGCCTGATCGAGTGTTATTAATCTTTAACTATAAGGGCTAACAACGGCTTAGAACAAGAAAACATTTAACAAGGTACTGACCTTCACACTAATTGATAAGAACGTTAGGGCTGCATTGACAAAAATACTTTTGAAAGGGAAATCCCCATTGAAACAGGCTTTGTAATCAGGACCTCCTACTCAGCTCTTTCAACCACATGGGTACAGCCAATATACACATCTGGATGCTCTCCCGGCCGTACGATGGGTACTGCCCACATACGTGATCACGTGAACTGTGGGATCGTCATCTGAAAACAGGTTGACCCCAGATGCTGTGAAAAATGAAGAAAGGTCATGAGAGGAACTAACAATGTATATCTTTATTTTTTTTATTCATCTCCTGGCGTTTTATAAATGTTAACATCAGGAGGAAGAGAACATGGGTAGAGGTGTGTAATATATGATCAAAATCCTCCTACAGTGACCAAAATGGAAAATAAATAAAGGATAAGGAACCTATTAATCGCGGATCCAGGAGGGTGATTATTGCAAGATCATATTCCAAGGAAAATAAAAGTATAACTTTTAATCCAAAAGAAAACAAAAATAGGTCATCTAAAACAGGCAGGTGTTTCATCAATAGGACCTGATATGCTAGAACCAATCCTGATCCAATAAGACGCTGAAATAGGACAAAAGAAAATAAAATCCTGAAAGGCCCAGTGGCCGCCTTCACTCCTCTGAGGTCATTATTGATGCCTGAGGGTTTGTAGCGCTATATAAATGCACATTATAATTATTATAATATGAGCATTATTATCATTATCAATATTATTGTTATTACTATTATTATTATTGTTATAATTATTATTGTTATTATTAGTATTATTATTATCATTATTAGTATTATTATTATTTTTTAACAGAATTAGGTCAGGATTGATCATAGGATGGACAACCTAAGTTCCACACTGACCAGTTGTGTAGCACTGAATGGAGGATTGAAGCCTTCTTTTATGATGCTTTCATGTAATTGTTCTCCACAATGGAAGAGTGGATCACAGGCAGGCTGTGAGATATACATGTCATAGGACTGTGTTCCCTGCAGCCACCACATTGGCAAACCCCTTCAAAGGCCTGCCCACTGAGGACACCTATGTCAAAGTGTGTAGGACTTCCTGCATGCCAACACTCAAAGTCAACGTACTGTGGTAGGTGAGGTGGATAAGGTAGGCGGCATATTCTTCGATGTTATTCACAGGATCATGGCTTCAGAGTTACAGTACAATAAACTGGCCATATTAATACGTCTATACCCAACCAAGTCATTATCCTGCACAGGCAGTCACAATTTACTCTTTAAATCATACGCCCTTAAATGCATTCAGATATGTAGCTGGTTTTCAGCATCCATCTTCATTGCTAGTATGTGTATAAACGTTCTTATGTTAGATGTGTGTTTGTTTTATTATGTGTAATGCGCACCAGACCGAAGGTATCAGGGTGCAGAAGAATACTTTCTTTCAGCTTTGGGTTACAAGTATACTTTCAGCTTTGGGTTACACAGCTGTATGATAGATACAGAATATACAGTAGAGACAATATGTGCAATGATAAAAAGGTCAGAAAAGTATATACAGGCAATGTATTCAAAGACAATACATCATACAGTACAATAGAATAAATATATACAGTGCATGAGCTAGGATGAAACCAGCTGTATTTGTGGTGTTAATATTGTATTAGTGGTCATTTTCTTAAAACCAGTTGATTTTGCGTCTAAAGTTAGGGTAGCTTTGGTCTGCCCTTAATGAAGGGGGTAGGGAGTTCCAGAGCTGAGCGACTTTGACTGAAAAGCTACTCCCTCCAACTTTGGTGAGTTTAAACCTATGTACAATCAGACAATTTGAATTGGACATTCTACTTGGCCGAGCGGAGGATTTTCTATTAAATCTCTCTATAAGATAGTGAGGAGCAGCATTATTCAGGCATTTATAAGTTAGAGAGGCAGTTTTAAGCACGATTATATCGCTCGTAGTGAGCCAGTTGTTGTCTCTCCTTATCTATGAGATGTGAACTCTTTTAGAGATTCCTAATGCTGCTCTAAGGGCATTATTTTGGAGGAACTGAATTGTGTTAAGGATGCATTTGTTGGTGCCTGTGTATACGGAGTGACAGTAGTCCAGTTTCGATCAAATTAACGCTGTAGCCAAAGTGTACAACTGTTCTTGGAAAGGAATGGTTTGCCGGCTCTGATTAGCTTGCATGTGTATGCAGTGGTGGAGGCCATGGAGTTGATCTGTTTGGTAAAGGTGAGGGTGGCATCTACCTCTTTGGCAACTTTGATAGCATTACCATCGATATTGAAGGTGGTGTATTTGTGGCCAAGTTTATCTATGTTGGAGGTAGTACCCAAGATGATGATCTCAGTGTTGTCATCATTCAGGCGTAGACCATGGGTGGCCATCCATGCCTGGATGATAAAGTATATCCTATTCACCAAAGCGAAATCCTTATCATAATGCCCTGTACGTGGTAAGAGAATCTGAATATCATCTGCATAGTTGGTGTAGGTGATACCAAGAAGGTCAAGATCATCGAAAAGGGGCTTAGTAATTATGTGATACATGGTGGGTGAGACACAGGAGCCCTGAGGGACTCCACAAGAGATGGGGATAGGGTCTGCAGATGCTGACGACGAGAAGACTTGCATGGTCCTATTACTCAAACTCAAGAAGGATTGGACCCAACCTATGACCTCCTGAGAGAAGTGGGCCGCTGAGTCCAGGAGATTAAATAAAACCTTGTGGTCCACCAATTCGAACGCAGCTGAGAGATCAAGTAGAAGTAGTAAGGCAGATTTCCCACTATCCCTAAGTGCGTCGTTTTGTGCCTTGATGTCTATCAGTGCCGTTTCCATCCCATGTTGGTGTCTGAAACATGACTGACGAGTGCCTAGAAGGTGGTTATGTTCCTAATACTCCTGTATTTGGAGGTAAGCTATCCTATCTAAAATCTAGATCGCGCAACACAGGTGTCTGAGGGTGGTGTGAGATAGTGAGATAGTGAGGTCCATATGCATCGGCAAGAAATAGGTCAATTGTGGAGAGAAAGAGTCCCGGGGAGTTGATGAGTTTCACAAATGTTTCCTTCATGAATTTGATAGGGCCTTGTGCTGTGAGGTTCACAATGAGGCAGTTGATGAATGTGGCAGGTAAGGCATTAAACATGGCTATGCAGATTTAAGGATAATAGAGAGATCACCCCAGCTTTATCAGTGAGTGTTTGTGTAGGGTCTTCCCCTCATTTGGCATGAAGTTGTTAGAGCTGGTATAGGAGATGGAAGTAAGCCATGTGTTTGTTGTTAATACTGTCTCTGTATTATTGTTTAATTTCAGGCTCATTTGATTTTTTGCAGGATATCTTCATCTCTAACCCTGGTCTCCCTATCACTGACACTTATAGCAGCTCTTCCTTCAGACACATCCTCACTGACACCCTCTTTGTCTTTCCCTCGCTAGAACTATGGACTCTTCACATGGTCTTTGTGCTCTATTCTTTCTCCTCTTCACCCATTAATGGTGGCACCCACTCAGAGGCCCTCCTGGCCCCCTTTGACTCCTCTAAGGTCATCATTAATGTCTACCTGAATGGCACCGTCTTGGTCCAAGGCCCTCAGGCCAGCCTCCTCCTCTTTGATAGACTCTTCCCATGCCTCATCAATTTCCTTTCATCTCCTGCTGTTCCCTCTCTCCCTTCCTCTGCTTTCTTGCCTCCCCCCTCTAGCTCCCCTTGGCTACCTTGCCCTCTCCTCCTTCTTCTACTGGCCCCCCTTCGGGCTCTGTCTACACCTCCTTCTACACCTCTGCAGGGTGCACCTCTGTTCTGTACCCCTCCCCGGGAGTCCTTCAAGGATGGCAACCTTTTCCATATTAAGCTATGCAGTCGCTCAGCGTTTTGCTCCACTGATATTTTGGGTCTGGGTTTCTCTAGACCCTGTGCAGTCTGCTCCTACATAAAAATTGAGTCAAGCTAATTTGAATCTACAAGTGGTAGCTAATGTTACTGGAACTTCAAGTGGTGCCCACTCATTTCACATAGCAACCTTTTCCATATTGCCACTGTTAACTCTTGCTCAGCCGCCAAAACACTCCTCTGACATCTGCCGCCTGCTGAAAGAACTCAACTTCGATGTCTGAGATATGGTTCATGGCCAGCTCTGTCACAAGCTTTGACACTCTCCTCCCGGATGGCTCCCGGTCTGGAGGGGGTGCACCCCTGATCTTCCAGATCTTCCTGGAGTGGATTCCTGCCTCTGTCATCCATATGCAGACGTACTCCTCTTTTGAATGCCTTGTCTGCAGGCTTTCTCTCTCTCCTGGCCACTCTGAGGTTTCTAGACAAGTCAGATTTATGAAAGTCTCGTCAAAACAGTTGCTTCCCTGTTTGTCTAAAACCATCAACTACCACATTGACACCCTTGCTCCTGCTCTGTCTGACTTCTGCAACCTCTCTTCTGCCTCTGGAGCCTTCCCCTCCCCTCTTAACCACTCTCTTGTGCATCCTCTTCTAAAGAAACCCCCAGCTGACCTATCATGCCTGGCTAAATATCACCTGATCTCCATTGCTCCTTTCCTGGGAAAACTCCTGGAAAAACTGGCCATCTCCCAGCTTAATCTTCAAACTGATTCTGTTTGTTGTCTCCATGACCATCAGTCTGGCTTTAGAGCTGCCAGAAGCACAGAAAATGCTCTCCTGAACATCCGTGAAGACCTGCTTTCCAACCTTGACTCTAACATCCCTTCTGTCCTTATCCTACTCGATCTCTCTTCTGCCTTTGACACCGTCAACCATGCAATCCTGCTCAACCGTCTCTGTGATAATCTGCGAATCACTGATAAGGCCCTATCCTGGCTGACCTCTTCCTCTCTGATTGACCCACCCAGGGTCCTTCCTTTCCTCTATCTCACTCTCTACCTGTGCCGTTCCCCAGGGGTCTAATCTCTCTCCCTGGCTGTATAACCAATACCTGGCACCACTTGCCCACCGCATTGCCACTCTCTGCTCCAACTTTCAGTGCCATGCCGATGACACTTCCCTCTGCCAGCTCTTCTCCTTCTCTCATCTCTAACTGTCTGTAGCACTATCCACAAGCAGTGTGCCGCAAATGTTCTTTGCCTTAATGCCATTAAGACAGAGATTCTTCTCATCAGCACACCTGCACCATCCTTTCCTGTCGCTCTCTGGCCGGCCTCACTTGGCCCTCTTCCTGCGCATACCTGTGAGGCTATGAGCCTTTCAGGTCATCTTCGACTCCACACTTTCCTTTTCTCCTCAAATCTCTGATGTCTCTGAGAAGTCAAACTACCTACCGCACCTCCTCAGAGGTATTCTTCCTTTCCTCTCCTTCCCCCAGAAGCTTACTGTCTCCAGAGCTCTGGGTCTCTCTAGGCTGGACTACAACAACAGCCTCTTTCTAAATCTGCATGCTTCTACTCGTCACCCTCTGAAAGTCATCCAGAACAGGACTGCAAGACTTGTCCTTGGCCTCAAGCCCTAGGATCATATCTCTCCGGCCCTGAAATCTCTTCATTGGCTCCCAGTGCTGCAAGGATTAAATTCCATAAGACTTTCTGGGGTCTAGGTCCAAAATACCTTCAACCATTCCTTCATAAATACCTTCCCCCTCAAGCCCTTTTCTCCTCCACTTCCAACTCCCTCAGGGTCAGTCGCTTCTGCAAACAATGAGTTGGTGGTAGATCTCGTTCCTCTGCTGGGGCCTCCCTTGAAACTTGAGGAGAACCATCTCCGGTTCCGGAAGCACCTCAAGACCTTCCTCTTTGCTTGTGCCTTCGCTCTTCCTCTCCCCTGCTGATCTATCTGCTTCGGCACTGTGCACCAGGTTAACCTCTGATTTGGGCCCAGGTCCCTGCCCACCCAGCCACACACCCGCACTGCCTCCTGGTAACCCTTGCACTTTGGTCGGTATCTGTGACCCTACAGTCCCCTTACCTGCACTTATCCGACACCGCCTGTCTGTGTTTTAAACCTTGCACTTGCCAACTTTCTGGCTGCGCTGCCAGTTGTTGTTTTTATCCATTGCTCAGCACGTTCCACTTCCCCCTCTCGCTTGCACATCCCCCTTTCCCTCTCCCTGCAGTTGCGTGTTCTCAGTGTCACTGGGCCTAGCAAGATCCTTGTTTTGTCCTCCCTTGTTCCCCTCCCGTGCCTCGTCGTGCTCTGAAACATTTGTGTATGAGCGCGATAAAATTTAAATATCATATCATATCACCCACTGAAAATTTGACTGTCTTTAGTGACTCAAGCAGAGTCTAGGAGCTTGACACCTGGTAAGCACTGGTAAGTCAGCAGGGATCAGAGTTATCATTGTCTATGTTTTCTGCATGCTGGCATATATGATCATTAGTGAGATGTATGTGGAGGGTGTGGTGGCTTATGAAGTCATAATCTGGTGTCTGAGATGAGGATTCTGTTGTGTGGGGCAAAGCTGAGTCTGATGTGGTAGTATGAGCGTTTTTGCATGTGTGAGTGTTTGATGGCAGGAATGACCTTGGGTGATTGGCTGGCTGGCTATGTATCTGAAACATATCAGTGTCTTGTATTTGAGTAGCAATGTGCGATAGTTGTGAAATGTACCAATATGCACCCCTTCTGCTGAAATAGACACCTATTCTGATAAGCTGAAATGAAGGTTCTGATAAGAAGAACTACTTCTCCCACCAGACTTTAAAGGATCAACCAGTTAAGATAACATGTTATTAGTTACATGAGCATTACATATAGTACCACAAGGTAACTACATAGCATCAGAGAGGAATAGAGAGGGTGATTATTTGAAGGACCAGTCTGTTAGGGGACACTAAACGATGATCAATTAAATGGCAGTGCAATGGAGTGCTGGGGATAAGTTAGAGCTTGTTGTAGACTTCTGCTTGGGCCCCCTGCCTAAGGCTCGGTGACCCTCTGGTTCCTTTGGTGCTGATTTGAGGGTGGCAGAAGGAATGGGAAGAGCCTGTTTTGTTGTAAGAGTCAAGTAGAGTTGTTGAAATGGAAGGTCTGATGATCTAGCAGGTCCCGATCCTTGGGCTTAGCTGGCTCTAGAGGTCTGAAGTGAGTGTGACAAATGCATCACCTCTGGATCAGGAAACTGTGAAGGAGTAGGAAAAGAGGACATTCATATACAAAGAGTGCACCTTTCTGGATGTGTTGCACAGCTGGAATTCTGAGAAGAGGATGCAAGGATGATCTTTGTTTCGGCACAGTGGTCCATTTATAGGGATTTAAATTCAATGGCAGGACAGAGCGGAAGAGGGAGAGAAGTAGACCGCTATTTTAAGATGCAATTTAAGCGAGCTGCATCTTTCCTGACACACTGGACTTTGCAGTCAACAGAAAGATGGTTGGACTGTTACATTCTGATTCCAAACGATAAGATATTAGGTTGTCATCCAGAGTGATATTGTCGGGTATGATATGATTGGTTATTTATGACGTGCTTAATACCCAGAGGTTTCTAAGCGCGGACCTGGGGATCGGATGTGTGGTGCTCTGCATCGTCTTGCTTCCAAGGCGAGCACGTTGCCACTGAGCTATCCTCCCCAGCTATCCTACATACAGAAACTAAGTATTCTCGGGGGGAGTGGGGTACAAAGGTGTAGGAAACTAGAGTTGACCACAGTGTTCTTTTGGGAATCTTATCAGAGCTCTAGATGGAAGTAGGATTCTTTCAACGCAAGCGGTGTAATGGCTGGGCCCAAGGGAGGTAGACCAGGTGGAGGAAGACTCAAGCTATTGGTGATGATCAGTCTCGTGCATCGCTGTTTTGTGCAGTGCTGCAGAGGTTTAGTGCTGTACAGCTCTCATACCTAGGCAAATGTCATCACCGATGAAATCAGGGAATTTGTCCAACTTCACTAGGATCCGAGTTTCATTTGATTATGGTTTGAAATCCTGAAGGCACTAAAAGCATCTCACATGTTCCCTAATTATTTAATGCATGCCCTATTTATGCAGAAAATAGGTGTTCTGATGAATTTCAGAGACTGACCTGCACTTCTGATTAGTTCCAAGTTATTCTTTTACCAAACTGGCAGGACTAGAGCCTCAAAATAGACCAGGGTGCACTATGATATGATATGGCATTTATAACGCAACTATACACAAGTGTTTCATGGCGCGACGCGGCAAGGGGGGGACAGAGGGAAGACAGAGACAGTGATCTTAATAAGCCAGGTGTCATTGAGATCGCGCAAGTGCAGGGGGGAGGGGAAAAGTGTGGGGGGAAGGGAGCTTCCCCAGCTCTGGGTGGATATAGGGGTACTCTCAATCAGCCTCCTGTGGCGCCGGGACCTTCATGGCGAAAGACCAGCTTACAGCAATCAAGCCTGCAGAATTAATCACGGCGAGCATAAATCTCCGCCGATAGAGCCGTCAGCGGCCATTAATATTCTTTTCAGAAAGGGGTATGTAATGTGTCAGCCAAGTGTGATAGGGGAAGGATGACAGAACGTTTTCATAAATTACACTTGTATGATAACCTAATCTGCCGCAGCTAATACGTATAGAAAATAACCAAAGCATGAATGGGTACATTAGTGGGATTCTTCTCGTGTGTTTAGGCGGGATTCCTGATAGTGGGATGTTGGGGTGGCTCTCTTTCAGGTTCCATTTAATCATTCCAGGCGTGCCTGGCATCAACCGGCGTGCCCTTCTCCTCTGCTCCATCTCAAAATGACTCATTTGCATAAAATGATGATGTTAATTGATTCGCCGGCACGCAGGCCTCGCTCTATGAAAGGTAGGGTGCCCTGGGGTTGACTCCCAGAGCGCCCCGTGAATTGAAATCCGGTTGAGAAGGCCTCGCAATAGGCTTTCCTGGAGCAATACCAGGGTGTGGGCAAGCGGCAGAAGGCTTTTGTCATTAAAAAAACAAACAAAAAAGCTATGTTTCCCGATGAATATTACAGTCTCACTTTGAACCAAATGCTGCTGCTTGTGTCTCTCACAGGGATGCCAGCCACTGAAAGGTGGCATTTACTGTGGCTTGCTGCCAGTGAAAAGAGGGCAGTGCCAGATCTTGGAGAATTGTAAAGGGTGTAACATACAGTTATAGAACGCCGGTGTTGTACGCACATTCTTTAGAATATGTTTAAGAAACAAGACCCCATTATGTACGTGAATCATCGTCCATCAATGCAGAAACTACAAAGGATGATGGTTTTACTTGACATTGCCTATAGTTTATGGGGCGAGAAAACATCACGGATAAAAACAATTATTTCACCGTGGTCTTATGTGATATGGTTTAATATAACATGATCAGCCTATTACTGATTTGTGTTGGGCAGTGAAATATTTTAGTTGCTTAAAAATGCTTTTGGAGAATCCTTGCAATATCCATCATACGTTCACATCCTAGTCCGGCTGACTCAGTGCATCATCATGTCCTCTGTCAATTTGCATGCGCTGGAAAGTGGACAGAGTAATAATAAACAAATAATTAAACACAAAAGTATAGCATTTTCCATTGAAATCCTATGAAAAACCAAAAACCTCGTTCCCAGCTTGGCAGAGGCGTGTATAAAGTTTCTAGAAGGTTGTACCTCATGGTCAGGTTGTCTGTAGCTTCTTCCGTTTCGCCCCCTTCTTCACACTACTTTACTTCTCCCCTTCACAAACTCTGGTCTGAATACTGTGGCGATGGCCTTTTCCACCAACCTATAGACACACCGTGGTGCTGGGTAGACCATTATGGTGGTAACCAGATCAGTACAAAAGACTATTAAGAGTTACATATATATCAGCCGGTTCTCCTTGTTGCGGGTGTGTTTATCAGGTGGGCACCAAGGCCAAGAGATGTCTTGCAGGAATAGATATACCACACCCAGATGCCAGTGCTACACATTCATGCTGATGACAGCAGGACCAGCGTGATCATATGTGCTCAACATGGGTATAAATAACGAACCACATGTGCCCACGAAGAAAAACACTTATGAGACAATGTTGGGACTCAAAAAAATGATCCTCCTGGAAGACAGAGGACTGTGGTACTCTCCAGCTATGACAGATGCAGATTTGATTGAAAGAGGCTGTGTTCTGCATGCAAGTGGTGATCCTAGGGAAAAAAGTCCTACACTGCGATTGTTCCAGAAGGCTGCTGCACGCATGATGTGGAGATGTATGGAAGAGCATGTGCGGGGTTGGGATCGCAGAGAGAATCCACAGGGAATAGTAAGATTGACCAGCACTGACCAGCCACGTTATTCCTGGGGCATTCTCCTTCAAAGTCTACATCAGGACCCATGACTATGATATGATATGGCATTTATAACGTGCCTGTTTACAAGTGTTTCTAGGCGCGAAATTGCATTGATAGCAATGCGGAGTAGCGCTGTACGTTTTAAATGTGAATGCTAGCTTTATTTACGCCTCCCAGAACCTGCCCATTCTATGAATACAAGCTTCCCAGTAGGACCGCCTTATATATGTTGTATTATTTATTTTATTGGTGTCTTATATACAGGCACCAGATCACGTCAAGGCGGCAACGTCATCTGGTCGCAGACAGAGATGTAAAAGTATGTGCAGAGGAATGACGTTTAATTAGGGTTAGTAAGAAAATACTTTAAGGCACAAGAGAGTGCGTTGCAGAATTGCTAAGGAGGCATAGAGAGGGGAGAGGGGAGGGGGAGAGCGAAGTAGATGTCAGCACGAGGAGCGATGAAGAAATGGCAGGGTTGTCATAAAAGTAAGTTCAGTTTACGGAATAGGTCAAAGTGCTATGAGGTCTGAAAGTTTATATCAGGTAAGTACCTTTGTGGTAAAAGAGAGACAGAAGCAGGGAGAAAAGGGGTTGGTGGGGAAAGTGTTAACCAGAATGTAGGAGAGGGAGGAGGGAGGTGTATCTGGGGTGTCTAAGTGCTAACATAGTTGAAAAAGAGGATGTCCAGATGAAGGAGGCAGTGGAGTCTTGTGGGTGATGTGTTGAGTATTTGAAGATTGAAGCAGGTGGTGTGTTCGGTTTGTGATTGAAGGTTGGCTGTGTACCAGCCTTTGGATAGTTTTTTGAAGGTTTTGAATTTGGGTCCTTGTGAGATGTAGTCTGATAGTGTATTCCATAGAGTGGAGGCAATGGAAGAGAAAGATATGACACCATGTTTTTTTTGTGCCAAGAGGTGTTGCTTTAGTCTTGTTTTATGACTGTAGGTATCCGAGTAGGATGCAATCATAAGGAATGATTGGAGGCATGAGAGGCTAGAAGAATGGCTGGCTTTTATGTAATGTTTAGGATATTGCGTTCTATTTCAGATTTCATGGGTAACCAGTTGAGTGTTTTCAGAAGAAGAGAGACATGGCCCTATGGCTGGAGGTTTAGTGCACATCTTGTAGTTTTATTTTTGATTATTTGTTGCGATTTTAGGTTTTCGTAGGGCAGACCTATATAGAAAGAATTGTATTCTAGTTTGAAGAGTATTAAGGCATCAGTGAGGAGGACCCTTTGGCACAGTTCCAAGAAGGGGTGTATATTTCTGATGATTTGTAGGAGGTAGTTTTTGGTAAGGTCTTTTATATCTGCTTTAACGGATAGGTAAGTGTCTATTTGGCTTCCAGGTTCTGTGTTTCTACAGTGATGAAGCGTGTGTTTCCTGGGTCAACAGACCATATTAAAGTAAGGTGATAAATGTGTTGTGTGCCAAAAAACCATCATCTCTGTCTTTCTGGGTTTGAGGAATGTGTTGTTTTGGCACATCCATATTTCTATGACTGTAAGGCATTGGCCAATGTAGTTGCTGAATTTGATGTTCTGTGAAATGGAGAAGGCAAGCTGTGTGTTATCTGCGTGCCACTGAAATACAGTCGTGAATGCTTGTATAGTGTGTGTGAGGAGCTTGATATAGGCATTGGCGAGTCAAGGGGATAAGGTGCATCACTGAGACACTCCTTGAGTAACTTCCCTGAGGATTGATAGCAAATATCTGACTTTTATTGCAGTGGTGCAGGTTTGGAGAGAAGACTCAATCCAATGTAGGGCAGAGTCTTGTATGCCTAGGTGGAAATGCAAGTGTTTAAGAAGTGTTGAGTGACTGATGGTGGAAAACGCTGAGGAAAGCTCTAGAAGGATCAGCCAGAAATTGAACACCATTAAAAGATTGAATCAGAAATGACAGAGGGAAAACAAAACAAAAGTTATTTTTTTGAAAATTTTCTTTTTGGAAAACACTTATGTGGAATGCGCTTCAGGCAAAATAATAAATCCGTCACACCAGCAAGTTCACTTTTTAAGTAATATTTATTTTTTGCATTAGTAGCATGCAATATCCTTTTTTCCAAACATTTATTCACAAACTGATCGTTTTTTTGCCTCTCAACACGTGTTTCCCCACGTCTTATGCTCGTGGTTCATCAGGAGAGATGCTAAGTTCCTTATTGAGTAAACATATCTCTGATTAATAATTCCTCTTTCGTTTTGTCTCTCTCATTTTTATGAGTTCATTTATTAGTAAATGTCTCCTGTCATGGTCTCTTGAATGCAATATCCCTTTGCGCCTAAGCAGCCACCCTCACTGGGGGTGGGTGCTCTGTACTCCTTCCGTCACTGTGCGCCTTGCCGCTCCGTATGCATATTTCTCGGTGTAAATAACTTTTGGTTTTGTCTCCCACAGACTTTTCAGACCACCCGCTCACTTACCTTCTGGCGGCACACAGCAAAGTGTGCCGCCACATCCAGAATCCCCCTGCAACGCCAGTTACCTTCATGCACATGGAAGGACACCGGTGCCACAGGGTTGTTTTTTTGTTTTTTTTAAGTTTGCATGTGAATGTCGATCAAGGGCATCGGGGGATATCCCCGCAAACCCCACTCTACTTCATCGAAATTGTTCTGATTATTTTTTTTCCAACACACTTTTTTTGACTTTTTCTTTCATTCATTTTTTTTTTCATTCATTTCTTCGGATTCCGCCAGCCAGGTGTGTTATCTAGTGCTAGGAGAATGTGTTATCTCATGTATAGGCATGAGGTTTCATTGCTTCTGTGGAGTCTGAAACCAGATTGATTGTTGCAGATGACTTTTGTGTTTCTGACAATTGGGTGAGTTGGTTGCATTCTAGTGTCTCCACGATGTTTGCTATGAATGGTAGATTTCGAGATTGATCTATAGTTGTCTGGGTTCTTTTTTAGGAGTGGCTTAACAAATTCTATGTTTCATTAAGCTCTGTTGAAAACAAGCCAGTTGAGAGTGAGGCATTGCAGATGTGTGCTATTTGGGGTACTAGTCAGGATCTAGTTTCATGATTATGGAGGCTGGGCAATGGTTAGTTAGAGTGGAGGGTGCCTTCTTATTCATTATTTTCTTTTCTACTTCCCATGATGAGGTAGAGGTGAAGGCTTTTATTGTAGGTGTTAAACGACTTCAATTCAGCACGTCAACTAAGTCAATGCCGAGTCTGGGACACCCAAGGGAAGCCCTTAATTATATTTTTTTATGACTAGTTCATAAATCTGGATGATAAACCCTTGTATAACGCCCCTCTCTTTGAATCCCCCTGACCTCACTGAGCCAAGAATTAGGTTTGTTTTGCAAATTAAAAGGTTTATTTGAAAATTAAACAATATATATATATATATATATATATATATCACACTTTTATAATAAATTAATATTTGATCACACACTTATGAATATGACAGTGATCGACAATGGATAATATTACACTAGCACACTTTTGTAATCACTTAGGAGTTGGTATAGGAAGGATAAGGTAGCTGAGAATGCTTTTATGGTTTCGAGGAAAAACAATGATGGAAAGAATGCAGCACAGAAATAAACTGATATGGTTTCAACAAGAGAGAATGAATATAATCACTTTTCCCCTTGTGGCAATTCACTCCCCCCCCTATGCAGTATAAAGAGATGGAAGGGGAGCACACAATTTTCAGGAATACCTTCAAATGCAACACCAATTCAGTTCCCCCCTAGCAAGCTTATGTTTATAAAACACAGGCAAAAATACTTTAAATGTGATTTGCAAAGAAGTGAAAATATGCCAAAAATGATTTTCATTCCCTATAGGAGATTCAGGGTAGGTGACAGCTACTTTGAATTAGTTCAGGTCTACACTAGCAATGATTCATGAGGGATTATCAGCTTGAAAACGAATTTCAGCAATGTAAACCATAAGACAGCTATTTTTGACAGGTGAAGAGATTTGAGCTAGTTTTCAATCCACGGCACTTTTGTGGAGGTAGATTTTCAGAAATGAAATAATGATTCAGAATGGCACTTGACACTTTCACAGGTGTGAAATCACAGAAGCGACACCCAATTTCTATGCAGTTCTAGGTAGGTTGAATTGGATGGGATAAGCTTATTGTAAACTAAAAGATGACTATGCACAGTTCTGGCTGGGTACTCACACTATAAATTTGAAATAGGCCGTCAAGATCTGGTCAGGTTGGCTGTGGTTCTCTCGCCACGGGATGGTCTCTGGCACTGGTTCTGCTCACGCAATCTGGTCTGGGTTTGGTCTGCGGTTCTGGATTTCTGGTTCTGGTCTTGGCACTACATAGCGGTCTGGATACAGCTCTGCTTTCGGGTTCTGGCACAGGGTTCTAGCCAGAATCAAACAGCTCAGCCCGGCTGTTGAAGAGTTGCATTAGGTTGCACAAGATTTTGAGCCTGCTGAGAAGGATTCAGCTTTTGGACTAGGCCTCTCTGCTGCAAGTTCTGAAGTCTGGATTATAAATTCTGGTTCTGGAGTCTTCTGGATATTGTCTGGTCCGGCAAAATGCTCCACAAGAAATCAGTTTGAAATGGAAAAGTGAATGTCTCTACCTGGGTCTCAATAACTCCTTTTTTGTCTTTTGAAAGTGGGTGGGGAGGCTGACTTTCTATGCCCCACCCTCTGAGAATCCTGATAGGCTAGAGTATTCTCTGTGCTCTCACTGGGGATATAAGTTGTGAGTCATCCAGTGTCATTTTTCAGGCATACAGAAAGAACACTCCCTTTGGTTTCACTTAGAAAATCAATTTTACCCAAAACACATATTTTCCAGACACAAAATTTGTTGAAATTACATATGCACATCATAGATTGATCAAGGTACAATTCGGTTCAAGGCCCATGTTTCTACGAGCTTGGGTTAAAAAATAACAACGTTTTGCGTTTTTTAGTGACTTTCGCCATATTGGTTTTTCCTCAAAATTTACACAGAGGTACACCCCCTCCCTGAGCACATTACAATAAGTTTTCAATTCTCTAGTGTAAGCTCAGTGTCTGCAATATTAATAAATAGCGGGGTTCGGTATCACACAGAGTGGAGTTTAGTCTCAAATTGTAAGTATACTTTTCATATTAAGAATCTCCAAATTGTACATTTCTGTAAGCTTAATACAATATTTTATAAACAATTAAATAACACATACATTTGCCCTTAGTGGAATTCACATCTGAGTCTGGGTCCGCCCCCCAGAAGCTTGGCTTGACTCAGAGATCAGATGTCTTGTTTCTCCCAAAGCAGTGTTGAAAGTTAACACCCAAATCAGCATATCCTATTCAGTGGAAAGAGGCTATTGTTCCTTTCTGCCAGGCTGCAGGAAATTCTCCTCCCCTCCTAATTTACATGTCAAGGTGATATCCTGTACTGTTGCTGGTAAGAGCAGGTGTGAAGACTTCCCATCCTATTGAACTTTTAATTAAATCAGACTGTCTTCTTTGGAGGAGTTCTGGAAAGAGTAGGTGTTAAGAATTCTCATTGATCAGCAAGCCTTTGAAGTTCAGGCTGACTCCGCTTCCTTTTGCAACTCCTGAAATACAGGTCTCCTGTCAGAGTTTAGATTACTAGCGCCGGTTAGTGTCAAATGCCGGTACTGCACCCATTTTTGGGAGCTGTCTTGAATTAATACATTTCAAAAAGAAAGGATTTCACTTAATAGTATATAATCCTTGCTTAACATGGCATTGATGTGGATCTGCAGTAGAGTAAAGTAGAACACTCAACCAGAGTTGGATTTTTGTTTGGTGGTTTCGTGCCCATGATCTTAGCAATTTTTGACATTAATAAAAACAGATTTTGAACAGAACCATCTTTCTTTTCACTGGTTTTTGCTCTGTGTGTAGCCCATCACGCTCGCACTGGTGAGTTGCAGGTCACTTGACCATTTTGGTGTGCGCAAAACTGTGCGGTTTTCCTGGATTCTGGCGCAAATGTAGGCTTTTCCACCATCTTGGATTTTCTAAGCCCACAGCTCTAAATGTTGTAGCATAATAGTTCAAACGTGGGTCAAGACACCCAACAAGCCCCCCAACCGACTGCACTTTGATTTCTAGTCAAGGGAGAGTCGGGTGCAAAGGATGTTTTGATCCACGTGCTGGGATGTCCGCATCATCTTCTTCTGATTCCGCAGATGGCACAGTTCAGCATCTTTTCCTCCATCAGGGTGGATCGATCGGTTCGCCTCGCCGGTCCTGATGGGAGTTTCGGGCGGTACCCCGGGCACCTAAGATCTTTGCTCTCGTTCCCCGGGTCATCCTTCTTGGTCAGTCTCCATGGTTTCATCTCTCCTAGGATGACAAAGCAAAGCGGCAGAAACATATTCGTAGACATTTCCCCACCACTATTAATGGTGGGGCGAACATATCCATTTTATAAATCAGAATACAGTTGCATTGAAGAATCATAGAATTTTATAGGCTATATGTGGGATATTTTTGGGTTGGACTTGTATTACTCTGGAGCGGCCCCCTCTGGGATTGCAGAGGACTCCTCCAGTTGCTGCAGAGTGTGCCTGGGATGGCAACACTTTAGCTGATTTATATGGACCCACTTGTCTTCCCCTTCTGCCAAACTACCCTTGGGGAAGAGGATCTTGTAGGCGACTGGGGAGATCTTGTCTAGAATTTCAAAATGTCCCTTCCATGTAGGCAGAAACTTTTGCTGTTTGGCCTGGTTCCTTTGGAATTTGTATAGATAGACCCGGTCTCCCACACTGTATTCTTTCCTGGTAGTCTTCAGGTCATAGTGAGTTTTCATACTCTCGGCTGATCTTTCTAGATTCCGTTTGAGCATAGGCAAAAGCATGTTGGAGGTGTTTCCTTAAATTCTCAACATATTCATGAGTTGTGTAGGCATTTATTAATGTCTACTCTTGGGTCCTGTAGAGCAAATGCTGGGGAAGCACCATTTTGCGTCCAGTCATCAGCTCAAACGGTGACATTTTAGTTGCAGATGAAGGGGTAGATCTGATGGCCATTAGGACCAAAGGTAATCGGATATCCCAACTTGGCCCAGAATCTGCCACAAACTTTTTTAAGATGCTCACAATGGTTCTGTTGTATCTCTCCACTGCACCAGAAGAGGCTGGCCGGTAAAAATATGTAGCTTCCTTTTAAGCACCAGTATCTCCCACATCTTTGTCATTACTTTGCTGGTAAAATGGCTACCTCTGTCTGACTCAATCCTTTGGTGTAGACCAAAATGTGAAAAGATGTGGTTGATCATCAGGGCAGCTGCAGTTTCTGCCTTGCAGTTTGGGGCCGGGAGACATTCCACCCATTTAGTAAATAAGCTTGTCACCGTCAACATGTACTTATTTCCCCTAGAGGAGCGAATCACGGGGCCTATGAAGTCGACTTGCATATCTGACCATGGCAGTGTCATCCCCCTCTTTTGGAGAGGCACACTGTGTGTGAGGGATGTTGGCTGACATTGTGCACACACAAGACACCCCTTCAAGTATTGGTTGAGGTCCTGCCCCATGTGTGGCCAGTATGCAACCTCTCTTAAGATCTCAAGTGTTGTGCGAACCCCCTATGACCAGCGGTGGCCGCATCATGGGCGTGACTTAACATCAGGCTTCGGAATGAGGTAGGGACCACCCACTGATCATGGCCAGCTTGGGATTTCCTTGCCAACAAACCGTTTTGGATTCGGAATATTTTTGGACATTTCATCACCATTCTAAGGTCCCCTTTCCCAATGTAATCGGTATCCGTCAGGGGAAAGTTCTCAGGGTCCTCAATGTGTTGGTAAAACTTACCAATTATTGGATCTGATCCATGATCAAATCAGCAACTGGGGTCTCCTTACTCCATTGTGCAGTTGAAAGATCATTGTGAGCATTTGTCTGGGACCTACCTAGTGATAACAGTGACCTGGATTTCCCCAAACAGGGACTCAATCTCTATTAGATCCCCTTGGATGGCCCCGGTTTTGGCCAGCTGATCAGCTAAGTCATTTCCAGTTTTGTCTGGTCCCTCTACTTTGGAATGACCCTTGATCTTTTTTCTGTAGATGGTCATCCCGTTCGAGGTGACCAGATCATCAATGTTTTGAATTAACTTCCCATGTTTCAAGGCTTTGTTATTAGCACATGACATGCCTCTGGTTTTCCAATTAACCAGGTGCTCCACGAACCTGTTCCGTACATAATCTGAATCTCTGATTATGACCAGTTCGTGGAGTTGATGTTGGACAGCAGTGAGGATGGCTTGATGCACAGCCATCAACTCTGCCACCTGACTACTTCGGGGACCAATTTTGTATCCACATGGAGGGTTCTGGGGACTCATTCACCCATGCATTCTCTATGCCGGCCACGAGTTCTTTTTCCCTGTTGTTGTCAACATGGTAAGAGCATCCATCCACATAGACAGTGGGCATTCCCTCACACTTGTCTTCTTCAAAGACTTTGTGTGAGGAATTAAGGTATACCTCCATGTTGTCCTTATTTTTAGACTTTCGTCATCGAGACAGTTTTCTCTGGCACAATCATGCAAGTCAGCCAGACCTTGCGTGAGGGGACTCTTCTTGTTTTGGTCATATCTGACCTCCACAGGAAAGCCTTGCATTGACAGAATCCAGGAAGTAATTTGCAAATTACTCACATTTCCGGCTTGGATTCTGATACTTTGGAGATATTGCAGAGGCTGGTGTGGAGTCTCCACTATGATGTGTTCCCCCTGGATAAACGGGTGGTAATTCTTCAATGCCCACACGGTTGCCAGAGATGCCTTCTCACAATCGTTGCATTTTTCCTCCACAGAGGATAAAGTTTTGCTCGCATAGGAGATTACCTTATTGACATTGTCATGCTTTCAATATAATACTGCAGTCAAGCAAGTATTAGAGAACCCTGTCTCCAAGAAAAACTCCTTGTTTCTGACAGGGTAAGCTAGGCAGGGCGCTTGTGAGAGGCTTCTTTTGAGCTGTCTTACTGCCTCGGATTGTTTTGGACCCCATTCCCACTTGACCACCCCCTTCAAAAGATGAATCAGGGGTCTGGTGAACTCTGCGCAGCCCTCAACAAACTTTCTGCTGTAATTAGTCAGTCCAAGGGGGCTTCTTAATTCCCGCAGCGTTGTGGGGTCTTTCAGTTTCTGAAGTGCTTCCACTTTCTTTTCCTGGGCACAGAGACCCTGAGGAGTAATCTCACACCCCAAGAAATTAACACAGGTTCTACACCACTTTGCTTTCTGAAAGGAAAGTTTTGCTCCGGCGGCCCTCAACTGGGTCAGAACATAACGGATCTCCGCTATGTTTTCCTCCACAGATGAACTTTTGATGAGGACATCATCTACACAAGCCAGGTTACCCCTCGCACCCAGGTCGGGCATGGCCTTATGTAGGAAAATGTTGAATTCATTGCCGGAGTTGAGGTATCAGAAGGGAGTCCGGGTCCATGTGTACTGCTGGCCCCCAAAGATAAAAGCCAGTTTGTATTGGTCCTCCCTACTGACAGGCACGGTCCAGTATCCATTGGTCAGGTCTATTGCAGTGAATACCTGTGACCCCTGGATCTGGGCCAGCCCTTGGTCAATGTAGGGAAGAGGCCATCGGGAAGTATGGACCCGTTTGTTGACTTCCCTAAGGTCGGCGCAGAGTCTCCACTGGCCGTTTGTCTTCAATATTCCCAGCACCGGATTATTGAAGGTGCTGTGGAATGGACGGATTATTCCCCGGGACTCAAGGTTCTTAATGATTTCAGTAAGGGACTCCATGGATGCGAGAGGCAAGTGATATTGTTTCACAAACACTGGAGTCATGTCAGGGTCTGTGGGAATTGTTGTTGTGTGGATGTCGGTGCGACCACAGTCATATGAGTCTACCGCAAAGAGATCTTGAAAATCCAAGAAAACTTGTTTCAACTTTTGCTTCTGTTCCAGAGTCACACAGGCATCAGCTAGGTTGACTCTCTCTTCCACCATCTGCCTGAAGCCTGGAAAGAATTCTGTTTTTGCTATCTCAGCGGCCTCCTCCAGCTGGGTGGAGAAGTCCCTGGTCAGAGTGCTGATTTGGACTGGAGGCTTCAGGCGGGAAAGGCAGTCCTCATGGACCTGGAAAATCACCTCATCCCTTCTGAAGTCACAAGTCACATCTTCCTTACCATAAGGGCAGGAAGTGTACACCAGGAAGTTCCCCCCATGCCGTGTAAAGATCCTGTCTGGTGTTGTATTGTCATCACTGTCACTGTCAAAACAGTCCTTGGGGATTGGTCCTAACAGTTCATTTCCTAAATCAATGGAGAAATGTCGGTCATCAACCACCATTCCAATAATGGTGCCTGCGGCTAGAGTAATATTCTTTAAGTCTCTGTTATCCAACTCTATTGGAATGGTGTCATGTTCTATGTTGACTAATGGTGTTGGGTTTACCCCCAACCTTGGCTGTTGGAGAAAAGCATTTAGATGAATATAAGCATCAGGGTTTTTCAATTTGTGTCCTCTTTTAACTTTGACTTCCAGGGAGAATTGTCGGGTCCTTTCTGGGATGGTGACTTCCTCTTTAATCTGAATTTCAACTGCATAAGGTAGTAATTGAGCTGACCTAAATGCTTTTTCTGGATCATCAAAGCCCATGGGATTATCCGCTAATCGGGACCCAGCTTTGAAGTTTGTTAGGTCCAAACTAATGGCAAAGCGATTGAGAATGTCACTGCCTAAGTAAATGGCGGCAGTAACGTCTCGCACAACCCAACAATTATGGACTATGCTCTTGTTGCCAATGGAGATTTTGAGCATACACCTGCTTGGCAGGAGATGTTGGGAATTGGGTGTTTCCACATCCATTCCCCATTTGTCTATCAGTTTGAATGTGGGAATGGCTGGATCTTTTGGGAGTTAGCGGAACAGGGCTTCGCTGATGATCACATTGTTCACACACACTCAGGCGGGAACAGAGTCCTTCCCTTCATTTAACTGAACAGGGATGAACAACTGCTCTCCAATTTGCTGAATATCAACCAGGCTCTTAGCTGATTTCACATCTTTCTGGACTATCAGAGTGGGAATGTCTGATTGTGGATTAGTAAAGAATTTCAGAGTGTTTCCTTCCAGTGTGGAATACCACCTTAAACTGAAAGAAGGATGATTTTCAGAAATAGAGAGGACCCCCCATCATCAGTCTGTTGTCCTACTGCTATTACTGTCACGTCTGGAATTTGGTTATTCTGGAAGTGAAATTCTTCTTGGTCAGATTTGTGTTCAACCATGTGGCAGGTGCCGTTTAAACTGACATGGTTGGCACTCTGTTTTAATTTTATTGGTCGGCGAGTCTGGGTCCAGAGGACCTTGTTTACGCAATCTATTAGGGGTGCCAACCTTCTCAGGAGGTCATTCCCTAGTAAACAAGGGGTGCCCTCTGGAGTCACTACTATAACCGGGTGTTTCACCTTGTGTCACCCAATTTTAATGTCCAAATCTGCAGTCCCCTCGACAGGAATATCCTTCCCGTCAAAGTTCTGAAGTTGTCCAGGAAGAGAGGTGAGAAGAATTCGGTAATTCTCCCCACTTCCTGCATTTAGGCATTTAGTTCATCAAATGCCCTTTTGGACAGAAGGGTAGCTTGGGATCCAGTGTCCACCAGTGCCAAAATTGTACCCTGCCCCTGTACTTGTACCGGGGCATAGTATCTTCCCTCCTTCTCCTCAAGGGGGCACAGATAATGTACATTTTTGGACAACTGGTGGGCTAATTTTCTGGTTATGGACATTGAGAGAGAAGAGATTTGGGCAGAATTCGGCAGGGAGTTTTGGAAATCTGAAAGAAAAAGTTGGCAATTGGATATTGATGCGGTTTTGGGTTCCCCTGGTTCCGGTTCTTGACCACCCCCCACATTTTGGAGGCAGTCAACCAGATGGCTTTGAACCAGGGGTTTTCGGTATTGTTGGTTCTGGGATAGAATGATGGGCGGCGACAGCTCAATCCCCACATCTACCGAGTCTATTGATGCGGTTTTAGTTCCCCTGGTTCCGGTTCTGGGCCACCCCCCACTTTTTGGAGGCAGTCACCAGGATGGGTTTGAACCAGGGGTTTTCGGTATTGTTGGTTCTGGGATAGAATGATGGGCAGCAACAGCTCAATCCCCACATCTACCCAGTCTGGATTGGAATCCCTTGGGACCCATTTTTCCTTGGGAGGCGTTCCCCCATCTATGAAGGAGTAGATCCTTTTCCCAGGATCCTCTGAGGATCCCTCTCCCTCAAATTGGAAGACCTGTACCTCCTCCACAAAATGGGTCTGTTTGGGTCCTTAGTTTCTCCGACCTCCTCTCTGCTCCTTGGGTGGCAGACTTTCAGGGGTAGGAAATTTTGTTTCTGGTTCCTGGTTTTCCAGTGGCTGTTTACCAGTGGGGAAGGAAGCTTCCTCCAAGGCTTTACACCCCCCTTCCCCTTGTGCATCCTCCCTGGGAACCGGTGGGTTATCGGGGTGCTGCCCCGTCATTGTTCTCGAGCACCAGGCCCAGAGTTTGGGGCATTCTGCGCCGGCATGCTCATCTGAGGGTTCTGTTGAGCCCTCAGCATGTGACCCAGATCCCGTGCCATATTTTGGACCCAGCGCTCTAACTGGGAAACCCGCTCAGGCTAATACGGGGTTCTATTTTCTCCCCTGGGCTGATCCCGGGAAGGGTAGCTATCAATTCTCTGGTAGTATCCCGGTTTGGGAAGATTTGGGTACCCCTCCACCCTTGGCCTCCCCTCTCCCGGATTAGGTAGTCTGGGCTCAGGGTATTGGGGAAAGAAGGATGGATGATTTTGGGGATGGAAATTGGGTGAATACCTGGGAAAAAAGTTCTGCCCAGGGTTTGGTGAATTTCTGCCCTCCTGTGGGAAGTCAGGAGGGAAGTTCCCTGGGTTGGGTGCCTGGCTGGATCCCCCCTTGGGCTGGAGGAGTCCACACATACCCCAGGATGGGTCGGTTTCCCTTGTAGCGGGGACTTACATAGTCAGGGGAGCGAGGGACCCCATTTTGTGGGACTACCTCCTTGACACCCAGTCTGTGATTGGCCCGAGGGCCTGCTGGGCTGAGAATTATTTGGTGCAGGCAGGTTTTTAGGCCCCCCATCTCCAAATCTAAAATGGGGGCAACCTTTACCTCTGACACCTTGGCAGCAGCTGGGGTGCTGGTTGATTTGGGGCTTTTCTGGGCGTTATTTTTATTTTCTATGGGCTTCTGCACCTTATAGATCCGGGTAGTCTGTTCAATGACCCAGTCTAGTGACCTTTTTTATGAAAATCTCTCACTAGCTGGGTCATTATGTATTTGGGTAAGGCATGGAAAAACATATTTACAAATTCTTTGCTGTCCGTGCGCACCCTTCTGGTAGTCTGCGCAAAGGCACGCTTCTTTTCCTGCACAAATTCTTGTAGGGCCTGATCCTCCCCACATTGCAAATTGTAGGCTGCCTTGCGAGCCTCTTGGGGATTCCGGTGAACAGAAAAATGTTTCAAGATGGCCGCCCTATATGTGGACCATCTTCAATGGTTTTGGTCCTCCAGCCCCGCAAAGAAACTGGAGTATTCTGGGGAGAATGTCCACTTTACATATTGAATGCAGCTACTGCTGTCTTTCAAATGGAAAGTCTCCATCATTAGCCCATAAAGCTCAAAGTGTTCACAAACAGAATACTTGGCATTCTTGTGATAACGGGTGATGACACTCTTTATTGCCTTAATCTGTTTTAAGGGGTCCTTCAGCAAGGCCCTGTTTGCCTTGTTGGCCTTTTTGGTTCGGGTAACCTTGTTCCATTCATCCTCTGACTCAGAAGCAATGCTCCCAGAGGTGCCCGTCTGATCTTCCAGGTTTTCCCGGATTCTGCGAGCCTGGGAATGGCTGGCAGAATGTGGGGACCTGGTCTCCTGTGTCCTGTGACGCTCAGAGGAGACTTCAGATCCCTCTTTGCTGCCAGGATTTGATGGGTACCCCCCCACTGACCTAACTGGGCAGAGGTTTTCAGGATGCCCTTAGTGGGCCTCCTCTCCTGGGGTTCCCCGCTAAATTGCACTGTACTTAGGTGCCCATACCCGGATGCCCGCCAATCCATTCCTGGGTGGTACTGGCCTATGAGCCAAATACTTTTGGCTGGATAGTAATCTGCCATCCCTGTGGCCCTGTGCTCATGTGCGCCAGGGGACATGGGGGTGGCAGAGTCCAGGGACTGGGAGCGATGAATGCCTCTGGTTCTAGGGCTCCTGAGGTTATGCTCAGGTGTTTCTCTTTCCCAGTGAACCTCATTTCTATCAGCCCCTGCTCCCTGTTGCCATGCAAGAGCCTGTGCTTTCAGTTCCTCAGTTAAGGCCTTACTAGACTCTATCACTCTCTCCTGCATGGCTACCTGTTGCTGGAGCCTATCATTGTGCTGACAGAGAGCCTCATTCTCCCTCTGTGCTTCCTGGTTGGTCCTGGAGTACTGGGCCAGTCTTTGCTTCAGGAGGGTTACCTCCTGTGTCCCATCCCTACTGGCTTATTCCTTTCTTGCCAGAGTATCTTCGACCCTCCTGGTGTGCTCTAACAAGTTCTGATGCTCTTTTTGGAGGTCACCCAGTCCCTGGAGGGCCAGATGATTTTCTTCAATTTGTTCTTTTAATTGGCAGACTTCCTGGCCTAAGGTGTGCCTTTCCTGACTAAGAGCCTGCATCTGTGCCGCCAGGTCGTCCCTCTGCCTTTTAAGGGCCCCAGCTTTCTGGTGCTCTTCTTCAAATTCTGTCTGGGTATCCAGGTCTTTCAGAATCAGTTTGTTGCTCTCTGCCTTCTCCCTATCTAGGTGGCTTTGCAGGGTGACTACCTGCTCTGCGCATGCCCTATTGAAGTCCAGTTGTTGTTCCAGCTTTTTCTGGCTCTGCAGTAGGGCGTCCAAACCTTCTTGGTACTCTGTCTGCAAGGCCAGAAATCTGGTATCCTGGTCAGACTTTTACTGTTGCAGGATACCTATATCCTCTTTTATTTTAATGATATACTGCCTACTATAATTTTCTGCCTCTTGGCTCCTCTGCAGCCTCTGCTTGGAAGAAACCAGGTCAGATTGGGCCTTCTCTAATGCCATCAGTTGCCTATTTGCCAGATCTTGGCCTTCAGCACATTTATCCTGTATGGCTCCCATATATAAATATAAATATCCAGCTACCCTGTCAATCTTGTTGTGCTCATCCTTGGCCTTAGCGGCCATATATAGTTCACTCAGGGCCACATGTAAGGGACCCTGATCTCTCCATTTATCTGACCCAGTTACAGTGACCTGTTGCGCGATTGCCTGCAACCACACATTCTGGTCCTGTTCCCTCCATTCGCCTCTCACAAATATCTTATCTAAGAGGTGCTCTCTGGCTATTTTGATATCTACCAAGGTTGTCATTCTGGAAATTGATTTCCTTCCTGACTTACAGAAGTTAGTATTTTATTCTGCAAAACAGACAGTTTCTTTAGAGCGTTCCTTTGAGGAGTGTTTTTACAGTGTAATACAGTGTGGTGATCCGACAGGATTTATGTATCCTATCAGTTAGCACACTGTATCAAGCTGCACAAGTGGTAGATCTAATCCAGATGTCCCGGCTCGAGCCCCCACTCTGTTAAACGACTTCAATTCAGCACTCCAACTAAGTCAATTCCGAGTCTGGGATGCCCAAGGGAAGCCCTTAATTATATTTTTTTATGACTAGTTCATAAAACTGGATGATAAGCCCTTGTATAACGCCCCACTCTTTGAATCCCCCAGACCTCACTGAGCCAAGAAGTAGGTTTGTTTTGCAAATTAAAAGGTTTATTTGAAAATTAAACAATATATATATATATATCACACTTTTCTAATAAATTAATATTTGACCGCCCACTTATGAATATGACAGTGATCAACAATGGATAATATTACACTAACACACTTTTGTAATCACTTAAGAGTTGGTATAGGAAGGATAAGGTAGCTGAGAATGATGTTATGGTTTCAAGGAAAAACAATGATGGAAAGAATGCAGCACAGAAATAAACTGATATGGTTTCAAAAAGAGAGAATATAATCACTTTTCCCCTTGTGGCAATTCACTCCCCCCCTATGCAGTATAAAGAGATGGAAGGGGAGCACACAATTTTCAGGAATACCTTCAAATGCAATACCAATTCAGTTCCCCTCTAGCAAGCTTAGAGCAACCGGTATGTTTTTAAAACACAGGCAAAAATACTTTAAATGTGATTTGCAAAGAAGCGAAAATATGCCAAAAATGATTGTAATTCCCTATAGGAGATTCAGGGGAGGTGACAGCTACTTTGAATGAGTTCAGGTCTACACTAGCAATGATTCATGAGGGATTATCAGCTTGAAAACGAATTTCAGCAATGCAAAGCAAAAGACAGCTATTTTTGACAGGTGAAGAAGTTTGAGCTAGTTTTCAATTCGTGGCACTTTTTCCGAGTGCGTAGAGTGCGATTAGGAAAAACTCTAAGGAGTTTAGGTTTGTTGGAAAGCTTAGATTCGTTGCTTAAAAATGAAAGTTAAATCTCGTTCCTAGCATATGCGGTTCCAAAGATAAGGACAATTTTGTGGAAGTAGATTTTCAGAAATGAAATAATGATTCAGAATGGCACTTGACATTTTCACAGGTTTGAAATCACAGAATGGACACCCGATTTCTATGCAGTTCTAGACAGGTTGAATTGGATGGGATAAGCTTATTCTAAACTAATAGATGACTATGCACAGTTCTGGCTGGGTACTCACACTATAAATTTGAAATAGGCCGTCAAGATCTGGTCAGGTTGGCTGTGGTTCTCTCGTCACGGGACGGTCTCTGGCACTGGTTCTGCTCACAGCGATCTGGGCTGGGTCTGGTCTGCAGTTCTGGATCTCTGGTTCTGGTCTCGGCACTGCACAGCGTTCTGGATACAGTTCTGCTTTCTGGGTTCTGGCACAGGGTTCTAGCCAGAATGAAACAGCTCAGCACAGCTGTTGAAGAGTTGTGTTAGGTTGCAAAAGATTTTGAGCCTGCTGAGAAGGATTCAGCTTGAAAGTGGGTGGGGAGGCTGTCTTTCTATGCCCCACACTCTGAGGATCCTGATAGGCTAGATAATTATCTGTGCTCTCACTGGGGAACTAAGTTGTGAGTCATCCAGTGTCATTTTTCTGGCATACAGAAAGAACACTTCCCTTTGGTTTCACTTAGAAAATAAATTTCACCCAAAACACACATTTCCCAGATACACAATTTGTTGAAATTATATATGCACATCATACATTGATCAAGGTACAGTTCGGTTCGAGGGCCATGTTTCTACGAGCTTGGGTTCAAAAATAACAACATTTTGCATTTTTTAGTGACTTTCGCCATATTGCTTTTTCCTCAAAATTTACACAGAGGTACACCCCCTCCCTGAGCACATTACAATAAGTTTTCAATTCTCTAGTGTAAGCACAGTGTCTGCAATATTAATAAATAGGTGTTAGAGTGTCACACAGACTGGAGTTTAGTCTCAAATTGTAAGTATATTTTTCATATTAAGAATCTCCAAATTGTACATTTCTGTAAGCTTAATACAATATTTTATAAGCAATTAAATAACACATACATTTGCCCTTAGTGGAATTCACATCTGAGTCTGGAACCGCCCCCCAGAAGCTTGGCTTGACTCAGAGATCAGATGTCTGGTTTCTCCCACAGCAGTGTTGACAATTAACACCCAAATCACATATCCTATTCAGTGGAAAGAGGCTATTGTTCCTTTCTGCCAGGCTGCAGGAAACTCTCCTCCCCTCCTAATTTACAGGTCAAGGCGATATCCTGTACTGTTGGTGGTAAGAGCAGGTGTGAAGACGTCCCATCCTCTTGAACTTTTAATTGAATCAGACTGTCTTCTTGTGAGGAGTTCTGGGAAGAGTAGGTGTTAAGAATTCTCATTGATCAGCAAACCTTTGAAGTTCAGGCTGACTCAGGTTCCTTTTGCAACTCCTGAAATACAGGTCTCCTGTCAGAGTTTAGATCGCTAGTGCCGGTTAGTGTAAAATGCCGGTACTGCACCCATTTTTGGGAGCTGTCTTGAATTAATACATTTCAAAAAGAAAGGATTTTACTTAATAGTATATGATCCTTGCTTAACATGGCTTTGATGTGGATGTGCAGTAGAGTAAAGTAGAACACTCAACCAGAGTTGGATTTTTGTTTGGTGGTTTCGTGCCCATGATCTTAGCAATTTTTGATATTCATAAAACAGATCTTGAACAGAACCATCTTTCTTTGCACTGGTTTTTGCTCTGTGTGTAGACCATCACGCTCGCACTGGTGGGTGGCAGGTCAGGCGACCATTTTGGTGTGCGCAAAACTGCGCAGTTTTCCTGGATTCTGGCGCAAATGTTGTAGCATAATAGTTCAAACGTGGGTCAAGACACCCAACATAGCTGGGCTGATACTGGGGTTCAGTGGTGGGTTTGTTGGAGCGTTGTTATGGTTGAATTTGTGAAGTGAATAGTGTTATGGATTTTTTAAATATTTGTTTGAAAATCTAGAGCCATATTGTCATCCCAGTCCTGTGTAGGAGTGGGGAGGTTGTTCAAGGTTTCGGGGTTGGCAATGTGGCAGTGTATATTGAAGAGTTTACAAGTTTGGGCCCGAGATCTGGTGAATGTGGATTGGTAGAAGCATTTAATTTTTCTCTTGAGCATCACACTATATCCTATAGAAAGAAATTTAAAATTAAGTTTGTCCTCTTTTTATTTTGATTTGCTCCATTTGTGTTCTGTTTTCCCAAGCGCACGTTTCTGGAGATTTAGATCAGAGTCAAATCATTGTTTTGATCTTTTTTTTGGTGGTTTGGATTGATGTGTTATTATGGCAGCAAGTGTGTCAAGTGTGCTGGTAAATGTGTGGTAAATGTTTTGCAAGATATCTATTGGGGTGGCGATGGACTGTAGGGGGATGGAGAGTGATTTGTTGTTGAAGGTTTTTCTGAAGATTTGAGGGGTGAGTTTTTTAATTGATTTGAAGGAAATCCTCTGGTTTGTGTTTTGCTTTGCCTACGAGATGAAGGGACTGTTATATGGTACTGAGGAGATAATGGTCGGTCTATTCTAGTTCATGAGAAGTTGCTTTGGTGAGAGGGAGATTTGAAGATAAGATAATGGATCTCATTAGATGTTTGTTGGTATCCCGCTGGTAATTCCAGTGGTAGAACGGCATATGGACCTACCATTACCGGCAATTTATATGCTGGAATTACTAGCATATTAAAGGTGCCGGCAACAGTAGGTAAATCCCCATTCCGTGGAGTCCAGATTGCTTGTATTACGGCACGGTAATACCAGTGCCAGTCATAAAGGCTGTTTTCTGCCATTGTGAGCCTGAGTTGCCTCCATCTCTTGGCTGGAGGTAAATCAGGTAACCTCACCAGCAAACCTGTAGTTTGCCAGTGCAGGAAAAGTGTCAGTAACAGAATTGCTGCTGCTTTTTTCTCACACTGTCAAACCTCTAACAAGGCCCAAATCCAATGGAATGCCCTTTCTGCATATGGAATGAGTATGACATAGTGTTTTGATCATCTAGTCGGATGTTGAAATCAGCTAAGTCGAGGAATATATTTGTGCTGGGAGAGGTGGAAAAGAAAGAAGTCCCATTCATTCTGAAAGTGTGGTTTGTGGCCGATAGGTCTGTAGATGATGACCAAAGTTAGGGCAGTGTTCGGGATGAAGGTGAGTTTGATTGCAAGGCTTTCAAAGTTGGTTGCTTGGATGTTGGTGACAAAAAAATGTGGTGTATGTTTTGTGGTATTGGAGTGCTCTGGCTTCACTGTTCTTATGTTTCCTGTTGATTCTGCATCATCTCACATTTTATCAACGTTTCTGTCATTAAAAACAGAGAGACATTGGGCCTCATTATGTCTCTGGCTGTAGCTGTGCTGGTAAAAATTGCAGGCAGCTTCTGGAGTGATGTTTTATTTCTGGCGCCTGTCAATGGGGAATTACTGGGGCATTACAGCCTTGGCGGTACCTATGGTCAGGCACCATTCCCATTCGAGTCCCATTGGACTCAATGGGAATGGGAAAAGGATGGATGCTCCAGCACTGTATGCAACAGTGCTGGTGTATCTGTCAAAGTCTGCGGGCGGGTGCCATTCCCACCCGCAAATTTGGACTCTGCCGGTCTGGTAATAACGGTGCCGGTAGCTCTCCAGGACTGTTGTTACTGAGACCGCAGGGTTATGATGAGGCCAATTTAGTGTAGCCTCACATGACTTTGTTTTACGTTTTGAACCACTTCTATGGATGAATACAATTTTAAACCTTGTGCTGTTTGTGTGAAAAAACTCATTGTGAGAATACATTCCACCAAAACTATGGTGTCCATAATTAAAGAAGATGCTGTGAGGATTTGGGCGTCCACCTCTGGGGAAAAAGAGTTAGGATCCCTAGGACGTAGACAGCCACACCCTGGGCAGTAAAGAAGTCAAATTATTTTTGGGGAATGATCTTGAGTTTGGCGGCACTTCCTCTACAGTGCCAAATGGTATTACGGTTACTGCATGTGGTACACATGTTGTCATTCGAAATGTCCCCATTATTCATGCAGACCCTTCAGTTATTCCCCATTCTAGGGTTGCATAAGTGTGGTTACCATGTTGCTGCATGAAGTAATTACTGAATGTGTTACTGCCCTTGTGTGGAGGGTACAACGTCCTTTCATCGTGGGATGTTTTTTCACAGGTTTTTTTGCTGCTATTTTTTTAACGAAAAAACACATCAATTGTTTGGGGGGGGTTAGACAATTATATACATGGGATGTGTGTGTTTGGGAATAGATAACAACTGAAAGGGAATGGGGGGTCGGGAGGGACCTCCCAAAATAAATTAAAACATTTGCGGTAAAAAAACCTGCAAAAAAATATCCCGCGAAGAAATGACATGGAACCGGGTGGAGATAATTACCACCACATAAAATTAGACAAAACTGAATGTCAACCTTTACTCTGCAAACTTAACTGGATGCTTTAACACAGCTACAATTTTTCCCTTTCTGTCTCCCTCATGCCCATCCCAAATCTTGCTTTTATGTGCACCTACTATAGAGTTGGGCTATGGCCATCATCATTGCCTTATTGTAATCTGAGAAAGCATATGGAAAACTGAGCTGCAAGGATAAGCATTGAATGGAAGGAGGTTGGTGACATAATACCTTCTGTTATTTGAGAGCTCTGAGACCTAAGCGTGTGTAGCGCTATATAAGAAATGCATTATTATTATTATTATTATTATTATTATTATTATTATTATTATTACTATTATTATTATTATTATTACAAAGTAATCCAAAATCCTGTTCATACCCAATTAGTGAAAAGATGTAAGTCAAACTGATATAAGAAAAGGCTGTAGCTACTAACTATATATCCGAGCACACATAAGAACCAAAGGAAATCCATATTTAAAGTTTTGAGGCTTTTCCATAGTTTTAGGGTAATTGCCCCCCTCTAGGAGCAATACACAGCAGAACAGCATATCTTCAGAGAAATAGACTAAAATGAAGTGCTAGATCTCTCAACAAAACATCCAATAGGAGCTCAGCTAAGGACAACAGTTAGATAGTGTTGTGTCCTTCCATTCTAACACAATAATGTTCATAATAACTCACAAGTACCTCCATAATACCAGCACACTGAAACAGCTAACCCTCCCAATGAAGAAGCATTATGAAAGATGGGCAACATTCCTGAGGGACATCTCTGGAGTTATTCTGTGTCTTCTAAGCACATGGGAAACACCTTTGTAAACTGGTTGTGCAACTAGGGGGTCTTCCTCTTATTCTGGTTCATTTGTATGAGATTTGGGGTGCTGCATTTTCTGTCCTACTCACCCCAATGCTTCTGCCAACAGTAGTTTTGATTGGAGAAGATAGATCTAGCCCGCACACCAAACCTCTACATCACTTCACAAGAGCTTCAGAATTGAACAATCAGGATTCGTGTGACTGTGTTCCTTATTTCTGTTCAAACATAATGAAAATGGGGTCCAGTCGCATTGCATCCAATTCCTAATGTATACAAATGTATCATATAGCGAGACTGTCAATTAAAAAGTTAAAAGTATGCATTGCTGATGCATTAAAAAGTCAGACATGTATGTGAACAGATGAAGAGAGGCTGGAAAGATGAGACGATTGAAATGAAGACTTAATTGACAGACTACGAGGTACATGTTAATTATCTTACTTTATTTTAGAATTCGTTTATAATGTGCCAAATTAATCACCACCCTGGTGGACTGAAACCCACACACCTAGGGGGAATTGGGATTCTCTCCCCTCAAACTGGATTCCTAGACTCTAGTGTGGTAGAAAATAAATGGGAGGGGGTGAAACAAAATGGAGAATAGCATACCTATTAAACAAAGAGGGGGATTACATTTGATAGGGGCAGGTTAAAGGAAGGATGGTCTTTGTAGTAACGTGGGGGCATGGCAAAATGCACCAAGTAGATCAGAAATCAGGATTTCAGAAATTGAGAGGGGACATTCTGAGATTTCTGGAGGAGGACAGTATATTTATGTTATGTCAGTTTCAGAGACATAAAGGTATGGTTGAAACTACTGTGCTGGGCTGTGATGGAAGAGTTGTTCAAGCAGAACATTGTAGTGTGAAGAGTGCAGTGAGCTTAAACGTGGCTGTAGAGCCTCTTGAGTGGAGGAAATTCCATAGACCAGGGTATTTGACCCTTGCTCGTTCCCAGTAATGGCACTCCCACACTCCTTTTCCACATTGTAGTGTGTTTTCATTTCTTGCGCAGGAGTATGTTGAATTTCTCCCACAAAAAAAACTACATTTTAGTAATTGTGTCACTGATAAGCACAATTCACATGAGTAGCCAATTCAATAAAGACTGTGTGAAAGCAGAAAGCAGATGGGTTCAAACAGGACAAGCAGAGAGAGATGGACCAGATGTCTGCAGTGAAAATCTGTCTCCCTGCTAAGCCTGGATGAATATCCAAAAAACAACAGTGGGCAACTCACAACCTTTTGGTGTGACACATCCTGTACTATGAGCATAGAATGGGTTTGGTGATTTCAAATGCTGGGGAGAACTCACAGCAGCCTTCTACGTCTCTTGCAATGATTCATCAATCAGGAATGTTGGATTTCAGGTCGAATTGTTAGATTATTTTTCTGATTGATCCAGCCAGTCTGAGCCGTATCACGTTGATTTGTAGAGCTTTTGCAGCCATCCAGATCCCTCAAATTTCCAAACGGAAGTTCAGCATATGATAAAATGCCCAGCTCACTTTCGCTTCCTTTGTGAGATTTGCTAGGCTGTGAGGCAAGGAGTAAATTGGCCAGGTTCACAATTGGAGAGTGATTGAACAGCGTTTTTCTCTGGTGTGAGGTGATCTGAAGAGCTTCAGGTGTTAGGTGTGTTGTCTCTCTAGTGTGTTGGTCTCTTGTGTGTTTCTGTTGTCGATTTGTGTGTCTGATTGTTTTAGTTGTTTGCTCAGTGTGCTTTTATATCTCCATAGAAAATAAAAACAAAAAAAGACCTTTCCTCTTCTACTCTTTCCATTTTGTTAAACCCTAGTAAACTATGAAAAAGTGAAAAATATTGTAGCTGTTCCTAATTCTATCACCACGAAAACATAGAAACAATTGTTTACCATTTCCTAATTTCTCACTGTGTGTTTGCTGTTATTATCTTCTTGTCTCCCCACTAGCTGTTCTGTTGCTTATGTTGGATTGTCATATAGTTCTGTTATTCTTAATAGGGACTGGAATTTGTTCTTGAGGTGTCTGCTTGATGTTGTCAGACATTTGTTTTTTGGTTTCTTGAGGTGTCTTTGACGTCCCCATGTCCACGCATTTGTAGTGTGTGGCTCCCTCCTGGTGCACTTGCAACACTGAAAGGGGTAGGGAAAAAAGGAGGGAGGGGATCAGGAGCAGTTGGAAGGGGATTGCTGCATGACAGTGTTCTGATAATCTCTCAGCATGCTGCAGAGGGCCTGGTGTGGAGATCTGCCCTCAACGTGGGCATGCTGAATGGTTTTCTTTAGGGAAGACATTAATCTTTCAACTATCCCATTCGCTTGGGGCCATCTGGGTGTTGTCTTATGATGTACGCATCACAAAAGGTGGTCGAATGTTGCAAGGTCATGGCTGTTAAACGGGGGCCCATTGTGTGACTTGATGGTCTTTGGGATTCCCCATTCACTGAATACTTCATCGATGAGCGCCGCCACTTGTGGGAATGCCGCCAACACTGTTCTTTTGACAATGGAAAACCGTGAGAATGTATTGATGAAGAATAAAAGTATTCTCTGATGTCCACCAGTCAATAGAAATCGACCACAACTCTGTCCCATAGTCTCTCAGTAATGTGGGCAGGTTGTAACAATATTGGGGGTCACTGCTGGCTGTGCACTGGCAGGGCAGACACTGTCACACCATGTCCTCTATGAGTGTATCCATGTATGGAAACGATACATGCTGCCTTAGTTGTCTCTTGGTGTTTTCAGCCCCTCTGTGCCCCTCATGAGCTGTCTAGTTGATTGATTTGCTCGGTGTTGGTGGTATCACAAGCCTGCTTCCTCTGAGTAGGCATGAGTCATTCAGTACGGCTAGCTCTTTGTGTATCATTGCAAGGTGCTCTACCTCTGTCCTGTTTGCTTCAGGATGCACAGCCAATTGACTGTGATAGTCTCTCCATTTGTTCCAGGTTGTTAGTTAGATGGCCAGAGCCATGGAGGGGTCTTTTGCTGACTCATGTGCCAGCGTTTCCAGTGTGAGTGTGGGTGGCATCACATTGGCCATGATGTAGTTGCCGTATTCTGTGTCACCTGTAAGCGGATTCAATTCAGCACTACAGCTAAGTCAATTCCTAGTCTGGGATGCTGAGGGAAACCCTTATTGATATATTTTTATGTCCAGTTTGTTTACTCTGGATGACAACCCTTATATAACACCCCTCTCTTAGAATCCCCCTGACCCCACTGAGCCAAGAACTAGGTTTGTTTTGCCAGATCTTGCCCTTCAGCACATTTGTCCTGCATGGCTCCCATATATAGATACAAATATGCCACTATCCTAACCATCTTGTCGTGTTCATCCTTAGCTTTAGGAGCCATGTATAGTTCACTCAGGGCCACATGTAAGGGACCCTGATCTCTCCAGATATCTAACCCAGTTGCAGTGACCTGTTGTGTGATTGCCTGCAACCACGCATCCTGGCCCTGCTCAGTCCATTCACCTCTCACAAATAGCTTATGTAAGAAGTGTTCTCTGGCTATTTTGATGTCTACCAATGTCATCATTCTGGAATTTGAGTTCCTTCCTGACTTACAGAAGTTTGTATTTTATTTTGCAAAACAGACCGTTTCCTTAGAGCGTTCCTTTGCGGAGTGCTTTACAGCGTAACACAGCGTGGTGATCTAACCGGATATGTATCCTGTCAGCTGGCACACTGTATTAATCTGCACAAGTGATAGATCTAATCCAGAATCCCCGGCTACGAGCCCCCACTCTGTAAGCGGATTCAATTCAACACTACAGCGAAGTCAATGCCTAGTCTGGGATGCTGAGGGAAACCCTTATTGATATATTTTTATGTCCAGTTCGTTTACTCTGGATGACAACCCTTATATAACACCCCTCTCTTAGAATCCCCCTGACTCCACTGAGCCAAGAAGTAGGCTTGTTTTGCAAATTAAAAGGTTTATTTGAAAATTAAACAATATATATATATCACACTTTTATGATAAATTAATATTTGATATCACACTTGAGAATATGGTGTTGATCAACAATGGATAATGTTGTAGTGGTACACTCTTTTTAATGGCTTAGCTCATGCTCATACGGCTTCAAAGACAATGCAATGATGAATGAAATGCAGTACAGAAAATAAACTTGATATGATTTCAACCAAAACAATGTAATCACTTTTCCCCCTGGTAGCAATTCACCCCCCCCCCCTTTATGCAATGTAAAGAGAGGGAAGGAAAGCACACAGTTCTCATGAATGCAATAAAATATCATTTATTTCCCCCCCTAGCAAGCTTAGAGCAACAGGGATGATTTTAAACACAGGCAAAGTACTTTAAAGGTGGTATGCAAAGAAGTGAAAAATATGCTAAAATGATTTTAATTCCCTCTAGAGGTTCAGGGTGTCAGGGTGGGTGACAGCTACTTTGTATTAGTTCAGGATCACTTTAGCAATGCTCTATGAATGATTGTCAGGTTGCAAACGAATTTCAGCAAAGGAAAGCAAGGACAAATATTTTTACACGTGGCTGAAATTAAGCAAAATGTCAAATCGCAGCAATTTAGTCGCGTGCGTCCAGCGCAATTACGGAGGCACTATAAGGGGTAGCAAGTCAGTTTTAGGTTCCGGAGATACGGACGATTTTGTGAAGGTAGTTTTTCAGAAATGAAATCACAGTTTCAGAATGACAGATGACAGTTTTCAGTTTTAAAGATGACAGAATGACACAATTCTAGGAGGCAGTTCTAATAGGTTAAAATAGTTTGGATTAGATTATTTTAAACTAAGAGATTGGTTTTGGCACAGTACTAGCTGGGTACTCACACTAGATTTTGGACAGGAATGCGACTTTGTCACGGATCGGGTCAACTGGTTGGACTGGACTCGTGGCGGTTCTCTCGCCACGGACGATCTCTGCCTGGTTCTGCTCACAGCGATATGGGTCAGCTCTGCTAGCGGCACTGCACAGCAGTCTGGATCTCTGGTTCTGACAAAAGTTCTTGGCATTGCACGGCGATCTGGTCTCTGGTTCCGGGTACAGCTCTGCTTTCTGGGTGTTTCTGGCACAGGGTTTTAGCCAGATTCAGACAGCTCAGCCCAGCTGTCTGAATAGTTTGGTTTGGTTGCTAGTTTTGAAGGCCTGCTGATAGGAGTTCAGCTGTTGGGTTCTAGAGTTCTTGGAGTTTCTGGATGTGAAGTCTGAAATCAGGATGTGGAGTTGTCTGTCAAAATGCTCCGCAGAAAGTGAAAAAGAAAAATCCTATTTGGCTTCCAGTGGCTCTTTTTATGTGTTTAGAAAGTGGGTGGGTCAGCTAATTCTGCATTCCCAACCCTCTCAACTTATCATTGGCCAGTTCCTCCTCTCTTCCTTGATTGGGGGAAGGAAAGAACGCCCCTTTACTTTTGCTTTAGAAATCATTTTTCATAACTACACATATTTCCCAGATAAACAGTTGTTTGACATTACATGTACATATTACAGATTACTTAAGGTACATTCTGGCCCAACTCTGATCTCCCTGGGGGCTTGCATTAAAAAATGACAACTTATTTTCATTTTTAGTTTGTTTACCAATGTTAAATCTGTATCAAAAACTACACAAATGTACACCCTCCTTCTACACACATTCCAGTAATTTACTAGGTCTCTAGCATAAACCCAGTGTCTGTAATATCAATAAATAGCAGGGTTTTGCCTCAGAACATGGTACAAAGTTGAATCAAGTCTTGAATTGTGGGTACATTTCTTAGATTAAGCTTCTCCAAATTGCACATTTTTGTGAGCTTAATACAATATTTTAGAAGCATTTAACTTAAACATATATTTGCTGCAATATGATTCCACAAAAGTGTCTGGGTCCGCCCCCAGAAACTTGGGAGTCAGGAAACACATGTCTCTCCTTCCAGGCAGGGCTCTGTTTACAGTCCACACTGAAAATCAACATTCCCCATTCAATTGCAAGGGTCTATTGTGTTGGGTCCAGCAGGCTGAGGTCAACAGACCAGGGGGCCTATCTGCATTTGATTAACATAAACCTGTAATTTCCTGGACTGTTGTGTGGGTCTCTGAGGTGAGAAGGTTTCCCAGCCTCTTGGCCTGTTAATGCAATCAGATTGTCTCTGGGAAAAGCAGGTGGTTAAGAGTTTTAATTAACCAGCGGGCCTTTGAAGTTTCCAGCTGTCTCAGGAGGCTGATTAGCTTCTGAAGTAGCAGTTCTCCAGTGAGAGTTTAGACCGCTAGCGCCGGTTTGTGGACAAAGCTGGTACTGCACCCCCATGATTTTAGCAACTTTTTGACATCAAGAAAATGAATTCCCAACAGCTCTGGGTTGCTTTTGGCAATCAGCCTTGCCATTCCCAATGGTTTCAGGCTACTGTGTGTGTAGCCCAATGGTGGTTTTAGGCAGTGCCCTCCTGTGCTCACAACATAGGCAAAAATGGGTGGCAGCCTATTCTTCATGTTTTCCATGTGCATTTTCTGGGGAGTTCTGGCCATCATGATGTTTTCAATGCCAGTAATGCACAGTTTTTTTTTGTGGTAGGGCTCGGTTGCATGGGTAAAACATCCCACACACCTTTCCCTGTCATCCCTGCCCCCTGTGTGGTGTGAGATGTAGTACGCCAGATTCTGGTCCTCTCAGTCTATGGACAATGGTGTAATCATAATCTTGAACACAAATGCCCCACCTTTCAATCCTAGATGGTATCTTGGTGCAAGGGTTGCCAAACAGTGAGAGGAGGGCTTGATGGTTGGGGACAAGTGTGAAGTTCTTGCCAATGATGAAGTTATGGAAGTGTTCACATGCCCAGACCGCGGTGTGACTTTCCTTCTCAGCCTGGGCGTATGCCGGTTCTGTGGGGGACCTCGCCTTGCTCGCATGCACCACATTTTGTCTGAATCCTTGTCTTTCACCTGCATGAGGATGGCCCCCTGGCCAATGGGGCTTGCATCAACAATGATCTCAGAATGCCATTCGGGGGTCAAAGTAAGCTAGTGCAGTTATAATGCTGATGAACGCCTTCTGGCACTCATCCATCCATCCATTCATCCATCCATCCATTCATCCATCCATCCACCCATCCACTCAAATGTGGCGTCCTTCTGCAGGAGGCCACAAAGCAGCTCAGTTTGAGAAGCATAGTGTGGGAGATACCAGTCACAGTAACCGGCCATTCCCAAGAATGATAGAACCTCCTCCACTTGGTTGATAGCTGCCAGGCAGGTGATGGTGCTCACTTTGTCCAAGTCCATGGCCTTTCCAGCATCTGAGAATGTATGGCCAACAAATCTCAGTTTGCGTTTATTGATGTTGCATTTTGTCAAGTTGAGGGTCAGCCCCATCTCTTGTAGGCCCTTATATGTCTCCAGTAGCACCTGGTTGTGTTCTTTTTGCAAAGTTACAAACACCAGGATGCCGTCACTGTAGTTTAGTGCCGACTGGATGGGGAGAATCACTTGACATATGGCCTCCTGGAATATCACTGTGGCGGAGGAGATGCCGAAATGTAATGTCTTGTACCGAAAGAGTCCATCGAAGGTGGAGAAAGTGGTTATGACTCTTGAGTCGGGGTGGAGTTCCAACTGATGGTACCCGTGTTTGAGGTCAAGTTTCTTAAATGTGGTGGCCTTTTTCAATTGCACAATCATGTCCACAATCCTAGGGCCCAGGTGGCGCTCCCTTTGGATTGCCGTGTTCGGGACCCACATGCCAATGGACAGCCTAATCCTGCCGCCTTCTTTCGGGACCACCACTAGTGGGGAGCTCCATTGTATGGACCCTGAGGCCCGTTCAGTAATGTCCTTTTGTAGCAGTTGTGTCAGTTCCTGGGACACAGTCCCCTGTAGATGGAAGCCTACTCTCTGTGGGTGTTGGGGTACTGGAATGACCGTCTCATCTATGTGCAGTTTGATGATTTTCCCCTTGAGCTTGCACAGCCCCTGGAACAGGCATGGGAACCTGGCTTGGATGGCGTCTTTGGACATTGCCATTGCCTCTTGTGTTGTGTAGGCTGGTGAAGAACTGGACAACATCTGTGGCATGATAATGGATGTTGATGAGTCCCAATTGGTTTGCAGTCTTGTAGCTGAGAATGCATTTCCAATTTGTGGGGCTTTGAATGACATGGATTGTGGCCTCTATGGATCGAAAGTTGTGGAGCAATGTGCACTGGAACTGGACAACTGACTGTAGTGGGCGAGAGGCACCCCACTGAAAAATGTGTGCTCGAGACTTGGACGCGTGTACCCCCACACCCCATTTTCAGGAATTGTTGTTCCCCAAAGTGTTGACAGTTTCTCCAGTTTCAATCAAAAACAGGTCTATTTTGTTCCCTATGTTGATGGCCACCTCTGGTGCTTTTTCAGCCTCCTGGCTGTCTTCTATCAACTTGACATATTCATCTGGGTTGAGTTGGTCAAAATCAGGCTGGTATCCAAAGTACTGGTCTGCTGGATTTGTGGCATATCCGTATAGCGGGTACGGTGGATCATGTGACCCTCCGTCTTCATAGCATGTATGCTGGGAGAGTTGGTCCTCCCCTTGAGTGTAGGCATCCTCAACTGATTCCTCTACCGCCCCCATGTAGCTCTGAGGGCCCACTGTGTACTTTTGTTGTGGTCTGCCCCTTCAATGGGCTGGCAGGTAAGTCCTATTGCCCTTTCTCCATGTATTTGGAGGGGCTGTCCTCTGGGTTGAGAATGGTTTGCCCTCATGACAAACTACTTTGAAATCGCCCTTACAGCCACAATTTGAACACTTTTGAGTGAGTGCAAAGCACGCGCCTGTGTGTGGAAAAACCAGCCCGCACCTGCAGCAGAGTCTTTGGGCACTGTATGGATACCGGTAAGGGGTTTGATAAGCAGATGGTGGCCTGTCGCCCTGATTCTTGTTGTTGCATCGCTACACTATCTCCTCTTTTTCCTTTCTCTTTGCAGGGGCATTCTCAATGGATGCCATTTGAGCATCTACCTTCTTAAAAATCCAGGCCATCTGTATGACCTCTTCGATGGGGAGTGGTTCTTTAACAGTAAATTAGTGGAGAGGCACCCTTCAATCACGCGAAGCCTAATTTCCTCATCTTATGGGAACTCAAAGACTTTGCAGTGAGCCGCTTTGTGGCATACCTGCATAATTAACTCATCCACAGTCTCTTGCGCATGTTGCATGCATTGATTGAACACATATCATTCAAAATTGCGGTTGGGTTGGATGACAATCCTATTGATCCATTTATTTATTACATTTGTATAGCATACAGCAGCCCTTGGGCATCGAGGTGCTGTTACTTGAAGGGAACTTAGTTACAGGGAGCGGGCATACGGAGAGCATCAGTTATACATTGAACAGAAATAGAGCAAATATCCATTAGGATACATGTAATATACATATAAGCATGGTGCATTTATGCAAAGAAACACAATTTGCTGGACATTATGGTGTACTTCAGGTGAAGAGCACAGTTTTCATGGCTTTGCGAAAAGTCATGAGGGATGCCTCGCCTCGGAGGGTGGGAGGTAGGGCATTCCAATGTGAAGGTGCTAGGTAGGGTAAGCTAGAGCCACCTGCTCTAGTTCTTCTTACCATAGGCACACAGAGCATGTTGGCGTACAGTGTCCTAATTGGCCTTGTGGAGGTGGAAGGGTGGATCCTTTGTGAGAGGTATTCAGGTGCGGAGAGGTAGATGCACTTGTGGGTCAGTGTCAGGGTTTTGAATAGGATTCTCTCTTTTATTTGCATAATTAGTTTGGCATGGTAGGCTGCCGAGGAGGTGATAGCGCTGACTTGTTTGTTCATGGATAGGTTGGAGTCCAAATGGACTCCAAGGGTTTTGACTGAGTCTGATACTGGGATTTTAATGAAGTCAATAGTGAAGTGGCTAAATTGTGAGTCAATGTTTTTTAATGTGTCAGGGGAACCCACCAGGAGAAGTTCCGTCTTGTCAGAGTTGAAGCATAATCCGTTTGCTGCCATCCAGGCCTGGATGGTGTTGTAGATGTCATTAACCATGGCAGAGTTTGTGTAATTGTTGCTTGTGAGGGTGAGGAGATTCTGGGTATCATCCACGTCGTTTGTGTATGAGATACCCATACCGTCAAGGATGAGAAAGAGTGGGTGAGTAAAGATGTTGTAGAGGGTGGGAGAGAGACAGGAGCCTTGTCGAACTCCACAAAGCATGATGGTGGGTGAGGCGGAGGCCAGGTCAGAGAATACTTGCATGGTTCTGCCTTCTAAGAAGGAGGTGATCCAAGTTGTGGCGTCGGGGGAGAATCTGGCTGTGGTGGAAAGGTGGTGACATAGGACATCGTGGTCTACGAGGTCAAATGATGCAGAGAGGTTGAGGAGTAGGAGTAGGGCTGGTTTGCCTAGGTCTCTGGCATCATCCATCTGATTTTTTAAGTCAAGTAAGGCGGTTTCCGTCCCGTGCCTAGGGCGAAAGCCAGATTGATGTCACCCTAGGAGCTTGTTTTCTTGAATGAAGTGCTATACCTGCAGGTAGGCTGCTTTGTCCAGTATCGTAAGCAAGAAGGGGACAGTGGTGATGGGCCTGTAGTTATTAGGGGTGGTAGGGTCGAAAGTGTTTTTTTTTTCTTAGAGAAGGGGTGGACCTAGGCTTCCTTGAGGCAGGGGGAGACTTTTGCAGTGGCAAATGTGACGTTGACGAAAGCGGTAAGGAATGGTGCAAGGGTCTTGGCACAGTCTTTAATAATAGAGGCAGGGCAGGAGTCATCCTTACAGTTGGACAGTTTGAGGGTCCTCATGAGGTTGATTATGTCTTGTTCCTGTATGGCTTTGAATGAGAAAAGGTGGGAGGAGTCAGGGGGAGAGAAAGAGGTGGGGTGGTGGTGGTGGTGGGGAGCAGGTGCTTAATTGACTGGATTTTAGTTTGGAGTGTGCTAAGTTTGTTGCGCATGGCTTTCTGAATTCCGTCACATCATGCCTCATTTTTCATGAAGTTTAGGGGGGCGGGCCTGGGGTCTCTAATTCTCTGAAGATAAAGATGATTTCTTTGGTATTGGAGTTGGCATCAGAGATTCTGGATTCGAAAGATTTAGCTTCGGCAAGGATGATTGCCTTCTTGTACTCTTTAGAGTGGGCTTTGAAGGCAAGTTTGTCTTTATCCGAGTGGGAGGTTTGCCATCCTGTGAGGGCTGTCCATGCCTCAACTAGGTGCTCATAGGTGTACCTTTGTCCTTCGGGGATAGTGTTTATGGTGGCTTTGATCTCTTTACTACAAGATTGTTGAAAATGTCAATTAACATGGGGGATTTGTCCTCTCCTGCGGCTTTGACAAAGTCCTGGAACTCTTCAACCCATTCTAGCCATCTTGGGCCTTTGTCATTAGGAGGCGTAATGTTGAAAGGGAGTGGCCTCCATAGGAAAGCCAGCCTGGACCTGGCAGCCTCTGCGGCCTGCACCTCATGATTCATGCTGGGTATATTGGGAGATTAAACAGAACACCAGTTGCAACCTTGTTCTGTGCTCCTCTGTGAGCATGCCTTGCAATTTGCCTTTGGAAGTGAGGAAAAGAAGATATCCCCCACCTTGGGGTGGAGTCAAGACCATGTGTGTCTGGTTGGTGGGCTGCACGCTCAAATGATTGTAGCTGGAGCACATAACCACTGTACACACCAGGTCATTGTGGGGGGCCTGCAGGTTCACCAGTACTACAGCAATGTGTGCTACAGCCAAGGGGTAAAGCAGTCCGCCCCTCCTCGGACAATGCTTCTCCTGGGCACAGTGAGGGACAGGATCTGTGCCACGGTGGGATCACCGTCACTCTGTTGGCAGGATTGCCAATGCGTGCGGAGAAGGGCGTGATCGCCCTCAAGACTTGTGCACCCAGTGAGATTGGCAGAGCAGCAAGGACAGGCAGGCAGTGGGATCACCCCGCCTCCTGGACGGTGAATCCAGCGGAAAGCTGGAGTTCACAGCACCACAGGATCTTGAGTGCTTCAGTCTTGGGTGGGCGCACACCGGTGTGCTGCACACATGGATGTCGGTCTTCGAAAGGACGTGTCGGAATGGGCTCGGATTAGCAGATTTCACTGGCCTCGTCGCCAGCTGATTCCAGAATGACTGGGCCTAACTTGACTGCTCTCCATAACTTTATGAACAGAACTGAGTAAATACAGGTCTCTCTCTCTCTCTCTCTCTCTCTCTCTCTCTCTCTCTCTCTCTCTCTCTCTCTCTCTCTCTCTCTCTCTCTCTCTCTCTCTCTCTCTCTCTCTCTCTCTCTCTCTCTCTCTCTCTCTCTCTCTCTCTCTCTTTCCATGATAACCTGTTCAGTGGTTTTGAACCACTTTTAGAGTTTGCAGCCATCTGCTTTCTGCTCACTGTACCTTTCACAGATGGGAAATAACCATTTGCATATCAGTCTTTGTCCCGCCCACCCTGTGGGTTTCTCTTCTTCCTCCTCCTCCAACCCACGTGTCTCATTCCCTACATCACTATGCCTTAAGTGCACAGTGACACATCCCCCCTTAACAATTCACATTTGTGTGTGTTGGCCTTTGCGCCGGGAAAGAAACCATTTATGATACTGATGCACCATCTTGGATTAGACTGCCAGCATGTGGATGGAAACTGTCACCGCAGGCTGTCCAGGGTAAAAATAAAAACTATGCTTTTTTATATAACGCTTTTTTGTGCCGGACATCAGCCTCTAAGCACTGAAGTGGGTATCAAACTCGTACTGCTCAGTGCTGCCTTGTTTCCAAGATGAGCGCATTGCAGATTCATTGTGTGTCTAGTGGTAGGGAACAGGTATTTGTGCTCAATGGGAGAATCGCCTAATGGTGAGTAGCATAAAAGCATTTTCATTTGTGCTGCCATTTCACCTGCAGGGTCTCTCTGGACTTCAGCCTCAGGGAAATGAATGCAGAGACTATCCTTGCAGCAAACGTGCTGTGCGACTTTTAAAAGTAAGCAGTATTTGTCTTTGGTATTGGAGACAACTCTCTGCACAGTGGCCTCGAGGACATCTGGTGTGCTCTGTATGTCGGAGTAGACTCAAAGCATGAGTGCTGCAAGATTATCAAGTGTGCCCGTGGTGCCTGAGTGGGCTCGCAGAACGAGTGCCAGAGGGAAATGCAGTGTGCCACGAGTGTTCAAGTGGGTGCAAGAGGAACAAGCAATGTGTCTCTGACACCCAAGCATGCTTGTCAAGTGAGTGCTCGTGAAAAATTGAATGTGCCTCCGATGCCTGGGAGCATGTTCACTACCCACTTCAAAGGGATTTACTCACTGCATGGATTCTGAGGTTCGCCATGTTCAGTGCTTTTAAAGGGGCACTATTTATAACCTTCCCTGCTCCAGGATTACATCAGACAGTCCAGTTTGCAAAGTGGGACAGCCTTTCATTACTGGTTGCACATTGAGATTCTTGGAGGTGGAGCTGTCATCTTTAGGTCGACCTGGGATGTGTGTTCCGATCGCACTGGGCATTCATAGGACATGGGCAAAAATGTCACCTGCTATATATGGTTAGACAGGGACAGAATACGATAGGTATTTGTCAAGTATGGAACCAATCCAACTGAATCTTTTTGGATCTTATGTCCTTTATGTTATGCCCAGATGTTTATCTATGTGCTTGTTGAACATAACTGAAGACAAATGTTTTATTATGCCTGTAACCAAGTGATGCGCCCGGTTGCCCTTCGGCCTGGTGCACTTTATAAATAAAATAAATACTAAATACTAAATACTAAATGGAGAGGTTGACGCAGAATTATTGATGAACAGCTTCGGACCAAATGCATTTTGCATAGGTGCTTATAGAATGTATATACTGCCCGTGAATTTGGGAACTACGTTGGGTCTCTCTATTTTCAAATGACACATTAGAGACGTTACATCATATATCTGTGTACATGTAGAGGGGTTGTGTTAAACTGTGAGTTATCATGGTTAATCATGCATTTATGAATTGAATATGGCAAGACTGCCTTTTTAGATGTGGAGTGGTATGAATTAATGGTCTTCGCGATAGAAAGTAATCAAAGGAATAATACAGATTGTTTTATATAATGTTCATGTGTGCCGGTTGTTAAGATTTAATCAGCAATTGAAGTCATAGTTAAGCCAAAAAAGAGGCCGACCACTATAAATAAATTGCATTTAAAAATGCTTTTGAATGGCTCACTCTGGGGAACCCCTATTGTGTATATCTTTAGGTAGACAGCATCTTTAGCTCACACATGGGATGTCTTCTGCCTTAAAGGCTGAGATGAAGTGTGGGTGTACAGTTGATCCTCCCCACCCCACACTTATTTGGGGAGGTATTGAGCCCCCTCTGTCACCCCACTAGAAGTCTGTATTGTTCAAAAGGAGAGTCCCTCAAAGGTACTACTGTTCTGCCTTTTCTCGTGTATGAGGTTGCTGATGGTACTCTTGTTCAGAGAGGAATTGCCATAGCATTTCGGTGCTGGACTGCCCTTGTGGGCGGGACAAAGACTGATATGCAAATGGATATTTCCCATCTGTGAAGGTACAGTGAGCAAAAAGCAATGGCTGCGAACCCTCAATGTGGTTAATAACCACTGAACAGGTTATCATGCCTTGTTCTTTCGAGAGAGGGGCGCCTGCTACCTTTTTTGCCTTTTCTCTTTTGGTTCTACATTTCCCGTAGGAACTCTGTGTAGATATGTCATGTATGTTAGCATGTTAGGTGGTGGTGCACAAGCTATGGTAGGGGTTTTGCTATTTGGCACTGCACCTCTGATGTCTCTTTAACCAAAGTTTTTTCACTGAATTTGAAGGGATATTTGTTCAGATAAATTTAACCATAACATGCTTTTGACCAGATATGTTTTGCTGAGTTAGTTGAGCTGTTTAATGATTAGTATTAATAAACCTACTATGCCCGCATGCCACCCAATGCATCCACGCGGCATGCTCTATAATCCTCCTTAGAGGACATGATGCCCAGGCATTAGGTAGTCACTTGCTCCGAAAAGAGCCCCAATGTAGCCAATGGTTATGACTAACTGTTGCATTCACTTGGCGTAGCCTATGGCCATGCCCACTGGCCACCATTACCGGAGAAGGTCGAGAGTCGTAACCCAGGCACATCAAACCACCGGAAGTGGACACTCGGCATGGCCATTGGGCATTGCATTTTCCATCCACAGTCCTCCTCTAGCCATCCAGAACCACGTTATCACCCGAAAATATGAGAAACTAGGTATTGTCTAATGACCATGGCAGGCCCACAAAATTACACTAGACCATATTCAGCCATGCTCGGGAACCGCAAGCTATCTGAAGTGGTCACTACGCATGACCTAATGGCATGCCCAGTGGCTGCTTTGCCCAGGGTATGGCCAAGCACAAGCCAACATTTGTGGCCACTGGGAGCAGAACATTGCCTTTGGTCTTGCCCAGGAAGCCCACAAGCAAACCAAAGTGGTCACTGGGCAAAGCCTGAGACCAGGCCCAATTGATTCTTTTAACAAGCCACTGCAATTGCTTTGCTCCATGGACCCCCATGCCACACACTTTTCAAACATGACACATAGTTTTGCCTTTAGCATAACCCAGAACACTGACAATCCACACACAGTAACCACTTTGGTCCAGGCACAGGCACAGCTTTCAACCATGCCCCAGCATCACAAAGCAACATGCTTTACTGACTTTGCCCAGAGCATTGCATTCGGTCATGCACCCACACTACAGTGCCCTGTGTGCACATAAGAAACCGACTATGGCAACTGTTGTTCCACAGGCTACCAATTCCCCACAGAGTCATTGGGCCTCATTACGAGGTTGGTGCTAGTCATGACGCTATTAGCACCATGGGCCTCATTACAAGTAGTGCGGTAAGGGTTTACCGGTACCGGTAAGGGCACCGGTACCGGTAAACCCTTACCGCCTTACTACAAGGTCCCTTTGCGGGTTGGTACTTTAACGCCTGCTGTCTAGCAGGCGTTAAAAACCAACCCGCAAAGGGACCAGGGTGCTAATTACGGTACCGCAATTTGCGGGACAGTAATTAGCGCCTTCCCCATTCCCATAGAGCCCTATGGAGCAAAAATGGGAATGGGGAAGGTCAATGGGGGAAGGGGGAATTACCGCCCCGCCAACCTTGCAATAGGGCGGTAATTCCCCTTTCCTCCAAGGTGGTGCCGGTATTTTACCGGCATGGACCAAGGTGCTAATAGCACCTTGGTCATCCGCCTACCGTGTAATGAGGCCCCATGACTAGCACCAATACCGGTACCGAGTCCGCCCTCGTTCAATGGGGACTTAGCGGTCCAGTCCGACCTTGGCGGGACCGGTAAGTCCCCATTGTAAAAGCCATTCCCCATTCCCATTTGAGCCCCCATAGGGCTCAATCGGAAGGGGGAAAGTGTCAATAATGGTACCGCAAATGGCGGTACTGTTATTGACTCCGGTATCCCTTAACGGGTTCCGTCCATAACGCCTGGTAAAACCAGGCATTAAGGGAGGACCCGCTAAGTGACCTCGGAATAGGGCACAAAGGGATTACCGGCACAGGTGTCATTACCGGTGCCCGGTATCCCTTTGCGCCCACCTCAGAATGAGTTCCATTCAGTCTCCCGAAGACACCAAAGGGCATTATTGATGTATTTGCATTTATGTATTTATTTTGTGGTTTAGTAGAAATTTGAACTTTTCACACATTTTGTTACATCCAACAATTGTTTAAGACCAATTATTCATTATCACATTTTAAAAGACATCCTAAAATTTGATCCTAAAATACAGTCTCAATTTCAAATACTTATACAATTTCAAATTTAAATCTAAGAAACATTAAAACAATTGCACCTAGCAAAAAATAAAAATAAAATGAATACAAACATACCTTCCTATTTGGCTTAAAACCTATTTAAGACAACATCCAGAAGTTGTAAGAGCTTTATACAGGGACATTCATTTGTATTCATAATTCTAGGCCATAAGTCCTCCTCTAATATACTAGGATGCAACTCAGTTATTCTCAAACACAGTGTGCGCAATTTCGGACAATGCACACACGTGTTTTAACGTTTCTTCCGCTAGGGCACAATATCAACACAATCTTTCCCCCCCTCACGATCTTACTCCAAAGGGCATTGTCTTTACCTGTGCCCTGGGAATGCCCACAGGAGACTTCGATGGGCTACCTGCTACCACTAACATGCAGATCTGATCTGTGAGTTGGAGCTGGGTGCAAGGTTCAAATCCAGTTTAGGCAGTATTCAAACACGTTGGGGTCTCCTCACACTAGGGAGGGAAATGCATGATCAATGAGGTGCAATATAGCAAAAGAAAATCTGTTTTTGCAGGACCCACGAACCGGATACATGGGCCACACTTTTTTCTTCTTCTTGCCTTTGTTGCTGTAGGTGAGAGTCAACTGTACCATGTTAGGAAATGTGTTTGCATGTGGTTTCGGATCTCTATAACTATTCTACACACAGTAACCGTTCTAGCAAAATGTGGATTTGACTGTATATTTTCTTTAGAAAGTTTTGTTCAATAGAACAATTGGGATTTCCCTTCTGTACATGGATCATGACCTTACTACTCCGTTTAGTGGTCGTTTACCTTACCACTCGCTTGGAGAATGTTTGGGCCCTGCGTGACGTCACCTCAAAGAATAGGCCCATAAAAAACGATGTGAGGCGAGACCCTGCACTCATGCAGCGTAGAGAGTGCCAATTAGAGCTAACTGTAGTCAGTGGTGTCGCAAGGAATCAAATTTAGGAGGGACACAGAGGGGGCCACAGACAAAAGTAGGGGGGCGCCTATAAAAGGACAATGTGTGACGTCAGGAGCACTCCTGCAGAGAATCTTTTATGCACACTAACTACCACACCACTTGTGTGCACCTCCCCTCCCATGAGGAGTTTAGTGAATGACGCTAAACCATTCATTCACAAATCACCCATCATTCACCGTTTTGTGTGCTACATTCTGATTGGAGGGGCTGCTCTTGGGTGCTGGGCGACTTAACAACTCTTCGTTGTTGTGCAGCAACATTGATTGCAGCCCTGTGTGTGTGTGCTGTGTTGGCGGACACAGCACTGCAGAGGAAGTAGCCCAGCAGAGGAGCAGGGGCACAAGGGGTGCCCAGGATTTCAGAGGAGGGGCCCGGGCCCCCTCCAGCCCCCCTAGCGACGCCGAAGATTCTTAGTATGTATTCTGCTGTTGTCACCTCGTCACTCAACTCCTGCTTCCAATAAGCCGTTTTGAAAAACCCCAGCTCACATTGTATTGTTGCACACATCTGCCCTCTCAGTTGGCTCAACTTCTGCAGGTGTTGTGAAGGTGAATCGTGTTCCCGTCTGCACAGTCCCGCTCTGACCTGCCTACGCGACATCATTACCAGGCTCTCTCTCTTCATAACGGATCAGCCTCTCGCTGGGTTTCATTGGCTTCTGCTCCTGCTGACCTCGGTCGGCGATGCGCTCTCCCACATCCTGAAGGCTTCATCCGTCAGCCGGTGGCACTGGCACCGTCTGCTGCTGAGATTAAACGGGAAAATGAGCACAGCCACCCAGGGGCAAGCGGCCTATTGCTGGACGCTACTTTGAGTATGTGTGTGCTTTGAACAAAATAATTGTGGGCATGACCGGACAGAAAGAGGAACCTCGCCTGCTATTGTATGTTGATGGAGAGCAAAGACACAGAAACTCAGATTTAACATGAAAAGTAAACAATAAACCAAAGGTTTTTTTTTTTTTAAAGAAAAATATTGCAATGGTGTGCAATGTCGTGTGTAAGTGCATTTACCAATATTACACAATGACCTTCCTCTCTTGCTGTCCTATACAGCTTGCTAAAGAATCTGTTAGCCCTTTTCTCCTTGTCTATTTAATGTAATGTACAGTGGTAATGTGTTGCCCTCTTCTGCCAATAATGTTGGCCCCTGTGCACACGGCTCTGTAAGAAAGGGGGCTCTGTGTCTTATTTTCACTTTTTGTAGGTGACCTAACAAAAAGACAGGTTTTTTGGCAGTTTTTTGGGCGATTTTCGGTGGTTTATAAAATGCAATAAGACTATGTTGCTTCCCCCAACCAGCCCCCAGAACCCTCATCCTCGCCTGCCGTATTTATATGAAATTAGGGGTTTCATCCCCTGAACTCCCCTCCCTGAGCCCCCATCTCTCCCTCCTCATCCAAGACTCCCGAAAACAAGACACACAACACACACACACACAGATACACACGCACACACATGCACTTATCCGTTCTCCCACAACGCCGATTCTGGGTCCTGGTCATCCTGTCAGCCCCTGCGTGCACATGTGTGCCGGAGGGGCATGAGAGATGGATTTAGAAAGACTGCTCTGTGCAAGCAGCGGTCTTTCTAAATCAGTCTTTTGATATAATCTTTTTTTTTTTAAATTTTTATATCTATTAGGACCAAGAAAGGAGGGCAGGGTATGTAAGTCGGATAGCAGTAAGGCGGATGCATAAAGCTTTGGTGTTGATGAATGCAGGGCAGAGGTACCCATTACCTGTGTGCCAATGTGAACATCTCTAAATTGTTTGTGGTTGGTACCGACTGGTCAGGATAGCCGTATGGGCATCCCACGGATTGTGGAATGCAAAAATGAACAGCATGGTTGATAGAAGATGGGTCGAGTCTAAATCTGTTAAGTACACTAGACCTATGAAGTCACCTGTAGGAGTATGGGGGTGGGAGGGTGACCAATTTTATTAGTGAGGATTTAATTGAGGGATGAGGGTAGTGGCAGTGGGGGCATGGTTGTCCCTTCCTTACTCTTGGTGGTAGATTTCACTGATATTAAAGGTGCAGAGCAGTGCCACGCAGCAGAGATTCCATGAGCCAGCTTAGTTTCCCGCTGATAGTAGTTCCAAGAGTTTAGAAATAATGCTTGTTGTGAATCAACACAAAAGTTTCTGGTGCACAGTTTTTAGTTGGTTCCTATTGTTTTCCATTTCTTTCAAAGTGGTCAGTTCCTTATCTGTTTACTGAGAGTCAGGTGGTTATACTCCAGGCAGAGTGGTTTGGGAAGGGTGTTCCACAGTGTTGTGGCTAGATCTGAAAAGAGGATCATCCTTGCTGTTTATTGTAGAATTTAGTTAGTAGCATAAGTGTAGCCATTGCTGGATGTAAGTGCTCTGTAGGGCGTGTAGTGTTGAAACTTACTTCTGAAGGAGGAAGGGCCCCTTCCATGGTATGAATGATGGGCTATGCACCAGGTTTCAAAATGCACCTTTTTTGATGGCTAGCCTTTGGATAGTATGAAATGCTATGTTCAAATCACTTAATTCTGAAACGTATTCTTGCCACTGCATTTTGAACTCTTTTGGACTTTCCTCATTAGACAATGTGCTAGTACGAGATAGAAGTTGTTTGCATAGTCTAGTTTGCAGAGTATTAGAGACATTGGGCCTCATTACGACCCTGGCGGTAGAGTGATAATGCGCTGGTAGTGCTGCCGGTGCCGTTATCACTCTACCGCCGCATTACGAGTTCTGCTTGCTGGGCCTCCCTGTACGCCTGGTCAGACCAGATTTGCAGAGCGGCACCCACTAGCAGAACAGGATGTTAGCAACGGTCCTGTAATTAACGGGACCCTAGTTACCATCCTCCCCATTCCCATTGGGCCCTACGTGGGCTCAAATGGGAATGGGGACGTACCGGGTAACGGTCCAGCGAATGGGAATTACCAGGCCCGCAAAGGTCAGAATGGCCTGGTAATTCCCATTTTTCAGGACCCAGACCCGAGTTTGGGGGTAGCCATGCCGGTAAAAACGGGATGGCTACCTCCAAACTCGTAATGAGGCTCATTATGGCCATGGCCTTGTGGGTGAATGTTATGTAAGGTAAGATGTGGCGTAGTATGCGCTGCTGGGAGAAACAGCTTCTGACAATGTCTTTGACCTTTGGATCAAGTGAGAAGATGCAGTCTATTATGACTGCAAGATTTCTTACCATGGTTGATGGGTTTGGACATGGTCCCATCTCGTCATGGGATTATGGTGGAGTTAAAACCTTTAGGATTACTGAGCATCAGCTGTGTTTTGCTAGGGTTTAGGTTAAGCCTGCTGTCATCCACACATCCATCTGTGCAAGGCAGTTTTTAATGTCCAGGGAGTTTGGTGATGAGCTGTTCACAATTTTGTAGATTATTTGTGTGCCATCCACGTAGTTGTAACAGGAGAAACCAGATTTATTGATGATGTCAAGTAGGGGTGTCATGTAGATGATGAAAAGTAGAAGTGAGAGCGAGAATCCTTGGGCTACTCCACAGGTTAGTGGGCAAGGCCAGGAGTTGTAGGGGCCCACGATTGGGTTTCTGTTATACATGTGAGGAAGGAAGTGATCAAGTGTAGAGCTAATTCTTTAATACCAACATCTATGCTAAAGGCCCAGGCAGTCACTGTTTTTATCAGGTATTTATCAATAGATTGTTTGTACATGGGTTTGCCACAGAGAACAAAAGCACAACCAATAGCGCCTCAATAATGCTAGTAAATGAAACCGACATGACATGGAACACAAATTCACAGCATTGTATTTGATAGTTTCGAACTCATGTTTGGTAACAGTGTTTCCACTAGCCTCAAAGCTAGAACTTCTCAAATACAATGTTAGTATAAATGATGGAAAATTGATGTCCTTAGCATATACTTACATACTGCGTTCACTTAAAAAAAGGATGAAAGACAGTAGACGAATATGCTTCTGAGTTTTAAGAACACAGTGTTCTGGTTTACAATGGTATATATCCTGCAGAAGATACCAGTTCCACCCCCTGACCTGGGATTCAAGGTGATTGAAGATTAAGTGCAGAAAACCATGTGACAAGACACACATCCATGCATGCTAATCAATCGTCTACATAAACCATAGTGGGGAGAGAGTTTTAGGGGACTTGGTTTGCCAGATGGCTTGCTACTAAGTGACACAGTGGTGACATGTTTTGGCCTCGGTGCCAACACTGCTCTTGATAGATCATTGGTGAAATTGCAATGGGGGAACCAGTTAACTGCAGCAAGCTTCTACCTCTGGTGGAACACTTATTCTAAGCAGAAGGTCACTCCATAAGTAGAGAGACAGCTGGGGAAGGGAGACGCGTTTTGGGCACTTCTGAATAGGATTGCACAATGGGATGCTCTCCATAAGACACGGCGCATGACGGCAAGAAGGACCACACCAGTGAGATGAGGGGTTGCTGTGTATGAGGGGGGCAAGTGCAGGAGTGAGTGGAGTTTGGGAAGGCAGCATGATGAGCCGGTGATGGTAAAGGGAGGAACCACCGGCTCCAGATGAAGGAACAAGCAGTTTTATCAGAAGAGGATGGGTCTGAGAGGATTCACAAGTCAGTGGAGTAGAGGTGACAATTATGGATGAGTGAGGAAAGTGTGGATCCGGCCTATCAAAGCACCTCGTTTGCTGTGGTAGGACAGGCCTGCCGATGTAAAACAAGCTATGGAGAAGCTGAGATGGAGTACGACTGCCGAGTACAGGTGTGCCAACAGTTTGCCATGGAACCATCACAGCCAAAGGCTCACAAATTAATGTATCTCATAGGAAGTGAGACAAGTAAAGTTCAAACAAATATAATGGTTTCTGTAATTAAAAATGACAACCTGACAATGTCACAAAATCAGCAACTGCATTGTCTTCGAGAATAATTTCCCACCCTGGTGGTCTTTAAAAGTATCCCTCCTTTGCAATGCAGGGTATCTGACCCCACAAGCAGTCTGGGATTACTCCACTTTTAAAAAACATATTTTGTGTTGGACCCAAATGTTCCCGAATATTACTGGCCAATCACAAATCACCCCTTTTTAGACACAATTATGGATCATGTCATTATTTTGCAACGGTTACCTGTAATTTTACCAACACTTTTTTTAATGGCGTTTATATCGAAGAGAATCCATCGAGAAAAAAAACACTGATTTGTTAGTACTGATCATGCGCCACCTTCTGAGTAGCCTTTGAGACCCTGAAGCACTAAGTTATTCTTGACCAATTTCCATCATGTGGCAGAGTTTTGAGGTCTACATTGAGATGGTTTTCATCTTTAACTGGTCGGTTTATTTCCCTCTCCCTGAATGATATCTGTAGACAGTGAAGCAATGATTTATGTGGATATCAGATCCATTCATGTGTAACACAGGCATGTATAATGTGCAGAGATTCCGTGACTGATCACCTCTGTATTCCTCTGTGAAAATCTCGCTCCATGGACCCTAAAACACAGACCACAAAAGATGTCTTATGTTTCCCTGTTATAGAGAATGCCCAGTGTATCTTTATTTTTTCTCAAATTTAATTTTCACGCAATATTCTAGATAGTTCCAGTGGTAACAGATCACCTTGCTCCAGCTGATAACAACTGGATAATCACAGACATATGCTGCCTCCTCACCCAAGCCATGTGGCATTGAGAGCAGTGGATTATCAACTGTTCCCAAAGTCATTATGTTGAACATTGAATCCTAGTAGCACTTCTTAACAGTCTTTGAGTTGTTGTCATAACCCTCTAATCTTTCCAGCAGATGTTACTGCTATCTGCACGGATGCTTGCCTTCTATTTAAGCACTTCTGCAATGTCACTGGTATACAGGTAGGAGAGGAAGCACAGGGTTGCTGATCATTGTGGCACACCACTGGCCTCCCTGCCCCTGCATTCCATTAAGCGGATCATTTTGAAACCTTTGCATCAATCAGAAAGCGACTCATTCAGACAGCTCTCTTGTGATCAACACCAAGGTTACCTAGCTTCTGTTACTCTTCTATAATCTAAGTCCCCAGTCATCTATTCAAATTATGTGGCTTCCTTTTAGAAACATAGTGGTCCAGAGATTCATTTTAGAAAGTAGCTGCTCGGCTCATTATTCTATCTGCTAATTTTGATTCATCCTATCAAATCACAGATGCGTTTTGTTCAATGACTTCAATGTCACTGTCCCTAATGTTCGGCATGTTAATTGTCTCCTTATTTCCAACGATATGCCACTAGGCCTTGTCTCGATTATTCCCTGTTCCAGAATAAGGGACCCCAATATGATGGAATAAAAGACTGTGGGCCTCATTAGGACCCAGGCGGTAAGGGGTTTACGGCGGCGTAAACAGCGCCGACCCTTACCGCCTGATTCCGAGGTCCCTTAGCGCCATGGCGGATTTAACACCTGCTTTTAGCAGGTGTTAAAATCCATGGCGCTAAGGGACCAGGTTGTTAATTACGCCACCGTAATTTACTGTGGCGTAATTAACGCCTTCCCCACTCCCATTATGCCCTATGGGGCAAAAATGGGAATGGGGAAGGGTAAATGGGGATTGGGGACTTACCACCCCGCCAACCTCGGAAAGGGGCGGTAAGTCCGCCAACCACCATGGCGTAAACGTAGTTTACGCCATGGTGGTAAAGGTACGACCCAGGCGGTAACTTACCACCTGGGTCGTAATGAGGCCCTGTATCTTCTTTTCCTGAGACACAGGGACAAGGCTATCTTCAGTTCCACACCTCATTGCAGAGGTAATTTTCCCTGCAACGCCTGTTTTTCCTCATCAGTGCAATACCCTTTGATCAGAAACTACAGATGTCCATTAAGCAAATAGAGATGATTCCAAAAGCATTGGTTGCTGCCCTTCACTCTGCCCTTTTCCTCTGTGGATTCAGTCAATCATGGTGCTCCAAAATACAGCAGCAGCGAGCGCAGAAGTGAGACGTCTGCTCATAGATCTGAAGATTACTCGTATGACAAAGGGTTTGACGTTGATTTGTAGATTCCTGGTGATTGTACTCAATTAAGGGTGTGGCTGCTATCTACCCCAGGTGTATGGAAGGTTGCCAGGATAGGGCTGGTCCTCCAACTCACTTTGAAGCCTGTGAGAAATGTGTGGTAATCAATGGGTAGCTCTGTGAGGGACTTGAAGGCTCTCTTGTGGTCTGTGGGGGGTCATGTTTGGGCTGTCAGATGGTCTGGTTGAGCGAAATATGGGATTAAGGGACTAAGCAAGGGTATTTTGGGCACTGGGAGAGCATCTGGAAAGTGCTGCATGAATGACTGATTGGACGTATTTTCAGCCAACTGTCTGATGGATTCTTAGACATTGTGTGGCGGTTGTTAGACTAAGTGCAAGCCACTTCAAAACACTGGTTGAGAGTGAATCTGAGAGTGAAAAGGAGACCAGGAAAGAGATGGATCTTACAGGGTGGGAAAGTGATGTTATGTCATGCCACTTGCAGTTAGAGGTCTGTTTCTACCATTAGACTAATTCAACTGAAAACAGAGAAGAAAGAAACAAGAGGTTATGTTATGTGAATTTATACACCACTGATGTCCCAAAAGCTTTAAAGTGCCGGAAGAGGTAAGAATAGCCTGCTGAGAATAAATATCGCACAAATTAATCCATAAAATTGTTATCCAAAGTAAATCCACACAAAATAAGTATTTTTTCTTTTCTTAAATGGGCAGCATTTGAAGTTAGAGGCTGCAGTAGTTTCAAATGTGGGCTCCCTCTACTGAGAAAGTTCTACCCCTCAAGCAGAAGTTAAGTTACTTCCTGGCTTCGCCAATGTGTGGGCATAAGAAGTCTTCAAATGAATAGTATGAGAATATGGCGGACAAAAGATTGTCAGGTATGCTGATCAGGCAGAAAAAAAGACACTTATGCATAAGTACATCAACCCTGAAGTTGATTCGACCCTAAAGTGGGAGCCGGTGAAATCTGCATAACGTTGGGGAAATGTGACATGACTGTAGAATATTAGCTACAAAATAAGCTTTAGGTTGGAAGTATTTGTAGTCTCATTGTACGTTTTTGTGTGCAACCGATGAATAAGGCATGCAATAATCAATTTCCACTTCTATGAATGTTCTACCAATATCGCCAAGATGGAGTTCAGAATCAGAATGCTTAAAGGTTCTAAAAGGTTGGATATAATATGATGTGAAGCTTATAAGGTAGGTGATATGAGAGGGCATGTCCTGGTCGGGTCATAGAAAAACTGCTATTTTGATCTGGTGGCAGACCCTTCTTCTGTTTTTAGCTATGTCATTACTGGAAATCTCATTTTCAGGCCATTTAAACTTAACCAGTTGTGGTCCAGCCATTTGTTGAAGGTAGCTAAGATGTGATTTAGTTTTATAATGTCCTCTGTGAGATTTCTTGACACAACATAGTACAGATACATAACATCCACAAAGCATTGACATCTAATATTAACTTTGCCCCCGAGACTTTGCAGTGAGCTTAGATAAATAATAAAAAGCAAAGGGGTAACTGAGGACTGCTAAAAACCAAAGGATGATTAACATAGGTGATATTTTTGAGGGAGAGACAAATAAACTGACCCGTTAAAGCTGAAAACCACCTCAATGTAGACCTCAACAATCTGGCTCATGATGGAAATTGGTCAAGAATAATGTAGTGCTCAGGGTCTCAAAGTCCGCTCAGAGGCGGAGCATGATCAATACTGCTTACTGGGGATCATCAGTACTCTAGGATAAGTTCTCATGGACATCCACAAGAGCTAGTTCCAAACTGCAGTGTGGACGCGCCCCCGTAGCGCGACCCCTGTGGCTGTCTGTCACTTAGAAAACTGTGGCAGTCTACACATTCTTGCAGTTGCAAAATAATAACATGATCCATAATGTCTAAATTTGAGTGCAACAAAAAAAAAAAAGTGTTAAAGGTGGAGTAATCCAAGCCTTCTTCAGGGCTCAAATAGCATGCATTGCAATGGAGGGTTACTAATAAAGGACACCAGGGTGGAAAATCAATCTAGAACACAATCTTTAAGAATAATTGTCTGACAAGGGCTTTCAAGACATTACATAATTGTCATGTCTTATGTTGTAGTTCAAAGTTCATCTGTGAATACATGGGGTAACATGATGTTGTATACTAAAAGCTGCTTGCATGCCAACCTTAGCTCCCATATTTTCTTTTAAAGTTCAGAGTGTGAAATTAAAAAAGGGGCATGCGAGGTAAGGAGAAATGTGCTGCAGGGAGGGAATTTTTGGGAATTTTTTCAATGAACAGACAATCCACAATATCATCTAAATAAGGGGAATTTGTGGTTGCCCAGTAATGTGATGAAATATTCAGGTCCGAGTGAGTACCTTTCTTAGAAGTGGAGTAATCCAAGGGGTCTTGAGGGGTCAGGTACTACGCCTTGCACATGAGATTTGCCCAAAAAGGTCACCAGGCTGGACATTATTCTTCAAGACAATCTGTAAAAAATAAAGGCTGGACAAGAAGTTTAATATTTATGTGTGCTGTTATAATTCAAAGTTCATTAATGAATAAACGAGGGAACTCGATGTTGTACCATTATTTATTTAGCACCATCAGCTCCCACCATTTGCTCTAGAGTTCTGATAGGAGGGGAATGAAAAGGGGACTCGTGAGGTCTATATAGAAGGGAATACTAAAGAGAAACATGGGCTAGAGGAAAGAGAGCGGGCACACAAGATGGTGGTTCTGTGCTAAGTGTGCTTATATTAATTTTGCAATCCTTAGTTGTATTCAATGCAATGAGGGGATACAGAAGTTGAGTGGCTCACCCCCATCATTCTACTCATCACCTGCACTTCCTTATAAGGAATGCACCTCTCACCATCATGTAATACACCCCTCCAGGACACAGATTGCCTATACCGTACCCTATTTTATGAAGATACACATAGACAGATAAACATAGGCAGATATGGGCCTCATTACGAGTCTGCAGGCAACCCACCAGTGCTACCTACCCGCCTATGCTAAGACTCGCCTTACCGTTACCGGTGCCTGATATCCCAGTGTTACTGGGATATTACGGGTGCTGGCAAAGGCAGTAGGATCCCATCCCATGGAGTCGCACAGGACTCCATGGGATGGGAACTACTTAATCACAGATGCTGCAGTCTTTACTCTGAAAGTAGGGGCCCGAACCCCTGACATGTCGGGCCTGCCGGTAGTTCACTGCCCCTGTCAGGTGACTCAGAGTAAGCCGGACCGGGAAAAATGGCAGTCCCGATAGTACCTGAAGTTTTGCCAGCATTTTTCCCAGACCGTCTTACTCGTAATGGCCTTTATGGGAACAGTAGGACATATGGGCCTCATTACAAGGTTGGAGGTAGCCATGGTGCTATTAGCACCATGGCTACCCCCTTACCGCATTCCGGGTCCGGGTTCTTGAAATAGGGACTTACCGGGTCATTACAACCTTGGAGGACCCAGTAAGTCCCCATTCCGAGAACCATTCCCCATTCCCATTCGAGCCCCCATAGGGCTCATTGGGAATGGGGATGGCGCTTATAACGGGCCCGGTAATAGCGGACCCGTTATTAGCTCCCTCGTCCCTTAGCGGCTCCCGCTAAGGGCGCCTGGTAAAAACAGACGCCCATAGCGGGACCCGCTAAGGCACCTCGGAATATGGAGGTAAGGGATTAATGGCACCGGCACCCTTACCAGTGCCGATAATCCCTTACCTCCAACCTCGTAATGAGGCCCATAGATTGTATAACATGTGAACTGTCTTTAGGCTTCACAAGGATATTATGAAAATACTCAAAGGGCCAGCCTGCCAAATTTTTTTTTTTTGGGCTGAAGTGGCTCTCACCTGTGCCCTTTTCAACAATAGCATTGGCCACGTGAACTTAAATTGCACCATTTTCAAAGCAGTTTCTCAAGCAATGCACTCCCAGGTGCTATTAAAATAGCTCATAGTGAAAGATCACAAATTGTCATTAGTGGATGTAGGCCACTCTTCCTTCACACTAAGGCTATTTTTCACACTTTTCCGATCCTGGCTGTTTTATATGCTCGATAAAAGTAACATTAAACCTGTGATAATACGCAAAGCTTAGTGGATAATTGTTGCAAAGAAAACCAATCATTAAATGTTTCCGAAGGCACTCCTAAAGTGATTCCAGACTGGCAAAATGCAGTCGATTTTGAATAATATTAGGTCTTTACGAATCGTCTGTGATTTCCGGCCATACCATTCCAGTTCCGAATGTCAGTGAGCAGACATTCCTGTGCGCTTGCACCTTTGCACGTTCTAACAATACAATATCAATGTAACATGCGCATGGATTCCTGTTCTCTAGGGGTAGAGCGGCAGTGCTATTTTATCCTCGTATGTGTCACACTTACGATGCCACAAGGCCACTTAAAGTCTGCAGTCTTTTGCTACATCAATAGGTATTGATTGGGTAATTGCAAAGACAAGGTAACAAAGCTAAAGTTCAAGCATGTTTGTTTTCGACGAGACACCGACAAGAACAGCAATGACCATAAATACATCAGCATGATGTAGCCGAGTTCTCACAGGGAAAGGCACTGGCAACCTATGTGTATGGAGCCAGCTTGCCCTGAATGCAGGCAGCTCCTTGCTGTAATCCCTAAACACTTAGGGCCTGATTCATAGAGCATTTTCCAATGGGATTGCAACATTATACACACCCTCCAGGATATTGCGGCATGACATCGAACGTTTTTGCAGCATAAAAAAAATAAATGTTGCAGACAAAATTGTGTATAGTGTGTCATTTCTGCAGCACATTTTGTATTGGCTGAAGGGTGTAAGCAGGTTGCAAGAAAGGGGCAGTGTTTGCAGCTACTGGAGAGCCAGGTTGTCATTATTTGCACCTTTGATATCGATTTAATAGGAAGAGCTCCAGATGTTCCTGGCTTGATAGAACAGTGTTTGTTTGGCTCTACTGTTTTGCTTTAATATGCATGCCTCTGGCCCACCACTTCCTCTCTGCACTCTTGCCCACCACTTCCGCCTCTGGCCCACTTGTCTCCCTCTGCTTTCTTGCCCATAGATTTCCCTAACACTGGTTTCCCCCAACATATTGTGAATATTTGTACATTTTAAAAAAAAGCTGATCTTGGGTTAGATCCTCAAAAAATTGAGTATCTATAAATAGAGTAGAGGATGCACTGATTTTAGTTGCCCCATTTTTTTAAATGTGCAAGCCATCTCATTCTCAAAGGTGACCTGACCATTTCTAGGCCAGCAGCGCAAATGATGAGCTGGCCAGCCTCCTTAAATACATTAATGTCAGCAACGCTCTCCCGACGCTAATGTTCTACAGCCTCCCAGCACCTATGTGGGTCCTCGGAGCACATTCATTTCACAGTGATGGGCCCTTATAGGGCCTATCACTTTAAAATTTGATAAGAACATAAAAGCATTTCTATCCCTGTTTGAGGAATAGACATACAAGCGAGACAGCAGCGGTTCATACTGACGCTGTCAAACTTAACACATAAAATGCATGATAGAATCAGGAAAGACCTGGCAAGCAAAGCAAACACCCCCTGACCAATTTCAGGCGCATGGGGTTATCATAGTTTTCTGTGCATTTAAAAGCGCATCCTGTTTGTGTATTCGAGATGTGCTTTTAAGTGCACAGAAACACCTAGTTTGTGCAAATGTTCACAGGAGTGAAAAAGGGCACCTGAATGGGCGCATATGAAGTGCAACCATTCATTTGTGGATTGGACTGCATCTTCTTACTTGAACCAACAAAAAAAAAAGCTTTGAGAGGCTGTTTTTTATAAATGGCTAAAATTGCTGTTTTCGTGGGTGTTTTTGCTAGGCCATTGTTTTTTGCAGCACCTTGCTCAGTTTTGAAATTGTGATAAGATGGAGGATCTGACTATAAAACCCTTCTGTGAATCAGGCCCTAAGATCCTTGTACATTATAGAAGCAGGGGTTGCGATAAATAAACAGAACGTCTGTGCATTGCTACTCCTTCAAGTCCATATTTGGTGAATTAATCAAAACTCCGCTCACACTTTATGCAGTCACTGGGAGAGCAGTGTTTACTTGTGTGCAAGTGCTAACGTGACCTTTGAAATCAGACGTGTGGTGGCCTTCATTCCGCCTGGAAGCCCACATCTGAATTCAGTATAATTACATGTGGTGGTTCTAATTGTGGCTAGGTATCTCTGAAATAAAAGTATTCTGGGATAATGTCCTCGCTTTCACATGAAAGGAATTTGAAAGATTGCTAGTGATTTAGGTGGAATGAAAAATGAAGGAGGTACTCCATCAAGGGTATGTGGCTTATATGTCAGGTGTGGCCTAACAAGCCATGGTCTAAAGGAGAAGGGTTCTTTAAATAAATCAGCATTGAATAACAGGACAGAGACAAATAGCAACAGTGTGGTTTGCTGGCTGCTTAGCATGTTAAGTGACTTCAATTCAGCAATCCCACTAAATCAGTGCCTCGTCTGGAACACCAAAGGGAAGCCCTTATTTATATATTGTTATGACAAGTTATACTCTGGATGATAAACCCTTATATAACGCCCCTCTCTTTGAATCCCCCTGACCTCACTGAGCCAAGAAGTAGGTTTGTTTTGCAATTTAAAAGATTTATTGGAAAATTAAACAATATATATATATATATATATATATATATATATATATATATATATATTTATATATCACACTTTTATAATAAATTCATATTTGATATCACACTTAAGAATATGACAGTGATCAACAATGGATAATATTACAATTGTACGCTTATTTAATTACTTAGGAGTTGATATAGGAAGGAAAAGGTAACTGAGAATGCTTTTAGGGTTTCCAGGAAATGCAATGATGAATAAAATGCAGTACAGAAATAAACTGATAGGGTTTCACAAGAGATAATATGTACACTTTTCCCCTTGTGGCAATTCACTCCCCCCCCTATGCAATAGAAGGAGATGGAAGGGGAGCACACAATTTTCAGGAATACAAACAAAATGCAATACAAAGTTCCAGTTCCCCCCAGAAAGCTTAGAGGAAAACAGGTATGATTTTAAAGCAGGCAAATCCTTTTAAATGTGGTGGCAATGAAGTGAAATATGCTAAAAATGCTTATAATTCCCTATAGGAGGTTCATAGTAGGTGATAGCTATTTAAGATTAGTTCAAGTCACACTGGCAATGTTCAATGAGGGATTAGCAGGTTGGAAACAAATTTTAGCAGTTCAAGCAAAAGCGGCTATTTTGACAGGAGCTAATTTTTCAATTTGCGGCAATTTTTCCAAATGCGTTGAGCGCGATTACGCAATAACTATAAGGAATAGAAAGTCGGTTTTAGGCTTGTTGGAAGCAAGAGATACGGACGATTTAGTGAAGGTAGTTTCTCGAAATGAAAGTAAACTTTAGAATGACAGCATGACACTTTTACAGCTTTGAAATGACAGAATGAACACACGATTCCTCTGATGCAGTTCTGGACAGGTTCAAATGTTTTGAATCAGATTATTTTAAACTAAGAGATCGGTTCTGGCACAGTTCTAGCTGAGTACTCGTACTATAATTTGAAATAGGCCGTCAGGGTCTGGTCAGGTTAGCTGGTTCTCTCGCCACGGACAGTCTTTAGTACCGGTTCTGCTCACAGCGATCTGGTCTGGGTCTGGTCTGCAGATCTGGATCTCTGGTTCTGGTCTCAGCACTGCACAGAGGTCTGGTCTGGGTCTCTTGAATTGGATCTGATGGTTCTGGATACACAGGATTCTTAGCAAGCAGCAAACCGTGCAGTCCGGCGGTTGAATAGTTTGCAAAGGATTTTGACGCCTGCTGAAGAGAACTCAGCTTGTGGGTTAGGCCTTTGCTTTAAGTTCTGGAGTCTGAGTTCTAAGTTCTGGTCTCTGTCTGGATTTGAAGTCTAAGTGCTGGATCTGGTGTCTTCTGGCAAAGTGCTGCGCAAGAAATCAGCTTGAAGTGGGATGTGAATGTCCTTGTCTGACTTTCAGTTGCTCTTTTTATGTCTTTTGAAAGTGGGTGGGTCGGCTCATTCTGCATGCCCAACCCTCTCATGATTTGATAGGTCAAGGATTCTCTGTGACCTGATTTGAGAATGGATAGTTTGTCAGAGTGAGTCATCATTTTACAATCTATTGAAGAAACGCCCCTTTGCTTTTACTTAGAAAATGATTTTTTCTTAACTAACAGGTTTCCCAGGTACACACGTCGCTGAAATTACATACACATATCACAGATTAATTTAAGATACACTCTTGCCCAACTCTGATCTTTCTAAGAGCTTGGGTTAAGAAATGACAACATTTTGTGCTTTTTAATAACTTTTGCCATATTGGTTTTTCCTCAAAATTTACACAGACCTGCACCCCTTCCCTGAGCACATTACTGGAAATTACTATGTCTCTAGCCTAAACACAGTGTCTGCAATATTAATAAATAGCAAGGTTCGGTCCCAGAAAGTGGAGTTTGGTCTCAAATCGTGGGTACATTTCTCAGATTAAGGATCTCCAAATTGTACATTTTTGTAAGCTTAATACAATATTTCAGAAGCATTTAACATAAACATATATTTGCTGTAATATGTATCCACAATCCAGTCTGGTCCGCCCCCAGAAGCTTGGTGAGTCAGAGATCACAGGCCTCTCCTTTCTCCAGAAGACTGTTTACAGTCCACACCCAAAATCAACATACCCCATTCAATTGAAAGGGTCTAATGTGTTGTGTCCTGCAGGCTGCAGGGGAAACTCCTCCCTCTCAATCAACAGGGCCATGTTATATCCTGGGCTGTTGTGTGTGTCTCTGAGGTGTTAATGGTTCTCAGAAAAAGCAAGTCTTTTGAACTTTTAATTACATAAGACCTCCTTCTGTTCACTGCACAGTTCTGCAAGACAGCTCTCCTGTCAGGATTTATAGAGCACCAGCGCCAGTCAGTGTCCAATGCCGGTACTGCACCTATTTTTGACAGCTGCCTTGAATTAATACATTTCAAAAAGAAAGGATTTTACTTGATAGTATATGATCCTTGCTTGACATGGCATTGATGTGGATCTGCAGTAGAGTAAAGTAAAACACTCAACCAGAGTTGGATTTTTGTTTGGTGGTTCCGGGCCCATGATCTTAGCAGTTTTTGACATTAATAAAACGGATTTAGAACAGAACCATCTTTGTTTGCACTGGTGGGTGGCAGGTCAGGGGACCATTTTTATGTGCACAAAACGGTGCGGTTTTCCTGGATTCTGGCGCAAATGTGGGCTTTTCCGCCATCTTGGATTTTCTAAGTCCACAGCACCAAATGTTGCAGCATGATAGTTCAAACGTGGTTCAAGACACCCAACAAGCTCCCCCGCCCGACTGCGATTTGATTTCAAGTCGAGGGGGAGTCGGATTCAAAGGATGTTTTGATCCACACGCTGGGATGTCCGCATCATCTTCTTCCGATTCCGCAGATGACAAAGTTCAGCATCTTTTCCTCCATCAGGGTGGATCGATCGGTTCTCCTCGCCGGTCCTGATGGGAGTATTGGGCGGTACCCTGGGCCCCTCGGATCTTTGCTCCTGGTCCCCAGGTCGTCTTCCGTCGTCAGTCTCCAGGTTTTCTTTCTCCTAGGATGACAAAGCAAAGCGGCAATACCTATTCGTAGACATTTCTCCCCCACTTTGATATAGTGGGGCGGCATATACCTTTTATAAATCAATAGACATTTACATACTTATTTAAAAAAAAAAACAAGATATAATCAGAAGACATTTTCATTGAAGAATCATAATATTTTAGAGACTATATGTGGGATATTTTAGGGTTGGAACTGAATTACTCTGGAGCGGCCCCCTCTGGTATTGCAGAGGACTCCTCCAGTTGCTGCAGAGTGTGCCTGGGATGGCAACACTTTAGCTGATTTATATGGACCCACTTGTCTTCACCTTCTGCCAAACTGCCTTTGGGGATGAGGATCTTGTAGGCAACTGGGGAGATATTGTCTATAATTTCAAAAGGTCCCTTCCATGTAGGCAAAAATGTTCGCTGTTTGGCCTGGTTTCTTTGGAAATTGTATAGTTAAATCCAGTCTCCTACATTGCACTCTTTCATGGTGGTTTTCAAATCGTAATGGGTCTTCATGCTATCAGCTGATCTTTCTAGATTCCGCTGAGCATAGGCAAAAGCATGTTGAAGGTGTTTCCTTAAATTCTCCACATACTCACGAGTTGTGGAGGCATTGATCAATGTCTGCTCTTGGGTCCTGTAGAGCAAATGCTGGGGAAGCACCATCTTGCGTCCAGTCATCAGCTAAAACGGTGACATTTTAGTTGCAGATGAAGGGGTAGATCTGATGGCCATTAGGACCAGAGGTAATCGGATATCCCAACTTGGCCCAGAATCTGCCACCAACTTTTTTTAGATGCTAACAATGGTTCTGTTGTATCGCTCCACTGCTCCAGAAGAGGCCCGTCAGTAAGCAATGTGTAGCTTCCATCTTTGTCATCACTTCGCTGGTGAAGTGGCTACCTCTGTCCGACTCAATCCTTTGGGGTAGACCAAAATGCGAAAATTTGTGGTTGATCATCAGGGCAGCTGCTGTTTCTGCCTTGCAGTTTGGGGCCGGGAGACATTCCACCCATTTGGTAAATAAGCATGTCACCGTCAACATGTACTTATTCCCCCTAGAGGAGAGAATCACAGGGCCGATGAAGTCGATTTGCAAATCTGACCATGGCAGTGTCATCCCCCTCTTTTGGAGAGGCGCACGGTGTGTGAGGGATGTGGGGTGAAATTGTGCACACACAAGACACCCCTTCAAGTATTGGTCAAGGTCCTGTCCCATGTGTGGCCAGTAAGCAACCTCTCTTAAGATCTCAAGTGTTGTATGAAACCCCTATGACCGGTGGTGGCCGCTTCATGGACGTGACTTAACATCAGGCATCGGAATGAGATAGGGACCACCCACTGATCATGGCCAGCTTGGGATTTCCTTACCAACAAACCGTCTTGGATTCGGAACATTTTTGGACATTTCATCAACACTCTAAGGTCCTCTTTCCCAATGTAATCGGTATCCATCAGGGGAAAGTTCTCATGGTCCTCAATGTGTTGGTAAATCTTAAAAATTATTGGATCCCACTTCTGAGCCGTGATCAAATCAGCATCTGGGGTCTCCTTACTCCATTGTGCAGTTGAAAGATCATTGTGAGCATTTGTCTGGGACCTAGTGATAGCAGTGAACTGGATTTCCCCCAACAGGGTCTCAATCTCTATTAGATTCCCTTGGATCGCCCCGGTTTTGGCCAGCTGATCAGCTAAGTCATTCCCAGTTTTGTCTGGTCCCTCTACTTTCGAATGGCCCTTGATCTTTTTCCAGTAGATGGTCATCCCGTTCGAGGTGACCAGATCATCAATGTTTTGAATTAACTTCCCTTGTTTCAAAGGTTTGTTATTAGCACATAACATGCCTCTGGTTTTCCAATTAACCAGGTGCTCCACAAACCCGTTCTGTACATAATCTGAATCTGTGATTATGACCAGTTCGTGGAGTTGATGTTGGACAGCATTGAGGATGGCTTGATGCACAGCCATCAACTCTGCCACCTGACTACTTCGGGGACCAATTTTGTACCCAGCGGAGGGTTCTGGGGACTCATTCACCCATGCATTCCCTACGCCGGCCACAAGTTCTTTTTCCCCGTTGTTGTCAACATGGTAAGAGCATCCATCTACATAGACAGTGGACATTCCCTCACACTTGTCTTCTTCAAAGACTGTGTGTGGGGAATTAAGGTATGCCTCCATGTTGTCCTTGATTTTTAAACTTTCGTCCTCGAGAGAGTTTTCTCTAGCACAATCATGCAAGTCAGCCAGACCTTGCGCGAGGGTACACTTCTTGTTTTGGCCATATCTGACCTCCACAGGAAACCCTTGCATTGCAGAATCCAGGAAGTTATTCGAGAATTACTCACATTTCCGGGCCAGATTCTGTCACTTTGGAGATATTGCAGAGGCTGGTGTGGAGTCTCCACTATGATGTGTTCCCCCTGGATGAACTGGCGGTAATTCTTCAATGCCCACACTGTTGTCAGGAGTACCTTCTCAAAATCGTTGAATTTTTCCTCCACAGAGGATAAAGTTTTGCTCGCATAGGAGATTACGTTATTGACCTTGTCATGCTTTTGGTATAATACTGCCGCCAAGCACGTATTAGAGAACCCTGTCTCCAGGAAAAACTCCTTGTTTCTGACAGGGTAAGCTAGGCAGGGTGCTTATGAGAGGCATCTTTTGAGCTGTCTTACTGCCTCTGATTGTTCTGGACGCCATTCCCACTTGACCCCCCCCCTTCAAGAGATGAATCAGGGGTCTGGTGATCTCTGCATAGCCGTCAATGAACTTTAAGCTGTAATTCGTTAGTCCAAGGAGGCTCCTTAGTTCCCGCAGAGTTGTGGGGTCTTTCAGTTTCTGAAGTGCTTCCACTTTCTTTTCCTGGGGCCAGAGACCCTGAGGAGTAATCTCATGCCCCAAGAAATTAACACGGGTTCTACACCACTGTGCTTTCTGAAAGGAAAGTTTTGCTCCGGCGGCCCGCAACTGTGTCAGAACATAACGGATCTCCGCTATGTGTTCTTCCACAGATGAACTTTTGATGAGGACATCATCTACATAAGCCAGGTTACCCCTTGGACCCAGATCGGGCATGGCCTTGTGTAGGAAAATGTTGAACTCATTGACGGAGTTGAGGTATCCGAAGGGAGTCCGGGTCCATGTGTACTGCTGGCCCCCAAAGGTAAAAGCCAGTTTGTATTGGTCCTCCCTACTGACAGGCACGGTCCAGTATCCATTGGTCAGGTCTATTGCAGTGAATACCTGTGATCCCTGAATCTGGGCTAGCCGTTGGTCAATGTAGGGCATAGGCCATCGGGAAGTATGTACCCGTTTGTTGAGCTCCCTAAGGTCAGCGCAGAGTCTCCACTGGCCGTTTGGCTTCAATATTCCCAGCACGGGGTTATTGAAGGTGCTGTGTACTGGAAGGATTATTCCCCGGGACTCAAGATTCTTAATTATTTCAGTAAGGGAATCCATGGATGCGAGAGGCAAGCGTTATTGCTTCACAAACACTGGAGTTATGCCAGGGTCCGTGGGAATTGTTGTTGTGTGGATGTTGATGCGACCACAGTCATATGAGTCTACCGCAAAGAGATCTTGGAAATCCAAGAAAACTTGTTTCAACTTTTGCTTCTGTTCCAGAGTCACACAGGCATCAGCTAGGTTGACTCTCTCTTCCACCATCTGCCTGAAGCCTGGAAAGACTTTGGGATTTGCTATCTCAACGACCTCCTCCAGCTGGGTGGAGAAGTCCCTGGTTAGAGTGCTGATTTGGACTGGAGGCTTCAGGTCGGAAAGGCAGCCCTCATGGACCTGGAAAATCACCTCATCCCTCCTGAAGTCACAAGTCACATCTTCCTTACCATAAGGAGAGGAAGTGTACACCAGGAAGATCCACCCATGCCGGGTAAAGATCATGTCTGGTGTTGTATTGTCATCACTGTCACTGTCAAAACAGTCCTTGGGGAATGGTCCTAACAGTTCATTTCCTAAATCAATGGAGAAATGTCGTTCATTAACCGCCATTCCAATAATGGTACCTGCGGCTAGAGTAATACTCTTTAAGTTGCTGTTATCCACCTCTATTGGAATGGTGTCATGTTCTATGTTGACTAATGGTGTTGGGTTTATCCCCAACCCTTGCTGTTGGAGAGAAGCATTTAGATGAATATAAACATCAGGGTTTTTCAATTTTTGTCCTCTTTTAACTTTCACTTCCAAGGAGAGTTGTCGGGTCCTTTCTGGGATGGTGACTTCCTCTTTAACCTGAATTTCTACTGCATAAGGTAGCAATTGAGCTGACCTAAATGCTTTTTCTGGATCATCAAAGCCCATGGGATTATCCGCTAATCGGGACTAAGCTTTGAAGTTTATTAGGTCCAAACTAATGGCAAAGTGATTGAGAATGTCACTGCCTAAGTAAAAGGCGGCAGTGACGTCTCGCACGACCCAACAATTATGGACTATGCTCTTGTTACCAATGGAGATTTTGAGCATACACCTGCTTGGCAGGAGATGTTTGGAATTGGGTGCTTCCAGGTCCATTTCCCATTTGTCTATCAGTTTGAATGTGGGAATGGCTGGATCTTTTGGGAGTTTGCAGAACATGGCTTCGCTGATGAAGCTCTTACCATTGTTCACACACACTCAGGCGGGAACAGAGTCCTTCCCTTCATTTAACTGAACAGGGATGAACAACTGCTCTCCAATTTGCTGAATATCAGCCAGGCTCGGAGCTGATTTCACATTTTTCTGCACTATAGGAGTGGGAGTGTCTGATTGTGGATTAGTATAGAATTTCAGGGTGTTTCCTTCCAGTGTGGAATACCACCTTAAACTGGAAGGAAGGTTGATTTTCAGAAATAGAGAGGACCCCCCACCACCAGTCTGTTGTCCTTCTGCTATTACTGTCACGTCTGGAATCTGGTTGTTCTGGAAGTGAAATTCTACTTGGTCAGATTTTTGTTCAACCATGTGGCAGGTGCCGTTTAAGCTAACATGGTTGACACTCTGTTTTAATTTTATTGGTTGGCTAGTCTGGGTCCAGAGGACCTTGTTTACGCAATCTATTAGGGGTGACAACCTTCTCAGGAGGTCATTCCCTAGTAAACAAGGGGTGCCCTCTGGAGTCACTACTATGACCGGGTGTTTAACCTTGTGTCGCCCAATTTTGATTTCCAAATCTGCAGTCCCCTCGACGGGAATTTCCTTCCTGTCAAAGTTCTGGAGTTGTCCAGGAAGAGAGGTGAGAGGAATACAGTAATTCTCCCCCCTTCCTGCATTTAGTTCATCAAAGGCCCTTTTGGACAGAAGAGTAGCTCGGGATCCAGTGTCCACCAGTGCCAAAATTGTACCCTGCCCCTGTACTTGTACCGGGGCATAGTATCTTCCCTCCTTCTCCTCAAGGGGGCACAGATAATGCACATTTTTGGACAACTGGTGGGCTAATTTTCTGGTTTTGGACATTGAGAGAGAAGAGATCTGGGCAAAATTCTGTGGAGAGTCTCGGGAATCTGAAAGAAAAAGTTGGCAACTGGATATGGTTTTGGGTTCCCCTGGTTTCGGTTCTGGGCCGCCTCCCCTTTTTGGAGGCAGTCACCAGGATGGGTTTGGACCAGGGGGTTTTGGTATTGTTGGTTCTGGGATAGGATGATGGGCAGCGACAGCTCGATCCCCACATCCACCCAGTCTATTGATTCGATTTTAGGTTCCCCTGGCTCCGATTCTGGGCCGCCCCCCCATTTTTGGAGGCAGTCACCAGGATGGGTTTGAACCAGGGGTTTTCGGTATTGTTGGTTCTGGGATAGAATGATGGGCGGCGACAGCTCAATCCCCACCTCTACCCAGTCTGGGTTGGAATACCTAGGGACCCATTTCTCCTTGGGAGGAGTTCCCCCATCTCTGAAGGTGAAGATCCTTTTCCCAGGATCCTCTGAGGATCCCTCTCCCTCAAATTGGAAGACCTGTGCCTCCTCCACAAAATGGGTCTGTTTGGGTCCTTTGTTTCTCCTACCTCCTCTCTGCGGCAGACTTTCAGGGGTAAGAGATTTTGTTTCCGGTTCCTGGGTTTCCAGGGGCTGTTTACAAGTGGGGAAGGCAGCTTCCTCCAAGGCTTTATACCCCCCTTCACCTTGTGCCTACTCCCTGGGAACCGGTGGGTTATCGGGGTGCTTCCCCCGTCATTGTTCTGGAGCACCAGGCCCAGAGTTTGGGGCATTCTGCGGTGGCATGCTCATCTGAGGGTTGTGTTGAGCCCTCAGTATGTGACCCAGATCCCGTGCCATATTTTGGACCTGGCGCTCTAACTGTTAAACCCGCTCAGGCTGATACGGGGTTCTATTTTCTCCCCTGGGCTGATCCCGGGAAGGGTAGCTATCCCTTCTCTGGTAGTACCCCAGGTTGGGAAGATTTGGGTACCCCTCCATCCTTGGCCTCCCCTCTCCCGGATTAGGTTGTCTGGGCTCAGGGAATTGGGGAAAGAAGGATGGATGATTTTGGGGCTGGAAGTTGGGTGGATACCTGGGGAACAAGTTCTGCCCAGGATTTGGGGAATTTCTGCCCTCCTGTTGGAAGTTAGAAGGGAAGTTCCCTGGGTCAAATGCTTGGCTGGATCCCCCCCCTTGGGCTGGAGGAGTCCACACATAACCCAGGATGGGTCGGTTTCCCTTGTAGCGGGGACTTACATAATCAGGGGAGTGAGAGACCCCATTTGTTCCTTGACTCCCTGTCTGTGACAGGCCCGAGGGCCTTCTGGGCTGTGAATTATTCGGTGAAGGCTGGTTTTTAGGCCCCCCCCATCTCCAAATCTAAAACGGGGCAACCTTTACCTCTGTCACCTTTGCAGCAGCAGGGGTGCTGTTGGTTTTGGGGTTTTTGGGCTGATTCTTATTTTCCACCGGTTTCTGCACCTCATAGATGCGGGTGGCTTGCTCAAGGACCCAGTCTAAAGATCTTTTCTCGTGAAAGTCTGCCACGAGCTGGGTCATTATGTACTTGGGTAAGGCATGGAAAAACGTATTAACAAATTCTTTACTGTCCGTGCGTACCCTTTTTGTAGACTGCGCAAAAGCACGCTTTAACTCCTGCACAAATTCTTGTGGGGCCTGATCCTCCCCACATTGCAAATTGTAGGCTGCCTTACAAACCTCTTGGGGATTTCTGTGAACAGAAAAATGTTTCAAGATGGCCGCCCTGTAGGTGGACCATCTTGAATGATTTTGGTCCTCCAGCCCCGCAAAGAAACTGGAGTATTCTGGGGAGAATGTCCATTTTACATACTGAATGCAGCTACTGCTGTCTTTCAAATGGAAAGTCTCCATCATTTGCTCGTAAAGCTCCAAGTGTTCCCAAACACAATACTTGGCGTTCTTGTGATAAGGAGTGATGACACTCCTTATTGCCTTATTCTGTTTTAAGGGGTCCTTAAGCAAGGCCTTTTTTTGCCTTTTTGGCCTTTTTGGTTCGGGTAACCCTGCTCCATTCATCCTCTGACTCAGAAGCACTGCTCCCAGAGGTGCCCGTCTGATCTTCCCAGTTTTCCTGGATTCTGCGAGCCTGGGAATGGCTGGCAGAATGTGGGAACCTGGTCTCCTGTGTCCTGTGACGTTCAGAGGAATCTTCAGATTCCTCCTTGCTGCCAGGATTTGATGGGTACCCCCCCCACCCACTGACCTAACTGGGCAGAGGTTTTCAGGATGCCCTTAGTGGGCCCACTCTCCTGGGGTTCCCCTCTAAATTGCACTGTACTTAGGTGCCCATACCCGGATGCCCGCCCATCCATTCCTGGGTGGTTCGGGCCTATGAGCCCCATAGTTTTGGCGGGATAGTAATCTGCCATCCCTGTGGCCCTGTGCTCATGTGCGCCAGGGGGCATGGGGGTGGCAGAGTCCAAGACTGGGAGAGATGAAGGCCTCTGGTACTAGGGCTCCTGAGGTTATGCTGAGGTGTTTCCCTTTCCCAGCAAACTTCATCTCTGTCAGCCCCTGCTCCCTGTTGCAATGCAAGAGTCTGCGCTTTCAATTCCTCAGTTAAGGCCTTACTAGACTCTATCAGTCTCTCCTGCATGGCTACCTGTTGCTGGAGCCTATCAATGTGCTGACAGAGAGCCTTATTGGTGCTGGAATACTGGGCTAGTCTTTGCTGCAGGAGGGATACCTCCTGAGTCCCATCCCTACTGGCCTGTTCCTTTCTTGCCAGAGCATCTTCCACCCTCCTGGTGTGCTTTAACAAGTTCTGATGCTCTTTTTGGAGGTCACCCAGTCCCTGGAGGGCCAAGTGATTTTCTTCAATTTTTTCTTTTAATTTGCAGACTTCCTGGCCTAAGGTATCCCTTTCCTGACTAAGAGCCTGCATCTGTGCCCCCAGGTCATCCCTCTGCCTTTGAAAGGCACCAGCTTTCTGGCGTTCTTGATCAAACTCTGCCTGGGTATCCAGGTCTTTCAAAATCAGTTTATTACTCTCTGCCTTTTCCCTATCTAGATGACTTTGCAGGGTGGCTACCTGCTCTGTGCATGCCCAGTTAAAGTCTAGTTGTTGCTCCAGCTTTTTCTGGCTCTGCAGTAGGGAGTCCAAACCTTCTTGGTACTCCTTCTACAAGGCCAGAAATCTGTTATCCTGGTCAGACATTTCCTGGCAGGATACCCATATCCTCTTTTATTTTAATGATGTACTGCCTACTATCATTTTCTGGCTCCTCTGCAGCCTCTGCTCGGAAGAGACCAGGTCAGATTGAGCCTTCTCTAATGCCATCAGTTGCCTATTTGCCAGATCTTGGCCTTCAGCACATTTGTCCTGTATGGCTCCCATATATAAATATAAATATGCCGCTACCCTGGCAATCTTGTTGTGCTCATCCTTGGCCTTAGGGGCCATATATAGTTCACTCAGGGCCACATGTAAGCCTGCAACCAGACCACTTGATCCTGATGAGCCCACTCACCTCTCACAAATAGATTATTTAAGAGGGTTTCTCTGGCTATCTTGATATCTACCAAGGTCGTCATTCTGGAAATTGATTTCCTTCCTGACTTACAGAAGTTTGTATTTTATTTTGCAAAACAGACCGTTTCCTTAGAGTGTTCCTTTGGGGGGTGTTTTTACAGTGTAACACGGCTTGGTGATCCAACAGGGTTATGTATCCTGTCAGTTAGCACACCGTTTTAATCTGCACAAGTGATAGATCTAATCCAGAATCCTCGGCTCGAGCCCCCAATCTGTTAAGTGACTTCAATCCAGCAATCCCACTAAGTCAGTGCCTCGTCTGGGACGCCCAAGGGAAGCCCTTATTTATATATTGTTATGACAAGTTATACTCTGGATGATAAACCCTTATATAACGCCCCTCTCTTTGAATCCCCCTGACCTCACTGAGCCAAGAAGTAGGTTTGTTTTGCAATTTAAAAGATTTATTGGAAAATTAAACAATATATATATATATCAAACTTTTATAATACATTAATATTTGATATCACACTTAAGAATATGACAGTGATCAACAATGGATAATATTACAATTGTACGCTTATTTAATTACTTAGGAGTTGATATAGGAAGGAAAAGGTAACTGAGAATGCTTTTAGGGTTTCCAGGAAATGCAATGATGAATAAAATGCAGTACAGAAATAAACTGATAGGGTTTCACAAGAGATAATATGTTCACTTTTCCCCTTTGGCAATTCACTCCCCCCCCCTCTGCAATAGAAGGAGATGGAAGGGGAGCACACAAGTTCAGGAATACAAACAAAATGCAATACAAAGTTCCAGTTCCCCCCAGCGAGCTTAGAGGAAAACAGGTATGATTTTAAAGCAGGCAAATCCTTTTAAATGTGGTGGCAATGAAGTAAAATATGCTAAAAATGCTTTTAATTCCCTATAGGAGGTTCAGGGTAGGTGATAGCTATTTAAGATTAGTTCAAGTCACACTGGCAATGCTCAATGAGGGATTAGCAGGTTGAAAACGAATTTTAGCAGTTCAAGCAAAAGCGGCTGTTTTGACAGGAGCTAATTTTTCAATTTGCTGCAATTTTTCCGAATGCGTCGAGCACGATTACGGAATAACTATAAGGAATAGAAAGTCGGTTTTAGGCTTGTTGGAGGCAAGAGATGAGGACGATTTAGTGAAGGTAGTTTCTCGAAATGAAAGTAAACTTTAGAATGACAGCATGACACTTTTACAGCTTTGAAATGACAGAATGAACACACGATTCCTCTGATGCAGTTCTGGACAGGTTCAAATGTTTTGAATCAGATTATTTTAAACTAAGAGATCGGTTCTGGCACAGTTCTAGCTGAGTACTCGCACTATAAATTTGAAATAGGCCATCAGGGTCTGGTCAGGTTGGCTGGTTCTCTCGCCACGGACGGTCTTTAGTACCGGCTCTGCTCACAGCGATCTGGTCTGGGTCTGGTCCGTGGACCTGGATCTCTGGTTCTGGTCTCAGCACTGCACAGAGGTCTGGTCTGGGTCTCTTGAATTGGATCTGATGGTTCTGGATACACAGGATTCTTAGCAAGCAGCAAACCGTGCAGTCCGGCGGTTGAATAGTTTGCAAAGGATTTTGACGCCTGCTGAAGAGAACTCAGCTTGTGGGTTAGGCCTTTGCTTTAAGTTCTGGAGTCTGAGTTTTAAGTTCTGGTCTCTGTCTGGATTTGAAGTCTAAGTCTGGTGTCTTCTGGCAAAGTGCTCTGCAAGAAATCAGCTTGAAGTGGGAAGTAAATGTCCCTGTCTGGCTTTCAGTTGCTCTTTTTATGTCTTTTGAAAGTGGGTGGGTCGGCTCATTCTGCATGCCCAACCCTCTCATGATTTGATAGGTCAAGGATTCTCTGTGACCTGATTTGAGAATGGATAGTTTGTCAGAGTGAGTCATCATTTTACAATCTATTGAAGAAACGCCCCTTTGCTTTTACTTAGAAAATGAATTTTTCATAACTAACAGGTTTCCCAGGTACACACGCCATTGAAATTACATACACATATCACAGATTAATTTAAGATACACTCTTGCCCAACTCTGATCTTTCTAAGAGCTTGCGTTAAGAAATGACAACATTTTGTGCTTTTTAGTGACTGTCACTATATTGGTTTTTCCTCAAAATGTACACAGACCTGCACCCCTTCCCTGAGCACATTACTGGAAATGACTATGTCTCTATCCTAAACACAGTGTTTGCAATATTAATAAATAGCGGGGTTCGGTCCCAGAACACAGCACAAAGTGGAGTTTGGTCTCAAATCGTGGGTACATTTCTCAGATTAAGGATCTCCAAATTGTACATTTTTGTAAGCTTAATACAATATTTCAGAAGCATTTAACTTAAACATATATTTGCCGCAATATGAATCCACAATCCAGTCTGGCCCACCCCCAGAAGCTTGGTGAGTCAGAGATCACAGGCCTCTCCTTTCTCCAGAACACTGTTTACAGTCCACACCCAAAATCAGCATACCCCATTCAATTGAAAGGGTCTATTGTGTTGTGTCCTGCAGGCTGCAGGGGAAACTCCTCCCTCTCAATCAACAGGGCCATGTTATATCCTGGGCTGTTGTGTGTGTCTCTGAGGTGCTAATGGTTCTCAGGAAAAGCAAGTCTTTTGAACCTTTAATTACATAAGACCCCGTTCTGTTCACTACACAGTTCTGCAAGACAGCTCTCCTTTCAGGATTTATAGTCGCCAGCGCCGGTCAGTGTCCAATGCCGGTACTGCACCTATTTTTGACAGCTGCCTTGAATTAATACATTTCAAAAAGAAAGGATTTTACTTGATAGTATATGATCCTTGCTTGACATGGCATTGAGGTGGATCTGCAGTGGAGTAAAGTAAAACACTCAACCAGAGTTGGATTTTTGTTTGGTGGTTTCGGGCCCATGATCTTAGCAGTTTTTTGACATTAACAAAACGGATTTTGAACAGAACCATCTTTCTTTGCACTGGTGGCTGGCAGGTCAGGGGACCATTTTTGTGTGCGCAAAACAGCGTGGTTTTCCCGGATTCTGGCGCAAATGTGGGCTTTTCCGCCATCTTGGATTTTCTAAGCCCACAAAACACAAGCCTGAAATACTCCTTTGGACAGTCTCAGATTCAAGATTGCTGGACACTGGTCACTGCAATTTGCTAACGTGACACTCCCTATGTGTGCGCACGCAAATGAGCTGCAGGTGTTTGCTAGTCAGAAACAGAAGGAGCCCTGGTTCAGGAGCAGATTTTACAGACTGTCGGGGTTCCATCTCCGCCTACTAAAAGCCCTGAATCTCGTTAACGTAGACCCATAGATTGTACATTCTCTCTGATGAACTGTGTATTAACTTGAAATTCTCCAAACCTGCTTTTGGAACATAACCCAAATATCACAAAAGTGTATGCTATATCCCCCTACCCGCTTTTGCAGAACTATTGGCCATATTGCAGTACTGCTATTCCTCACAAACATTCATCCCTGCAGTATCCCCAATCCCTTTCTTCAAACCATCTATTTCCAGCTTTCGAACCCTCTTATCTTCACTATGCTCATTTTATTTACTCCATCAGACTAAGGTCTGGAAAACCAGAGTGGGGCAGAGTACCCCACTCCACGGACAAGCCTAGGTGCTCTGACACTGCTATGATGGTGATTGTGCACAGTAGAAAAGCATATTAACATAACATAACATAACATAACATAACATAACATAACATGATTGGTTGTATGTGATGGAATACCGTGGATTCTCAAATAACCTATAAAATAATCAATTTACAGGTGGGTCTTCAGTAATCACAGAGAAATAACCCAACATCTCATAGAAGAGAGGGGAAGGACAGAAGTGTGGACATTTACACACACTATTAACTAATGGCATTTGCCATGCAGCAACTTGCTTCTGAAAATGAAGCGGATAGTTTTCACTCAAAATGGGGTTTGCATTGTGGGACCAGCTCTGTTTACACTTCCATGCAAAATGCCCCCTCTTTGCATTTCTAATCCTTTCTAGCAAATAGTGAAATAGGTAAAGAGTAAATACTCGGGCAACATCACCTTTATAATGTACTTTTCCTTTACGTTTGTGGAAAAGAGTAAATGCCAACCACAATTATCAATTGTGAATGGCATTGATATGATATGGCATTTATAACGTGCCTATACACAAGTGTTTCAAGGTGCGACAAGGCAAGGGAGTGGGAACAGAGGGAGGACAGAAACACCGATCTTACCAGGCCAAGTGACATTGAAATCACGCAAGTGCAGGTGAAGGGGGAATGGGAAAAGTGCAGGGGGAACCGGAAGGGGGCAGTGCAGTACATAGGATAACACTAAAATAAACAAAGACAATAAATAAAAGTGCGGCCAGCTGGTGGCAAGTGTAATTTACAATGAATTTCAATTGAATCTGCCTGCTTTTACCAGGTGTAAACGTCAGATGGGCTCCGTGGAAATCCATTGCATTACCACAATCATGAAATTAAATGTTAGTTCAGGGGGATTTTGACGATGGTGTAGAAAAGGCTGGCAAGGATGTCAAGTCAACCTGCCCAGTGTAGGAAAATCTTGTGGATCTTCTAAAGCGGTAATACAAATCTACCACCTCATTTACCGATCTGCTGTGTTTAGAAAATGGCCCCAGTACTGATTTTGACAGGAAACAATAGTTTTTGCGATGTTGCGTTTTGATACCTCTCAAGAATGCAATTGACACTTGATCAGTTCGGCTATCTACCTGAAAATAATCCCATGAAATAAAGTTTAAAGGGCTCTAGGAAAAGGACTGATCATTTTAAAAGGTGGGAGTTAAACATAGGGTTAATTTCTGTCCTGAATTCAACAAGTGATAATGTGCACAAATGATCAGGGCATCCCGAACGGACGACAAACTCTAGTGACTCAAAAACACTTACAAAAAGATTCACTCATATCAAGTTTCAAAAGAATTTTAGCTATCACAAAACTAATTGCCCAATACAAAGAGCCATCTAAGTTACTCAGAGAAAAACAGAACATAGCATGCATATGAGCTGGTGAGATTGGCAAAGAAACAAATGCACGTGCAGGGGAAGAACAACAAAAAAACATTATTCACAAGACATTTTATACAGAACAGGTTGGTTCCACGCAGTCTATTGGGAGCCAGAAAGGTTTTTACATTGGTTAATTAAAACAGATTTGAAATAACAGCGTGGACGTTTGACACTGTGAAAAGACATGTCTTTTCACAGTGTCAAACGTCCACACTTGTGAAACTTGATATGAGTGAATATTTTTGTTACTGTTTTTGAGTCACTAGAGTTTGTCGTCCCTTCGAGATGCCCTGACCATTTGTGCACATTATCACTTGACCCACCTGGACAGTTCAGGGAATTGCCAGGAGCCCCATTATTTACACCAAATTCAACAAGACATATTTTGTGTCCTGCTTACAGGACATATCTTCCCAAAAAGCACAACAAAACAAGGCGCATAGTGTATATTACTGTGATTGATTGCCTTGACTAGATGAAACATCTGAATCACTAAAGAGACTGTTGAATTGTGTACGACTATTTTGGAATAGATCTCAATCCGCAAACACTGACATCAAATGCCTGTCTCATAAAGGTCTAATAGTGGATGACTAATACTTTCCATGGTTCTTCCTGGCAGTGACCAACTCAATCAGTTTTGCTCGGCTAGTCACTGGTCTTGGAAGATGTTATAAACATAATTGAGGGACCAGAATGGAGAGGAGGGATAGGGATTGACAAGAAGGGCTTGTCCCAAAACGTTAATTAAGAGACCGCTGCCACATAAGCACTGGCAAAATGTTTGAGCAAAACAATGTCCACCATGTAAACCATTACAGGGTTTTCCTGAGGTTTCAATTTGGGCTTATAAAAAGACAGGTGAGTAGAAACCTGGGATAGCCAATGATTGTCATTTGAAGAGAGGCAGCTCAGGTTTGTTAGAGAATGGATTTAATTGAGAACTAGCGTATGGTATTTATTTTAATATCATCTGATTTTTTTTTTATAACGCCCCTCCTAATTCCGTACTTGGGTTCGGTTTCTTAGCACGGATCCTGGATTCGAACCCTTGTTGCTCTGCGTGCTCTTGCTTCCAAGACCAGCACGCTGTACCTGTGCTATTATTATTCTGCTATATATATTATATCAATAATAGGTCTTAGGCAGCGTTAGGCAATTAGGTTGGGCATTTTTGGGTTATGCAGAGACCTTATTATGTTGGTTATTGGGTGAGTCAATTGTTTGGTGAGGGGCAGTACAACCCTCATGCATTCTGTAGGAGAAGGCCAAAGTACTGAGAACACCATGCACATTTACTAGGCATAGGAGAAGGTCAACGCAATGAGTACCCCACATGCATTTGATAGACAATGAAGAAGAATAAAGCACAGAGAATCCCACATGAATTCACTAGTTGAAGAAGGCCAAATCACTGAGAAACACATTTTCATTTAGTGGGCAGAGAAAGCAGTATTACTGAGAAATCACTCGCCTTTAACGAAGGGAAGTAGTGAATTAATCCAAAAGTGGTAGGGGATTGGGTAAGGATCATATTCAATCACTTCCCATCGTTTATAAGTGGACTTATGGCCGATGAAAATAGATGTAATTGTGTAGGTGCCGTGAGTACGCAAAACCATGCACGTGACCTGCTTTGTCCATGTTTTTCATCTTGTTTTGACCCATTTCATAAGCCAGTACCTGTTACAAGAACGCATAGAAACCTATGGAGACAATGGAAGCTACATCAACCACAATACACTCAGTGGAATCCAAGATGGCGGCTCCTTGATAATGTTTCTAACAACTAACAATGCAGGTCTAGTCTTTTTCTTCCACCTTAGTCCTTCCTCTCTTTCCACCGTTTGTTCGTACTTATACACCGCAAACTTACAGGTAACTGCGTTGCTACTCTGCTCTTCAGCTTTTCCCTTGTAGCTGCTCGCTCGTAAAACTTGCCTTCGCCAGTTTTTTCTCCTCTGGAGCACTCCCTCGCTCCCTCCTTCCTTTTCCGCATCCGCGGTTTATTAATTTTCTGCCGCTTGCGGATTCTTCTTCTGCTTACCTTCTCTGCCGTCCTCAGCCTTTTCTTTCCTTCCGGCTTCGGTCTTCCTAAGCCGGCAGCTTCTGATACTAGCAGCCGCTTGCGGCTCTGCTACGCCTTCATTTTACTCTTTCTAGCCTTTACTTACCCCTCCTCTTTTTCCTGGTTCTGGCGGTCCTCTGCTCTTTCTCTCCTTTATTCTCCTTTGTCTCCTCTCTCCTTACCCCTTGGTACTCACTATTGCTTTCGACTGCTATTTCAGTACCTCTTCCCCCTTTTGCTTCTGTCGGGGAATTCTCCATCATTCTACCTGCCACCACGAACTGGGAGTTCCATCCTACTCAAGACCTGCAGGATCTGGGTTTTCTTCCCCAAGAGGGTTTCCCAGGGGGCGGCCCCCTGGGAGCACAGAGCACAGATTGTCTGGCCTCTGAACCTCTGGGGGGACGCCTCTTACCTCTTCACATCTGTCGTAAGCCGAAGAGCCGTGAGTACACCATCGGATCACAGAGGTTATAAGAGTACCCTCAACTAGATGAGATGGTAAGTGTTGTCCCAGATGATCTTTACCAAATATAGCCACTCCTGCGGTGTCCAGAATTTGACACAGACACCACATTTATGCTACCAACAGCCTACAACAAGGTGGAAAATATAATGTTCAGTTGATGGAAATCAACTCTCCATATGCTAGAGAATTTGTGAGAACACTGCAACACAATGACCGAAAACTTCAGTATCCAGACCCAGCCACTGCATGGTGGTTACTTAGGACCGACTGAGTGCAAAATGTTTGACAATGCTGCCTGTTGCTACAACCATATGAAAAAGCCTTCCAGTGGGTAAGTCTATGTTACACCATTCACCAAGGTGCTGACACTCATGTACCCATCAGAATGTGTATGTCCATCACAATACATTAACTGTCTTGTGATGCAGAAGCAAGGCAACTATGACTCTGCTCTCAACTGACTAAAGTGACTCATCCAGTTTAGGAATGAGGGAGAATATGGAGAACCAACTGGGATATTTTCTTGACCGTCACAACTTTTAAACAGGATGTACCTGAGGATGAGAAAAATGTTGTGTTTTGTCTTTCACAAGAAGATGTTTTAGGCATCTGCATGGATATTAAATGTCCAGCTGGAACAGGAAGAGAGAGCCAAAGATTTTACATCAACAACTCAGTGCATGCATCCACCACTGGAAGGAAGTGCATCTGACAGTGCAAACTCATTGTTGCAACTCCTGATGCTAGATCGGTCTGCTCTCATGTAATCTTCCAATAAGTGGGAAACGATACGAGTGTGGAACACATTCCTTCATCTGTCTGGCCTGCTATATACATCGGCATCCCCACAAGAATTAATCTGGTGCATTGCAGAACATGTGCCTGATGCATATGTTCTTGACACATGTCAACTGGGTAGTAATCATGATCTAATGCAACTCTGGGTTGGCAAGTGGTCAGTATCACCATCTGTATTTGCTCTATTGGCTGTGGAAAGCCTAATCTGCCCCCCGGCTAGCATGCAGTGTGAGACTATAACCAAACACAACCACAACCTAAAGCACAACAAAGCACACAAACATCACTACACCGCAACAACAAAAAAAACACTCACCTTTGACAATAGCACACGACAGCTACCACTGGAAAGCACCCCAAGCTCAGCGAACGGTGTTAACCGAACTGTAGCTGCGAACAGCACATCACTGCTCTCTTGCACTTTTCCTGCTCGTTCCCACTAACTCACCCCTCCCCCTCCCCAACCCACCCCCCTTCCCTTTCAGATCCGCCAGAGTGACAGCGGACCACTCTGGTGGTGATAGTGCGTGGTACAAATATCCATTAACATTTAACATTTAACATAATCTAACTTTATTCCACTACCAACCAGCACGACCCACTCTTCAAGTGCTAGGTCAATGCTCACAAACGGGGGGATCTGCTTCAATTTATTTGACTCTTCCAACTAGAATAGTGACTCTCTGAGACTTGACACTACTTTCACAAGCTGAAGGATCTGCCTACATTAATTTTGCAACCCCTACCAGTAGAGCCAATTTCTGATTCCTAGTTATGTGCTCACAAACCTAGGGCTCTGCCTCAATTTCTTTAGCTTTACCAACCATTGTATCCACAAATGTCGTTTTAGCACTTTCCCAGTGCACCATGCTCCCGCTTTCAGTATAATCTTGCCCAGTCATCTAGGAGAGTGCAATGTGGTGCCGGACAATGTGCCTCTCTATGGAAGCCACAACTACCTCATCCTCGATACAGCTCACACCAACTGACAGAGGTCATGCAATGCATGCAGTATATGCTTATATTCCTCATCACTTCTGGCCAAATGTCACTGCATCATGACATCTACCCCCATCAACAGGAGTCTGAGCTAACAGTGGTGGTAAAGGGGCTCTGCTAAAAATGGGTGCACTAGGTCAACAGTCTGTGCTGTCCCATAAGTGGTGGTTGGGGAGATGGGTGGCCTGGCCCAAAGTCATGGATGGATGGGGCTTGCTTTCTTGAGTGTTGCTGGTGGCCAAGTGGAGTGTCATTTGACACGTCCTTGTGTCCAGCATCACTGCTGCAGGAGGATGCTGCACTAGGTGCGTCTATTGCATATGGCGTGCGCTCCTTGAACACAACACTGTGTCACAGCCTACAGTGCCTGCACACCAATGAGCTATCCAAAGCACTCTTACTTCCACAGATGAACTGACTTCTGACTGAAGTTGCATATTGTGGTGTCTCCCCTCCCATGGTAGATGCACCTTTTAGCAAGTGGAAGTTGTCCCTCTACACTGACCAGATGGTCAGTGATGTCTTGGGTGGGTATGTCTTCTGACATGAATGCATCTTTTTACGGAAGGTTTGAACCAACTATCCTGCTCCAGTGTAATCTGCTGGGGGCCATCTCTGGCTGCTCACCTCTTTGGTCCCTGCAGCAATACCACCTTCTCTTCTCGTTTGCCCCTTATCACCCTGCACCTCTGTGGCTACTTCTACCTTCTGTGCTGCTCCTGAGGGACCTGCTCCTTCCTACTTAATCCAAATGCAAGGCAGTGGCCCTACTCTTGCAGGTATTCCTTGCATTACCATGCCTCTACCACAGCCTCCTCCACATCCACCTCTTTCTCCTCTTCCTCGGGCTCTGTCTGCCAGCCTCATGCTCTGGCTTCCCTTGCTCAACTACAGTTGCCCCTGAGCATATTGCGCATAAAGAGTGTCTCTAAAAAGTCAAACTTCCTACTGCACCTCCTCAGAGGTACTCTGCCGTTCCTGTCCTTCCCCCAGAAGCTCATGGTATCCCAAGCTCTGGTTCTCTCTAGGTTGGACTATTGTAACAGCCTCTTTCTAAATCTATCTGCCTCTACTCTCCGCCCTCTGCAACTAATCCAGAACAGCACTGCAAGACTTGTCCTTGGCCTCAAGCCCTGGGATCGTATCTCTCCAGATCTGAAATCTCTCCATTGGCTCCCAGTGGATGCAAGGATTAAATTCAAAACCCTCTGCATTGTCCACAAGGCTTTCTGGGGCCTGGGTCCAAAATACCTTTAGCTATCCCTCCGCAAACACCTCCCCGCTCAAGCTCTTCGCTCCTCTACCTCTTACTCCCTGAGAGTCAGTCGTTTTTCAAAGAAACGAGCTGGGGGTAGATCTCTGTCTTTGGCTGGGGCCTCCCTTTGGAACAGCCTCCATGCCACCCTAAAACTTGATGAGAACCATCTCCGGTTCCGGAAGCACCTCAAGACCTTCCTCTTTTCGTCTGCCTTCCCTCCCCCTCTCCCTGCTGATCTGTTCTCCCTTGGCACTTTGCACCTGGCCACCCTCTGTCCTCCGGGCCCAGGTACCTGCTCACCCTGCCACCCTCCTGCACTGCCTCTGGGCACCCCTTGCACTGGGGTCTGTATATTTACCTACACAACACCCCCCCTTTTTCTTCCTGCACTTATCAGACCTACCCTGTCTGCTGCCTTTAACCTAGCACTTGCAAATTGCTGGCTACACTACCACTGTTTGTTCCTTTATTATTTATTTATTTATTATTTATCTGTTTCTTCTCTGCTTCGCACTTTCCACTTCTCCCCCCTTCCATGCACTTTTCCCCTCCCCTCTCGCATGCACTTGCACGTTCTCAATGTCACTGGGCCTAGTAAGATTGCTGTTTTGTTCTCCCCTGTTCCCCTCCCTTGCATTGTCGCGTTCTGAAACACTTGTGTACGAGCGCAATAGAAATAAATATCAATATTAATATCAAAGATCCAAACTGCACCTCACCAATGGTGTTTAATGAGGCCAAAACATCTCTAGGGTTGCTTGCGGTCTCATTCAGATGGGGTTTGACCTAGCAGGTCATGCTAACCTCTTCTTTTGGGGTAGAATAAGGACTGATTGCATATGTTCTTTTTCTTTCTGAAATGATATGGAATGCTGAAAAACAATAATCTATGGTTTCTCAAAGCAGTTGCCAGTCGCTTAGAGTCATTCATAGCCATGCAGTCACCGTCAGTGTTGCAAGCTTCCAAATGGGACCTGATACCAGCTATAGTGCGATGAATGGGCATATATTGGTATGGACCCCAAAGAGGAGCCAATAGCAGATCCTTGAGCAAGGAACAAAGATCAAATAGAGCAAATGTTCATGCTCAGCAAGCTGACCGATGAAGCTGACACACACATTCCTGAATTCTGATAGGAGAGAGAGGCAGTCTATACATATATATGTGAAAGTGTGTTTGTATGTTCAGGGTCGGCTCCAGCCCCATAACAGTTGGTGGGAAGACACTTTGGCTCAATGTCGGCATACCAGTCTGGGGTGTAAATTTGACCAAACCCACCCATTCACCCGCACAGAGAAGGGGTCCGGCCCTGTGCTTTCGGTATAGGGGTTTCAGGATATTGTCAATTTTGCATTTGTTGTCACCAGCCCCACAACAGTTGATGGGCTGAAATGTTGGCCTGAGGTCAGCATACCAGTCTGGTGTGTACTGGTGATAGTGAAATGTGACCCACTGCACCCATTTGCCCCGCACAGGGTGGGGTCCGGCCCTTTGCTAACAGTACAGGCAACTCCGGGAGATTTCCTATCTTGGGATTTTTCAAAACTAGGAAGTTAAGATGCAATATAACATACACATATACACTATAGCAGACCTCCACGTGCATGTCAGCATCAGACCCATGCAGCGCCGGGTGGTACCGCTAGTTACACATAAATGTTGCAGGTAGAATACTCGCTGGGAAAGCATTCATGGTCCACCTGCTTGGCCCTAACATGGTGTCCATTCCTGTACCTGAACTGAACAATTAAGAGCACCCAACAGCTTCAGATAAGGAAGGTCAGAGTCTACAAGGGAAGAGTTGGGATCACTAGCCAGGGGCCAGTCCTAGCAGAGGAATGAGCGAAACTAACAGAGCCATGAATCACAACCCTTGTTGCAACCATCACCCACTTGCTATCCTCTGACATTGGTGGGAAAATGGCTGGATTCAGAGGGATTCTGGTGTGGTAACGAAAGGACCCAATGCACGTTGATGCCCTATATTCCTTAACCAGTTGAAGTTAGTCAAAGTGCAGAATCCAAAGACCTAACGCTCAGAATGTGCCCAGCCAGAGGCATTAAGCCATGGTGGCAGGTGCAAGGCCTTGCTGGAAGAACAGCGGTGGGGGGAAATACTCCTACCTGTAAGTAACCATGTAGGGAGGATTCAATCAACATAACAAAACACCTAATCACAATGCGGAGTGAGGCAACCCACCAGAAAGCACCTCTCATGCAAGAGAGAGCTACATTTGTTTCCAGAAACATCAGCCAGAAAATCTGCTGAGTAGCCAGGGACTACTTCAGCCACCACAGTTCTCCCACCATCTCAGAGGCGATTAGAATTCCCTGAAGCAATACAAATGTTGGCAATTCTTTGAATGACTTTTGTTTGGCACTACACCATACTTGTCTTGAGGATCTTGGGCGTCTATACCCATGCATGAGAATATTTGGAGCAGAGGTGGGAGATCAACTTGGTTGAGTGCCAAACACATGGCTTGAAGGACCAGGGGGTAGCGGTGCCCATCAAAAGAGCAGTACTACTAGATGGTGGTGGTTTCTATGGTGCAGTGGACTTAGTAACGTCTTGGGGTGCCTCTGAACATACAGCAACGTTCACATTAATGAAATTGCCAAGAAAGGGGAAGTGGGTGATCCGGTCTTCTAGATCAAGGTGTGTTTCTTTAGAAGTGGTTAAACATGGAACGGCTTGTGAGAGGATGTGTGTTTTACATTCTGAGTGCAGCATTGACTGATCAGGGAGGTGCGTTGGATCTCTTGTTTGTTACTGAAGACAGCAGGGCGTCATCATTGCAGCTTTCTCCTTGTAACAAGGCTACAATGTCAGCGACATCTAGGCTGACTATAGGAAGAAGGAAACACCACTTCACTCTGGGGTCCCGGGCGGCGGGTTAGATAAACATCGGCTAAGCGGAGGGGGCCTCGTTCTTGCCCTGCATGCCAGTGGGCACCGCTTGGTTGTATGGTCCGCATAGTGAACAAGCACAGTATTTAACTGGATGTGAGAAACTTCCCACCAGGCATGGCGGTCGCTCTGCTGGAGCCAGCACGCTGCTCTTAGAAGAGTGATTGCTGCGCGGTGTGTCTGATGGCGGCGGAGGGCGCTCCGAACGCAGGTGAGGACACTCTACACCTAATCCTGTTAGGCACATGCGGTCTCACAGTTCAGCCTCCAGCCTGGCAGTGACAGTCTAGATAACCATTTCATTATTATACATTCACAGTGCAAACATTACAAGGCATAATAACCCAGCATGAAGAGCCCATTTAGGATGAAAATGATCTGTTTTATTTTGCAGTGCTTCACAGAGGCCTACAGGGAGTCGGGGCATCTTGCCTGGGAGTTTAGCATTCTGTTTTGCTTGCTGCCTCTCAGATAAAAAATGAAAAAACAGCAGCAATTTTCTGCTTGAATTTCTCGCTGACTAAGTCCATTGATCATCTGTCCTGTCTGAGAAAGAGAAGTGTGTTTTCTCCTTAATAACTCCTATCCCTCTGCCTGACTTCCTTTTTTTATTGTTGTTGTTTGTGATGTCGGTCAGTCCTTCGTGCTATTCCTCGGAGAGGGTGAGAAAGCGCCAAATTGAAGTTGTTTTATGCTTCGGCTCTTTCGCTCCCATTTTTAAAATGTTCATGGCAATTTTCACACATCAGTGTCATGTGATGAATGCTATGGTAATTTCTGCGAGGTCCTTGGGAGGCAATTTGTACATGACCCCTCTCCCACCCGCCAGTCTTTCTGTGACGCCTGTCTTTTCGAAGAATAAGTGGAACTATAATTAATGTGGATCTTATAAAATACCAAAGTTCAGCATACTCACAGCACATTTCAGACCTTAGAACTAATGTTCGATGTTTATGCTCATTCCATTTCCCGATGTTTACGTCTCTTTCTTTCACTGCTTCAGTCAGACAGTAACTCAGGAAGGGGTGCAATGCAAGTGAAATATACGGGGCTCACATCCACTGCAGCCCTTCTGCTGGTTACAGACAGCATAGTCATGTCTTCTCATGTTGCTGGTGCTTTTTGAGTGTCCATACTCTGTTGTCAATGAAAGTGCACACAGGTGACATCTGTGTCGGTCCTTGGCTAGACATGCCTGTGATGCATGTGTGCATTTGGAAATTCATACACCCTTGAATTTTACACTTGCAGGGGAGCTGCCTGTAACCTTGGTATTGTCTTTCCCCATGGAAGTGGTAGAGGGAATTGTTGGGGCACTGACTGAACATGGCCACATCCACGCACAGCAGCTTGCCTTTGGATTGGACTGATTACAGGGTTTACAATCAACATGGCCGCTCTCTTGCCACCTTGGCCCACAGACCTTGCATTTGCACTAATGCACCATTTCCTACTCATACTTACATAATTCACCTAATTGCATGTTCAATTGTCTATGACATTTTGTATTGCCAACATATACCACACCTACTAAATGTTGCCCTGCCTATTGCCTCTGAGCCCCAACATCCGTTTGTGACTTCCTCTGGCAGTGTAGGTACGTGAGGCTGCTCACAAGTGTGAATACCAATGCCAACACATACATGCACATTCTGCCATTCACATCCGGTCGTGCTGGAAATTACATGACTGCTAAGACTTTCTGGTCAAACTGATGAGGTCTGCTTGAATGGGACATTGCATTTCATCACCAACATATGTTGCTGACATCTGCAGGCCATTGTCAGTGTGCTCAATGTACGTCCTGATGTCTTTTATGACATGTCCAAGTTGCATGGTTAACACTTTCCTTACTCATCAGGTTTGCACTGCCATGATGTATGTCCCAATCAGGGTGTCTGTGGTGGCATGGTGCTAGGGTTAGCTTGGATGTAGAACAAGACTATATGGCCAGTTTGTGAGTGTGTTTCACTTGTAGATGGTCCATATGTTCTCCATTCATTTCATTTGAGGCATACATGTATTTCCAGATGGCCCCCTGACTTTTCTTGTCTGTCCTTTTGAAGGTGATGACGCAACAGAGGGAGAGCAGGTGGCAGAGGAGTTGCCAGGGGATGCACAACCAGGCACCCGCAGTGGCTGGGCTGTTGTGCATGGTGAGAATCCACTGCTGCTGCATACCATTCTCAGCATGCCTGCACAGGCATCATTCGAGGAGGATGATGATGAAGATGTTGCAGCCATTTTGAGGCAGATGGTGAAACCACCACCCAGCAGTTACAACCCCATATTCCTCCTTGGGATTTTGAAGGAAACTGAGCCTGAGGGGGAACAGGGGGCTGTGCACCTGCCAGTTGTGAGCCATGCTTCTTCAGATGGCACTGTGCCTCCAACGTTTACCACACCCATCCTGGAGGCAGCAGGGATGTGTACTGGGAATGGGGTGCATGGGGGCCCACAGCCCATGTCACTGTGCTCACTCAGACAGGGATGCACTGCCTCATTATGATTTTGTCAGCCACGCTCTAATGGGTGACGTATTCCTGCTTCCCGCTATGACTGCGATGACGAGGTGATACACAAACTTGTGCAACAGTGGGAGGTCATGCAGGAGATCTTCAGGGACATGCAGTGTCTGGCAGAAAATATCACATCTAATGCCATTATGTGTACAGAATTCCAAATGTTGCGTGGGGAGGGCTCTACCTTGAAGCAATGACTGCATGAAGAGATGAAAGACTCAAATGAGCAGCACAGGCAGATGACATACTTGGGTATACTGCTGCATGAACTGTTGGAGACCTCAAGGGAGTGTCATCATCTTGAGATGTCCTCCCAGAGGGATGCTATCAACATCCAGATGGATGCAACAAGGGGTGGCATGCAGGCAGACATGAAGGAGATGCACAAGGACAGTCAACAGGACCTGGTTGCAATTGGCGGACTGTTGCATGCTTCTGTGTCATGTGTGGCCGCCTCACAAGTGTACCAGGCATTAGACTTGTGTAACCAGGCCTCCCCATTCCAGGCTGATGCACAGGGTGGGTCTTAGCAATTGATGCTATTTTGTTTTTCCCTGCACAACATTCTTATGTTTCCTCTCACCTTAGAACACCCTTTTCTTGAGCCCCCCCTCCCTTTGTACACAGTGATGGTTTTTAGTTGATATTTAGTTTTTACTGTCCAAGGTGGACTCATTTTCTTTGTCTGACAGACATTGCCATGGTGCACCATGTGCAGTTTGTTCACTTCAAAAGGGACTTTGCTACTGATACTCCAGGTGCTGTGTACATGCTGTCAAGTTCAGTGATGATAACTGACATGCTGATTCCTCAAGGGACATGATCAGACATTCAGGTAAATATTATGCTGACCCATGATGTGCAGTATATGTGGAGTATGTGTGACAATGTCCTTGCACTCTACTGAACATGTATCCATTGCCATTTCAGGTCACCTTGCACAGGTAGCTCCCACTCGCCCGCTGAATGCACCCAGATCCCTCACCTTCTATCCAGTACCCCATTCCCTCTGCTGGACACCGTCACTCCTGACACAAATGAGTAGGCACAGTGTTAGGTGGAGGTGTTGAGGGATGCACGGCACAACAACATGTTCACAAGGTAAGGGAGTACACAGTTACACATGTGCATGTGTGTTGGCCTTTGCATTCCAGTAGTGTCCTGAAGTGGCACAAGTAGGGTTGTGCATGTAGGTGACAATCGGGTGGTATGTGGGTGATTGTCACAGTCTACAGACATGGAAGTGGTGCATTTTACATGGTGGTGGACATTGTTTTGACATCTGTAGCATGCAGGTCTTAGTTTGTCCACTGAAGGTGCTTATGTGCACGTGTTTGTGGTGCTGGGCCATGTACTGACCCACTGGTTTGTTGAAGGGTTATTAGCTTTCATTTCCTGTCAGCCTTGCATGCCATATCCTCCCGTGATTGCTGTCAAGTAGCCCCTCCATCATGCATGTGCATCCTGCACACCTGAGCCTGATCTTCCTTGTAGGTTGGAGGTTTCTGTGACATGCAGCAGCAGTATATGAAATTTCATATGTTTGCATGTTCATGATTTGTGAGTTATGCTGTATTTTGTTGGATGAGTGCTGGGCCAAGTCCACCCTGTCTGCTGATTCCCTGGTCCATGCCATGCTGACCACCTACTGTAACAACGCTCACTGTCCTTGCAGCCCACTGCCCTAATAGGATATTGCCCCACACCGGCACCATGGCCCCAGGCCCCAGATGCCCTTTGAACAGCCCCTGAGAGGGTGCAGTGGAGGCACCTGTAGTCCTGTGGTCATGCTGATGAACCCCAAGGCCACCATGTATGATGGGGAGCTGAGCCACCCCTACCAGGCCACCTGCTGTGCATGCATTGTTGTGCAGGAGCCGGCTTTATGATGCCCCAGCCAGACTTTGGCAGCTGCTGCCTACAGCCACCAGATCTCCTGCTGCCCTGGCACCCCTGGGTCCACCCAACTGGTTAGGCCCTCCACCAGGGGAGGGGATCTGCTCTCAGTGGCATTTAAATGGTACATGCTTATTAGGGAGACAATCAGTCAATTACAATGTACTTATTGACGGTTCATGCATCGCTTACGGGTAATGGATGTAGCTCTAAATGGGATGGTTTGCAATGCTCTTTGTTTGACATTGTTCAATTGGTCAAATCCATGCTACTTTATTAGTTGATCGCTGGAGCCAAGTGACCCTGTTATATGTACTTGGATGCTTGGGTGATTCACTTGGGGAATGCAGTGTGTAATACTGAGGACACAGACCATGTTTTCAGGTTTTTAGTTGAAGAATGTAGATGGGGGATACATGTGATTTTTTGAGTATGAGGCACACACATGTCCCCACTGGACTGCTATTCTTAGGTTGTTGTATATGGGCCAACTGTACCTGCCATGTTTCATCATCAAAGGCCATCAGGGATGTGGCTGTGGTGTGACTCTCACACTGGATGTTATTCATGTGAAATATGTCTGGACGAGCTGATTGCATATGTGCTGGCCCCTCACCCTTTGGCCTGCTAATGGCATGGGTTCTGCCTGTAGCTGTGGTCACAATCCATAATGCAACTCTATTGGTATACCATGACATGTGGCCAGATTAGGCAAGATGCAACATGCCAATGTGATTTTACATGACCAAGCTGGTGCATACTCCACTTGATTGGTGCAGGCAGCAGAACCATGATTTCAGCACTCCAAATGTGCACTCGACTATGTCTCTGGTACTGATGCGGGCTGCATTGTAGTGGGCCTTGGCTGGTGTGGTGGGATTTCGGATAGGTGTCATCAGGAATGGTGATAGTGGATAAGCACTGCCCTCTGTAAATGACGATAATCGTATTTGTTATGGTATGTGATTTTATAGTGGTTTGTAGTGGATGTGACCCCCAAACAGTGTGTTTTGGGGAGGGATGGGTGGGCGCTGGCTGATACTCACCAATGAGCCACTAGTTGCTGAACGTTCCAGATGCCAGTGTCTGGTAAATGAGGCAATGGCATAATATGTAGCTATCATGGATGCATCCAGGGTAATCTGCATTCACATGCATGATGTGACCATTTGCATCACAGATGGCCTGCAAGTTCAGCGAATGCCAATTTATTCTATTCCGATAAATATATGTTCTTTGGCTGGTGGGGCAAAGTACATGTAGGAACTGGGCAACTGCTTATATTTATTGTGCCACTCTTTACCTTGCCTGCACATTGCATAGCATGTCTACGTGGCAGTGCACACGTGCTATGATGCAGCTTAGGAGCCAGTATGATTCTGTAGGCAGTGAAATACCCCCGACAATAGCTGTGGTCTGTAGCAATGTGCCAGTCCCCAGGAAGTGAAAGTGATTAAGGACTTTGAGTAGGGGTGGTATTGGCTGTGAGCATGTGGTTGGGGACACTAGGTCATTCTCTCACTCCCTGACCAATTCAAGGATGACATGGGGGGGAACAGTATGTTCCATATACTTCCTGATCAGGCATGCTGAATATCGTTGTGCATGTATGGTAGATTCTGGCCCTCTTCCTCCCATGAAGCAGCAGATATGCTAGCAATGCAGGAATGGGCATGTTTTGCATATTCCGCCCCCTTCTTGGTCTTTGCACAGTCCATTCCCTCAGGCCTCATACAGGGCAAGGACACGGGGCGGCTTGTGGCGTACCGTGGTGGACAGGGTTACACAGGTCCTTAAGAGTGGGCCTTGTGAGGAGGGCCGGCCAAGCCTTTCGGCCTCCTCATTGGCGCAGATATAGTGGACCAGGGCCAATATCCAGGCCCACAGCAGCAGGTAAAAAGGCACACTGGTGCCCAACAAATAAAAAAACATCTTGTAATGGCCGTGCCTCATGGAGCCAGTGAGGCCAACACATCACAACAAACACAGCAAACCAACGAATCAGATAATAAAAGTTAGCAATTTACAGGTGGGTGATGTTAAAGTCACGTAGTCAATATTAGCAAATTATTTCAGTCTGCCGTGGTGCCATCATGCGCCTTTACAACAAGCCCAGGGAGGCTTACCTGCAGTTTGGAAATGCACCGTGTGCATTGCAGGGCCTCAGGATGGGAGTGGGGAGACGTCCATGTCGCCGCTCCGGTCGCTGTAGATTGAAGAAGTGAGGAGATTAGGAAGCGAAAAGAAATAGTCAGGGCCAGGAGTGGGCCTTGTGAGGAGGGCAGGCCAAGCTTGTCGGCCTCCTCATTGGCCCAGATGTAGTAGGCCAGGGCCAATCCCAGGCCCCCAGCAGCAGGAAAGAAGGCACACCGGTGCCCAACAAATAAAAAAACATCTTGTAATGGCCGTGCCTCGTGGAGCCAGTGAGGCCAACACATCACAACAAACACAGCAAACCAACAAATAAGCTAATAAAAGATAGCAACTTACATGTGGGTGATGTTAAAGTCACATAGTCAACATAAGCAAATTGTTTCAGTCTGCCGTGGCACCATCATGTGCCGGTACAACAAGCCCAGGGGGGCTTACCTGCGAATGCAACGTGTGTATTGCAGGGCCTCAGGATGGGAGTGTGGAGGCATCCATGTCACCACTCGGGTCGCCGTAGATTGAAGAAGTGAGGAGATTAGGAAGCGAGAAGAAATAGTCAGGGACTTAGGAGTGGGCCTTGTGAGTAGGACCAGCCAAGACTGCCAGCCTCCTCAGTGGCCCATATGTAGTGGACCAGGGCCAATCAAAGACCCCAAGCAGCAGGAAAGAAGGCACACTGGTGCCCAACAAAGAAAAAGCCATCTTGGAATGGCCGTGCCTTGTGGAGCCAGTGAGGCCAACACATCACAACAAACACAGCAAACTAACGAATCAACTAATAAAAATTAGCAATTTACATGTTACAATTTACAATTTACAAACACCAACACTCCAGTACAATGTTGTTTAGATGAGTACATTCTTTAATACATTAAGTTGTTCATGATAGGTCTCCTGATCACCCCTGACATCTTGTTACCAATATTATAAACACAACCCCTTGTAGGGACTTTTCATCAAAATAATTTGACATGTGATGTCATCAGTGATGTCATCAATGACATTTGTGATGTCATCATTGATGTCCTGGGTGTTAGTCTTAGCAGTTCATGGTGGTGGCGCGAGTTATGGTTACTTAGCTTACCATAACTGGTGAATTTCTGAGGTTTTTCGGTTTTGCTTGTAACCATAACATCCCTTTAACAACGTTTTTCAATGAATTTCATGGGTTTTTATTAGTGCAGCTTAACCATAACGTCCCTTTAACAAAGTTCTTTCATTGAATTTCATAGGTTTTTATTAGCGCAACATAACCATAACGTCCCTTTCACAATGTTTTTTCATTGAAGTTTATAGGTTTTTATTAGTACAACTTAACATAATGTCCCTTTAACAAAGTTTCCTTCAGTGAATTTCATGGGTTTTTACCAGTGAATGCTATTTTCGTACAACATACTAATATCATACTTACCCAATATAGCAACATTTGTGTGCAATTTACACATTTTACCTTAAACCTTTGCCATTTCCCACCTTCTAGCATCATTTTTAACACTTCTATACACTTTTTGCAACTTTTTCAATTAATTTTGCATCCGTAGACGCCCAGGAACATCTGATTTAATCGTGGACATTTCGGACAGTGCCACGTGAACATACGCTGGAGCGCGGCATGATGACTTGTCCGAGAATGTGTCTGCACTTTCCGATCAGATCGTGCTTTGTGGACAGTTGGGAACTGCATTTTCTACTGATCTAGGAACTTTCAACTTCACAATTTCCCTTGCACAGCTCCTACGCCTATTTTTACTCATTATCCATTAACAATCTAGTACACAGTACATAATTGGAAGAATTTTAGCAAAACTGCTATTTATCTTAAAACTGGCATCAACTATTGCCATCCCTCCTCCCCAAGAGCCACCACCACCACCAGCTGGTGGACCTTCACAACAAAAAAGTGCAGTACTTCCAAAGACAATGAAGAGGACCAAGAAGATGAGGTAGCAGAAGTGCCTACCTCTAGCACCCAGAGAGAATCATGGGAGTGACAGTGCGTTACCACTATTGGAAATGTACCAAAGGCTAAAGCTGCCAAAGTGAAATGCACTGAGTACAATTTTGTACTGAGTTGCAGACTCCTTGGACAGTACTTCTACGGGACCACCTCCATGTGCTGCCACGCCAAATCCAATGACCGCAATGCTCTCAGAAAGGTTGTTCCTTTCTTAGCAAGTAGGAGGTTATCTTCCTCCACCTCATCTTCCTCAAACAATACTTTAACCACGCAGGCTACTTCTGTGGGACACAAAGTCCCACCAGATACCTTGCAAGCAATAAACGATGCCTTCGATCCATATTTTTTTAAGACAACAGTCCTCAGTATATACTACAACACTTCATTCTGCAGAGGGAAGCAATTTTGAAGTGCTTTTGAAGCGGTAATCAAGGAGCATGAGAAACACTGTCCCCTACCTTAGAGGTAACACATATGCAACATGTTCTCCTGTCCACCTGCCCCTCCAAATTAGTAGTCAGCCAACACGTGTTTCGACCCTTGGGTCTTTATCAAGGCTATTTTTGATGGTGGAGTGCCACTTGTGGGGTCCTAAGAAAAAGAAAATGATCAGGTGTGTCTCATTGACAGTTGACTTCACAGGACTGTTTGCAGATTTCTAAGGGGAAAAAGACATGTATTATTTTTGTTTCTTGCAGCCATATCACATCCCATCCTCATCACTCTTCACCTCCTTAGAGATTATTTGATAAGTTTGACAAGTACAATGTTGTGTTTTTTAATATGTTTTTACTGCGATGTCAGCAGCACCAGCCGCTGTTGGCGAATCCAAGATGGCAGGCTTTCCAAAAACCTGACACACTTCATGCTTTTCATCATCCAATCAGTGGGCCTGTCCGATGTCCGCGGACACCACGTAGCCTTCTACGCGAATCGGAGCCCTGTCCATGGGCTGAACAGGGAAATGGATCCGCGGACCGAACCCAGATATCGCACATTTTTTTGGACCTACTTTTTGGTTGTTTTAAAAACATCTACTGGACAAATTTCCACCAAATTTACAAAAGCACGCTTTTGGGGACAAGCCAACACTCCTGCCACAAATTTGGTGAACATCCGTCCAGCAGTTTGGGCTGTAGGCATGAGCAGAGTTTTTTCTCCATTCAGTCTATGGAAAAAATGGGACTCCCCCTCTAACTTTGCCCCCTCTTGACGAAACCTCACACAACTTTGCAAGAAAATTCAGAAGCAACCATATACTTTATTTTGCAAAGTTTGGTGATGATTCATCCTGGGTGAGCAAAGTTATAAGCCACCCAAAAAGTGCTCTTCCTATGGATTTACCAACTTAACCATAACTACACGGCCCCTACAACGGGCTGTGTAATCAGCTTTTGTCTGTATCCCAAAACTGGAAATAGGAAATGGCAACGGGCAACTGTTTTTGTATTTGCAATCATACGTTTTAAACTTGATGTTTTATACCTGATTTTACGTGTAATTATTCAAATTCAATAGTATTTTAATTTTATTTTGATAATTGTTGTGTTTGAAAAGGATCTTGATATTATGTACAGAATAAATAAATAAATAAATAGTGCCGAATAAGGGGAGCGGGGGACACCCCTGCATCCCCCGCTCCCCTTGTTCCACATTTTGGGCTTTGATTTTTTTAAGCATTCCGAATGTGTAGTAAATACACATTCAGTCTTTTTTCCAGTTTTTTTCATACGAAACAATATTTCAGCTGGATTATTTGGAGTCTGCCAGGAATAATGTCACTAGCAATCGTGCTCAGTGAGATAGGAGTTTTAAAGCACTCACGACAGTGTAAATCAGACCTCATGTGAGATGGCGCTTAAACAAACCTACCTCTTAAGTGTGCAAAGTCCTATTCTTGAGTGTTCTCAAATGTTGCATGCATGTGTACAGTACTGTGCAGTAGGTTGTCTTTCTTCTGTCGTAAGGTCATTTTCTTTGATATGGAAAAACAACATGAAATACACTCTACATATGAGAGAGAGGACATATTCTGCACGTACTTTACCACACTGCAACAAACAACACATAACTCTCAACAACAGCACACGGGGACTCACTTCGATCCGATAATTGCACCCAAGCAACAGGACACCACTGCTCTCACTTTCTTACTCCCTCTTCACCGTACTAAACCCCCAATAACCCCCTTTGTTTTTCTTTCAGATCTGCCATAGCACCTAGGGGCTAATTACGTTGGTGACGGTGCGCGGTACAAATACCTTTAACATAACATAACATAACATAACATAACATATGCACAGTGTTTATTACAGTAACCTAATGGTGTATTATTTGGCTATCCTAGGTTCTTACCTATGATCGATAGCATGAGCAAGAGGAATTTGGTGTTCTTTGCTGAACTCTCGATTGAGACATGGTAGGACTTCACAGACACACTCTTCACCAAAGAAGCATCCGTTGCACGTTAATATTTCAATAGAATGCAGTTCATAAAAGAAGACTTGTCTCTGTAAAACCACAGTCAACACATCCAGGGAAAGGTCCATGAATGGGGGGCATCTCTATGTGTGGTACATTTCCGTGGTCATCTTCCTAGGGCAAAGGATATTGTGTTTCTAATGGGGAGCCAGAGGTTTTATTAGGTTTGTACCCAACCTGTGTTTAGGCACCTAATTGCCAATAAAATGGTCTGTGCAGATCTCAAGGCTTATTTGAAGAGAAAACCCATGAACAAGGCTGTGTTATTGGACGACATCAAAAGGTGTCAATCAGAGCTGGTACTTTCCAAGCAGATTTGCTGTTGGACAATTTGTGATGTGAAAAAAGATTCCTCCACTGGTCTTTGAACTGAATGGGACTAAAATGACCATGTGAGTTTATATCCCCATGACAGCAGTGCACAATACCACATCTCTTCCTTTGGTATGTACTTTAATTCATTTGAACTGTGGGCTTGTCACACTCATCACATGTTGAGCCTATTCTCCTGCCACGCCCTCTCCTCTTCCTGCAAAGCAATCATTCAAAAACTGAGTGCATGGTGAAAGGAGGGGCTGCATCTGGGCTTGAAGGACTCAGGACCATGTCCCAAAAAGGGGTTAACCATCAATAGCAAAAGTGAATGGGAAATTTATCTTGTGGCCATTGTCACCAAGAGGTGCAAATGATAGCTGATTGTGAAGGAAAAGGGGTTGGGGGTGAGGGGGTGTACAAATCTGCATGCCATGTGAAACAAAGCTGGAGCTGTGATTGTTGGCAAGGAGGGTATTTGCACTAACCGCCAGGGTGATTGCCAATCTTTTCAAATCTGCCTTTTTCAGACATGCACTTCCAGAACTCAAAACTCTGATCTTGTCTGACAGCATCTGAGTGCTGTTGCTGTTTCAAGCTGCACATCAAATTACTGAGCACTGGTGGACAGCATGCAGTGGCAGCCTTCACAATGAATGTCTCAGTTAGTTTCCTGTATTCTGATATGCGTGACAATTCTCAGGAGGCAGCTACTTATAAAAATGCATTGTTACTATCATGGTAAATGCATATGTTATGCCTTTTTTTTTTTTTAAATGTATATGTATCGGCATTTATCAACATTATTAATGCAAATAAATCAAAGCCCAAAAACAAAGAAAACGTGGTACAAATTCTCACACGGATGGACATCACTAGCCCAGGAACTCTCGCCAGTAGATCACACCTATTGACCATTAACTACAAGTAGCTATTGCTAACAGAAAGGTTGGAGACCCCTGCTCTAACATAACACAAATGTACGATAAGTAATGCATGAGTGTAGCCAACCTCTAGAATGTCCTGCAACCTTGCATTGTGCTCTCTTTGCACTCCTTAACACGGAATCACTGCTTTCCCAACAAAAGGCAATGTGTGTCATGATTTCACGCGACCGTTCTAATTCCTGGTCAGATAGAACAGCTAATTAGAAGAAAAACAGCCTGTGCTCGGCCTAACCTGGAGAATAATGAGATTTAATACCTTTGTCATTGAAGCTCCTTCACAGGGCACAAGCGCTGCACAGTTGACTGACCTCTCATGGAAGACATAATGTGTCACTTCCCTTATTCTGTACAGCCTGCAGCGGTGCAATAACCAGGAAATGAAGTACATAACTCGAAGGCCTTCAGACTAGTGGCATGTGTATAGATAAAATGGCGCTGAAACATAGACAGAATCCCCCTCACAAGAAAGAGACAGGGGCAAGGCGTGCGTTCATTAAAACGGAGAGCAACACTCAGCACATTAGTTCAAGAGGTGGAACCGGTAGCACAAAGCGTTATTTATTGTAATCGGCCAGTTTAGTAAAGGCGTTCTTATTTCGCTAAATTATTGTAGCATTATGAAACTATGATGTCACCAGATAGCTCTACTTTTCGGTTTGATGCCTACAGATTCTATGCACATTTGTAGCCACTGCAATACAGATAATGACTATTTATTCCTTACAATGACTTCTCCACACATAACCCTTGCACACAGTTTTGATCGTGAAACGAGATGCAAAGTGAACAACTGAAAGGGAAAAAAAACAACAACTACATTGAAAGGGAAACAAACAACAACTATGCATTACCAAGTGACGGACATCATAAAAAAGAACAATGAAAAATGCAAACAATTTGCATGAACTGTCAGGATGCCATCCAATGACAGAACCTGGCTAGTGGAGTGATCCGCTTTGACATACATAACCCTGGGTTTTACGGCCGCAAACAATGACATGGCCAACTCAGCCATGCGATAAGCCACCTTGAAGATGGCTCCATTACGAGTTGGGGGGAACCTGGGGACCTGAATGGCGACCTCTTACACAAAAGAGCCCAGCAGAAGAGGTATACAGAGAATTCCTTAGCACCCCTCCAGAGGTCCCCTGCAGTGGACCATTGACTGATCTTAGTCGCAGTGTTCACACCGCTGCAGTCCACTGTAATACGACCCATCAGCCATTCCACAGAAGGGGCACCTCATCTCACAGAACCTCGTGCTCCCCGGGAGCCAGAGTGTTCTTCAGTGAAGGGGCGCCTCATCTCAGAGAGCGTCATGCTCCCCAGGACCCAGCATGCTCTTGAGTGAAGCAGCACCTCATCTCACAGAACCTCGTGCTCCCCGGAAGCCAGAGTGCTCTTGAGTGAAGGGGCACCTCATCTCACAGAACATCATGCTCCCCAGGAGCCAGAGTGCTCGCTCTTGAGTGAAGAGGCACCTCATCTCACAGAACCTGGTTCTCCCCTGGAGCCAGAGTGTTCTTGAGCGAAGGGGCACCTCATCTCAGAGACCCTCATGCTCCCCGGGAGCCAGAGTGTTCTTGAGTGAAGGGGAACCTCATCTCACACAACCTCATGCTCCCCAGGAGCCAGAGTGCTCTTGAGTGAAGGGGCACCTCATCTCCCAGAACCTCATTCTCCCCGTGAGCTAGAGTGTTCTTGAGTGAAGGGGCACCTCATCTCACAGAACCTCATGCTCCCCGGGAGCCAGAGAGTTCTTGAGTGAAGGGGCACCTCATCTCACAGAAACTCCTGATCCCCGGAAGCCAGATTTCTCTTGAGTGAAGGGGAATCTCATCTCCCAGAACCTCATGCTCTCCGTGAGCCAGAGTGTTCTTGAGTGAAGGGGCACCTCAGTACATAAAACCTCATGCTCACCGGGAGCAAGAGTGTTCACGAGTGAAGGGGCACCTAATCTCACAGAACCTCCTGCTCCCCCAGAGCTATAGTGTTCTTGAGTGAATGGGTGTGCTCCCCGGGAGCCAGAGTGTTCTTGAGTGAAGGGGCACCCCATCTCACAGAACCTCATGTTCCCTGGGAGGAAGAGAGTTCTTGAGTGAAGGGGCACCTCATTTCACAGAACCTCATGCTCCCCTGGGTGAAAGAGTGTTCTTGAGTGAAGGGGCACCCAGAGTGCTCTTGAGTGAGAGGTCCACTCAGGCAACGGTTCAGAGAATGCAATGCGCTTCCAGCCTCCTGTCCTCTCTCAAGATGTTTGCTGTGCCTTACTTGACTGTAGTAGTGAGATAGAAAGAAGATATGCTCCCGCAATTGCTGCAGAGTGCCACCCTGCCAGTGGTGAGAACCTACCTTTCCCAATGGAAATGGAGACCTTCACTGAAGAATCCTAATTACTCTCTGCTTACCAATCCATCGAGACCGGAGCCAGCACTACAGAGGCAGATAGCTAGCAACTTACTTCAAAATGGCGGATCAACATGTTCAGTCCCCACCTGGTGCCAATTAGTGACCAACAGAAAATTTGAGCTGACAAACAGCTGCAAGGGGGATCTTGGGAATTTGTATCAAGAGGGTCTTCCATTAAGGGAAATCAAGCCCCAAAGGGTACTCATGTGGGGGCTTCGGACTGGGTCTCCTATTTTGGGAATTTGTATAATGATGGCCGTGTACAAGAGGAGGAATTGTCTGGGGGTGTATCTTTAGGCTTCTCGTTGGAGAAGGTGCCAAAGTTATAGGGGCGCAAGCTCATAATGGAGCACCTGGACAGTATGCCATACCAGCAGATCTTTTTATGAGTCAAATTGACCTATGGGCCCCGGTGCTGACTTTGGCCTTCAATACTTGCCTGAGCTCAGGGCATTACCCACAATCCAGGAAGACAGCAACCATCTTTCTCATTTTCAAAAAAGGGTACATAACTAAACCTTCCACGTATCATCCTATCTCCCTGTTGGATATTGTTTTTAAGACAGTATCCAACTGTTTTTGGCCGGGTCTTGCTGGGCCAAATTGAATACTGGTTAATGGTGCCAAAGATTCCTACTGACATTCAGTTTGGCTTTCGTCCCGGTCTGGGCACAATGGAGCAAGCATTACATTTGTATCACTTGATATAAAATGTTGTCTTTTGCAAGGGTGAGACAGTATACCTCACATTTATGGACTTAAGCACAGCTTTTGACAAAGTAGATTGTGCTAAATTGTGGGCCGTGCTTGAGTCCATGGGTTGCCAGGAGGATATTTGGGAGTATTGCCGGAGATCCATTCAGGAAACAAGGCTAATGTCCGGTCTGGCCTGGGGGGCAGGTGTAGAGTGGTTTTGCATTGTATTGGGTGTCCGTCAGGGGTTTGTCCTAGCCCCTATACTTTTCACCCTGTATATTAATGGGCTGTTACAGGCTCTGCTAAACACCAACGTAGATTTTCTGAAAGTGGTAGGTAGGCCATTTCCAGTCTTGGCATGCGCCGATGACACTGTGCTTATGGCAAGAACACCCAGGGCCTTGCAGGCATTGGTTGATGCACATGCCTCCTTCATGGCAAATTTAGGCCTTAAAATCAACTCCACCAAATCAGCGGTGATGGGCTGCAGCGGAAGCAGAAGGCTCATTAAGATGCATCCCATAATCTGTAAGGGGGAAGTCATCCCAGTGGGGGATGAGTATGATTACTTGGGGGTCAGGTTTTTGGGGAGCCTAACTGGAATGGCACATGCAAAGAAACAATCCCTGAAAATGTGCCAATATTTGGGGGGGTGACTCCCGTTTTTCCGCTAAATGCAAGGGCCAGCATATAGAATCATCAATTAAGGTGTGCAATATGTAGGTAAAGGCAGAACTATGGGGGTTTTGTAAGTCCAGTGACATGCAGGCCAGGGAAAATCGTTATTTCAAAAAGTTACTGGGATTCCCTGGCTCCTCATCTTGTGCATTGGTGCACAGGGAACTGGGGACGGCATTCTTGTAGGATGACTGCAACGTCACCCAAGCATCCTCTGTATAAGAATATGGAGGAACATAAATGTCACATTGTGCCACTTTATAATAAAAGCGACACTGAACAAGGATGGATGGCATAAAATACTGTGGCTTAGATCTGTGAGAGGCCTCTTGTGTCAGGCGAACGTGCCGATTGTGCCACCTTTCACCACAAAGCTATTAATGCTTGAAGCAAGATCATGTAAAGAAGTGAAAATCAGGGAAATGGCAATAACACATGAATGTAGCATCCATGTCACAGTCGGACACTTTCCATCAGTCCGTAAGTGGGACACCAACTGTACCGTCGTACCTTGTCTGGGGCAGAGAAAGACATCCAAGCTGGCTCATCACAAGGGCACAATTTGATTGCTTGCGATTGAGATGTAACACAGTGATTTGGGCGCGTCAACCTGATGGCCCAAGCTGTCCGGTGTGTGGTGCTATGAATGAGAACATGAGTCATTTCATTTACTTCTGTCCAGCTTATGGGAACATTAGAAAACGCAAAGATATGGCAAGTTTTAAGAGGCACGGATCTACGCCAATATGGGCCAGCAATGTGCTTTTCACTAAGGGCGGGAAAGAAAGTTACGGCTCAGGCCTTGTTGTCGTTCTTGAAAGCGGCCATGTTTTATAGAATTCTTTTTTTTAAGAGGTTGAGCTGCTGTACCCCTTGCAAAATGCGTTTTCTATTCTTGCTTTTCTTTTGGAAATTAATCTAATGTTTTATGATGATGATCTTTTAATATGCACCAATAGAATTTGTTAATATGTTATTGTTTTGATTTATTACGTGTATGTGTTTTATTCGAATAACCATTTACAACAACAATTGCGTTTTAAGTATGCAGTCATCTATATTGTTTTATTATTTCCACTTGTTCATTTGTATTGTACTGTAAATTGGTTCTGTACAGCGGGTTGGTGTAAGGAGCTATATAAATAACAAATACATACAAACACAGAGCACAAAAGTGCATAGCCACTCATCTCATAAACCAAACAAGTCAGCAAAAGGTATGGAGGTCACCATAACAGGTAACAAGAGGACTTTCCACCTAAAATGCTCACAAATGGTTATCCAAACCCCCTCCTGGCAAGATTGATTAACCTTATTTTAAACCTGATAACATGTGTGTGTTCATGCTTTCTATAAATCCTTCATCACATTCAGGAATTACTAAAAGTTAGTGTTGGTCACAGGACCACTCCCAAAAATCTATGGGGGTCCCACCTGCTATGCTACTTCGTAACTCTCTCTCCTATCTGCAGTCATCAGATAGTTCAACATAGCTATAACCTGCGGCATAGAGGGGGACCCTACAGCCTCCATAGTACAGGGAGACCTGACGCCATATTGTCTTGGAAGTGGGGGAAGCGTGGAGGAGGGGGGCCCCACCTCAACTCTCAACCAGGCAGAAGTCACAGAGATGGCTGGGCGGCTACGGCCCACTGATGCTGGCTGGCTGGTTTCTGTCTAGATGGAGCTAGGGAGCTGGAGGTCTGGAGCATCAAGTCCAGTGAACCAAAGTTGGGAAACAGGTAAGATAGTTCCTTTGTGTATGTGTGTAATTTGTGTATTTTGCGTGTATGCACGTCGGATGTGTGTGTGCATGTACATATGTGCGCATGCTTGTGAATGGTGTGTATATATGTGTGGGTGTTAGTGCGCGTGTCCTCAGGTTTATGAGAATGCATTGTGTGTGAATGTTCTGTGTGGGTGCATGAGTGCAGAATGTAGTGTGAATATTTTGGGTGACAGTGTGAGTGAATGTGAGAGACGGTCTACGGGTAAGTGGCTGGTGGGTGAATGGGTACTAATCTGTATTATGTGTGTGAATGTTCTTGTTGGGTGCCTGTGTGTAGATTGCAGCGTGAATGTTCTGGGTACTTGTGAGTGAATGTGAGAGGTGTATGGGTGGGTTACTAGTGGGTCAGTGGGTATGAATGTGATTATATGTGTGTGTGAGAGACACCGGGGGTTCGGTGAGCACTGGAGCACTGTTGATATTTCCTTAAAGTGACATTCCATGCTTTACTGGCATTTTTGACAACGCCAACTTGATGAATGTTATTATGTGGCTAGACTGGCAGATTGGTGCACTCAGTCTAGCAATTTCTTACTGTGGGATGATGCTTCTTTTACTGGGCATCGATGATAAAGCAATCATGATAAATGATATTATTTAACTGAACTGGAATTCTGGTGCAGCCAGCCTAGTTGTGTCTTACTTTGGCGTGACATTTTCTACTGAGCATCTATGATAAAGAAAGGAGCTTTATCATAGTCAACAAGGGTATGTTTTTAAATATGAGTACTAGCATATATTGGCAGACTCAGCTTGTACATCTATTCTTATGGTATAATTATTGGCATTATGTGCAAGGAAAACATGAGTATGTTCTCATATGGGAATACTGGCATACATTGGTGAAGCAAAATGTATGGGCAAAGACAGCATGAACATGTTTTTTATACTGGTATATATTGTAGGGAAAGGCATGAAAATGTTTTAGGAAATACACCTGTGCACTATTGTTTTTATTTTTTTATGAGTTACTCTTCACAACTAATTGCAAACTGTCTGGCTTTTTAACCGATTTTTCTCAGAAAGTGTGCTATATAATCCACCATTTTAACCCGGAATTTTAAAAAAAAAATCATTGGTTCATGCTCCCTTGCTATGCTTGGTTGCTCTGGCATACTTGTGGCAAATATGTATGCCTCGCCAAACAACCAATGCACAAGCCACCACTGGTGACTTCTGCATTTCGGGGGCAGTGGCCAGACACTGTCCCTTGTTTCTACACTAGGAGAAAGATGTAAGCTTTGTTAAAAAAGAAAAAACAAAAAAAGTACATCTTTCTCCTAGATCAGTGTGCCTGTGACCCAGCAGCAGAATGGTCATCAGGAGCTTTGCACATTCGTGGTGGTGCAGACCAGCCCAGCGCTTTGTTGAGGAGCTTGGGGACAGGGGACCTTCTGCATTGCTGCCAGGGGGAAGGGGCATATGTTTTGCTATGCCAGTAGCTATATCCAGGCTCTCAAGTCCCCCCCGCTGCCCTCTAGAGCCTTGTTGCAATGTCCAGACTCTTTGTCCTTTGCAGGCAGCCCTCAATTTGACACCCACATATCTTCGCCATGTCCACCACCTCCACCTGGGAACTGGCTCCTGGGACTTCATATTGGAGCAATGTGATGCGTGGACACCCAACTCCCTTTTAAGTACTTAATAACGTTGTCTTTAGCTGCCATCCCAATGACACTATAAGAGGCATCAGGCCATTCTGGAACTCTCTGGAACCTCAGGTTGTCTGAATGTATGGGGAGTGTCTACAGCACTTGAAAGCCAATGTTACAGGGACCATTGGACGCTGACAGAGTATATCCTCATTCCTGCTTCCTCTCTCGTCTGATGTTCTTTCTTCTGTCAGACCCTAGCTGATGCCAGACTGACAAGCCATCTTAGCTTGTTCACAGGGGACACTCAAACTCTAGTGTATGGATCCTGATTGGCCACAATGGACTTCTCCACTATAGTATAATAATGTTTGCTGCGGGTACGATCCTTGAGGAGAAGGCACTAAGACGCCATATAGTAGTAAAAGGGGGAGGCTGCGGGTTCCAATGGACCCAAAGGCCACCCATAGAGGCCTATGTGAAATGAAATAGAAACAAAAGAGGAGCTGGGTACTGGAGTATCAGCGCTCTACCCTGCTAAGTTTACAAGCACACTAGTACTGGTCCGATACATTTATCCACTATAGTTATGTTTTTTCTTGCATTGTACCAAAGGTACCGTGTTTAGTCCTGGCCTGGTTGTTCTGTCTCTGTTTTGTCCTTTCTGAAGAAATGTGTACATTCAATTGGTTGTCTTTCCTGTGGCATAAATCCACCCTGGAATAGATTTTGAGAATTAAAAGAATAACTATACTATCCAATCAACAGCTCTATACCTAGCCAGTCCTTTAACTTTCTGAGCCATGTCTCCCTGAATGAATTAGGTAGTGTCTTTCTTTTATTTTACTGTGTGTCAGCCTCAGCCTGTTCTCTAACCATTTTCTGCACTGTCTTTCTCGACTTTGAGGTTGATCTTCAACTTATCAGTGAACCAGACCCTGCTTTGCGCCTCTGCTGCCCAAACTGGACCAGGTGGGCTGTTCCGGATCGGCAGCACGGTGGGTCATCTCCTTCTTGGGGCACCCTAATGCGAGAGTGCCCATGGATTATGCCAGCTCCATACCAGCAGCTAAAACGTGTGGGGTGCCACAGGGTTCTTGCATTTCACCTACCCTTTTCAATATTTAAAATTTGCCACTCCTTGATGACATGGGTGTCCAATATACCAACTACGGCAACTACGCTGATGATACCCATGTCATCTTTGTGCTTCCAGGCCTCTACTCACAGGACGTTCTGGCCATTAATACCATCTATCGTGCCATCCAGGTCTGGATGGCAGCCAACTCGCTTGCCCGGAATACTGACAAGACGGAGCTCCTGATTGTCACTTTAGGGCCCAAACTAAAATAACAAGTGCTACAAACTACCAGACCTTTAAGTTTGCAGATAGCAATATTACAGTGGTCAAGAGCGTGAAAACCCTTGGTGTTGTTCTTGATGCTGAGCTGACGATGAAACAACATGTCACTCAAACACAGAGCTCCTGTGGCTATATTAATGAATTACTTAACCATATTCTCACATACATCTCCTCCAGGAACAGCTCCTTGTTGGCCTCGGACCTTGTAAATTCCCCTCTGGATTACTGCAATAGCCTGTTGCCTGGCATCTCCCAAGCTAATATCACAGCGTTGCAAGTCACTCTAAATGGGGCGGTGCGTGAAATGCTCAGCCTTACACGCCGTGATCATTTCACCAATGCCAGGAGGGATTTGCACTGGCTCCCGGTGAAACATCACATTACTCACAATTTACTGACACTGACCCATAAATGCTGGAATTTTGAGGCTTTCATATACCTCATGTCATGGACTACCTAAAGGTGCACCAGCCTAGTCGTACTCTCAGGTCCCACGACTAGGCCAGACTTTCTCAGCCTACATGATTAAGCTGGTTAGGTTTGGTTGCACCAGCTTTGATGTCCGATCTCCATTAGCCTGGTAAAGTTAAGAGAAAGGATTAAGAACTACCTCTTCAATCGCAGACCAGGTTGAACACTTCCTGTGAACTGAACGACGAGGCAAGGGAGGGGAACAAGGGGACAAAACAAAACAACGATCCTACTAGGCCGGGTTTCATTCAGATCGTGCAAGTGCATGGGAAGGGGGGAAAGGAAAGTGCAGTACATGGGAGAAGATGATAACAATAAATAAAATAAATAGCAGCAGCAAGTGGCAAGTGCAAGGGTAAGTGCAGACATCAGCTATTGAGGTCTGGTGAGGGAACTGTAGGGATACAGAAACAGTCCCCGAATGCGGGGGTTGCAAGGTGGGTAGTGCAGGTGTGTGATGCTGGCAGTAGAGGGCCCTGAGCCAGGAATCAGAAGGGCCTCCAGGTAGCCAGTGAAATACCCGTTTCAGCCAGGACGTCATCAGAGGAGAGGAGGAGAGAAGGCAGAAGCAAAGAGATAGATTCTGAGGTGTTTCCGGGACCAGAGATGGTTCTCCTCAAGTTTAAGGGAGGCAGGGAGGCTGTTTCAGAGGGAAGCACCACCCGAGGAGAGAGATCTACCACCATCTCATTGCTTGGAGAAGCGACTGACCATGAGAGAGTTGGAGGCGGATGAGCGAAGAGCTCGAGAAGGAAGATATATAGAAAGAGCGAGTTGGAGGTACTGAGGACCCAGGCCCCAGAAGGCCTTGTGGACAATGCAGAGGGTTCTCACAGCCACTGGGGGCCAGTGCAGAGATTTCAGTCCTGGAGAGATACGATCCCTGGGCTTGAGGCCAAGGACAAGACTTGTGGTCCTGTTCTGGATGAGTTGCAGAGGGCGGAGAGTAGAGGCAAGCAGTTCTATAAAGAGGCTGTTGCAATAGTCCAGCCTAAAGAGAATCAGACCTCTGGAGACAGCGAGCTTCTGGGGGAAGGAGAGGAAAGGCAGAATACCTCTGAGGAGGTGCAGCTGGTAGTGTGACTTCTTAGAGACGTCAGAGATGTGAGGGGAAAAAGAGAGTGTGGAGTCGAAGATGACTCCAAGGTTTTTGGCTTTGCAGGTGGGAGCGGGAAGAGGACCAAGAGAGGCCGGCCAGAGTGCAGCAGGAAAGGAGGGGGCGGTTGTGCCGATGAGGAGAATCTCAGTCTTACTGGCATTAAGGCAGAGGTCATTGGTGGCACAGCACTCCTGGATAGCAGACAGGCAGTCAGATATGAGGGAAGGAGAGGAGGAGGTAGAGGGTACCCTGAAAATGAGCTGGGTGTCATCCGCATAACACTGAGAGTTGGGGCAGAGAGCGGCAATGAGGTGGGAAAGGAGAGCCAGTTATTGGTTGAACAGCCAGGTAGAGAGGTTAGACCCCTGGGGGATACCACAGGTAGAGAAAAATGTGGCAGAGAGGAAGGACCCAAGTTGAACCTGGGAAGGTCAGTCAGAGAGGAAAGAAGTCAGCCACGCAAGAGCCTGACCAATGATACCTAGGTTATCATGGAGACGGTTGAGCAGGATGGCATGGTTGACAGTGTCAAAGGCAGATGAGAGATAAAGCAGGATGAGGACACAAAGGGTGTTGGAGTCAAGATTAGAAAGCAGGTCTTCACAGATGTTCAGGAGAGCAGTTTCATGGTTCTGGCAGCTCTGAAACCAGACTGATGGTCATGAAGGTAACCAACAGAATCAGTATGGAGATTAAGCTGGGAGATGGCCAGTTTCTCCAGGAGCTTGCCCGGGAAGTTTGGGCGATAGTTAGCCGGGCTTGAGTGGTCGGCAGAGGGTTTCTTAAGAAGGGGGTGCACAAGGGAGAGCTTCAGGGGGGATGGGAAGACTCCAGTGGTGAAGGAGTGATTGCAGAAATCAGCCAGGGCAGGAGCTAGGATGTCGATGTGGTCTTTGATAGTTTTGGAGGAACAAGGGTGAACCTGTTTTGACAAGACTTCCATAGATCGGACTTGTCTAGAAACCTTGTCTGCGGAGAAAAGGGGAAAGGATGACAACGAGGGCGGGGTTATCTGCAGGAGGGCCAGAGGAAGATCAGGGAGTAGGGGAAGAGAGGGATAGGCAGAGAGTGAGGACAGGATGTCCTGAGTTTTAGAGACGAAATGAGAGGCCAGTGCTGTGACAATAAATCTCTATACAACACAGCATCTGCTACATAGAAAGCTTCCATCCTCGCCACCAAAAAAGAAACCTACAATAACAGAATTATCGATTCTCAATCTAAGTCTAAGGAGCTATCTTACATTTTAAGAGAGTTGGAGTCCTTAGCCCCTCCCTTGGAGGTCTTACTTCAAAAAGGATGCAGCCTGATGTGCTACAATACAAAAAGCCCTCTCCAACAAAATTACCTCCCTCCAACGAAAACTGAAGCAACAAAAAAAAAAAAAACAGTCTCTCTAGCAACACCCATCCCAGGTATGCACCTAATCAACAAGCCCCAAAATGCCCACCGTTTTCATTCTCCTCAGCCCCACCAAAGAAGTTGAAGACATCATTAGAGGCTTAAAACCTTCACGTTGCCAACAAGACATATTCCTAGCACCCATTATCAAGGAAGCAGCTAAGGAACTCTACCCATTTATCACTACATTAATAAACACTTCCTTCGACTCCAGGCAGGTCCCTGACAACCTCAAGTAGGCTTGGGTCATGCCTCTCCTAAAAAAACCTTCTTTAGACCCTAATATATCGACCAATTTCAGACCTATAACTACTGTCCCCTTCCTTCTAAAGATTCTGGATAGAGTTGCATATCTGCAAATCCAGAAACACCTAGAAGATAATAACCTGCTTGGCCTACGCCAATCTGACTATCGGCCCAGACACGGGACTGAGACTGCCCTTCTGGATCTGAAAATACAGATGGGCAAGGCCAAAGACAAAGGCAAACTAGCTATCCTACTCTTGTTAGACCTCTCAGCTGCCTCTGATCTGGTTGCTCACCAGATTCTGACTAAACACCTGATCACAACAGCAGCATTCTCCACCAATGCATCCAACTGGATTAAATCCTTCCTACCTAAACCTACCACCAGAGTCTTCTCTGCCAGAGCGTCAGCAGACCCAATCCCCATCCACTGTGGGGTACCCCAATACTCATGCGTTTCACCAATGCTATACAACATTTTCACGAAGCTCCTCCTCGACCGTCTCGACAACCTGGGTATCATCTACACAAACTATGCAGATGACATGCAGGTTCACATCACGCTGTCAGGGAGCTATGAAGATGATTCTAAGCTAATCAATGACATCTACCTCGAAATCCAGGCATGGATGGTGGCCCACAGCCTCTGCCTAAATGATGAGAAAACCGAGCTCTTGATTGTCCGCATGCAGGCCCGCCTATCCAAACTCGACCCACAATACACATCTTTTAATATAGACGGTAACCTAATCAAAGTCGCAAAAGAAATAAAAACACTTGCAGTCTATTTGGACTCTACAGTATCATTAAAAAGACAAGTCAGCTCCATTACATCATCTACCGCCTACACCAATAAACTGACTAACGCGTACAAATCTTACCTTTCCCCTACCAGTTGTATGACGTTAGCAGCTTTGGCGCTCTCTAAAATAGACTACTGTAACATGCTTTTCCTAGGATCCTGAGAACTCAATCTCAATAGACTCCAGGTCCTAGAGAATACCTCACTAAGGTCTGCACTAAGCATTCCAAGATCCAGCCACATTTCGAGCCTGAGACAGAAATCAAACTGGTTGTCTGTTCGAGACAGAATAGCTCTCCGCACTCTAGCAATCACCCAAAAATGCCTGTCTAACTCCGCTCCCAGTTACTAGGCTGAAAAATGTTTCAAATATCAACCAGCCCGCCCTACTAGATCCGCCCATTCCCAGCTCCTTACAGTCCTAAGGTTTAACTGAAAAACTGCAGGCCACGCTAGCTTCCCAGTTCAAGCTATCAAACTCTGGAACTCTCTACCCCCCTCCACTAGAATGCAACCTCCTTCTGGTTGTTCAGATCAAGAGTAAAAAACTTGCTTTCAGAGAAGTCCAACATTTGAGGCTCACCATGCACTACTACCTAGATATGCCCAACTGGCTCCCATACTCATGCCTTCCTTAGCTATGATCGCATGTTATTTCTGTCATGTCCTTTATTGCACCAGACCTACCTGTAACCAGGGTCGTCCCAACTATTATTACCTATATATGTACTGTTATTACCTATGCATGTACTTCTGCAACATGTTAAGCCTTTCCAGCGCCCAGTTACCTTAGAGTTAGGCGCGTGTTATAAATATTAAACAAATACAAAAAAATATAAATTTATCATCCACAATTTGTATGCGACACTCAAAAATCCATCTATGTGACGCAAAGAGTACATCCCCGGACACTGCATGTACAAATCAAGAGGTCTGAGAAGGTACACACACAAAGAAAGGCAAATCATGAACAATAGACCTTCTTCTAATTTCCCTATTTATCCAGATTGTTATCATTTCCAAATCAATGTATAGACTGGGACTCTCTGAATAAACATACAACCTTTGTTAAAATATGTTTTCATATGGTATCACACCAAGTGTGTGCTTCACAGCGCTACTTTGATTCCATAGAGCATATTGGTATACAATTCTAATATCCAGAAAAAATAAATCATTTTTCCGCAACTGGCCGTGTCGCTCTTGATAATGTTCAGGCCAGGGGTCTGAAAACTGCAGCTCGCTAGGTGTTTTGGAATATGCCTATCATGGGCCCTCAATGTTGCTTATGCTAGCTGTGGCTGTTGGGAATTGTAGTCCTAAACATTTGGAGAGCCTAAGATTGCAGATCCCTGACATAGTATATGCAAGTTGATAGGCATTGCTGTTACGTAAATCAAACTATGGAGTCATAGGGAATTATTTGCGAGTACACTACGTGGTAATGATAGCTTTGGAAAGTAGCGTTTTGAACAATCTTTGGGCTATACGAACCTTCTGCTGTCTATACTGGTTCATATAGCCAGCAGATTGCTCAATGAGGGTGCTACTTGCATATGGCAAGGGTTATAATGATCATTAATAAATACATTCCAAGAGTGGCCTGCTCCCAGTCTATTCATAAGGCTTCACATTTAGTCATTAGGGACTGGTCTTTTCCGTGGTAAAGTAGTTGCCTTCATCAACTGCCTACAAAGTAGCAGACAACAAATACTTCCCTACGAAGACGCCTTCTTGATAAGGGAAAGTATCTCACCTTCAAATATTTGCTTCAACAAATATCCGAATTCCACCGTAGATCGACAGCAGCACATTTCCCAGCAAAAGGTACATTTCAAAGGGATATGCATAGGAATTCTGGACTTTGGGAAATAGGATTGGGGAATAGAATTTAGAATTTACATTGTTTACAATCGGTTCATTTGAGATAAGGCTTTGCAGTTTGCTATAACGATGAATTATTTGATAATTATATCTTGACTATGCTAAGTAAAAATGCCATATAGAACAGAAGATCTCATAATATTTGTATATGGTCAAGATCACAAGGTTACACTACATCTTTCCACTTTCTACTACGTGTTGCTTTCCTGCCGCCGGCCTAATAGAAAATTATCATCATATTAAGGAGAAAGCAGTGTGACTGTTATTTATATACCATACAAATGAATAAATAAATACATACACGAATAAATAAATAAATAAGCCTCGGTAAGATTTGGGGATATCGGTCACACAGATTCATGCAAATTGACGTCTATGCCTGCAGCCATGTCTTATAGGTGTGGTGAGTCAAAATATTATAGTTTGGACTGGATCCACTACCAAAATGCTACAGTGTTATCTATGAGAATCCGTGCCCTTTGCTTGGTATTTCATGTGCTTGAGTCATCATTTGAGAATGACTAGGTGCATGCTTTTAAACTGATGTTTTATTTTAAATATGTGACGTTTTCCTTAAAACAATATGAAGCCAGTTCTCTCAATGGCCCGCGCCCAGAGATGCAGAACCAAAATAAGAAGGGGGGACAGCTGAGCCCGTGAGCACTCTGTAACTGGAGTCTGTATGTGAGCATAGGACGGTAGAGAGAGAGGGGATGAGGATATTGTCTGCCCCAGCTAGAGGGAGATTGCATGCATTTCAACACACATATAATGTTTTAAAGAGATACATTTGAGAGATTGTAATGAAACAAGAAATACATCCTGAAATTCGGGAATATCCTTAAAGCATAAATAGTGATGGTGACAATTTCTTAACTCGATGCAGAAGCGCCCTATCAGGTGCCAATGTGCTTCATGCACCTCCACACTCCAGGAGCCCTGACCGATGCAGAAGCGCCATATCACGTGCCCACGCGCTTCATGTACCTTCACACTCCAGGTGGCCTGACCGATGCACAAGCGCCATATCACGTGCCCACGCGCTTCCTGTACATTCACACTCCAGGTGGCCTGACCGATGCACAAGCGCCATATCACGTGCCCACGCGCTTCATGTACCTTCACACTCGAGGTGGCCTGACCGATGCACAAGCGCCATATCACGTGCCCACGTGCTTCCTGTACATTCACACTCCAGGTGGCATGACCGATGCAGAAGCGTCATATCACGTGCCCACGCGCTTCATGTACATTCACACTCCAGGTGGCCTGACCGATGCACAAGCGCCATATCACGTGCCCACACGCTTTCTGTACATTCACACTCCAGGAGGCCTGACCGATGCACAAGCGCAATATCATATGCTCATGTGCTTCATGTACCTTCACGCTCCAGGTGGCATGACCGATGCACAAGCGTAATATCACATGCCCACGCGCTTCATGTACCTTCACACTCCAGGAGGCCTTACCGATGCACAAGCCCCCTATCACGTGCCCACGCGCTTTATGTACCTTCACACTCTAGGAGGCCTTACCGATGCACAAGCCCCCTATCACGTGCCCACACGCTTCATGTACCTTCACACTCCAGGAGGCATGACCGATGCACAAGCGTCATATCACGTGCCAATGTGCTTCATGTACCTTCACACTCCAGGTGGTATGACCGATGCACAAGCCCCCTATCACATGCCCATGTGCTTCATGTACCGTCACACTCCAGGATGCCTGACCGATGCAGAAGTGCCATATCACGTGCCCATGTGCTTCATGTACCTCCACACTCCAGGATGCCTGACCAATGCACAAGCGCCATTTCACATGCCCATGTGCTTCATGTACATTCACACTGCAGCAGGCCTGACTGAGGCACAATCGCCATATCACGTGCCCATGTGCTTCATGTACATTCACACTCCAGGAGGCCTGACAGATGCGCAAGCACCATATCACGTGCCAATGTGCTTCATGTACCTTCACAATCCAGGTGGCCTGACCGATGCAGAAGCGTCATATCACGTGCCCACGCGCTTCATGCACCTCCACACTCCAGGAGGCCTGACCGATGCACAAGCGCCATATTACGTGCCCACGCACTTCATGTACCTTCACACTCCAGGTGGCCTGACCGATGCACAAGCGCCATATCACGTGCCCACGCGCTTCCTGTACATTCACACTCCAGGTGGCCTGACCGATGTACAAGCGCCATATCACGTGCCCACGCGCTTCATGTACATTCACACTCCAGGTGGCCTGACCGATGCACAAGCGCCATATCACGTGCCCACGCGCTTTCTGTAGATTCACACTCCAGGAGGCCTGACCGATGCACAAGCGCAATATCATATGCTCATGTGCTTCATGTACCTTCACGCTCCAGGTGGCATGACCGATGCACAAGCGTAATATCACATGCCCACGCGCTTCATATACCTTCACACTCCAGGAGGCCTTACCGATGCACAAGCCCCCTATCACGTGCCCACGCGCTTTATGTACCTTCACACTCTAGGAGGCCTTACCGATGCACAAGCCCCCTATCACGTGCCCACACGCTTCATGTACCTTCACACTCCAGGAGGCATGACCGATGCACAAGCGTCATATCACGTGCCAATGTGCTTCATGTACCTTCACACTCCAGGTGGTATGACCGATGCACAAGCCCCCTATCACATGCCCATGTGCTTCATGTACCGTCACACTCCAGGATGCCTGACCGATGCAGAAGTGCCATATCACGTGCCCATGTGCTTCATGTACCTCCACACTCCAGGATGCCTGACCAATGCACAAGCGCCATTTCACATGCCCATGTGCTTCATGTACATTCACACTGCAGCAGGCCTGACTGAGGCACAATCGCCATATCACGTGCCCATGTGCTTCATGTGCATTCACACTCCAGGAGGCCTGACAGATGCGCAAGCACCATATCACGTGCCAATGTGCTTCATGTACCTTCACACTCCAGGTGGCCTGACCGATGCACAAGAGCCATATCTCGTGCCAATGTGCTTCATGTACCATCACACTCCAGGAGACCGGACCAATGAAGAAGCACCCTATCACATGCCCATGTACTTCATGTGCCGTCACAATCCTGAATGCCTGACCGATGCACAAGAGCCATTTCATATGCACATGGGCTTCATGTACCTCCGCACTCCAGGAGGCCTGACTGAGGCACAATCGCCATATCACGTGCCCATGTGCTTCCTGTACATTCACACTCCAGCAGGCCTGACCGATGAACACGCGTCATATCACGTGCCCATGTGCTTCACGTACCTTCACACTCCAGCAGGCCTGACCGATGCACAAGCGTCATATCACATGCCCATGTGCTTCACGTATCTTCACACTCCAGCAGGCCTGACCGATGAACATGCGCCATATCACATGCCCATGTGCTTCACGTACCTTCACACTCCAGCAGGCCTGACCGATGAACACGCGCCATATCACATGCCCATGTGCTTCACGTACCTTCACACTCCAGCAGGCCTGACCGATGAACAAGCGCCATATCACATGCCCATGTGCTTCACGTACCTTCACACTCCAGCAGGCCTGACCGATGAACACGCGCCATATCACATGCCCATGTGCTTCACGTACCTTCACACTCCAGCAGGCCTGACCGATGAACACGCGCCATATCACGTGCCAGTGTGCTTCATGTACCATCACACTCCAGCAGGCCTGACTGAGGCACAATCGCCATATCACATGCCCATGTGCTTCACGTACCTTCACACTCCAGGAGGCCTGACCGATTGCTCTTTGTTATTATGCTGTGACATTACCTCTACCAATGCCCCTGCATCCTGCTGGTGAAAGTCTACATGGATCTATTAACTGTTCTGCACTTCTACTTGTCCCTCGGAAGCATGTACTGACACTGCTCTGAATGGTCTAGCTGCTCGCTTCTACCCCTTCTTCCAAACCCTTCAAATTCTAGGTTGTGCAGGGTCTTTGATTGCTGCCCCTTTGCCCCCAACCACCTCCACTCTTCTTCTGCTCTGATGTGATTCGGAGGGCCTGATTTACAAACATGTTTTAACATGGGAAAGTCACACTGAAAAAATGTGTGTAAATCAGGCCCTTAGTCTGTTCATTTTAGTTATACGACAACAATAAATATTGAGACTGCCGGTGTGGGAACAACAGGCCAGTAGTGGGTAAGTCTTGAGGTGTTGTTTTTAGTACATACTGATGTTCGAGGCTATGCATCAGAAACAAATCTGTTTAATAAAAACAAATGCATATGTATTATTATTATTATTATTATAATTATTATTATTATTATTATTATTATTAACAATAATAATAATAATAATAATAATAATGATGTATTATTATGATTATTATTATTGTATTTATTGAGTGGTGACCTAGCTTCGAGAAAAAACAGAGCCCTTTACAGAGGTGTACAATAGTGCAGATGCATAACAGAATGCTTTTCACAGGTAACAAAAAGAACACATGTACAACGGGGGATGATACAGAGGGGCACAGGGGAGGGGTACAGCTGCACCGCGTGGTGGGGAGGAAGGCAGCGCCCATCGTCTAGTGAGACAGGTTGTGCGAGGGGCGACGTGATGTCCTAGGTGTTGAGGAGGAGAGACTCCTTGAAGAGGTGGGTCTTGAATTCTTTTCTGAATTGTAGGAGCGTGGGTGGGAGTCTGATGTTGATTGGCAGGAGGTTCCATAGCCTTGGGGCGTAAACAGAGAAGGCTTGTTTTCTGGTCCTTTTCTTTTTTGCAGTATGCAGATTTCAAGTCTGCAAGCATCCTGGCTTCTGGTGGTGCGCTGTCCGCCAGAGAGGCTGAATTTCTCCACGAGGTAGCTGTGTGGCTTGAGTGCGACTGCCATATAGAAGATGCAGAAAGACTTGAAGGTGAATTGTACTTGTAGTGGGACCCAGCGAAGGTGGACGCGGGCCGGGGTGACTCGGTCGTATCTGCGTAGACCCTTGATGCGGAGTGCAGGAACCGTGTGCCAAATCCTTTACTACAGCTTCACCTGGGGCTGATGTTTTGTTTGAAAGGATAGAACATGAGTCCATATTAATCTCTAAAGGAGTTTTTCATAAGGAGTGGATTCTCTAATCCACATGGCAGTCATTGGCGTTTGCAGGGTGAGGCTAGGAAGGGCCCACGCTGCTCAGAATAGTCGCAGTGCAGGAGCTTTGCCCCTGACCTGAAGAGCCTCGTGCTGTCTGTGTGCCCCTTTTCACGTACCATTAAGCATTTCAGAAATCCTCCTGCCGGAAAATAACACGCTTTAGGCAGGGCCAGTCCACGTCAATCGAATTGATACACATGGAAAATATGCATCCGTGTTTGCTGAGCATGATGACGTTTCCATTCACTGAGGTCCAAAGCCTCTCGCCCCTCTCTCACTTGGAAGAATAACAATGATAAATCGCTCACAGGTGCATATATCGTTCATGGCAGATTGCTCCAAAAAGATAATAAAAGCGGACTTGTTTAGAGAAAGGGAAACAGAATTCCCGCTGATGCTCATTGGACAGTGGGCGAGTAATGGACACAGTTTCTCCATCCCGGCCTAAGATGTCAGACCATCTCCGGCGGAGCTCATATAAATGTCAGCATGACGCTCTCAGCTGTGAGATTGCGGCTTGCTGTGAACTGGTCAATGTTTAGCTGTTTGGCCTTCTGCATGCCACCAGCTGACAGTTCAAACCAGACGGTGACTCCATGAAAAATATCCGCAGTCCTTCCATGAAAGCCTAGCGGCGTACATCTGCATATCACCTGGACTATAAGGGCCCGATTCATGGAATGTTTGCACGGTTCAAAGTGACTTTGCACTGGTGAAAAGTGACTTTACACTGCTGACACAAACCATGATTCATGGAACTGTGCAAAGTGTATATTTGCAGTGCAAAGTCAGTGCAAGTGCTCATTTCTGCAGTACAAATAATTTTGTACTGACTTTGCACTGAAAAAATACACTTTGCACAGTTCCCTGGATCAGTGTTTGTGTCGGTAGTACAAAGTCACTTCAGCAGTGCAAAGTCACTTTTAACCGTGCAAACATTCCATGAATCAGGCACTATGTATCGAGCCTGCTCGGCATGCATTCAGATTCCGTGTCGCGCAGCGCAGACCTCCACCGGAACGCTGTTTTCATCCCCAATCATTTAGCACTCCTGGCACTGTCCCTCTGACACTATTTGCCAGAGTTCTCCTAATCGCTGTTGGTTTCTTTGGGCATAATACGTCCAGCCAAGGGGAAATGAGGTGGAACAGAGTTACCCAGTAGTCACCGGTGGAAACACCATGCAGACAACTTCTCTTGACATCATCACTAGACTCATAAGCAGACATACATTTCACAATTTGCATATGCCGTCCAATGCCGTAAATCTTTGTCATATATGTGGACAGGTGAAGCCAGTCTTGAGATCTAGAACACCTGCAAAGTACTATTTTTCAGAGTGGGTCCCTAGACAGGGTCGGACTGGGTCATACAATTGTCTCGGGCACCAATGAAAAAGTGGCCCACAGTTGCAAATGGCTATTCATTCCTTTTGTGACACTGTTTGAATGGTACCCAAGGGGGATTTTTTTTTTATAAAAGGTGATACAAATCGTGCATTTTAACGAATATTTATTCAGCGACACTGGTCAAAACTATTAGCCGCATAGTGAAGTAACTCATCAAAATGGCCCACATTGGCCAACAAAGTAGGCCACTTTGACCAGAAAAAGTGGCACACACCAGCATTTTTTTATTTCTTGTATTTATTACTTTTGTTGGTAGTGCCCAGGCCCAGAGGTATCACGGCGCAAAAGGTACAATTAGGACTCGATGGAAACAAAATGTTAATTGCATTACAACCATAGAAGTGAGTCAAACAGGGTATGGTAGTTGCGTTACATCATAGAACATGAGTCAGGTTCAGAGTAGGTAGGGCAGTCTTGTTTGGTTCGGCCATGGGCCTATTGCCCTATAGGCCATTCCAAGCCTGTCCCAAGAGCACATAGGGTCCTTTGGTTGCCTCGTGATTTAATAAGCATCTAGCTGTTGCAGAGATGCTTGGGAATGAGGGTCGGGGAGTGGGCAGGCCAGCTTTGAGTAGGCTTATTAAAGCAGCTATTTCTGTCCTGTGGTTCACGGTCTGCTGTGACACGCCCTGAGCTAAGGCCATTGCGATCTACCATAGTCAGGAGTTTTTGGAGTAGTCATTTGGAGAACCTGTCCACTAATCTCAGTGATGAGAGTGAAAACATGCTTTCTGGGTCATCCATTTGGGGGTTCTCTGGCAATGCTCTGAGCTGCAGTGAGAACTGAGGTTGGTATCAGATCTGTGGCTGACTGTGTGCAGCGTATTAGTAGAGACTCCCCCAAGGATGAATCCTAGGAACACTATCTACCATGGTGCCCCAATACATGTATGTGCATTGAAGTGGGTAGGGAACCCCCCTTTTTTGTGCACAATATATGGTAAAACAAGACCTGGCTAGAACTGATGCCCAGAGGGTAAAGACCAGTCATTTGCAGCACATTATACCATTCTACCAAAGGTTGCTCTTAGTCCCATGTACCAGAAATGTTTTGAGTATAGGGATGGTGGGGCTTTAGAATAATTTCTGTTCCAGATGAACCTATGTAGATGAGTCTCTTTTGCACTCATTCCAGTTTTGGCAACTGCAGCGTGCTCTCCTGAATATACATCAGGAGGTTCAGGGTAGGGAAGGTAGACCTTGTAAGGTGTGACCACTCTGATGTTGAGTTGAGACAGCAAGTAATTGTCTTCTATTTTGTCACCATACTTGCACCTCAAAGCGTGATGCCTCAAGCCGTTACCAAAAGGATCCGGTACACATACGGTGCAGTAGGCCCATGACAGTAAGAAACCAAAGCAAAGCCAGTGGTGGTTTTTGCTTTCAGAACACATGTGTACATGATTTTGAACCAAAAAAAAATCATATTATAGCAAGGACCTGACATGTTCTTAAAATATTATTTTCGCAATGTATCACTGTTTTATTGCCATGTGGATATTTTATCATTTTATTGTGTTGTGTTCAGTGCATTAAAAACTTTTGTCATTTTATGTGTTGCATTAATGAGTATTTTGTGTTGCATTGTATACCTTTTTTAGCTCCAAGTGCTCTTAGTAAATCTATCATCATCATCATCATTATTATTATTATTATTATTATTGAACCAAAATACGTCTGAGGAACCTGTGCATTTACACGCTCCAAATTGGCTGTGCAGTTTAGGGATGGAACAATGCATTTGCAATGTTTAACTCCTCGGTGCAATTAGCACCCTCTGTTCCCATTGAAATTAACAGTATGTTATGCATAGCTGTGAAATGGTGGCAGAACTCTGGCGCTTTGCACAGCCTACTGCTGTGAGTGCACTGGAGGCAGGAAAGAGAACGCCCCTCTGATTGGTGGACGCCTCACAGTTCTCATCCAGTCTCTTCTCCAATACGCCATCGTCTTTCATACATGCAATTGTTCTTGACGACTCAGTTGCGTAAATCTGAACATTCTGAACCAATACATAGGGGTTTGCAGTTCGGAGAAGATCTCTGAGCTGCCACTTTGGTGCATCTGGGTGGCGACACGTAGCAATAAGGATTGTGGGTAATCATGGTCTCGGGAAGATAGCTTGGGGGCAACGCGCTCGCCTTGGAAGCAAGACCAACACAGGTTCGAACCCCGGGTTTGCGCTTAGAAACCTGTGGGTATTAAATGCGTTATAAATAACCAATCACAAAACACTAGAACGACATAAATCAGCAATTATGTATGAATTTGGATATAGTAATTTAATGTATAAAACTGTTTTATATTACGAGCTGGCTGGTAAATTGGGAGAAAATCCACGGATTTACCACCAAAAGCATTTACAACAGTGCACTCAGTCCAGTGTTATTAACACAGGAATGTGAGCAGTTGTAGGGTGGTGTAAACCACCTTTTTTTGTAGTCCATACTATTCTATGGATATCTCTGGTTGATTTACAGCGAGCACTTATGCAGTCAATTTCCCAATTTCGGAAGGTGAAGTCGAGGTTTATCCCCCAAATTTTTGCAGGAGATGAATCCTCATTTTACCTCCAAACCTGTAATTCAGTGCTGCGGTAAAAGTGGTGGTAATTCCTTTACCGGCAAAAAAAGTTGCAGTAACAGAATTACCATCACTATTTTACCACACCGCCAAACTAATAATGTGGCCCAATTATTGCCTTTAATTAATGCAACTTGGACTACCTAAAATAAAAAACAAAAATACAAACTTGTATTGCTTATTTAGGAGTTCTTCAAATCACTGCCACATTAACCCATGGATACATTTGAGCACTTACAAAAAAACAAAATAGAAATAGGAAAACAAAACATTTAATCTGAGCATGTAAAGTGTTAGTATAGCAAAAGGGATCCATGCAGTCTTAATCAATTTCTGTCTGTGTTCGGAAAAGTAAACAAAACATCATTATGTGTAGAGTAATTTGTCAATCTGCAAACTGAGTATATTAACCTCTGAAAACATCAATAAAAAGCTGGGTTAATACATATTCGCTCCGGGGGAAAGGCATCCAGCCAATCAGGTGGATGGAAATGCGGGCAAGAACACACAGTGTATCGGCTGCAGTTTCCAGCCATCCGAGGTGCCATTTTGATTCTGGGGAGGCAAGAGAAAGCTGCACTCGGTTGCCTTGCCACGCCTCCACCCCCAAAGTAATCCTGTTCCCTTTTCCCACCCACTTCCTCCCTCCCCACTTACCCTCTGGACCAGAGCTTTGTCCTCTGGTCCCAGTGACCCTCCCGCCCACGGCTGTCACAATAGAAATGGAACAGGGACTTTGTCCCTTGTCCTTTGGTTGCAGCCAACTAGTTTTTTTTTACAGGAGATTGGGCTTGCACAATACAAATGAATATGGAGACCATCTGTAAAAAATGTTTGAAAAATGTTGCACCCTGGCTGAATTCCAGGGTGCAAATATCTATTACCCCCTTGTCGGGGGGAAGACATAGGCTTGGGTTGGCGGGCCATTACTGGCCAAGTCCGCCCCTCAAAACTGGGGTGATTGCTATATTATCTGTAGATTTGTCTAAAAAGCTGCGTTTATCAAGCACTTTCCAAATGTAAGTAGTCAGATTGTGCACCAATGCATAGGCTTCAGGGTACTCCAGGAATGTGGACCTAGACTCCAAGTGAGCAGCTACAATATTTAAAAGATTAAAATCAACACAGTTGAATCATGTGGGATGTAGGTGAATTGCAGCGCCACACCAGAGAATAAAGGTAGGGAACATGGTTTTCTGTAGGTAATTGGGAATTTTGAACATGTAGGATCTGTCGATGAGGCAAAGTGACTTGAAGTTTTTCTGGGACGCAACTGGAAGCCAATGCATGCCTTCATTGTCAGCAAAGGGTCTTGCTACCTTGGCTCTTAATGTCTTGGAGACATACCGTCTATTTCTAACGCCGCCGTGGCAGTGTTGGCATGGACAGCAGTCTCACAGGGGCTCAGGAAGAGGAGCATCCCTGAAGGGTTAACAACCTCCTGCAGGAAGGACCGGCAGATGAATGTTGGAGAGTAGTATCGGGGACATATTTTGAATTGGACCGGTTTCATGGCTTGAACCCCAGCTGTATAGGATTTGTAGATAAGAGCCTAAGAAGGTGCAGAGTACTTTTGGAGGAAATATCTGCATTTGGTTTGAGGGCTAGTTAGGAGGATTTGGGATGAAAGCCACAAGCTTTACAGATGCAAATATGGCTGACTAGGAAGTGGAATCAAAGAGAATGGGAGGACAGGGCGCAGATTGCAGAGGTCCTGTGTGAAATGGATGGAAGGGAAAGGGGATGTTGCTCTGAGAAGAAAGACTTGCCACTGAGCAAGTAGTTTGCGCCAGAAACACGAGCCTATGTAAAGAAAAAAGCAAAGAGCACAGAATTTGAGAAAACACTTGCAATCATGGTGCAATGTGGATCAGGAACATGAAGCATTGTGATGCGCTCGCCATAGCCGCCTCCAGCAGTTATGAGACAGGGTTACAAAACCCGTTGATCCAGAACCAGAAAAATGAACATCTGTTTACAGGGAAGTCATTATGGTCAACACCTTGAATGGAGACACACACATGGAACTTTAGTATGATCCATAATAATCATCACCAGTTTCCAAAAGAATATGGCATCAAACTAACTAACTAACTAAATAAATAAAGACATTCTTATAAAGTGCAACACTAACCCAAAGGTCTCAGGGCGCTTACATAACAAAACAAAGCAGCAAAACACAAAGAGGAAGTGAGAGGGGAATGGAGAGGGCAAGCAACTGTGCATACCAGAACGGCAATCATGCAGAGATGTCAGTAGTTACATTTCTTTTTCAGTTTATCTCCAAAACATTTCACAGTCTTCACTAACCCATGACAGTATAGTTCCTGGAAACTGGGGGCACCTTGTCTCATACCAGGTGCCCCAGGTTTCCCTGATAGTCACTGCCATATCCCCTGACCAGTGAAGGATCGTGGAATTATGAGGACTGCTCCTCTGTCTTGTCACAGGGGGCACGTCCTTTCCATTCTGCAAGGCATTGGAATATCCCACAATGAATCCTGGAGTCACAGGTGCAAGGCAATCCTATTTTGTAATGCAGAGCACGGAAGTTTTGACAAAGAACGTGGTGTGCTAAACTGGATTTTCTTGTGTGTCTTCAGGCTGGAGACTTTGAACATGGGCGAAAACTTTGCTAAATTAGCTAGAGGCAAAGGTGAAAAGTGACTGCCTTGAATTTTTATATAATGATGAAGTGGCCAACGTATCAGAGAGATTCGCTTGGATGAATGAGAATGTTTATATGGTAGCCATATCTTATTTCCCACAGCATCAACGGGAGGTTTGCTGCTTTTGCATTCAGCCAAGGTCTTCATAGTCTACGCTCTATATCTCGCATTTTTTAGAGTTCTTGGCGATCTCTGCAGCTGTGGGGGAACATTATTGGGTGAAATCTATATGAGCAAAAGCAAGGAGTACATTTAGAATAGGGGTGTACTCTGTTGTTTCCAGAAGTATTCTGCAATGGAGAGGAGTGGAACTCAGTCATCTGGAGCCGCTGCAGTGAACTATCAAAGCTCTTACTCTAATGTTTGACGTGTTATTCTGGGCACTTCATTGGACTGAAGACAGAAACTAGATGACAGGGACTATTTGATTCGCCAATAGTTTGCAAAGTTTGTTCTCAGAATGTCAGTATGTACTGATGATCTCTTTCTGAGATGCAGGTTTTAGGCAGGTCAAGTGGTTAAACTGTGTCGGTGTAAAACATATGAGCCCTTTCTGAAGAAGTACAAAATGTGCTTGTTTTGTATCGCAACAATATCACATTGATTGGAAAATCCCCAAAATTCACAAGGTACATTTTTTAACAACAAATATAGACGAACATATACAAAAATTAATGAACTGAAGTGTGTCTGGTTCGGATAGGCTGGCTCATGCCACCTTTAAATATAATCCAACTGTATGGGCAGAACTAATACCAACATATTCAACAAGATTGCACACACTTTCAAGATGGCCGTTGCATGGCACAGCTCATGTATTGTTCCCTTATTTAATAAAAAGGAATAGATAAGATCCTTCCAATTATTATCCAATTGCCTTGCTGGAAACCAATCACAAGATATGTCCTTCCATAATCTTAAATGAGTCACATCCTGGGCAATAGCCTCAGGTTAACAAACTATCAGACATGATGTTGTGAATGCATGGGTACTATGCTAAACAGATCAATACTGACCTTCTTGCAAGTCCTTTCACTCATCAAATGAAATCTGCCCACAAAATGGTATATTTAAGACTGTCTGCTTACTTTGATTGTGTACATCAAAAGTAATTGTGGACTAAATTGAAACCCTGCACTATTCCGGATGGGCTTAAATTGTAGATGATGATCCGTGAAAACACCAAAGCACAGGTGTGACTAAATATGAATGGAGAGTTCTCAATCAAAATTGTAACCTCAGTGAGATTACATCAATGCTGTGTTCCAGCTACTTGATTATTTAATCTATATATTTCATCTATAAAGGAAACTTTAGAAGCAGTCCATTCATTTTGGTAACAACAAGCTAATCTGCACTTGAAATGGTGTGCATATGTTGATGACATCATTCAGTTTGATTCGACCCCAATTGGCTTACAAAGTAAGCTAAATATGATGGGAACCTGTGATAGAGAAAATAATGTATTAAATCACAAAAATACTGAACTTGCTAGTTCATTTACATTTCCCAAATTCAGCTTGGAGATTGGTAATGTACGCTTGGGAGTTGTGAAGGAATGTATCTGTACTCTTTCAACTCTCGACCAAAAACAACAAGCAATGATTGATTGCCAAGATGAGGGTGAGAGCTATACCTCTCCTAGCACAACTACTCAGAAGGTGCCCGATATATGATACATATTCATATATTTAATTAATTATTTTTTATGAGATAAACATGTTTTCCACTTTAATGTGTGGTTTAGTTGATTGCACCAAGGTATACAAACTGGCAGCGGTTATCCTTGTTGGCGAAATTCATCTGTTAGAAAGTGCTACATTTACCAAAGTCATTGTCAGTGGCCATAAGTCGATATGAGCTAGGTTTAACTTCTCTAAAGGCACTGTTTTAATAAAAAGTTACAATTGCTTGTATAAATCTCTGACCCACTTAAAACTTCCTTATAGATTGATTTTAAGGAAATGTAATGACACAAGTTGGTAAAAATAATTTCTTGGAAATGTTAAATTCATCTTTGCCTGGCAAATTATCAGTGCATTCTGATACGTTACTGACAGAACTTCTCATGGGTTAATAGACAATGTAGAATTTCAAATGGTGTAAAAGAGAACCTTGTTCAGAAAATTCTATTTTGCATAAGAAATTTGCTAAAACACCTAGATTTCCTGTGTTAGACATAGGTACTTATATTTGAGATTTTGCTTTAATCTTTTATCTACTGAAGATATTAAACATGACTTTGATCATGATCAATGAATATGTAATCTTTGTAGGGCTTACAATACATTGGGGGAAATAAAACATTTAGGGGGTTATTCATGGAATGAAGCGCAGAAGTGGTGCACGCCGCTGGCGCACAGAGGGAGCATGCACCAGCCGCGTGCGCCAAAACCCATTTTGACGCACCGCATATTCATGGATTTAAACATCGATAACCAGCCGTGTTGCAGCGTAGCGCAGTGACCCTGCAGCAGCGCCAATTACGCCCCAACCCTGCCCCGTGCACCAAAAACATCTGCACAAATCCCCTACATGGCGCAAAGGCCAGTGGACCAGCATACAGCCCCCCAACCACGAACTGGTGCTAAAAAAGCCACACAGCCCTCACGCGACAACCCAATCACGTGTAAAACTCCCCACTCACCCCTCGAAATAACCATACCCCGCTCGTGCAAGCCCAATCGCGTGTAAAACTCCCTGCGCACCCCTCGGAATACTCATACCCCACTCGCGCCAGCCCAATCATGTGTAAAACTCCCAGCGCACCCCTTGGAATACACGTACCTCGCTTGCGCCAGCCCAACCGTGTGTAAAACTCCCCAAGCACCCCTCAGAATACGCATACCCCGCTCGCTCCGGCCCAATCACGTAGAAAACTCCCCATGCACCCCTTGGAATGCACGTACCCTGCTCGCGCCAGCCCAATCATGTGGAAAACACCCCACGCACCCCTCGGAATACGCGTACCCCACCTACGCCAGCCCAATCGCGTGAAAATCTCCTTGTGCACTCCCTGCAATATGCATACCCACCTGCGCCAGTCAAATAGCATGGAAAAAGTCCCCCCTGTGGTGTGGACTGCCTGCGAGGCACGGTCAGGGTGGATGGGCTGACTGCGGGGCATGCCCAGGGGTGATGGGCTGCCTGCAGGGCATGGTCAGGGGTTGCAGGGATCCCCCCTGTGGTGTAGGCTTCCTGCGGGGCATGGTCAGGGTGGATGGGCTGCCTGTTTGGCATGCCCAGGGGTGATGGGCTTCCTGCAGGACATGGTCAGGGGTGTAGGGTGGACCCATGTGGTGCGGACTGCCTGCAGGGGGTGCATGTGGCTCCTCACCATACTGGTGCGTGAATCTGGGGACACGCGAGAGAGCTTACATGCGATGCCGCTGGTGCGAGCGGGGTATGTGTACCCGGGTACGCGAGTGAGCCTTACACACGATTTTGCTGGCGCAAGCGGGTTCTGTGGATTCTGGGGTACGGGAGTGAGTTTTACATGCGATTTGGCTGGCGCGAGCAGGGTACGTGGATTCTGGGGTACGCGAGTGAGCTTTATACGCGATTTCGCTGGCGTGAGCTGGGTAAATGTATTTCGGGGTACATGAGTGTGCTTTACATGTGAATTAGCAGTGTGGGCCCTCCCGGGTGTGCCCTCCTCCCTCCCCATTCCCCACAGGCAGCCCATACCACAGCGGGGACCCCTGCAACCCCTGACCATGCCCTGCAGGCAGCCCATCCACCCTACACATGCGCCGCAGGCAGCCCACACCACTGGGGGGACCCCTGCAACCCCTGACCATGCCTTGCAGGCAGCCCATCCACCCTGACCATGCCCCGCAGGCAGCTTACACCACAGGGAGGACCTCTGCATCCCCTGACCATGCCCCGCAGGCAGCCCATCACCCCTGGGCATGCCCCACTGGGAGCCCATCACCCCTGACCATGCCCCGCAGGCAGGTCATCACCCCTGACCATGCCCTGCATGCAGCCCATCACCCCTGGGCATGCCCTGCAGGCCACTTCACCCCTGACCATGCCCCGCAGGCAGCCCATCACCTTTGGGCATGCCCTGCAGGCAGCCCATCACCCCTGACCATGCCCCGCAGTCAGCCCATCACCCCTGGGCATGCCCCGCAGGCAGCCCATCCACCCTGACCATGCCCCACAGGCAGCCCACACCACAGGGCGGACCCCAGCAACCCCTGACCATGCCCTGTAGGCAGCCCACAAGGCACCATGCACTTGTGAGCCCCAACACATGTCCCCCCACCAGTGACAGACACCTGCCTGCAGGCCCCGACTCATGTCCCCCCACCTCACCCCCATTGACTGCAACCTGCCAGCAGGCCCCGACTCATGTCCCCCCCACCCCACCCCCATTGACAGCAACCTGCCAGCAGGCCCAGACACATCTCCCCCCCACCAGTGATGGCAACCTGCTAGCAGACCCGACTCATGTCCCCCTACCCCACCCCCATTGACGGCAACCTGCCAGCAGGCCCCGACTCATGTCCGCCCACCCCACCCCCATTGACGGAAACCTGCCAGCAGGCCCTCACACATGTCCCCTGACCCCACCCCCATTGACGGCAACCTGCCAGCAGGCCCCGACACATGTCCCCCACCGCACCCCCATTGACGGCAACCTACCAGCAGGCCCGACTCATGTCCCCCCAAACACCACGTCATAACAAAACAGGCCCATGGCCCTAATGCCAACCCAAATCCCACCCCCCGACACCCCACTACAAACACGCAACCATCCACTGCACCCACGCCCTAGGAAATTACCCATGCCATAAGAGTCTGAAAAGAACCAGAATGTCCATGAATAAATGTCCTACAGAGCCAATGCTTGTAGAGATAAGCACGAAACCAATGAGAGAAGACCACACAAATAATATAGATCCAATAAATGTTTTAAATGTAACATGCAAACTCAAAATCAAAAGCACACATACAAATGGAAATTATTCAGTCAGTAAGATAAAAAAAATCTAATCCAAGAAAAAAGTGAGATCCATGAAAAGCCAAATGAAAAGTGGTCTATCGCCAATGTCCAAGAACCGAAATCTAAAGGTCAAAATAAAAAAAAAAATCCATTACTCCATCGGTCCAAAAAAATAAAGAAGGAATGTACAGGTCTGCAACTATTGACAAAGAAAATCACAAGGGCCCATGATCCCCAGAAGAAAGAAAACCTATACAAAAACCAATAAAAAACATAACTATGTTCAAAAAGGTGGAGCAAAGTCCAGGCACTCCAAATAATAAAAAAATAATAGGAAACCTATGTCTAAAGAACTATGTACAAAGGCAGTGGGCCAGTCCCACGGCTCACTTGGTGATGTTCCGGGCCAGGGCATCATCGAACTCCACGTTGATCATCCAGAGGCAGGCCTGTTCCCTGGCCTCGAGGTCTCGCAGGGATGCAGCCGTGGTATCCACAAACTACCTGCGAGATTCCTCGAGGCACTCAGCCCGCCTCAAAGCCCGGCTCATGGAGTTCTCTGCCATGGCCATCCTGAGCCGTGCCCTCTCCACCCGCCACTGCTCCGCATCTATCTGCTGGCCCAAGAGCTGCCATATGGAAGACAATCCCAGTCCTGGGTCCTCCTGCCCCTCGGTCGATGCCTGCCGCCGGGATCTTGATGGCCCCGTGCCATGATGACTCCCACGCTGAGCCTGCTGCTGCCTCCAATGCAACTGCCTCTGGCACCATGACGGCATCTAGGCTGTTGGAATCCCCCAGTGCCATTGTGCATGTGCCCTGCTTGTTGATGCCTGCACGTACTCCATTTGCTGGGGTCCAGTTGGTGGGGTGGCCGCCCTTGCTGGACCTCCGACTCCCGACTGTGGCAGGGATGTGTTCTCTACCAGCCTGGCCACTGGCTCAGGGGCAGCTTCACAAGGGGCCCATGTGATACTTGGCCAGGAAGACGGCACAGAGAATGACTGGTGCATAGGGGTTCAGTTGAGAAGGAGGTCACATGACCCTCCAGCACACTGGAGGAACCCAGTGCCGACGACCTGTCCTAGTAGGTCAACCCGCCCAAACAGGTATTCGAAATGACGAGCATTGTCCTGACGAGAACCCTGCATGTCATCCCGAATACCATGTGCTTGCAACGCCAACCCAGCTAGGACAGACTCAACCCAGTCACAGATTGCCACGTCTGCAGGGAGAGGAAGGCCAGTTGTTGTTTGCTCATCCCCTCCCTGAAAACAGGTCTGGACGAAGGCATCCCTGCTGGTGCCGGATGATGCAGTCACAGGATCAGGGAAAGGATTACAAACAGGCACCTGCGCGGTGGCCTGCACTCCCTCCTGCCCATGCCCCTGGACTGCACCACTAGCACCAGTGGAATCCCCACTTCCAGGCCCTGTGCGTGGGGCTGTCACAGCCTCCTCCTCAACCAAACCCCCCACCAACCTGGATGACTCCATGCCATCTTCCTCCATAGGTCCCTGTGGGGGCTCAGTTGCCCCTTCTGCTTCCGAGGAGTCCACCTCCATCCTCTGCCTCTTGGAAATTCTCTCGGCAGCTGCGGCCATGAACGCAGCATCAGACTCCCTGCTGCTGTGCTCCACAACACCATCTCCGCCCTCTTCATCAGTCAATGCTGCAGACAGGGAGAGATAGAACACAGGCACCAGGGCACTGTACGTTGGTCTGATACACACATGACATTTGCACATGAGCGCAGTGTCAAACTTCACAGATGGCATTACACTCCCCAACACTCATATCATTTGAACCCACACACATGCACAAATAAACTGGTATCATGCAACAGGAATCAGCATCCATACACACGTAACTGCATGAACAACCAAAGGTTTGCATGATGTCACAAGCAACATGGGGAGTGCTGATCACATGCACACATGCCACCAGACAGACATGCATCTGTACATATCCACCACCTGTCACAGTGCAATCATCGGCAACTAAGTCACATCTGCCAATCAGGTACCAACATGTCCGGGTCACATGCATCCATGGCGTCTCACAGTCACACACAAGCCAAACACACACATGTACACCGTGCATGTACATGAAGGTGGGACCAGTATCCATGTGTCACACCTTAACCATGGCATAGTACCTACACAGAAATGCAAACATGTGTGCATCTCCACATGCAGTTGGGCATCATGCATTGGAACACATACACCATAGATGGGCATCACACATGACTGGACTCACATGCAACACGGGCATGTCCCTGCACACACACATCCATACATGGGCCATGTCAGACATATGTCCAAGCTGCACACTCCTACCACACCTCAATATGCACTGTGTGGAATGGGATAGCCCAGACATGCATCGCTCGACTCCAGACGGGTCTGCCTCTCTAGGACCTGGTGGTGAAGCACTGGGTTGATGCGTTCCAGGACCCTCATCTGGTCGATGGTAAGTTGGACCTGGCGCCCCCCTGCATCCGCTGCATGTAAGAGGCGCCGGGTCTTCATGAGGGCCCTGGACAGGAAGTCCTCCTAGCGCTTCTGTATGTGTTTCAAGTCGCGGGTTGCCACCCCCTCCGTGTTGATGGCAACCACGATGTCCGACCAGGTCCTCTTCTGTCTATCCTTGTCAGCACACGGTCATCTGAAGAGGGCATCATAATGCCCCAGGACTTGCTCCACCAGGATGCCAACTTCTGTGCCTGAGTAGCTGGCAGCCCTCTGTCTCTCTGGCTGGGGGTTGCCAGTGGTCTCAGATGGTGTTTGCCCCAATGGGGCAACCCCCAAGGCAGGTGTGGGTGGGCAACTGGGTACTGGGGCTTGGCTGTGGAGTGATGGAACAGCAGTCGGGAGTCTTCTGTTCCAGCAGGGGTGGTCGCAGCAACTGGACCCCTGCAGATAGCTGATGTGCAGGCACCAAATAGCAGGGCATGTGGGCAGCAGGCAGGCAGGCAGCAGCAGATGGCTCGTGGGAGGCTGCTGGGGGCTCTGTGATGTTGCGTGGCCAGCTTGATGCAGAGTGAACCTACAAGTGAAAAACTGCAAGTTTGCCTGAAAATCAAGGAAAGGCCCTTAGCGCATAAGCGCGTAAGTGATGTAATGCACACAGGTGTTTCCCTCTGTGTGTGTTGATGGTCCGCGCAGGTCTGCAGCGCGCTGTACGTGCTTTCAGTGGAGACTGATTCGTGTGTTTTTCCTACTTTGGGGTTCAGACGCGATTACTTCACAGCGGTTACAGTTCCTACACGTATTTCTTTTCCACACAAGGCAGACGGTGAGTCATGCACCCTATTCCACGCTATTCTTCCCACTGCGGGTGCCCCTGTTTGTCATGTACCCCATTTATTGAGGTCATAGTAGCCCACGTGTTAATCGCATATGCTTTTTTGTGTTCCTGGGTGCCACAGCGTACTGCGTGAGGTTTTTTTACACGCACGTGGGCTACAGGGGTTGCATAATCATTTGTCTTGTATTTTTGGGGTGCCTGAGTGTTGCGTGTCTGTCATTTATCCCCAGAGTCCACAGGCAGCCTTACAGGAGCACAGGGGTGCGTCTACCATCGCAAACCCTGCCCCCTTCACCCCAATTGACCAGGTCAATTGTTCAGTGCACCTCCCACTGGCATTAGTACATACGTGCCATGGTTGGGAGGCCACCAAAAGGTATGGGGGGCTCATCTGGGCATCCTGCCAGTGTTGGGAGTAGTCGGGCACGTGGCCGGGATGACCAGGGATTACGTCGAGACCAGGGTGGCCAGGGTGGCCGCAGAGCGGGAAGAAGCAGGGGTGCACCACAGGGGCAGGATGTCCAGCCATGTGCTGGTGCAGCCATGCCACCAGCCCCTGCAGCTCCACCTGATGCTGCTGTTGCATCCGACCCTGGCACCCTTGCGACCCGACAGTCAGTAACATGTCCTGACACAGGCCCACCGGTAGTGGTAACTGCAGGTGCAGCTGTGGTGACCACCACACAGCCCGAAAACCTGCCAAGGTTACTCGTAATGTGGCGGTACGGTATGGACGGTGCCAGTGACGTACTGCCATCGTCTATGCTGTACCGCCATACTCATGATGACCCCCTTTGTAAGTGTGGGAGATTTTTGCCAAGTGAGTTTACATTTCTCATGTTGCACTTAATGACAATAGTGCCATGTGTTGTGCATTTGGTTGGCTGTTCAGCTGTTGCATGCCATGGCATCGCATCGAGGACAGGAGTCATGGGGTTGGGAGGGTTTGGGTGACATACCAGTGATTTTCATAGCCTGTTTTACAGGGGGTGGTGGGATATGCACCTTGCATGTGTTCCTTTTGGTCACACTGGATTGGTTATGTTTAAGTAACTAGGGATGCACACAATGTAGCACTTCCGTGGAAACATTCTCAGGGTGGTAAGGTTGTGACAATTGACTGTCTCTTTGTCATCATCGATTGTCACCTGGTATGTGCCAGGCCTGTGGGCACTCCACAGGGGTGGGAGTTAAGGTGAAAAATGTTGCCACATGCAGGGTCTGGGCTGCCTCACCACATGCCCTTTCCCCTCCCATGAGCAGCGCCTGTGCGTGTGGTTGGGGATGTGGGGGCACCACCATGTTCACCGGTACGCCCTGCCATGTCGCAACATTGTACAGGACACATGCTGCCACAATGATCCTGCACACTACTGGGGGGGTTGCATACAGTAGCTGCCCGCCAGAGCGGTCAAGGGAGCGGAAGCGTGACTTGAGCACTCTTAATGTGCGCTCCACTATGGCCCTGGTTGCAATATGGGTGCCTGCGTTGTATTTTACCTGGGGTGGGGTGGTGGGGTTCCATATTGGCATCATTATGTGCGTGCTCAAAAGGTAGGCACTGTCCCCTGTGGAGGTGAGGATGGTTGTCATTAGATGGGTTTGTGTATTTGTCTGTGTGTGACATGCATGCAAGTGCACAGACATTTGTACTCACCATTGAGCCATGTGTCATCATGCTTCCCAGCTTCCAGGTCCCGGCTCAGGGTGGACATTCTGGATATGAAACTATCATGCTTAGACCCAGGATAGTTTGCATAGACAGAGGTGATGATTCCATGGGCATCGCATGCAACCTGTACGTTGATGGAATGCCAGTGCTTGCGGTTTCGGTAGATGTTCTCACTGGCCCTAGGTGGACGTAGGGCCACATGCGTGCAATCTATGGCACCAAGCACTTTGGGGAAATGTGCCACCCTGTAAAATTCCAGGACCAAGGCCTGCCTTTCTGCGGGTGATCTGGGCATGTATATGTGCCTGCGGACTGAGGGGTGCACAGTCATGATTGCCAACACTTGGTGTAGGCAGCGTGACTGCATGGCTGTGAGACACCTCCAACTATGGCAGTTGTCCACTGATATGACCAAGTGGTCAAAAATGCAGGACATTGAGCACCTTTTCCAAGGGGCTCAGTGCTTGGGGGCACAGGGTGGGTGATGTGAGGTCATCTTCCCACTCCCTGACCAGGTCTAGGATGATATGAGGCGTAAACCTGTACCTGCCATAGACCTCGTCATCAGGCATCCCAAAAAGGCTGTTTCTGGGCAAAAAAAATGTGGGGCTTGGCTATTCTCCCCCTCCTGCGGTGTCCCATGATCACTGCTGCGAGATAATGGGACATTCATCGGAGCTGTATATGTGTGTTTGTTGTTTGTGCGCACATTCATACTGCGCAGGGCCGCTTCCACCTGCCTTTGTGTGCGGACGTGTTTACGCCTGTGCATGTCTTTTGATGTGCGTGGGTTTCCATGAATATCTGTTGTTCGCGCGCGTGTGGGCGTTCCATGTATTTCCCAGCAGTACTTCCCCAGCTACGCGCAAATTTTCACACGTTGTTCCCCTTTCTCCGTATTCCGCCCCCTTTTTGATGTGTGCGCTACACGTTGTGCGCTTTCGCTGTGAGCCTCGCGCCCAGCGTTCGGGATGTCGCAGTGACGTGTGCGCAATGCATGGTTTTGGCGTATCTCCCAGGAAAAACACGCGCAAAGACTTCAATGAATCACTTGCGTGTGATTAGCACGCATGCACTGGATTTTTCTTGCTTGAGCCACCAATTTCGACAAACAATTATTTCATGAATCGGCCCCTTAATATTCTATTGTTCCAAAACAGATGAAAAAAGAAAAAAATGTTTAATGACGATTGAAAGCGATATCATCTGTCTAGATTTTAAATATAATGTATAGTGGGGTGAAAATATCCTTCAGAGGACTTAGGTAAACATAATAAAGCTGTGGGAAGGGATAGACACTTGTGTGATTCCATGATGTTGTACAACAGATTTTGTATCTCTATCCAAGAAGAAAGAAGTGATCAGTTGGAGCACAGAGCCGAAGATGCACAAAGATATTTCCAGATGATGAAAGAGTCTTGTGTTGTTGACAGTTTCAAATTCTTCCAACTGGTCTAAAAGAGTGAGAATGGAAGGACCGTTGGTGTGAATTAATAACAGGATTATATCCCGTATGTTATTTATTTATTGGATATTTGTCAACCGCCAATACAAGAAATGGTGTTTCAAGGTACCACACGACAAAAAGAGGGGGGGCAAGGGAGAAGATAGCTCAAGGGTAAAGGTGCTTTGCCTTACCGAAAGATGACACGATCCCCGGTCCGTGCTTAGAAACCTCTGGGTATTAAGCGCGTTATAAATAATCTATCATATCATATCATAACAATTACGGTCCTACTAGGCCCTGTGATGTTCAGATCGTGCAAGTGAAGTAACAAGAAGTGCAAGGGAGAGGGGTGTGGGAGTACCAGTAGGGCGAAAATCAAAATTTCTAGGGTGGGAAGGGACGTTCAGGGTAAAGAGGGGAGTGTGCAGTTGAAAGACAGGGTGGAGGAGGGGGAAAACAAGGGAGGCCAAGAGGGCAAGTGCCATGGATTACATGAGGACCAAGGAGTGAGGATCTACATGCTAAGTGCAAGGAGGGGGTGGACTGGCCAGGGGGAGGGGGTTTAGTGCCCTGTAGAATTCAGATGGAGCCAGGCAGCCAGTCACTGTAGGAGACAGGGGTGTTAGCAGGGGAGGGGTAGAGGTAAGGAAGAAGATTCAAGGAGGGTCTTGAAGAGCTTCTAGAACTTAAGGAGATCTGGTTCAAACCTGAGAGGGTCAACAAGACTATTCCAGAGGGAAGCACCTGCCGAGGAGACAGATCTACCCCCCACTCTCTGCTTAGAGAAGCGTCTGATCTGCAGAGAGTTAGGGCTAGAAGACTGAAGGGCTCTAGCAGGGAAGTATTTAGGAAGAGATAGTTGGAGGTTGCGGGGTCCCAGGCCCCATAAATCTTGTGGATGCTGCAGAGAGTCTTGAACTTGATCCTAATAGCAACCGAGATGCAGTGGAGAGATTTTAGGGCTGGACAGATGCAGTCCCTGGGCTTGAGGCCAAGGATAAGGCTTGCAGACCTATTCTGGATTAGTTGAAGGGGACACAAGTAGGACAAAGGAAGATTGAGAAAGAGGATGTGGCAGTAGTCCAGCCTTGAGAGGACCATATCCCTGGATAAATTGAATTTCTGGGGGAAGGTGAGGAAAGGGAGAATGATGCCACTGAGCAGGTGAAGCTGATAGTGTGCCTTCTTTGCAAGGTCAGTGATTTGAGAAGTGAAGGAGAGAGTGGGCCCTTATCAAAATAAGTGTTGTGCAGGAGGAATTTTCAGGGCCTATTGGAATCTGATATTGAGTTTCTTAAGGAAAGGCGATATTTGGCTTTTTTTAAATCAAATTATGGGGGAAGATGCCTCAATCTAGGAAGCTGTTAACCAAGGCAATCAGAGTAGGTGGAAGGGTAAGAGTTTGAACATTAATGTAATTGGCACTGGCAGTGTTCTTCCAGTCCCGAAGGGATTTTCATTTTTTTAACCAGTGAAATCCTCTCTGATTGAGAGATTGGCGAGAAAGTGTAAAAGAGATCATTAGAATTATGGCTCGGATAGGAGTGGCTGTGGATCTTGCTAGAGTAGAGATTGTATGACTGTTGGCCTGATCACGACTTCGGCGGTAACCCTTAAATCCGGCGGTAGCGCTAATACCGCCGGATTTAAGGGTCTGCCGAATCAGGGCTTTGGCGGATTTCGCCCCAGCTCTGAGCTGGGGGGAAATCCGCTGAAAATTTGCGCTATTACCGCTGACGGTAAGAGCGTGAAAATTCCCCATTGAGCCCATTGGGGAATGGTGCATTCCTGAATGGGCTCAATGGGGAATGGGGAATTACTTTATTGCCGAACTCGTGATCCGGAGCTATCAGCGCCGGGGAGTTCGGCAGTAGGGCTATTACCACTGGCGGTAATACCGCCTGCGGTAACGGCCAAGTCTTGATCAGGCCCTGTGTCAGAGAGAACCACTGCACTGGTTGCATGCCAAAGGGCTTCTGTGAGTGGAGACTTCCCATCATCCCCTCACCTAAGGCATGTAGTGTGGAATTTAAAGGTGCTTTCCTCTAGCAATGCAGCACTCCTCAAAACTGATACAGACCAAACCTATGATCTGTGACTTTGGCTTGGTGCTGTTAAGACTCTCCACTCCCTGCCTTGTCTTTCCTCCCCCTAAAACCTCTTTGAGGTCATGAGACCTATTGCTCCTTTCCTGATTGGCCCCAATTCGTCAAACCTGTTTGGTTCCACATAACCTAAATAACCCTCCTGTGACTTTGGACATTTTTCAACCATGCCTCTTCTTGGAACTCTTAGTTGGAGACTTACCTGGATTGTTATCTGCCTGTTGCATCCTTGTGCCATTGTGTGGGGAATGGCTGGGTGCCTGGATTTGGACTTGACCATTCCCCTTTTCTTGCATCTGCAAGATGTAACCAGGTACTCATTAGTACATACACTGCCACTCTCCATGCTGACACGTTTATTCTCTTTTTTGTTCTCTTTTGCTAGGGCCATGAGGGACTCCACCTTAGGGGTGTATCATTCTCCGCAGGATGGTGTTGGTGCACTGTGGGTCTTTGGGAGTCATGCCAAATGCCACACCTGACAAATTGAGGCACCTTTTTGTCAATCTCATGGATCCCGCAGCTAACCCAGTGGCAGCTATGACTCAGGGTCTTATTGCATTGCCACTGGTATACAAGCACTTTCTACACACGTGGATCACATACATGCAAATCAGCCCCACTTGCCTGACAATGAACCCCGAATTGGGAGCTGCTGCGCCTCTAGCAGTTCTGCCTAACCTAAACCCTATAATGCGAATTGTACCCTTCCAACCCTTCCCGTTTGCTCCACCCAAAAGGTCCATGGAAGATAACAAAACCTATCGCACCTTCCTAAATCAATACAAACTACACTGCATCTGTCTCCCTACTGCATTTTCTGAACCGGCTGCCAAAGCAGTCTTTCTGCTCTCCTATATTGATGGTGTTGGAGAACAATGACACAGTACTCTGTGAGAAGTCAGAAATGAAATTCAGACAAAAGGAAGACAAGTTTTGGCCAACGTTGGGAAAATGCCTCTCTGACCCTGCTCTAAGAGGAATGTGCCTACCTAAAAAAAAAAACAAATTATCTGCTGTGTCAGAATGGCCAAAACAAAACTGTTCTGTGTACAAAATTCTATTCTTACCCTCACACTATAAACTAAATTCTAAGGTGAAGATGGCAATGTATGTTGGCGTTGGTGTTCAAAAAGGAGGAATAAATAACTCCAACAAAAATAAAATGTCTTCAATGATACATATCGTTGCTGCAGAGGGTGGCTCACTCCTCCTGAATTTCTCTTTACTTTCTGATATTTTCATAAGTATCTGTTCCTTGTGCCTTGCTTGACCAATTATATATAAGGGCTCCTGGCAAACAGCCTATTCTGCCCAGGAGGGCTTAATCAAAATAGAAAAAGTGAAAGGCTTTAAGTGCTCGAGCCTCTCACTGCCTATTTCCCATTTATCAATTTCACCAGTACAGAAAGCACCACTACTCAATGTGAAGTACTTCTATTGATATATACAAATACTCAATTCCTGGTGATTTGAACATCATTTGTTTATAAAGTAAAGCAAAACTATTTGCACAAAAACATGAAGAAAAACAAGTGCACATCTTTGCACATACAGTTATAGATATTACACAATACTGTTACTGCTGTCAATGAATATGAGACAAGCGACAGGGGTTGATACATAAACATAAATTGAACAAAACAAGTCTACAGACTTTGTTACATAAACAGTGATGACGCATGTGACATTGTGATTTACAAGGAAGAATTTCGTCTACACCAAGGTGTTTCAGCCAGTTCTAAAAGGCTGTCTAAGCCGTCTTTTTCTGGCCTTCGTCAGGACGGGGTGGACAATGTTGTCAAGATGTTCAAGAATAGCTGAAATGGGAATGGAAGAGTGTGAGAGGGCTATTTCTTAATGTTTGGATGAATCATTTAGTGTCTAGTGCATAAAACACAGGCACTGCTTACCTGTGGGTTATGAATAGCCACATGGAGAAAGGTCCCGAACAGGGTGGAGAATTATGGGACTTGTAGTGTCCAGTGTCAGTCTGTAGGGTACCTAATACACATATGGGAAACACAAAAGGGATAACTCTACTGTCTCTGTTGTTCCCACACTATGCTTAAACCATAAAATGCATGGCAAGAGCTTCTGTGTGAGGCAAAGAAAAAGCTAACCTGTATACAGGTAGCGTTAAATCAACGGGCTCCCTCTGAGTTGGGCTCACCTGATTAAGTGGATCACCTAGTTAAGGGTGGTCTCTCTCCTGTTAATTGAAAACCACATTTAAAAAGGTTGGCGTTTGTGACACGGCACCATTTTCTAACGGTGCGTTAATGGATGTATCCAGACAAGCCCCTGAACGTACCTCACTGATGATTACTTGAATCGATCTCAGAGTATGCAGTGGAGTGCCTCGAAACAACTGAGGCGTGACGGGGGGCCAGAGCTGCTGGTGTAAGTCCGGCCGGCCCCTTATGCACTCTGATTCAAAGCACGGACGAGTCGCGATGCAAACGCCGTTGCTATGACATTGAGGGATTAAAAAAGACAGCGACCATGTTGGGAGTGGCACACCGGCATGTATGCCCAGTATGACAAGTGCCTACCTGCCGATAATGTCCAGGCTCGCACAAGAGTAAAATAAAGTAATTTAGATGGATTACTATGTTTAATATTACAAAATCCCATATATTTTAGTCGTTGTTTACATCCGTTGCCATGGCAACGGTACGCGTGTATTTTACCAGCTGGTTCCTCAAGTTTTCGAGTATCCAGCAGCAGGGAGTTGCTTAAGCTACTGCTGGATAACCTGCCTGAACCCATGCAACTGGGTGGTTTGCATGCACCCTTGACTATCACTGAAAGGGACCAGCAGTGCCAGTAGGGCCTCTGCATAGATTGTGGCACAAATTGACTTTTTATAAGGGAATGTCCTGTGTGCCCGACTGGACACTTGGGAATAGTACAGGCCCAGACATGATGGGAATGCATGTATCAGGCCTCGTCTTCCATATAATTTTCCTTGTACCGAGATCGCAGCCTCTGTTGCTCGCTATGTGTACATCCCCGTTGTCCTAGCATGGGGTCCCAATGAGTCTGTAGTCTCCACTGCTCTTATATATTCGGGAGCCACATGCAACTATATAGGTATACATTATGTCCAGATTGTAGCGATACCCATGGAGAATAAAGAAACAGCGGAGACTGTCCAAGCTGCGTACGGCTCACCCCTAATATCAGGATACATAACACATCAAACAATCTTAGCAGCCATGGCCATAGCATGTGTAATCGTGAAACAAATAAGATATGACCTTATTAAGGCCCCTCATTTTGGTATTATTTTAGTTACCAGTTGGTACAACATAACCCTACCATCGACTGGAGAACACACAGGGCCTGATTCATGGAATGATTTCCTATGGGATTTTACCATTATAAAACACTTCCATGAATCAGGCCCACAGTGTTTTATTCATTCTTGATGGTCACAAGGATACCATGGGTGTACTATGGCTTTTGTCTATCCACTTTGCCTGTGAGATATTATGTGCCTCAGTGGGTGGCTCTTACCTCTACCACGAGATACTCATGTAATACATCTCCTATAGGATTGTAATTATTAAAAATGACGGTGAGGCCTATGATTGTCCTATCAACTTCATAGACAATGTCAAGATACCCTCTGGTAAGATATATGCTCTTACTGACACCAAACACCAAACCATGCGACAATATTTAGCTGACAACCTCCATAGGTGGTTTATTAAGCACTCCACGTCACCGGCTCCCTCAACCCTCCTTGTTATCCCCAAGAAGATGTCAATGATATCACTGTAAAAAATAGATATCCCTTTCCCCTTATCACCTCTTTACTAGATAAAGTGCACTCAGCTCAGATATATACCACATTATATTACAGGGCTGCCTACAACCTCGTACATATGCGGACAGGGGATGAATGGAAGATGGCATTCTGCACTAAATATGGTATATAGACATACATGGTGATTCTGTACGGCTTGTGTAATGTGCCTGCCACATGCAAGTATTTTGTTAAAGGCATTTTCTGTGAATTAATCAACTGATACGTAGTGGTGTACATGGATGATATATTAATCTTTCCAGAAGATCCAGTTGTCCATGTCCAGCATGTCTGTACGGTCCTAGAAATCCTGTGTGAACACTGCTTGTACACCAGATTGGAAAGATATACCATGTGACTTTGATTGAGGTTTTGGGGGATACGTTCAGTCCAAAGTGGGTTTACATGGATGAAAGAAAGATCAAGGCTAATCTTGACAGGTCACCTCACGCCACTAGAAGAAATCTTCAGCGTTTTGTTGTTTTTTCTAATTTCTACAGATGTTTTATTCACAATTGTTCTGCTCTTGCTGATCCATTAACTCATTTTACCAAATCATATGTGTAGGCCTATGTCTCCTACATAGCCATGGGGGCAATGTTGTCCCAAAACTGTGTGAATACCAGTGAGTTGCAGCCAGTAGCTTACTTTTCTCATAGCTCAGTCTCACTGAGGTGAATTATACCATCACTGATCTCAAAACTGCTGGCTATCAAACTTTCTTTCCAAGAGTGTCAATAGTATTTACAAGGTGTGTCTTTTGGTGTCACTGTACATATTGACCAGAAACATTTTCTTTTCTTACATTCAGCTTGATGTTCTAATGCTCGCCAAGCAAGGGGGCATTTTTGTTTTCTGCCAATGATTTTGTGGTCATTTTTCATTCCAGAGTCGCTCACACTAAAGCAGTGGCAATAAGGTGCTTCTGATCGCGTCACCATACATATTGACCACAACAATCTTCTTTTCTTAAAATCAGCTTGATGTTCTAATGCTCGCCAAGCCAGGTGGCATTTGCTTTTTTCTGACAACAATTTTGTGGTCACTTTTCATCACGGAGTTGCTCACACTAAAGCAGATGCCCTTTCTAGATACCATTTTCCTGAGCACATGAAGGAGCAGGTTAATACTTCCATATTGGTTTCCCAACTGTCATTGTCTCATGTCCGCTCCATTTCCATTTTTGGATCAGGTCAAGATTTGTGTGGAGAATACTTCCTTTCAGGGATTGATTACTGATTTGGTTATTGATGAGGGCCTACCTTACAGGCAAGGTCTCCTGTTTCTTCTGGATGCAGACACATGCCACAGAGATTTCAGGTGGTGTCACGATGATAAAACAGCTAGTCATTTTGGTCTCGCCAAGACCGTTCATCTGTTGCAGTGATGCTGCTGATGACCCAACCACAGGCAGGAGGAGTCTTCATATTGAGCTGTTTCTACCCATTCCAAGGCCTTGCAAACAAAACCTTGCAGGTGTTTGCAACCACTTCTGGTACCAACCGAATCCTGGAATACCCTTGGTTTGTACTTTATTTTGGAATTACTAGTGGATCATGGATACTATTCGATATTAATTGTGGTTGATTCACTAACTAAAATGTGTCATTGCACGTCTTATGCTCACCTCTGTTTACTACACTTTTAGGCATAGAGTTCCGTATTTCATCTAGTTACCATAGACAGTACAACGACCAGACGAAGAAGCTCAATTAGACACTTGTTGGATATATGTTGGGGTTATATCTATTGCTTCATGGTATTTTTTTATTATGGTGGTATTTGGTGGTATTTTACAATACTTGGTAAAATATTGTGGTAACTCATTTGGGTATTTTTATAGTGGTGAGATTAATTTCAGAATATTGCCTAGTAATTGTTTTTACCAGGGTCACTAACAACAAACAAAATACTGGACTTTATACACTTTGGATGGATGGCTCATGCCTTCCTGTGATACCTTATGTATAATACCAGACTATGCCCTTTTGGCTGAGTTTCAACAATTGTAAAGCATGAAATTGAAAGACTGCACATTCATCCAATCTCTCTAGATAAACAGCTCACGGCAGCTACTTTACTTTGGCATACCTCTTACCACACCTCTGTCTCTTTATGCATGTAAAATAAAAGGAACTGAATGCGGAATAAACGTAATGAAACTAAAAGTTACTTTGGAATCTGTTTTTTTTATCGTAAAATAGAAATATGCAATTTACACAGAATGACACTTATACTGTCCACATTGTATTTCACAGTTCAATAGCTTTTAATACTTTATCGGTGCCAAGTCTTGCCAACTGTCCTTGGCATTGTGGAATTTGGCAAGAGAAATACACTTTTTGTTAAAAACACAGAGAGACTTTACAAAACAAAAACGCAGTATTACATGTGCATTCAAAATAGACAGCATCTAAAATGAAGTGACCTACTTAATCTTGACTAACTGACCTCCTTCACAACCACAACCCCTCAGCTAACTTCATATTTGCCTAGATATGTTGGCGATATTTTTGAATCAGTTTGGCATGGAGATCGCCCCCAATCTTTCCGTCTGCCTCACCCAGGGTCAACCCAGATAAGGACTGCTTCAGCATCAGACAGCTTGCCAGTACTGAATTCTGTCTGCCTAGTCAGCCTCTGTACCTTCATGTCCCAGTACCCGAAGATGAAGGAAAGCTGCTCCCTCTCAAAAGCCTTTTTATAAAATCTCCCTGGCACTCACGGGAAACACCTCCACTTGGCAGATCATTCCACTGAAATGGCACGTGATTTCATTTCTGGAGAGCAAAAGATACATCTCTCTTTGAGCTTATGCTCTAATACAATGCCCTGTATTCAGTAGGACGGATCTTCAATTTTTTTTAGTGCATCACCCAGCCTGCACGTTTTATTTCCCATTTCCAGAACATCATGCATTTTCCTATCTGCATTCAGCTTATTTCATCATGGACTTATTTGCACTAAATGTTATTAAGGGATTCAGTTCCATGTTAATTGGGGTTGGGTTAAATTAGTATGTTCATGTATATTAGCATTATATTTAGTGCAGCTCCGTTCATTAAAATATCATCCTGAAGCAAAGTGCAATATCAAGCATTTGTTCTGTGCAATGGAATCTATTTAATTCTGCCTGAGACTCACACTCTTGAGTCCAGAAATGAGTTGCACCCCTGACACCCTATTGCAGTACAAACCCATTAACATGTGCATACTGAAATGATGAACCTGACTGTTAAATTTCAGAGCCCCTACTCCTACACAATAGAGAGTACCTCAGGTGTTATTGTGCGCAACATCCATTGTCTTGGGTTCACCTTTTACCCGCAGCTGAGTTTGAGTATTATAATGCTAAACACTCCTCTACTGGCTGTTCACCTTTATACACCAATTATAGTAGCACGCCCCATATGTTACCAATAATATTACCTTCAGAAAACACTGTACCAATAGCTGAAGATTCTGCTACCACCATAAGAAACAACTAGAGGGCCGTTCAAGCTGCCATCTCCCATGTACAAAGTCGGTGACCTGGTATGGTTATCTACCAATAACTTGCATGGCCCAGGCTCCAGGAAACGTACGGGATGATATGTAGGCACCTATACCATTGCATGTGTTGTCAATCCTGTTGCTGTGGCTTTGACACTACACAGAAAATGGCATATACATCCCATGTTTCATGTGTCATTAATTAAACCCTGGGTGCAAGGCAGACACAGCTCTGTTCATCCCCCTCCCATTGAAGTGCAGGGTCAGCTAGAATATGAAGTGAATGCCATGCTTGACTCCCGTATGGTCCACTTGAACTTTGAATACCTAGTGGATTAGAAGGGCTACTGAAGATCGTTCCTGGGAACCTGCAACAAATGTTCATGCCCATTGTCTAATTTCTCGGTTTTATCATCTGCGTCCACACAAACTCCAACCGGAAGGAACTTTTCCACGGTGGTACTGTCAGGGAGCAGAATGAAAACGGTCGCACGCTGTACAGCTTCCAAGAGTGGAGACTTCATGTCCATTATCCCCTGATGGATTTACGGTGGCATTTAAAAGTGTTTTCCTGGAGTACTGTGGTGCTCAATGCCAATACAGACCTTCCCTGCGGTCCATGACTTTAGCTTGGTGCCATTCAGACTCTTGGCTCTCCATCTTGTCCTTCTTTGCTCTACACCCCTTTGGGGAGTCCTGAGACTTCAAGCATCTTTCGAAATTAGCCCTAATTCGTCAAACCCTTTTGGTTCCATGTAACCTTAACTCTCCCAGGACTTGGGAACCTTTTCAACCCTCCCTCTTCTTGAAACTCTTACGTGGACAGTTATTTGTAATGTTGGATGCCTGTTGGATCCTTGTGCTGTTGGGTCATCCTTATTCCATTAGGCCTGGCTGGATTCCAAGATTTGGACATAACCCTTCTCGTTTTCCTGCATCTGCAAGATATAACCAGGTACTCATTAGTTCATACACCGCCACTCCCCTTAAAATATTCTATTGCTAACACTAATAGTCTTTTGTTGTTTTCTTTTCCGAGGACCCTGAAGGTTGCTGCTTCGTGAGTGTGTTCTCCTTATCCATGGGCTACCACCTCCACCCTGGGAGTCATATCACTCTTCCCATGATGGTGTTGGTGCACTGTGCTTCAGTGAGGGTCACATCAAATGCCGGACCTGATAGATTGAGATGCTTTTTGTGGCCCCCATGGACCCTGCAGCTGACTTGGTGGTAGGTATCGCTGAGGCACTTACTGCATTGTGCACTGATATACAAGCACTATCGACACATGTGGATCAGATACAGGCAAACCAGCACCCCTTGCCTGACAATGGAACTGAATTGGGAGCTGCTGCACCTCCACCAGTTCTGCCTAACCTAAACCCTATATTGCCACATATACCCTTCCAATCCTTCCTGTTGGCCCCACCTGAAAGGTTGATGGGAGATAAGAAAACCTATTGAACCTTACTAAATCAATGCAAACTACACATCATCTGTACACCTAGTGAATTTCCTGAACCTGCTCCCTAAGCAGTCTTTATGCTCTCCTATCTAGATGGTGTGGCAGCAGAATGGACAAAGCCTTTAATGGTGAACAATGACCTCGAATCCTTGACCTAAGCCCTTGCTCGTGTCACAATACATGCTATCAGTCCCAGGCTACCAAAATGGAGTTGCTGTACCTGAAACAAGGTGATAAAGACTTACCACAGTATTTGGCACATTTTCACCATCTGGCCCAGAATGAAAACCTTGTTTATAAAGGAAAATATAAGATTCGACTTCGGGGGAAGGGCTTGCGCTCAAGGCACAATGTCTCAATACCAGAATGTTTCAATATGCAATTGCAATAGTCCCATTCAAATGCAAAGTAAAGTTGTTTATTGTCCAAAAGAAACTGCAGCCGACACGTGTTTCGACCCCTGGTCGTTGTCAAGGCTGTATAAATCATGTATGAATTATATCCACATTGTTGATATTATACATAAAACAAAATTAATGGCATTGAATCAAAGATACATTTTGAAGTTAATGACTGAATAAAGATTATTCATACCATATTACATCATACATCAGGTCAGGTAATGAGGGTTGGAGTCAGAGCAGGATGGGAATACAATGACAAATGGTGAAAAAGAAAAAATAAAGTTGCAATCAGCAATTTCAAGATGTGTTATTAAACCTTCCATTAGATTGGATAACATAAAAATATGATCTAAATTCTTCTTAACATATACATCATGAAGTCACCCAGATTGTGAGATGTTCCAAATTCAGTACCCGATATGACAGATATAGCTTGTTAAGCGGATCAAATATTTGATCACCATGTAGTTTAATCCGTTAGCAATAGCTGCTAGTAATTGTGGATTTCTTATGGGCTTACACCAACATCAAATGTGCTTCTAAAGTAAAGAGTTATGGTTAAATAACTTGAGGTATATATCGTGAGGTGATCCAACAATGGATCTCTTATCTTGTTTTAAAACGGTTGAATGTATGAAACTGCATTAACAATGGGCCATTTCCAGTATGAGTGATATTACATGCCCTGTGAAAAATATATAGAATTTCAAGCAAAATGAAAAAAACATCCTAAAAGTTCAGATTATATGCCAATCAAAAGAGATTTAATTAGAGGACTAAGTTAAATGCATTACCCCAATTAATTTGTGCCCCAATTTCGATTGCTGGAATTAGAATATTTAAATATGAGGAGATATATAGGCTAACAATGAATTGTCATCAATTGATATATGTCCCTTGCTGAATCCATTAATGAAAAGAAAGTAATAGTGGCCCCATTAAGTAATGAATAGACATATTATTTCGTGAAATTAGAAAAAAGGAAGGTATCCATGACATTGAAAAACTTATTGCAGCAATTGAATCCTTTTAGTCAGAATACCTGTATCTTTGGGATAAATCCCATGTCCATGTTTGTCTGCCTTTCGGCTGATGGGAATTGTTTTGGCCGCGCTCGCGGCTGAGGCGCCATACAAAATAGCGGCCGTAACGCGATGACATCACGCGTATGCGTAACGCGTGACATCATCGCTGTAAACAACATGACGCGCCGATCAGCGTCATTTATCTGGTATGAATATGTGTTCTTTGCGTCATTCCTAACATTCAAAATTAATAAAAGCGCAGACCACACTAGTGATTCAATGTAGATATATTATTAAAAAACATGCATTAAAAGATGCATTGTCAAATATGTAAGCCCATTAACTTGTTATAATTGATTATGATTCCATTGGCGTATTATGAAGAGCAGCCAGGTTAATTGCGAAATGTGTACTGTAGTTAGTAATTATCAAAACAAAATAAGTTACAATTATAGATTGCTAATTATCAATTTAATGCTCTAAAATTGTACTATGAAGTAATCCTATAATTTGTGTCAGTAAAACGAAGTTATGACAAAATTAAGATGGGCTCCATTATAAAAAATATAGGGGCGAAAATATTTGGGAATTTATATTAGAGTTTGCTTTGAAAGATGCATTGTCAAATATGTAAGTCCATTGACCTTATTTATGATTAATTATGATTCCATCAGCGTATTATAAAAAGCAACCAGGTAACGTACGTGATTGTTAATGTAAATATTAGTTGCCAAAACTATATAAAATACATGTATGGATTATTAATTATCAATTTGATGCTCAAAAGATACTATGAAGTATATGCACCATTGTTACTGAATGTTAAAAATTGTGGTCTAACTGGCTACCATGGGAATGGATAGAAATAATTACATAATATTAGCGAGATTGGAATTATTATAGGAAGAATATATATAATCCCACTGTATTATTGGTCTGTATTGTTTAGTAAAAGACAAATATCTTTGTACGTCTGATATCGGGTAACTGAGAAATGGCATCACACATACACTCAAAATTGGTCATAGCCCTCCTGTTCTTATTTACAGAAACACATGCATTTCGTGATCACAATTCAAATCCACTTTAGTACACCTTAAAAAACAAATTAATTTGCATTCCTGTTGTCTCAGTTTAAGCATAACATTGCCTCCTCTTTTACCTCTCTAGTACTGGGAACAAGCTTCATTAACTAACTATTTGGAGAATGGTATTATTCCTAGAGGACTATGGGCGCTTATCATACCGAATTTTGATAATGAGGAGGATTGTGACTTCGCTCAGAAATGGGAAAGAATCTAAATCAAAGTTCAATTAATATGTTAGAACTTTTGATTACACACGCTACACGTGAACACACTAGAGTGGTAGCTCAAATTGCCACTGTGAAAGAAGAGATAGCTTATATGAGTAATGCTGAAAGCACTAAATCGAAAAATTATGAGAAAATGAACGGGATATTACGTGACTACCAAGATGACATAACATTGAGAAAGTTCAGGAAGTTTTATAGCGATGATAATGACTACAGAAAATCAAGGGTGTATACTTTCCAATCTAAATATGATAATATTAGCATCAAACAACAATCCAGTTCATCGAATACCACCCCAGCTAGCTCAGATCTAAAATCTGAAGATGACAGCATTTCTATAGCTGGTAGGGACAAAGAAATGCCTGAAACTACCCCTCAAGGGGGACAAAGTTTTTTAGAAGAAATCAGAAGGTACAAAAAAGGCAACCAACGATTTACCATCAACAAGCAAGTCAGATTCGCAAATCCTCCTGTAACACCTCCTCCTGTAACCTACCTCCTGTAACACATTCAAACACCAAATACCACACCAGGGGCAGGAGAGGGGGTAAGCGGAAGCGGGAGCGGAGGTTCGGATGAGGAAATCTTACACCCGGGGATTCTAAACCGTTCCAGCAGCAAGAAACAATCGAACATATGAAACAATCAGATCTGGTACTCAATCTGTCAGATAGCCGGTTTAGTAAAGTTGAAATTGCAGTGTTAAATAAAGGTCTATCCTTTGCACCCAGCATGGGCACGGACTTTGTCAATTTTCAAATAGATCTCTTTAAATTTTTGAGAAAACTTCAATTAAAAAAAATGTTTTGCTACACAAACACGCACATTTGAGCGTAAAGCTTCACTTGAACCACTTAGCACTTACACTATAAGAGACATTAACAACATTGAAACTCTAATGTCACTAAATCCAGAGGGTGATACAGATATTTATACCATTTGACAGGATTTGGGAATCAACACCAGGCATTTGGAGATTAAAGAATTCAAGCCAAAATCGAAATGTACACCTCAACTTGGAACAGACAATGTTATTGAGACCTTTCATAAAGCTGTCACCAAAGACATTCATGAACATTTAGACAAGCATTTTCATAAAGTTAGGAAAATTAGATCCAATTTAAGTCAAGAAAAGTCCAAAGCTTTAAATTACCTTGCAAGAGATAAATCAATCACCATTAAAGAAGCAGATAATGGGGGCAACATCGTGGAAATGAATACTTTAGATTACATCAGTATGGCCATGTCACGCCTTAATACACCAGGGTGTTACTTCCCATTAAAATCTAATCCAACAAAGAAAGTGGTTACAGAGCTCTTGGAATTGCTCAACTTTTGGTATGTAAAAGGTTTCTTGACAGATGATGAGAAACAATTTTTGACTAACACAGATCCTGTGATGCCCACCCTGTATTTTCTACCTAAAATTCATAAAAATTATACTGATCTGCCACCGGTTAGACCAATAATGAGCAGTATAGGGTGGGCCACAGAAGGCCTTTCACAGTATTTGGACGAAGTGCTCAAACCTCATGTTATCATGAAGAAATCATATGTATGAGACAGCACACATGTATTACCATTTTTGAAATCATTACAGTGGGAATCAGATTTTTTACTAGCAACATTGGATGTAACAGCTCTGTACACCAGTATTGATCATAATTTGGCAATTTGTACAATTGATTATATTTTTCGTGATTATTCTGCATCTTATCTGGATCATGTCAATCTATTGAAAAGTTTTTTGAAATTTACACTTGACAACAATGTGTTCATATTTAATGATCAGTATTATGTTCAGGCCAAAGGTGTTGCTATGGGGGCAAACTTTGCGCCCTCTTTAGCAAATATTTTTATGGCACAATTTGAGGACATCTATATTTACAATAATGCTGAATATAAGAATTATTTAATTGCTTGGCAACGTTTTATAGACAATATACTTATTGTCTGGAAAGGTGACGTGGAGTCATTTGACAATTTTGTTCAATATGTAAACAAGAATGTTTTTGGACTTAATTTTGTTTGCTCCGCCGATGCATGCACAATTAACTTCTTAGACCTGCATATTTTCATAGAACATGGCAATATCCAAACCAGGACCTTTCGTAAACCAACGGAAGTCAATTCTGTACTTCAAGCACAAAGTAGCCACAGACACTCCACAATTGCCAACATTCCATCTGGTGAATTTCACAAGGCCAGAAGGAATTGTAGCAAGGACACTGACTATGAGGAGGAAACCAGATTTTTGAGATCCAGGTTCTTGAATAGGAGATACAAACCAACATGCATTAATAAAGCTCAGTCAAAATACCAAAAGGTTAAACAAGCAGATTTACTTTTTGGGCGCTCCAATGTGAAACAAGAATCCAAACACATTGGCCATTATTACGCAGTTCTCAAAAGATTCATCCACTCTTTATCGTAGAAAAACATTGGAACATTTTAAAATTGGACAATGATTTGATTCCCTTCCTTTCTGATAAACCCAAATTTACTTACACTATAAAACAAAAACTCAGCCCATCTTTTCTTCAAAATAAGGCAAATGACTCAGGTGCCAATTGGTTAAACAAAAATGTGGGATTATACAAATGTGGTAACTGCAATTATTGCAAGTACGCTCATAATAATTGCCAATCGTTCACAGAAATGAATGGTAATGTAGTAAAAATCAATCAATGTATTAACTGTCGGACTACTAATGTTGTCTATGCAATCACATGTGTCTGTGGCAAGTTATATGTTGGGATCACAATTAGACAATTAAGAATTTGTTTTAGGGAACATTTATCTAGTCTAAGAAATAATTATCCTAAATCCCCGTTGGCCATTCATTGGCGAGAATGTCATCAAATGCATAATAGCAATGACATCCGTTTTATTGGACTTATGCAGGTCAAGAGAGGTAAAAGAGGAGGCAATGTTATGCTTAAACTGAGACAACAGGAATGCAAATTAATTTGTTTATTAAGGTGTACTAAAGTGGGTTTGAATTGTGATCATGAAATGCATGTGTTTCTGTAAATTAGAACAGGAGGGCTATGACCAATTTTGAGTGTATGTGTGATGCCATTTCTCAGTTACCCGATATCAGACGTACAAAGATATTTGTCTTTTACTAAACAATACAGACCAATAATACAGTGGGATTATATATATTTTTCCTATGATAATTCCAATCTCGCTAATATTATGTAATTCTTTCTATCCATTCCCATGGTAGCCAGTTAGACCACAATTTTTAACATTCAGTAGCAATGGTGCATATACTTCATAGTATCTTTTGAGCATCATATTGATAATTAATAATCCATACATGTATTTTATTTTGTTTTGGCAACTATTATTTACATTAACAATCACGTAAGTTACCAGGTTGCTTTTTATAATACGCCGATGGAATCATAATTAATCATAAATAAGGTCAATGGACTTACATATTTGACAATGCATCTTTCAAAGCAAACTCTAATATAAATTCCCAAATATTTTCGCCCCTATATTTTTTATAATGGAGCCCATCTTAAGTTTGTCATAACTTCGTGGTACTGACACAAATTATAGGATTACTTCTTAGTACAATTTTAGAGCATTAAATTGATAATTAGCAATCTATAATTGTAACTTATTTTGTTTTGATAATTACTAACTACAGTACACATTTCGCAATTAACCTGGCTGCTCTTCATAATACGCCAATGGAATCATAATCAATTATAACAAGTTAATGGGCTTACATATTTGACAATGCATCTTTTAATGCATGTGTTTTAATAATATATCTACATTGAATCACTAGTGTGGTCTGCGCTTTTATTAATTTTGAATGTTAGGAATGACGCAATGAACACATATTCATACCAGATAAATGACGCTGATCGGCGCGTCATGTTGTTTACAGCGATGACGTCACGCGTTAGCATACGCGTGACATCAACGTGTTACGGCCGCTATTTTGTATGGCGCCTCAGCCGCGAGCGCGGCCAAAACAATTCCCATCAGCCGAAAGGCAGACAAACATGGACATGGGATTTATCCCAAAGATACAGGTATTCTGACTAAAAGGATTCAATTGCTGCAATAAGTTTTTCAATGTCATGGATACCTTTCTTTTTTCTAATTTCACGAAATAATATGTCTATTCATTACTTAATGGGGCCACTATTACTTTCTTTTCATTAATGGATTCAGCAAGGGACATATATCAATTGATGACAATTCATTGTTAGCCTATATATCTCCTCACATTTAAATCTTCTAATTCCAGCAATCGAAATTGGGGCACAAATTAATTGGGGTAATGCATTTAACTTAGTCCTCTAATTAAATCTCTTTTGATTGGCATATAATCTGAACTTTTAGGATGTTTTTTTCATTTTTCTTGAAATTCTATATATTTTTCACAGGGCATGTAATATCACTCATACCGGAAATGGCCCATTGTTAATGCAGTTTCGTACATTCAACCGTTTTAAAACAAGGTAAGAGATCCATTGTTGGATCACCTCACGATATATACCGAAATGTTATTTAACCATAACTCTTTACTTTAGAAGCACATTTGATGTTGGTCTAAGCCCATAAGAAATCCACAATTACTAGCAGCTATTGCTAACAGATTAAACTACATGGTGATCAAATATTTGATCCGCTAAACAAGCTATATCTGTCATATCGGGTACTGAATTTGGAACATCTCACAATCTTGGTGACTTCATGGTGTATATGTTAAGAAGCATTTAGATCATATTTTTATGCTATCCAATCTAATGGAAGGTTTAATAACACATCTTGAAATTGCTGATTGCAACTTTATTTTTTCTTTTTCACCATTTGTCATTGTATTCCCGTCCTGCTCTGACTCCAACCCTCATTACCTGACCTGATGTATGATGTAATATGGTATGAATAATCATTTTCAATCATTTATTTCAAAATGTATCTTTGATTCAATGCCATTAATTTTGTTTTATGTATAATATCAACAATGTGGATATAATTCATACATGATTTATACAGCCTTGACAACGACCAGGGGTTGAAACACGTGTCGGCTGCAGTTTCTTTTGGACAATAAACAACTTTACTTTGCATTTGAATTGGACTATTGCAATTGCATATTGAAACATTCTGGTATTGAGACATTGTGCCTTGAGCGCAAGCCCTTCCCCCAAAGTCGAATCCTATATTTTCACTGTTGCATGCAAAGTTTGTGGGAAGCTTGAGGGGGTAGGACATGGCCTGCTGCCAGGGCATTTGAACTATCATATAATTTAGGTTTAAAAGAATTTCAGAGTGGTAACTAGCGCACCAACTGGGACCGAACCCACAGTAACACTAATTCTTGCCAGTTGTTTTATAAAGGGTTGCACGATGACATCAAAGATACCCTCTCAACAATTCCCTCATTACCATCTTTGTTCCCTGAACTCCTGGATTTTGTTTTCCAGGTTAACCAGAGGATACCAGAGCAGAAAGGTGAGAAACATCACCCACTGGTTTTCTCTTGTTTTCCAGTTTTATCACTCTCCCCATGACGGTGTTGGTGCACTGTGGGACTGTGGGGGGTTACGCCAAATGCCGGAGCTGACAGACTGATCACATAAATTTGTCACATGTAGAAAGAACAGCCAGTATCTGTGAAGGCTCCAGAGTCTACTGGAGAGGATAAAAACCTTCTGGGGAAATCTCAGTTCTTTGGAATTGCTAAACAGCTCAGCAGGTGGATTTGGGGTTAAGGAGATCCTTCTATGCTGTCGGGAGGTCATTTTGATACCAATGTTAATTGTGTTATAGCCCTTATAACCCTCATATTAAAATGATAATTGTTCTTTTATAATGCAAGTGATTTCCAAGTGCAAGATCGGGATTTGAACATTTGTTGATATGTTGTCTTGCTTCCAAGACAACCGTGTTGGCCCTGAGCTAATCTGACAGAATTCAGTTGATACTCAAAGAAGTCCATCCAAATGCCAAAAAAGGTGTAATTGAGGTGGATATGATAGTTCCCCTCCAAGGACTTGCCTATAATTAGATGTAGGACAAGTGGTGACTGTGCATAAGAGAACTGATCAGTCATAAGATTCCCATGTACTCAACTAAGTCTGCTGTTTGCACCTTACTGAATTTTAATTAAAAGTACCAGCATGATAAACATCAATTCTACAAAGGGACATAACGCTTTATGCATCATTTTCTTAAAGAGTTATCTAGTATTTGAAAATTGTTATGAAAAGCCTTTGTGGTTGAGAGATCTCAATTGATGTTAATAGTTGCGGACACACGTCTCTCGCTAAATCTTAAAACCAGTGCTTAATAAGTGAAACAATAAGTGCCAGGGCTCAAATGTTTTTTAGCACACCCATGACATATCGGGGCGGGTAGCGTCCTGCTCACTCTTGCCACAATCCACGGTTAATCCCCTTACAGTCAATATTTATGTAGTTAAAGCTGCAAATCTCACTGGCTCACTGGGGTTGGTAGATGTACTAACTATGGCAGATGTATGATTTACAAATTCCAAACAACATAACATAAAATAATGAATTTGTTGTTTCTTGATGTGAGTCAAATGTTTAAGTGTGTCTTTAAACACACTCATCGTTAACATGTTTCTATGATTTTATAGGTGTTTCTTCGGTGACTGAAAGTTAAAAAAATTTAAGTTGGCAAAACACCAGTTTGAACTGAGTCTGAAACAATAGGTGCCGGGGCCCAGAAATAAGTGCCAGGGCTAAGCCCTGGCAAACACCCTCACAAATTAAGCTGTGCTCAAAAAAGTTTTTGTGATTAGGAGAGTATGCATTTTTTCAGGAAAAAAAAACAATTTGATATGATACTATATGATATTTTATTTACAGTGCCCCTTTACACAAGATGAGACATGGGAGGGGAAAAAGTGGGAACAAGACAACAATCTTAGTAGGCCCTGTGGCATTGAGATCCCACAAGTGCAAGGGAGAGAAAAGGGGAAAAGTGCTGGGGGAAGGGGAGGAGGAGCAAATGCAGGACATAGGCTCTAAACATTAAGAAACAAAAAGTGCGGCCAACAGGTGGAAGTGCAAGGTTAAGTGCAGAACAGCAAGGGATAGATAGTGCAGATAGTGGGATTATAGGGTTACAGATACAGCCCCAAGAGCACAGTTGCCGGGAGGCTGTGCAGGTGTGCCGATGGGAGGGCAGTGACTTGGGACCGTGGTTCAGAGGGTATTGTTGGGTATTTTGTGTAGATTTGGGGCCTGGCGGTATTTTCTTACCGCCGAAAAATAATTTAGCAACAATCACTCCTTGTATTCAGATTGGGTTATGTATAATAATAATACAGTGGATATGCATTATTTCAGTACACAGACATGAGTGGTTGGTATGCGTGGTTGGTGGTATTTTTGGTGAGCACAATTCCTTTGTTTTATTTGTGGCCCCAATATCCAGAACCCCTTATTTTTGTTTAGATTTTTCATGTAATCACTAGAGAGACCTCAGGCTTGCATTTCAGGAACACCACATTTTCATTTTTAGTGTGCCACCATGGGCAATTTCTCGCTGTCTTATCTACGGCAGCGAGCTATCATGTGGTATTTTTCACTAGCTTATATACGGTAGTGAACTATGTCCCGGGCCTCACTTTCTGCCGATTCCTAGACCTCCGGAAGACTACAACACACACAGTTAGTTATAATTGCTCATACTGAATGACATTGTGCGCACAGCTGCAGCAAAATCTTATTTTTAGCTACCTTAAAAATGACAATTGCACTGTCTAAACATCTCCCCACATCATCAGCACTGTATTGGTAAATGCACAAAGGAAAGAGAAAATAAAACACACCACCCGTCTGCTTTCAGATATTTTTGTGTATTATAAAAGTTGCATTTAAACACGATCTCACTCTTTTACAGAAATAAATGAAATAGCATAGTAACAGCATTATTTGTGATACACTGAGAAGAGAGTGGCGGGGAACAAGAATTCATTTTGCAACATTAAACACGTGGGTAAACCACAGGAATCTCCTTTCCTACACTGACTGAATATTTTTCGCACACACTCAGCACCCACACTTCAGCGAGATAATTACCAGGCTTATTCAGCATGTAACTTCTTTGGCTGGTCGCCTTCTGGAGGGGTTCACCCAGCAAGGACAAACATTTGCTGTCACTCAAACTGGGACTTGTTGACTGGAAATCCCAGTCTCTGCAACCAAATTGAATCTGCTTTAGGAATCAGGCATCCCCAGCTATCAACCCAGTCCTTCTTCGAGCTGTGTCAAGATGTCTCTCCCTTATTTTTCCTCGAGATTATACAGGAAAACTCTGGTTACCTCCTACCAAAGGATCCTAACCAATAAAATTCTATCATGCCCTAACCACCCTCTGCACACAATGGCTTGGCTTATACAGTTGCAACTGTAGCCAAACTGATTTCCTGCTTATTCAAGGTCTTTGCTTCCTGCAGTTACTGTGGACAGAGCGCAGATAGAAGCAACAAAAAAAAATCTGAATGCGTTTAAATGACTTTCAGAGCCTGTCATTTTCCATTCATTTTGCACTGGAGAACACATTATGTTATTAATGAGTTAGCGTGTTAGTTTTTTGTTAATGAGTTTAGTTCATTAATCCTCAAATGTGTCTCCTGCAACAGAGGAATTTCAGGTAAAAATAGTGCGCATTTTGAATGTACAAATGTATGCTTTTAACTGTGAAAAAAAATTATTTGCATTTTATATGTAAAAATCATTTTTGACTGAATAATCTGCCCTCACTTATATGTCCATGTTACACTGGCAACACATAGCTTGAAACAATTGCATCATAGCAATGCACCAAACCCATGCAGTGGTACTGCATAAAAAAAAACATGCTACACATTGATCCTGTGCAGTAGTGCTGTACTCTGTGCTGTACTCTGTGTTGTAACACGCTAAATAACCTTACATACCCTCCTTCTTTTTTAGAACTTGGCTACGATCCAAGCCAATTTTTAAAAAAACAAGTTTGCCCCCCCATCCTTCTTTTAAAATGCATGTGTATTGGGATACATTTCTCTTCCTGACATAGCTAACAAAATCAGCAACATTTTCATTTTTACTGATAGCACAATCAACCAACCACCTATGATTAGCACCAGGACAGCCAAACCTACTATTGAGCGTTCCCCCCAGGTTCCCCAATTAAATCTTTCCTCTTCTATTATCCCCAGATTACTAACTGTAATATTGTTTTTTTTCTCAGATTCATTTTTATAACATGTTTTTCTTTGTGATTCAATAAAAACTCCACATCCGGATCTATTGGAAAAGTGTCCCTTTGGAAAAAATCGATATTTTCCACTTGGCTTTCCCAAATATCGTTTGTTACATGAAACAATGTTAACCCTCCAATTGACACAATTGTATCCTTCGGAACCTGTAAATAAAAAACATTATATTTCACCTGTTTAACCACGTATGTTCCATAGTTCAAATATACTACTGTCATGTTCTTTAAGCAGGTGCTGACCAACCATTTACCTCTGACCATCTTAGCCTGTGCCAGTTCTTCACTCCCCATATTGCTAATAATCATCTCACATCCTTCTAATATACTTGGGTCAGATTTCAAACCACAAATAGCATCTGTGGCATCAGGAACAAACGGTTTACCTGGACACATATAATTTTGTTCTTTAAATTTAACACATGTTTCCAAATTTGGTATTAAATAACCTTCAGGCTTCCATGACTGAAATGCCACCACTTCTAGAGTCTTAATCTTAATAAATTTGTCCTCTTGCCAAAATCCCACGTTGTGTACCCACTTCGTTTGATAAATAAGTTCAGGAGCTACATATGGTATACATAGTAGAAATCCAATTTCCAACCTTTCCAGGTCCACATATAATGGCATCGCATTACCCATTTCAAATGCAATTTTTACCTGTACCACATCAATTTCCCTCCTGGTCAATCTTTCTATCATTTCATGAACAATATCCTGCGAAACAAAATACAAGGGGATATGTCCTTGAATCAATTGTGAAACTGCAGTTTGAACTTCTCTCATATAATTCGTTAATAGTCTATCAACAGGACTCATTATGTTCAATATTTCATTTAAAGTTCTGTCATGCTTAATAATTAGCTTCGTTGCCCATTGCATCACATCCGCTTGTTCATTTAGAATGATTGCAGTTTCATTTATGAATCTTACTTGTTCATCCAGTCCCCCTCTAATCCCATCTAATGTTTTTTGTATTATTTCTAGGTCAATACTCAGTTGTTGTGCTTTAGTACTCAGTGTTCCTACCGAAATAGCATTGGCTGTTGATATTGTGGTACCTATTATGGCTCCAACTATAGACATTACCAATGATATCACGAGCATCACTGCACCTCTCTTTCCTCTCCTCTTCTTAATGTCTGCTGAATTCACAAATGTTTTCTCCAATTGCATCAATATATCTCTTATCGACTGCTTAGCATCCTCTTTTGTTATTTCCAGCCACTCTTTAGTCTGTTCAATTTTAATGCCGGTATTGTTCAAATGTTTTTCAATCAAAATCTCAGGATTCAATGGTATGTAGATATTTTGGAAAATCATCCTTCTATCACTCATGATGAATCCTGGTGCCTCTTCCACCGCGATACCAGATGCTGGTCCAGGTTCAATGACAACCTGTGCTTCTGAATTCTTGAAGATCCCTCCAAATATCATCATCATTAACCATATCATTGGTATCATCTTCAATGCTGATCGCTTTGCAGCCTTGGTCTTCGCCCCCTCGGGGCTTTCCCGGAATCCGTCCACGTGGGCTCCAGGACTCCATCGTCTCCCGTGACCTCGGGTATAAATAGTTAATGTTCTAAATCAAAATAGAAAAGAAACAGATTAAGTATATAGCACAATACTAACTTCACTCTTTTGCCAAAAATATATATATTTTTTTTCTGAAATTAAACACAGGTTAAAAAGAAAATAAGCATACATGAAACAGCATTTTAAATTCAATGCATTTTCATTCTGCATATGAATCCCATAAGCTTCCATTATACATTTATTTATTTATTTATTTATTTACATGTTATATATATTTACATACATTACAGTGTTTATGTGCCATTATAATAATCAACTTTTTAACTTCTCTGACACTGCCTCCTGACTGTACCCATTTATTTTATCTTTTTGTGTTCAAGGGACTTTCTGTTGTATTGTGTGCATCAGTGGGCAGTAGCCCCAGGGCTTTCTGTTTCTACATGCTCAAGCTGCCTGATCTCGTGTCTGGGATGGCATGGCTTGATCTGATTTACATGGACAAACTGCTCTATAGCTGTTTCACCTTCATTCTTCAAAATTTTATAACCTACAGGAGAGATCTTATCTATAATTCGAAATGGCCCCTGCCAGGATGCTAGAAATTTAGAATTTTTCTGTTTACTTTTTCCAAAATGAAACTTGTACACCTGATCCCCTACACTGTATTCTCTCACTGATGTTCTTTTATCATAGTATGTCTTAGCACTTTCAGCAGCCCTTTCCAGATTTCTATGCACAAAAGCAAATGCATGTTGCAAATGCTTCCTCAGTTCATGTATGTACTCATGAACTGTGGATGCACTCACAAGTGTCTGCTCATGTGTTCTGTATAACAGGTGTTGTGGTAACCATTTTCCTACCTGTCAAGACCTCATGGGGGCTAACACCTGTTGCTTTGGCAGGAGTTGATCTGATTGCCATCAAAACCAACGGTAAACGTAAATCCCAGCTGGAACCTGCTTCTGCCATGAATTTCTATAAAATATCCACAACAGACCTATTGCTCCGTTCAACTCCACCTGAAGACGCCGCCCGATATGCGATATGTAGTTTCCTTTTCACACCTAGTATTTGCCATACCTTACTCATTAGAGTACTTGTGAAATGACTTCCTCTGTCTGACTCAATTCTTTGTGGCAACCCAAACCTTGAGAACACATGGTTCACCAGCAATGTGGCTGCTGTTTGCGCACTACAATCTGGTGCAGGAATACAATCAATCTACTTCGACATCAAACATATCACACTCAAAATATAACGGTGTCCCCTGCTCGACCTTTTTAAAGGGCCTACATAGTCGATTTGCAAATCTGACCATGGGAGAGTTAGGCCTCTTTTCATCAATGGGGCTCTATGCATTGGTGAAGCAGGTTTAAATTGGGTGCATACTAGACACCCTCTAGTATATAATTTCACATCTTGGGACATATGTGGCCAGTAAGCATAATCTTTTAGTATTTCCAATGTTTTTGTGAACCTCTGTGGCCTGCAGTTATTGCATCATGTGCATGTTGTAGCATTAGCCCTCTGAATGAAAGGGGTACGACCCACTGTATTTGTCCTGTTATGGACTCTCTAATCATGAGTCCATCCTGCAGTCTAATTCGTTTTTTATTCTTTAATAGCACCCTCAACTCTTCTTTTCCCATACAATCATTTTCTGTTAAATGGTTTTGTTCAGGATCTATCAAATGGTTATAATAGATTCCCAAAATTCGATCATTCTTTTGTGCCTCAATCAAATCTTGGTTTGGTATATCATGACCCCACTGTAGCACTGGTTGCTCTGTCTCCTTTGGTATTTTAGAACGTGTTACTGCATCAATTTGTATTTCACCCAGTAAATCATCTGTAGGTAGCAATTCTCCCATCACAGCCCCAATTTTAGCCCGGTGGTCTGCCTTATCATTTCCCTCCTTATCCTCTCCGGGTGTTTTTAAATGCCCACGAATTTTTCTCCAGTATATTGTCAAATCATTTTCTGACACCAATTTGTCTATGGCTTGTATCATTTTTCCATGTTTAAGTGGCTTTTTGTTGTATGTAACCATGCCTCTCGCTTTCCAGCCAGGTAAATACTCCACAAAGCTATTTCGTGCATAGTCAGAATCAGTCACCAGGACAATTTCACTGAATTTATTATCAACTGCAGTAGCAATTGCTTTATAAATGGCCGCCAATTCCGCCACTTGACTGCTTCTAGCTCCAATCCTCATCCCTACACTGGGGACGCCTTCACCTTTCAACCAGACATTCCCAGTTCCTGACACTAATTGTTTATTACTGTCATTTTCAATGTGAAAAGCACAACCATCCACATATACAGTTCGCAGATCCTTGCATGTTTTTTCCTCAAAAGCTTTGTGTGGTGATTGTTCAAATTCCTGCAAACTAGGTTCCACTTCCATTTCGTTTGATACTTGTTCAGCTGCACAGTCATGTAAGTCAGCTAACGCTTGAGCAATTGGGCTCTTTTTATTTTGTCCATATCTCACTTCTACAGGAAAACCTTGTAATGCCAGTGAAGTGATTCTGGACTGCGCTAAATTACCTGACCTAATTCTTTTACTCTCTAAAACCTGCAAAGGTTGATGATTTGTTTCAATAATCACCTTTTCTCCTTGAACAATAGGGCAGAAATGTTGTAGCGCCCACACAGTGGCTAATAGGGCCTTTTCACATTCATTGAATTTCATTTCAACTTGGGAAAATGCTTTACTTGCATATGCAATAGTTTTGTGATTCACATCATGTTTTTGTGATAACACTGCTGACATACAATGTTCAGATAACCCTATTTCTACAAAGAAATCCCTACCCTTTATGGGGTATGCTAAACATAGTGCCTTTACAAGACATTCCTTCAATTTAGCTACTGCCTCAGACTGCTCTTTTTCCCATATCCAGGTTGTTTCAGTTTAAGCAGTTTAGTCAATGGTTGAGTAATTTCAGCATAATTTTCAATGAACTTTCTGTAATAGCCTGTCATCCTTAATAAACTTTTTACCTCTTTCACATTTTTAGGGTCCTTTAGTTTTTGTATGGCCTCTATTTTCTTCTTTTGTGGATTTAGTCCATGTTCAGTCACTTCATGGCCTAGAAAGTTCACTTTTTTCTTGCACCATTGTGCTTTTTGTAAAGACACTTTGGCGCCTGCTTTCTGCAATTGGCCAAGCACATGTCTTATTTCATCAAAATGGCTTTTCAGGCTTTCATTTTTTATCAGGACATCATCCACATAAACTATGGTTCCTCTTTCCGCTGCATCTGGCATGGCCTTTCTGAAAAATATGCCAAATTCACTCCCACTATTGATGTACCCGAACGGAGCTCTAAACCAGGCGTATTGAGTCCTGTCAAATGTAAAGGAAAATCAATTCTGTATCTCCCCTGCCAATGGCACGCACCAATATCCAGAGGTGAGATCTAATGTGGTAAACACTTTTGAGCCATGTACCTGAGCTAGGCCCTGATCAATGAATGGCAGTGGCCATCTGGATACTGGCACTCTTTTATTTAACTCCCTCAAGTCTGCACATAGCCACCATTGACCATTTGGCTTTAACACACCTAACATAGGTGTATTGGATGTGCTATGAATGGGCCTGATGATTCCCCGAGCTTCCAAATTCTTTATAATCTCTGCTAATGATTCTAAACATGCCAGCGTAGTCTATACTGGCGTACATACTGGACTTCTGCTACACCCTTCTGGTAGTGTGACCACATGTAAATCAGTTAAACCGCAATCATAAGCATCTTTTGCAAATACATCCTTAAACTCCATAAATATCTCCCTCAGATTGTTTCTATCCTCATCGCTGTCACACGCATCCGCTAAGGAGATCTGCTCTTCTACTATTTTGGAAAATTCTGGAAAATCTTCTGGTAAGGGAATCTTGGTGCTTTCCTCTAACTGTGTGGCTGTGTCTTTTTGTAAAACTGCCACTTTTAAATATTTTGGCATATCAGCTTCCACTTCAATGGGCTGATTTTCTGTTTCATTTTCATTTAAATTAAATGTTATGCAATCCTATTGATGGCAGCACACTGTCTCATTTGAATCATAAGGATACAGAGAATTAATTTTAAATATTCCTTTGGGCTGAGAGTCCAGGGGACTCATTACATGGAGGGCGGAGAACAATGGCGCTATTAGTGCCATGGTTCATGCCGGTAAAATACCGGTACCGCCTTGGCGGAAAGGGGAATTACCGCCCCATTCCAAGGTTGGCGGGGCGGTAATTCCCCCTTCCACCATTGCCCTTCCCCATTCCCATTTTTGCCCCATAGGGCATAATGGGAATGGGGAAGGCTCTAATTACGGTACCACAAATTTGCGGTGCCGTAATTAGCACCAAGGTCCCTTAGCGGGTTGGTTTTTAACGCCTGCTAAAAGCAGGCGTTAAATCCCCCAACCTGCAAAGGGACCTCGTAGTAAGGCGGTAAGGATTTACCAGTACCGGTATTTTACCGGTACCGGTAAATCCTTACCGCCATCTGTGTAATGAGGCCCCAGGTGTTCTGGCAACTCACCCTTGGCATCTACATACTTTTCAGGAATATTTCCAATCACCATGTTATTTAAATCTGCCGTATAATGTGATTTTTGTATGGCCATTTCTAATGGGGAGTTTTCCTCTAAATGAATATCCTGACAACCTTTATTATTTACCATAATTTTTACAGTTCCTTCACCAATATCTAACAATGGAATGTATTCATAATCCAGGCCTTGCTGTTTTTTGGATTCATTCAGGCATACAAATGCATCAGAGTCTTTCATCTGCTGTCCATTTTTGCATTTCAGTGTTATTGCAAACTGTTTTGTAAATGCAGGAATAATAGTATGTTTCCTCATTTGTAATTCGATTGCATAAGGAACCAGTTGTGCACAATGATAAGCTCTTCTTTTGTCTTCAAATTCAGGTGCCAGGCCACCTAGGTGTGACCATATTTTTTGATTAAGGAAATCTAACACCATACACATTCTGTGCATGATGTCATTGCCCATGTAAAAGTCATTTTGTGCTCCACTCACTATCCATACATTATGGTAAATTGTTTTCTGCCCAATGCTAATTTTAAGCATGCATTTGCCTGCAATTAGGTTTTCAAAGTCTGGACTGTCCAACCCAGAAACATATTGGTTTTTAATCCTAAATTTCGGGATTTCCTCCCTCTCCATTATTTTTTGCAATCATTTCTCATTAATTAAGCTCCTCTCCTGTTCAAGCGCTAAAGTGGCTTTTATTGATTTAAAACAGTCATTTATACCAACATGAACCCATGGTTGCTCATCTTCCATGTGTATTTCAGCAAGAGTGGTAATGTGTTTTTCTGAATCTGTTTTAGGAGCAATATTCTGTTTGATTGTTTTCTCTTTTAAATAAAAACGTAATGTGTGCTCATCTATGGCAGTCTGCCAATTTTTCCTTGGGTCCAAGTATATTTGTACAGGTAGTCTTTCATTGTCGCTCTGCATTTTGTCTTGACACATTAATATAACAGAGACACTAGGTATGCAACTATTCTGGAGATATACCTCCACAGCATCATTTGTTTTGGCAACGGTGTGACATTCATTTATGTTGCTGTTTTGTGATTTTAGTTTCTTAGGTCTCAATGGTTTCTTGGTTAAGGACCACAGCACTCCATTCACCCATCTATGAGAGGAGACAATCTTTACAGGCAATCTGTCCCCATCAGAAATGGAATTTCACAAATAGATGTGATCAATACCTCTTGTTTCATTCTGTGCTTTCCTATTTTTATGTCAGCCTCAGTTACACCTATGATGGGCACCTCCTCCCCATTAAAGTTATGCACTGGGCCTTGATTTTCCTTCACTGTGATCTGACTCTGTGAGGGTCTCCCTTCATTGATACTCTTTACCAGCTCCTTGGACATAATTGTGGCCTGTGCGCCAGTGTCAATCATAGCAAAGGTGTGGCATTTTTCTTCTACAGTGATGGGTGCATAATATCTGTCCTCAACTTCCTCTAATACACATAAGAAGTGTGAATTCTTACTGATTTCAGGGCTCACCTTTCTCAGGCCTTTTTCACTTTTGGCTAAGCACATTGGTAAATGAAAAGACATTTTTCCCTCCTTTTTACCCATTTCTGCCCGAGAGACTTTATTCATTTCTCCATGTTCAGAGATTTTTTGGAGTGTGGCCACTGTTCGCCCATCCATCTGGGTATCATCAGGGACCACATTACAACCTTCCAACTGAACATGTGTAACAACATCATTTAGTAATTTGTCGTTATTTATTTCTGTGCATTTGTGATCATTTAGTGTGGTACCAGCCCTTTCAGCCTCTTCAAAAATATGTGGCTCAAAGAATTCTTCAGGTGATTGATTTGTACCCTTCTTTTGAGTATTCCCTTTTTCTGTCTGTGTTTGTTCACCATTTTGACTGTCCAGGGAAGGAGCTATAGCATCCCCACTTACTCCCTGTTCACTGGTATTCCCCGTGCATGAGTAATTTTTATTAAATCTGTCCCTTTGTTCTTTTGGAATTTCAGGTGTTTCTTTTTCATTTGCACAAAACTTCAATGTTTGATTTAGCTCTAGGTTAAACCGTACCTCTTTTTTAGAAGTGTTTGCACTTTCTGTTACATGTTCATTTACTGGCGTTTCCACTTTTAAATCATTAGACATCTCAGAGTCATTATGCAAAATTACATCAGGGCAATCTGTCTTTTTGGCACCGCAGGTATCATGAGTACTTAGTCACTTTTATAGACGCCCCCCTGTCATTGCTAAGGCCATCAGCCCCCTCCTCGGATGGCTGTTTTTGCGCTGTATAGAGCTTTCCTATATGCTCAGCTAACATTTTCACTTGGGCCTCAAGGCCCTGGAACCTTTCCATCTCACTAGAATCCTCTTTCTGTGGCCTAGGTCGATATTGGTTGTTTTCCCCCTGATTGGATCTATTCTGATACCTCTCAGGTGATTGATGTCTGTTGGGATGGTTTCTGAACACTTGATTCATTTGTGGAGGGGAGCGGGGTGCACCCATCCTTTGATTATAGTCCCCTGGTGGGGAATCATTGTACTGACGTGGATTGTAGTTCATGTTGGGCCTCATGTCCTGTCTCTCAGATTGCGGGTACTGGCCCCTATGTTGATTCCCATTATCAGTAAATCGATCCACATATCGGGGTCTATCCTGATTACCATATATCATGGTGTTGGGATCAAATCTGCTCTGTGTCCCCAATGTCTGGTAGGGACCATCATTTCTTTGATCTTGATTTTGTCTCTGGTTATTGTTCATACCTGACATATCAGGCCGATATCCTGCCCGGGGTCTGTTCCCTAAATACCTAGCTGTCACTCAAACTGGGACTTGTTGACTGGAAATCCCAGTCTCTGCAACCAAATTGAATCTGCTTTAGGAATTAGGCATCCCCAGCTATCAACCCAGTCCTTCTTCGAGCTGTGTCAAGATGTCTCTCCCTTATTTTTCCTCGAGATTATACAAGAAAACTCTGGTTACCTCCTACCAAAGGATCCTAACCAATAAAATTCAATCATGCCCTAACCACCCTCTGCACACAATGGCTTGGCTTATACAGTTGCAACTGTAGCCAAACTGATTTCCTGCTTATTCAAGGTATTTGCTTCCTGCAGTTACTGTGGACAGAGCGCAGATAGAAGCAAAAAAAAAAAAATCTGAATGTGCGTTTAAATGACTTTCAGAGCCTGTCATTTTCCATTAATTTTGCACTGGAGAACACATTATGTTATTAATGAGTTAGCGTGTTAGTTTTTTGTTAATGAGGATAGTTCATTAATCCTCAAATGTGTCTCCTGCAACAGAGGAATTTCAGGTGAAAATAGTGTGCATTTTGAATGTACAAATGTGTGCTTTTAACTGTGAAAAAAAATTATTTGCATTTTATATGTAAAAATCGTTTTTGACTGAATAACCTGCCCTCACTTATATGTCCATGTTACACTGGCAACACATAGCTTGAAACAATTGCATCATAGCAATGCACCAAACCCATGCAGTGGTACTGCATAAAAAAAACATGCTACACATTTATCCTGTGCAGTAGTGCTGTACTCTGTGCTGTACTCTGTGTTGTAACACGCTAAATAACCTTACAGTATCCAGGTAACCAGTGCAGTATCAGACAGGAGATCAGCAGGGAAGAGGAAGAGAGGAGGCGGAAGCAAAGAGAAAAGTCTTGAGCTGCTTCCGGAACCGGAGATGGTTTTGCTCAGGTTTCAGAGAGGCAGGGAGGCTGTTCCAGAGGAAGGCACCTGCAGAAGAGAGAGAGAGATCTGCCCCCAGAGTGTTTCAGTCATGCGCAGCAGTTCTTGGCGCTTCAGGGACAGATGTGCTGTCAACCATTGATCCAGCACATCACGTTAGCTTTGAACGTGTTCTGCCGGTATAGTCTTTTCTAAGATGACCGCCAACGCATCTGATTTAATCTTTCGGAGTCCAGGAGCCGGTGCTTTGCAACCCATGCTTTCTTGCCTTATGGGTAAGACGCTGTAATAGGTCCACTACCTCTTTTGCTTGCAGCATTGCTCTGGCTCTGCACCCTGCATTTCCTCTCCCCGCAATTCTTTCTTATCCTTGCCGCTAGTGAGAACGGAGCTCCTTTCTGACTCCTCCGTTCCTCCACTCTATCTGTCTCCATCTCGCGGCTGCCCTGCTCTTTCCTGCGGCTCTCACCGGAGCTCCTGGCAGCAGTTCTCCTCCCTGCTGGGCTCCTCCCTCCTTGGACTCTCTTGGTTGTCATTTGGATCTCTGGTTCCCTGGGCTCTACACGCTACTTTGGACTGACCTTGTTTCACGCTTCTCAAGGATTCCCTTTGTGCACCCATTGTCCTTTGGATCTTGGATTGTACTTCTTGCCCATGCATCACTCCCAGGGTTTTTTCTGCCTTCCGAGGTTTTTCCCCAACTTGGCTACATCGACAAAGGGGCCACTAGCCAGACAGATCACCAGGCAGGCATAGTGGCTTCCTTCGAGGTCGGCGAAATCTCTTCAAGAAGAAGCAACCTACTGGGAAAATGAAAGGAAGCAAAAAGGAGTCAGACACAAGCTCAGAAGACTCAGGTGAGGAAGGAGGATTGTTGTCAGATTTGAGCAACAAATAGCGTTGATAGTTTCTTGGAAAAGCGTCTGACCCTCAAGGAGTTGGAGGTGGAGGAGCGAAGGGCTAGAGTAGAAAGACACTTCAGAAGAGAAAGCTGGAGATATTTTGGTCCCAGGCCCCAGAAGGCCTGTGGACAATGCAAAGGGGCTTGAATTTGATCCTTGCAGCCACTCTGAGCCAATGGAGGGATTTCAGTGTCTCAAGAGACAGAAGCATTGCTAGGGGGGGCTTAGGTGGCTGTAGCCCCAGGTCTTTTGGTTGTAGCCCCGGATAGAATATCAGGGTCTACAAGCAAAAGGCTCGCTAGCCCCGAGTCCCGACAATTCCGACATTAGTGTAGCCCCGGATCTTTTCCAGACTTAGCACCCCAGTCAAGAGATACAATCCCTGGGCTGGAGTCCAAGGACAAGTCTCGAAGTCCTGTTCTGGATGAGTTGCAGAGGGTGGAGAGTAGAGGCAGGAAGATTTAAAAAGAGTCTGTTATAGTAGTCAAGCCTAGAGAGAACCAGGGCTCTAGAACCAGTGAGCTTCTGGGAGAAGGCGAGGAGAGGGAGAATACTTCAGAGGAGGTTCAGTTGGTAGTGTGACTTCCTCGAGCCATCGTAGATGTGAGGAGAGAAGGAGAGTGTGGAGTCGAAGATAACTCTGAGGTTCTTAGCCTCGCAGGTGGGAACAGGGAGGCCGGACAGAGAGTGAGGGGAAAGCAGGGTGCTGGTGTGCCAATGAGGAGGATCTCCGACTTGCTGGCATTCAGGCAGAGATCATTGGCGGTGCACCACTCTTGGATGCAGAGACACAATCCAGGATGAGAGAAGGAGAAGGGGCGGCAGTGGGCAGCCTGAAAGCGAGCTGCGTGTCATCCGCGTACCATTGGAAGTTGGCGTAGAAAGCACCAATGCTTTGGGTCAGATGTGCCAGGTATTAGTTCAACAACCGGGGAGACAAGTTAGACCCCTGCGGAACACTGCAAGTGGAGAGAAGATAGAGGAGAGGAAGTTGGACCTGGGATGGTCAGTCAGACAGGAAAGAAGTTAACCAGGCCGGAGCCTGATCAGTGATACCCAGATTATCATGGAGCCGGTTGAGCAGGATGACATGGTTAACTGTGCCAAAGGCAGCAGGGGATCAAGGAAGATGAGGACAGAAAGGAAATAAGAATCAAGGTTAGAGATTCTGACGTTGACTTATTGATGGCCACTCTCTGGTATTATGCCCAGTTCATCTTTGTATTAAATTCCTAATTGTGTTAGTGTTTACTGACGCATTGCTTGTTTTCAGTATGTTTTGCCATGTCTGCTAGTTATTCAGTTGCTCATACAATGGACTAGTTGTATTGGGGGAATTTTGGAATTCCTGACTTTTTCTGTGCCTTTCAATATATATGTTGATCAGTGAAGTGTCACCTCCCTATACTTTGTCATGTCACCTGTCACAGATTGCGTACTCAGCTGTCATGCTGTTTTTATGTGTAACTTCTATAGTCAGTATAAACATATTCAACCTTTTACTGATCAGTGGTCTCTTTGAATGAAATGTAAAACGCGTAGGCACTTGAAGTTATGTGTAATACTGTATATGTATGCTCTTTCTATGACCACAGAAACATAAACAGAATAACAAGTCTCCACCGTTCTATCTTCCTCTAAATGAGCACTTTCATATTAGTTGTCACTTTGCATAACAGAATCCTATTTTAAAACAGTGTGTTTTACACAGGCAGTACAATATATAAATATATATTTAACGGAATAACAACAATAAACGAGTGAGTTATTTGGTGGGCTCATAGCCATGAGCCTGAGGCTAAGTTAAAAGCTTTGGAAATGTATAGTAGACTTCCCTTTAACTTATTGCAGCCACAAAAATATATCTGTCAATTTCCAAGCCCAAAGTGTAACCGCATTTTCACGCAAATGCGCTAAACCATTTGAAAGTGCTGGCGGTAGTCTGTGCTTGAAGAGGGATAGCAGAGGAAGAAAGAATGTGCCGTTTCTGTAAAGGGAGTGGCAAATGAATGACATAAAACATGTGTTAACGGACTGCCTTTCAATTCGGGCTGTTCATGCTACGGGTCACTGGTGAATGAACTCAACAATATGAATCGTAATGAATTTTGATAGTCATGTTTAGCAGGAGATGTTACTTGCTTTAGCGGTAATACGGGTTTGGTTACATGTGTAAAAAAAAAAAACTTGGATTACGTGTGTAGGAGTAGAGATGAATGCATTATCCAGTAGAATTTTAACCAAGTGGTTTTTATATGTCAAATGGATGGTAGTATATTAAATATGGATTCTCCTTTCAATGTGTACTTGATAACTAGTTCCACAGGACGAACGGGGGAGGGGGAGTGGGTTTTTAGATGTGTTAATAATTGTTTGTATTTGTACTATGTTGGTAATATTAATGTGTGCAAAGCTGATTTGTTACAACTGTATATATGTATATATATATACATAAGGTTCAATTTATCCCACATTTTAGGAGCACTCATTATTATTAATGTATTATTATTATGAATATGAATAGAAACATTATTATTAGTAAACTCACATAACTCCACCCAGTGAAGTGTCCGTGTGGGCCTTTATATACACCAGCAATGAAATAGGAATACATTGAAGTGACCGGCACAACATGGCCGACTCTGCAATAGTTAACTAAACAAGCCGCATGCCAGCTGCCCCTCTGTTTATGAAACTCATGCTTGAAAAGTCCCGGGTGGGAACAGAATGCATGTATCGCCATGCTGAGGCGGGATGTGATAATGGGGGAAGAATTGTACCTCTATTCCTTTAGACGTGGTGGGGGGTGGGGGGGCAGCGCAAGGTGCAGTTCATTTGTTACTTCCTGCTTTGCATGTGGTGAGATTATCACACATACTACTGCCAGAGTTTTAACCCCAATAATTGGGATCACTACGTTCACACACTAAAGATACGCATTGCACACATATTTTGTGCCGGTGCTGTTCATAACTAGGGGGTGGCAATGGTACAATATGAAATGAAACACCCTCGACAGGTATTTATCAGGCTGTCGTAGTAGCTCAGTGCTGCTTCAAGAAAACTATTACGGAGTGCTAATTCTAGAGCAGTGACGTATCACAGCGAGCACGGCAAAGCAGAACAGAGAGAGCTCAGGGGGCATGCATGCCACGAAACTTCATACCCCAAAATGTACCATGACAAAAAGTCAAAAATAATACATTTAAAAAAAGAAGTGAACCTGCTGAGTGGGGGCTCTGGGGTATGTCACTTTGAATTATCACTATGCACACGATTCAGTGTGAACATTTTAGTAGACTCCCATGTGTTCCTCTTCTTTGCCTTGTCTGCCTTTGTTTATGAGTGTGTCCCAATCAAGGAGCTAAGTTTCACTTTGTGCCATCCATTAACAACAGTCTTTCTGATGTCCTTCCTCTCTTTCTCGACTCCTTCTCATTGCATGTCTACACATTGTATAAGGCTCTGCTAACGATCCCAATTGCAGTTTGACTATGTTTTACTTGACTGACATCTATCATCTTCCCGCCTCCGTCACAGTCTGCTGCATCAACATCGTGATAACTCCTTGAACGCAGAGTCCTCGTGATTCACCTCTCGTTCAAGTCAATCATCAATACAAATGGCTACCCTCTCTAGGAAATGGTGATTTGTCACTTCATTCACAGAGCAATATAGCCCAACGAATAGTTCAAGCCTATCACAACGGGGTTCATTATGAGTCTGGTGGTGTATGGTAAAAGTGGCACTAACGGAATTAATGGCACGTTTACCATACCGCTGAATCATGAGTCAGTGCTAATTCCACATTGGCAGAATTAGCCCCGATGGAATTATCGGAGGTGGAATTACCACCAACATAGAGCAGAATGAGCCCTGGAGCTAATTCCGCCAGCAGAATTTCCGCTGAGGTGCAAAGCAGTATTTCCGCTCTGTTACAAGTCGAAATACTGCCCAAATAATGTGGAATATGGGAGTAGTTCCATCAAAATCACTGCTGTTATCTCCACCTTCAAATGTATAAGGTGATGGACCTTAAGGCACATTGTAGAAGAGGAGCCAAGTGCCGCTACTGGAAGTCCCGCCCCCATTCTTCCCATATGTTGTAAACCAGAAATTATGACATGCACAACGCCAATAATGGTCCCTAAACCACGAAGGAGCCTCAAAGCAAGTTATCCATTTCGAAGCCCTATATGATGTGCCGGCAGAGAAATGACAGTCTTTTAAAGGGGGTTCCAAAAGAAGTGTGAAGATAAATGAAAGGGTAGACTGGTGACGTCACATGAGGCAGAAATGACACACCCAGAAGAGATGCCAATGAACAGAGCATATAGACCTTATAGAAACTGATGTCGAAGTGAAGAACTGAGCAATATTTCATGTGCGGAATGAAGTTTACATGTGAAGAGAGCACTGAAGAAAATGCATGCCTTTTTATAATTGTCCATGTGCTGAAATGCAAGTAAACTAAGCAATCACGAAGAATGGCTATACGTAGATAATAGGCTGCAGGTGGTGCAGCTAATATATATCTATATGTATAGAATCTGGATGTTCCTTGCTGTGTTTCAGCAAACTAGGACCCCATGAACAGAAGGGCTTAAAGTGTGGCACAGTAGAAGAAAACAGATGATGAAGAGGGATGATTTGAGAAAGGTTGTCTGGCCCAGTGCCAAAGGTTGGGTCAGCCTTGAAACTGGTTATCTATTCAAGAAGATGCAATGATTGTGAGAAGCAAGGTGAGCTTCTGTTGAGGTGTCATGGAAAAACACTAGAAGTGCAAGGTTTTATTCATTTAATGTTAAATATGAAAGAAAGAGCTCAAACACAGTCTCTTGTCATGCGGTCTAGATGAAAATAGACTTTGGGAAAGCTACACTGAGATTTGAAGATAAGACAATGCTCACACTCCCTTCTATTCTCAGGTGCAGTGATACTTTGCAAGGCCAAGTTTAAAGACAATTTAAATGGCAGACAGCAGGAGTGATGATGGATGTTGGGTTAATTGGATGGAGAGGCATGGCCAAGTCCAACCCACCCACACCTGGGGTACCAGTTTGCATGCTGCTGTTGTCACAGATTTCCCCCTTTCTCAACTGACTTTGATGTCTGCTGGAATTCTTGGAAGGCGTCTTCTTGCGTAGGGATCGGGTTTTGTACAACCCCGAGCAAGCCTCTTCTGGTTCCAGCGTGCGTTTGGCGTTCAGCGTCCAGGGGTAGTTGGAATCTCCAGGATGTCCAGGAAACGAGGGAGGTGTATCCGGAGGCAGTACACAAGATCCGGGAATCAAGGCAGAATAAGGAGGAAGGAAGGGTAGAGGGGGAAATCGAGGATCCGGGAGCCAGGAAACAAGAGATTAATTACAGCGAACTACGGAGCACACGTCTAGCCACTGCAAGTGGTAGTGTTGAGACACGCAGGGCTGCAGGGACGTGGTCTCTTTATAGAATGTGCTATGTCTGACGTGGAGGCTGGTGGAGAGCGTACCACGTTAGACGGCCATGTTGGAAGTACCAAGGAGTGCAAGCCCTGTTGTGACAGAGAGCAGGAAGTCCAAAAGGGATGCGTTCTGTGGATCATGGCAGCATGCCTCCTCCGAAAACCTGTCCCACCAGGTTTGCCCGGTTGTATGAGATGATACCTTCTGAGTAATTGGGGGGTATTCAGATTTGAGCATGGTTCCCAGGTGCGTTCACTAGGAGGATATCCTTTCCACTCAACCAGGTATTGAAGTTGACCCCGTTTATACCTGGAGTCACATATTCTGGATACTTCATATTCCAGTTGGTCGTTCACAACCACGGGGTTGGGTCTGAAGGACTTCTGGCAGGACTGGATGTAAGGTTTTAATAGAGAAGTGTGAAAAACTGGATGAATCTTCTTCCAGGAGTATGGCAATTTGAGCCAGAAGGTCACTGGGTTTATGATTCCCTTCATGGAAAAGGGGTCATAGTACCGGGGAGCCAATTTGTTTGGTCGTAAGTGTCAAGGTAGTAGTTTCGAGGACAGCCAGACCTTATCACCAACAGCATAAGAAGGTCCTGGTCTTCTCTTGAAGTCCACATAATGCTTGGTGTGAGTTTGGGCCTTTCCTAGGTGTTCTTTGGCTTCTTTGTGTACATTGATGAGAGTTTCAATCCAGGAGTCGACTGTTGGTACTGGTGTGGGATGTGGAAGAATGGACGGTAAAACCGAATGGCGGAATCCTTGGCTGCAAAAAAAAGGGCTGGTCTTGACCGCCGAGTGATCAGAATTATTGTAGGCGAATTCAGCCACAGGTATTAAGAGTGACCAGTCGTCGTGTACCTTGGTGGCAAAACAACGAAGATATTGCTCCAGGGTCTGGTTCACACATTCGGTAGCTCCGTTAGTCTGTGGATGATAACCTGAAGAGAGGGCACGTTGGATTCCTAGAATACGACATAAGTGTTTCCAGAATTGAGAGTTGTATTGAGGTCCTCTGTCTGATGTGATCTTGGAAGGGAGTCCATGAAGTCGAAATATGTGTTCCAGGAAGATGCCAGCGAGTTCTGAAGAAGATGGCAATTTATACAATGGTGTAAAATGAGCCATATGGGTGAATATATCAATGGTGACCATGATAGTCGTGTAACCTCTGGAAGGTGGTAACTCCACAATAAAGTCCATAGCGATGAATTCCCAGAGCCTTGACGGTAGCGTAAGTTGAAGTAGGAGACCCGCCGGTCTCTTGTTATCATGCTTGTTTTGATTGCAGACTGCACAGGCTTCAATGTACAGTTGAATGTGAATTTTCATTTTAGGCCACCAAAATTGTCTTTGTATGAGACGAAGGGTGTTGGTGATGCCACAATGTCCGGAGTGAAGGGTATCGTGACAGAGGTTTATAATCCGTTGTTGTAGTTTCTGTATGGGAATGACAAGGCCATTATCCTTGAACAGATACCCGTCCATTGTTCTAAAATTCCACCGATTCTTCCCTGTAAAGTCCTTCCAGATCTCAGAAGACTGGGTTTGCATCCGAATGTCTTCCAGGAGGCTGATTGCTTGGGCTACAAAAATTGTGTGGGGGAACATCTTTGGGAAGGACCGATCTTCATGAGTTTCGTAGTCGGGACGTCGGGATAAGGCGTCAGCAATTATGTTCTGTGATCCGGGGACATGATGGATGTGGGACTGGTACTGGGCAAAGAAGAAGGCCCAACGGGATTGACAACTATTCCTACATTCCAGAGATTGTAGAACTTGAAGATTTCGATGGTCTGTACGGACCTGAACAGGATGTTTTGCTCCCAAAAGTAGATGACGCCATTCTGGGAAGGGTTGACGGATGGCTAACAGCTCCTTTTCCAAGATGGAATAATGAGTCTCGCTGTGAGTCAGGGTTCGTGAAAGGTAAGCAATGGGATGTTCTAAATTGTCCTCGAATTCCTGTTTTAGCACTGCTCCTATGGCATAGTTAGAGGGATCCGTCTCCACTAGAAAAGGTTGATTAATATCAGGTTGAGCCAGGATGGGGGCTTGTGTAAACTCTGCTTTGAATCGTTGGAATGCTTTATCTTGAGCTGGTGTCCAGAGAAAGGGAGTATCTTTCTTCAACAATACAATGATCGGTTGGACTATCTCAGAAAAGGATGGTATGAATTTCCGGTAAAAGTTGGCAAGTCCCAGGAAGGATTGAATCTGTTTCACAGTAGTGGGAAAAGGCGAAGAAAGTATGGCTTTTATTTTTGAGTGGTCCATTCCAATTCCTTTGGAATAAGGACAAATCCTAGATAGTTAACAGTAGAGACATGGAAAAGGAATTTCTCGGGTTTAGCTAGAAGCTTGTGTTCACGTAGCTGTTGTAAGACTGCCTTAACATGTTTTTCATGCCTTAGATGATCCTTAGAGTATATCAAGATATCGTCCAGATAAACTATGACGAAGAGGAACAGCATGTCGGAAAACACCCTGTCCATGAAACGTTGGAAGACCGCTGGGGCATTAGCGAGTCCGAAGGGCATGACCAGGTATTCAAAGTGACCAAAGGGTGTTCTAAAGGCTGTTTTCCATTCGTCTCCTTCCCTAATACGGATCAGATGGTAGGCACCCCTGAGATCCAATTTTGTGAAAACTACAGCTCCTCTCACCGCTTCCAGGATATCAGAGATTAAGGGCAATGGGTAGCGGTCCTTGAGGGTGCATTGATTTAATTCACGATAATCAAGACAAGGCCTAAGTTCTCTTAGTGTCTTTCTTGGGAACAAAAAACAATGAAGCTCCAGCTGGGGATTTGGATGGTCGTATGGTGCCAGTTTCAAGGTTGGTATCCAGGTATTCTCGGAGGGCCCTTTTTTCTGGTTCAATACAATGAACATCCTCTCAAAAGGAATCACTGTTGAGGGTTCAGTATCAATAGCACAGTCTTCAGGTCTGTGAGAAGGTAGGACCTGAACTATGGCAGTTGAAAACACATCAGTGTAATCCTGATAGGCCTTAGGAACCTGGATGATATTTGAAACCATAAATGGGCCTTGCTGGTCTGTTGGCATGCCTTTGGAAGATGTCGACGTGGAATCCAGGAATACACACTGTGACATGCAATGCTCTGAACCAAGAAACAAGGATCCTGCTGCCCAGTTGATGTACGGGTTGTGTAAATAGCTGACATTATGATGTCAAATTTGATCGCCTCTTGATGATGGTTTATTGAGAGTTGGATCTCCTTGGTCTGTAAAGTAATGGGTCCTGAAGAAGAGGTCTCCCATCGATAGCCTCCACAGGTTGCATGATGCCTCGAGTTTCATATGGAATGTGGTGGTTAAAGACCCAATCTTGATCTATGAATATCCCCATGGCTCCACAATCCACCAAGGCCAAAATGGGGTAGGTCACATTCTTGGATGGCGATAGAAAGGCCTGTAAAATCACTAGATTGTTCTCTCCAGGAGAGTTCAAGGATGGAATAGATGTGGAGCAAACATCTCTCTCCCGAAGCCTTGCTCCATCTAGGATCGGGAGCTGGCGTTTCCCGAACGCTGTGGAGGGGCTAGAGGACACTCTTTAACTAGATGTTTATCCGAGGCACAATAAATACATAACCCTGTGTGGATCCTTCGCATCTTTTCTTGTGGGGATATGGGTCTACGGAAGGTCCCTAGTTGCATGGGGTCTGAATCATTAACAGAGGCAGGAGTAGGGTCAGACTTCGAGAAGGTCTCAATAGGAATCTTATGGAAGGGCATCTTGGTTTTCTTCTTCTCTCCCTTCCTTTACTGGATACGAAGGTCTATCTGCATTGCGAGATCCCTAAGGGCCTGAAATGAACCTGGGCAAGCCACTCTGGCTAATTCAGCTTTGATGTCTTCATTTAGCCCTCTTCGGAAAAGAGTAGAGCATGCTTCTGAGGACCAATACGCTTCTTTAGCCAATTGTTTAAAATGTGTTACATACGTAAACATTTCCTGCGAACCTTGTTGGCAGTCAAGTAGACGTTCCAGGGCGCTATAGACCTGTTCTGGGTAGTCAAACATGGTCTTAAGAGCCTGTATAAATCCGTCGTAGTCATCCAGGAGGGCATCTCCAGCATTGACTAAAGGTGTGGCCCAGGTTAGTGCATTCCCGGAAAGGTGCGAAATTATAAAGCCCACCTTAGCCCTGCGGTTAGAAAAGTAGTAGGGCTTAAAGGTAAAGTGGAGTAAACAGGAGTCAAGGAATCCACAAAGGGTTTTTGCAGACCCATCGTATTTATCAACTATGCCGCCCAGGAGTACGCTTTCCTTTGTAGCGGAATCACGGGACAAAACTAATTGTTTTAATGAAGCATTCTCCGCTTTCAGATTCTGCACCTCGGTTGTTAATTCTTGCATGCTGCGCATGAGATCCTGAACGGCCGCATCCTTGTCCGTTTCGACTTCGGTCATTTGGCGTCTCAATCTGTCACAGATTTCCCCCTTTCTCACCTGACTTCGATATCTGCTGGAATTCTTGGAAGGAGTCTTCTTGCGTAGGGATCAGGTTTTGTACAACCCCGAGCGAGCCTCTTCTGGTTCCAGCGTGCGTTCGGCGTTCAGCATCCAGGGGTATTTGCAATCTCCGGGATGTCCAGGCAACGAGGGGGGTTTATCCAGAGTCGGTACACGAGATCCAGGAATCAAGGCAGAATAAGGAGGAAGGAAGGGTAGAGGAGGAAATCGAGGATCCGGGAGCCAGGAAACAAGAGATTAATTACAGCGAACTACGGAGCATACGTCTAGCCACTGCAAGCGGTAGCGTTGAGAGGTGCGTGACCGCGGGGGCATGGTCTCTTTATAGAATGTGCTACGTCTGACATGGAGGCTGGTGGAGAGCGTACCACGTTAGACGGTCATGTTGGAAGTACAAAGGAGTGCAAGCCCCGTTGTGACAGGGACCGGGAAGTCCAAAAGGGACGAGTTCTGTGGATCATGACAGCTGTTGAGTGGAATATTCAAGAAGGGTACCAGTGTGCCAACCAATTGAAGAGGGCCACATATCCAAGAGTCCTATAGTTTGAAAGTCAGTGAAACTTAGTATATTTCATGACAGTGAAGATGACTTGCACTAGGGGTGAACATAGCTGTCCACCTGACCTTAGAGAACCAATCGCAATCCTATCCCCCATAGAAAGTATACCTACATGTTCCCCTTAATCCTATCACAACCTCAAGTAGATTTTCTTATTTTGCCATGTAGTATGATGTCAAAGATGACAAGTTTTTACTATATAACTGTGATGATTTACCAATCCGTGGTCAATCGTTGGAGAACCATTGTTGACATTGTAATGATGCAACTTCAGTTGAATCTCTTTTTCACATTAATGCATTGTGCCCAGACTTAACCACTAACATTCTACTCACCTAAGACTGCTTTCTTCGGACATTGAAATTTCAGAAACAGACGGTTGGTGGAAGCCTTTAATGACAGGCCATAAGACCAAGTATGTTATTTCAGTAGTCACATTTCTGATCAACTTCCTCCCAGAGATTGGAAGCGTAAAGTTTTCCTGATTTTCCAGGATGGATACACACACTTTTATGTCTGTTTAGTTGTCCCTTATTACCATGTACTTAATTTTATTGTATTTATCTAATTCACAGAAATGTTGTTGTAACTTTGCTAAAAAATTGTTGATTCAATTTTAATGCAAATAAATAAATAAAATAAAAAAAATAATGTTTTTTTTCATGTAGATCGGAGAGAGACTTGAGCGAACGTCCGTTGATGTCCGTTGTATTCCTTGTTTTAGACAATTGCAATTACAACAGTTATGTTTTGCTTACTTCCTGAGTCAGTCTTATAATTGGTGTAAGAGTAAAATATGCATCCCCAGCCATCCATTCTAGTGCTACCTCACTTAAAGGGCCTATTGGTTCACGTGGTAGCTGAGTATTGTTAAAGTACCCATCGACTAGTAGGTCTCCAGTGCTTCGGAACGATCAGACAGCGTCCGCCATCTAGCCGGAAGATTGCAAAGTTTCCTGTGCAGAGCGGCAGATATCAGTGAATATCTGCTCTCCAACCTTGACTCTAACATTCCCTCTGTCCTCATCCTGCTTGATTTCTCCTCTGTCTTCAACACGGTCACCCACACCACCCTGCTCAACTGTCTTTGTGACAACCTAGGTATCGCTAATCAGGTGTGGCCTGGATGACCTCTTTCCTCTCTGATCGACGCTCTCAGGTACAACTTGGTTACTTCCTTTCATCAATCTCCCTCTCTACCTGTGGTGTTCCCCAGGGGTCTAACCTCTCACCCTGGCTTTTCAGCCAATACCTGGCAACTCTCATCTACTGCATTTCCATTTTCTGCTCAAACTTCCAGTGCTATGCTGATGACACTCAACTCATTTTCAGGCTGCCCTCGGCCACCTCCTCTCCGTCCCTCATCTCTGATTGCCTAATCGCCATTCAAAATTGTTGAACTGCCAACTATCTTTGTCTAAAGGCCAACAAGACTGAGATCCTCCTCATGGGTACACCTTTACCATCCTTTCCCCTCACTCACTGGCCGGCATCCCTTGGCCCTCTTTCTACCCCTACCTGCGAGGCTAAGAACCTCAGAGTCATCTTTGACTCCACACTTTCCTTCTCCACCCACATTTCTGACATCTCTAAAAAGTCAAACTTCTTACTTCACCTCCTCAGTGGTACTCTCCCTTTCCTCTCCTTCTCCCAGAAGTTCACTGTCTCCCAAGCTCTGGTTCTCTCCAGGAGTGACTACTGTAACAGTCTCTTTCTAAATCTACCTGCCTCCACTCTCCGCCCTTTACAACTAATCCAGAACAGGGCTGCAAGACTTGTCCTTGACCTCAAGCCCTAGGATCGTATCTCTCCAGCTCTGAAATCCATTGGCTCCCAGCGGATGCAAAGATTACATTTAAAACCCTCTGCATTGTCCACAAGGCTTTCTGAGGCCTGGGTCCAAAATACCTTCAACTATCCCTCCGTAAATACCTCCCCTTCAAATTCCCTAAGGGTCAGTCGTTTTTCAAAGAAACAAGGTGGGGGTAGATCACTGTCTTCGGCTGGGGCCTCTCTTTGGAACAGCCTCCCTGCCACCTTGAAACTTGAGGAGAACCATCTCCAGTTACGGAATCAGCTCAAGACTTTCCTCTTCCCTTCTTCCTTTGCCCCTCTTCTCCCCTGCTGACCTGTTTTCGCTCTTGGCACCGTGCGACTGGCCTCCCACAGTCCTTCTGGCCCAGGTACCTGCTCAACCTGCCTCCCTCTTGCACTGCTTCCGGGCACTGGGATCTTTATCTCTACCCATACAGTCCCTCGCCTTTATTCTGCACTTATCAGATATACCCTATCTGACCAATCATGCACTTGCCACTTGCTAGCTGCAGTACCACCTTTTCATTGCCTGTATTTATTTATTTATTTCACTTATTATTTATGATTTTCTCTCCTCTGTTCTGCGCTTTCCACTTCTCCCCCTTCCACACACTTTCCCCCTTTTCCCTTCCCCATGCACTTGCAGGTTCTTAATGTCATTGGGCCTAGTAAGATAGTTGTTTTTTATTTTTTTGTTCTCGTTTGTTCCCCTCCCTTTGCTTGGGCACGCTCTGAAACACTTGTGTAAGAGCGCAATATAAATAAAATATCATATCATATAGAAAACTTGCAAGATCGATACAGGTGGGACGGATCCATCCTTGACGAAATACCTCCTGGTTTCCACAGGTGCTGAGTGAACTGAAGGGGATGGTGGTCGATTGGAGGAGTGGAGACGATACCGAAGGCCTTGAGCTGAAGAGCAAATGTGGAGTAGATTGAGAGGACTGGGAAAATAAAGGGATGGGATTGTGGTAACAGAGAAAAGTAACAGAGGGTTGTCTAGTATAAACGAGTAGAGTTTAAACGAGGAACGTTGTATAGAGCCCGGTTCCCTACCACAAGGCAGGTCTAGAAGGAGTCATTTCAAAACCCCAAGGGGGTAAATAGGCGGCACATATAGAGGTTTATGATAGGAAATGACTCAAACTCAAATCAGGGGATTTTAGGGGCTAAGAGAAAAGGAATACCTTGGTGTATATGTGAAAAGACGACTAGCCTGCCTGTTTATGTATTTTGTAATTGAAAAGTGGTGTTGAAGAGCGACAAGAATAAATTGTGAGGTTAAAGACGGGATAAAGAGTTATTATCTACTCTCGGTCATTGTACGCACTGACTGAAAAGATAGATTTTAATAATTGAGAAGTGGAGGCTTTGAACGGTGAAGGTTGGAGCACGCTCATATTTGTTGATTTTCTGAAGCGGATCTGTTTAACTAACGGTAAGTATTGATAGTCAATTAAGACTTGTTACAATGGGGGAAATCACTCCACTGATTCATCTGTTGTCAAAAATGTTGCCAAAACACGCGCCTAAGCTTAAACAGTATAGTCCGGAGTGGGTAAAGGGCACAGCAGACAAAATGTTCACATATGGTGGTGATTCTCCCTTCTCACTATACGATCTCCCTCTTGGACATTCTGGATATGCTATGGAATCTGGCGTCCTATCCTTTTGTAGCTCTAGATCAGACCATCATACTTCCTTGTCTGCCTGCAGGCTTCCCTCAGGGGCACATGCACCTCCTCCCTCTTCCCCACGGAAGGATTCTCTCTCTTTGTCTGACATGTCTAGTCCCAAATTTGTGTTACTCCCGCCCCCTTCACCATTATCTAAAGTCAGCCTGCTTAAGGATAAGTTTCTATGCTCAAGGCTGAACAGATTTTCCTCTTCGCTTTGTGATTGGAAGACCAGGGCTTGATCTCCCGTCCCTCGGCTTCTCAGTTTGCTACCTTCCTTTAATTCTTGATAGGCCTTATCGATCTTGTCTCTGATACTTCCTATATCGAAGTTCTCTTTGTCTAGTGCTACTCTAGATGCCCCTGACGTTGTTTCCTTTAATTGAAGGAACTCTTCCATTCTGTCCCATTGTATTGTTGGATTTGGCTCCATCAGTTCTTTTTGAACACAATTAATATCAAGCTCCTGCTGTCCCCTCTTATGTTCTAATTCTTCATATAGTTATCTTTGCTTTTTTTTATTTCCCATTTAACTCTCTCCTCTTCTTGTCTTATCTCTTCTCTCCTTACTTCTGCTCTCTTTTCTTCCTCTTCTCTTCATCTTTGTATTATTTTATCCCTTAATTTCTGTGCTTTCTCCTTTTCTCTCTTTATTTCTCTTCTGTGCCTGTCTTCTATTGCTCTCTGTCTTTTTTCATACTTTCTTTGCTCCTTCGCCCTTTCTTCTTTCTTTTGTTGCTCCTCCTGATACATATGTTCTCGTTGCTGTCTGCTCTTTCTTTTGTGCTCATCTTCCTTCAACCTCTTTTCTTGTTCCCTGTCTTTTCTATCCTGTTCATCCTTATCTTCCCTTTGCCTAACTTCCACGATGCTTTTCCCATCTAGCTTGACTAATATCTGTCCTCCCATCCATTCCTTCTGAACGAGCATTACCTCGTCAGCTTTATCCTTCTCTCCTTTCTGTCTCTTAACCTCTCGTGGTATTTATGTCGATATATTAGATTGCTCACTCTTCTCCTCTTTATCCTGCAAGATCTTAAAGATCTCCTCTTTTCTCTTGCTCTCTTCAGGACTATCTTCACTGCTATAGGCAGGCGGTTCGTACATTGGCTTACGTACCATCGTCGCTTTCAGTTGCTTTAAGGGATACAGCCCTACTTCTTCAGCACTACCGTCTTTTACTTTGGGCGAGGTAAGTGGAGCTGAGGGCTTGACACCTTCCTCCTTACACTGGTTAAGCATCCACTCCTAAGGTGGCAGATTCTCTCTCTCTTCCTGGTAAATCTTCCAAAGCTCTAAAATAGCTAACCTTTTATCCAATTACTTCCCCATGTGCGCAGCATGCAAGTATGTGCTTATGTGTTGTAATACCACTTTTGACACTGATCCGCCTTGTGGGCACGGCATGAACATCTTATGTGCTGTGCCTTTAATCCACTCCGCACTATACTGTTTGAGCTTGGGCATGTGCTTTGGCAATGTCTTACATAAATGCATCAGAGGGGTAATATCTCCCATTGTGATGAGTCTCAATTGGCTGTCCATACTTACCAGACTTTTATAAAAATTACTTCCACCAAAAACAACAAATATGAGCTTGCTCAAACAATCACTGCCCAAAACCTCTACTTCTCAATGATCTCTGTCTACCACTAGATTGGTACCAACCACTTCCCTAAGTAGACAATATAACGTCTCGACTGCGTCTCAATTTTTTACAAATGTTTGTATCGCTCCTCGGTCATAAACAGACAGACTAGCCAACTCTTTACATAAAAACCTTGGTGATCACCCTAATTCCTCTCCACCCCTAATCAATACTCTGATTTACAGAGTTTAGTTTGTCTTCTTATGCGGACCTGCCCTGCACGTAGCCTAGTTTAATGTAACTGGAGTGAGAGACAATCTCTTCCATGGGTCAGGCTTTTGTGCGCTATATCTCCTAACTCTTTATCTCTATACAATATTCCCCGTTACTCCTGTTACTTGTGTTATTTTTGCTACATTTGTTACTTTAAAAATGATCACAACCCTGTTCCCTTAGATTGCCATTCCCCTCAGTCTACTCACCATTCGATTGTCTGGCTCATGGCTTTCGGTATCGACTCCCTCCTCCAACCGACCACTTTCGCCTTCTGTCCACAAATTGCCTGTGGAAACCAGATAGGGATTTCGTCAAAGAGGGAACCTGCCCATCATCTCGATTTTCTTGCAAGATTTCTATTTGGCCGCCCTCCACAGGAAGCTGTGATCTTCCGGCTAGATGGAGGAGGATGTCTGATCGTCCGAAGAGTTAACAGGTCAATGGGTCTTTTAACCATCCGACATTGGTACCACATGAACCCAGGGGTCCTTAATCAGTCACTTGTCAGGCTCTGTATGGAATGCAAAATAACTCTTACACCATTAATAAGACTGACTGAGGAAGTTGGTAAAGTCTCATCCAACTTTTTTATTATCAGTTGTCTAAAACAGGAAGTTACAACAGACATCAACAGATGTTGCATAGCTCGCTCATACATTTCATAAAATATCTAATTTATATACTAAAGGTTTTACATACGTGATGTCATACTATGTGGCAAACTAGAAAAACCTATGCGGGGTTGTGATACTTTAAAAGGGATCATCTAAGTATACTTTCTATACAGGAACGGGTTGTGATTGGGTCTCTACAGTCAGGCAGACAACGTATGCCCACCCCTAGTGCAAGTCATCCTCATAATTTATTAAGTACACAGGATATCATTGGCTATCAAACTATAGGGCTCATCGTTATACTGCCCTCTACAATTGTTTGGCATGCTCGTGCCCTTCTAGAATATTTGACTCAATAGCAGCACGTAAGCTAGCACCCTAGGTGCCAGAGGGTGGACTTGACATGTCTCCCCACCCAATTAGCCAGACCCCCATCATCACCCATTGCCTTTGAACTTGGCCTTTTAAAGCGTCCTTGCTCCTGAGAATATACGGGAGGGTAAGAATGTTCTTATCTTAAGTCTAGTGCTGCATGTCCAGTTTCTATTTCCGTTCACCCATTTGACAGGATAACACAATTCGGCTCCCTTCCTCTCGTTTAATTGTATTAAATGAATAAATCTTGACACTCATGGCGTTCTGTCTCGCACCTTAACAAGGGATGGTTCAGCTTCTCATGTTCAGTGTCCTTCAAGGATAGATAATCAGTTTTTGGCCGCTCCGGCCTTTGACACCAGGCCAGGCAGCCTTCTCTGTCTTTCCTCGATCTTCAGCTGCTTTCTTGCTCCGACACAGCTTTTGATCCTTCTTTCTCTGTGGGTCTAAGCTTACTAAAATTGTAACATGGAATGTCCAGATTCTTTATAATGGTGGCACCGCTTGCTGACTATTCACTACGTATAGCCAGCTTTTATGATTACTTAATCTACTGTTGCTGCATTGATACAGTTATAAAATGGCTTGCATTTTCTCCACTGCTCTTCACATGTGTAATCTTCACTTTGCACATACAAGGTTACTCGTTTCTTTACTTTGTCATAAGATTCTTTAAGGTCTATACATTGTCTTCTTCAGCCACTCTTCTCAATGCGCCACACTCACTTCTTGTGACATCACCAACTTCTCCTTCTCTCATCTTCATATTCCTTCAGGATCTCTTGCCAGAGATTGTCATCTCTACGGAGATATATCAGATAGGGTTTTCTCAATGGATACCTTTTCTCAAAGTCTCTTCATGGGATAGGCACAATCACTGGTGTGCTGCATGTCGTGATCTCTGGCTTCCAACATATAGGCAGGGTGGGGCCGGGACTTCCTGCAGAGGCATTCAGCTGCTCTTCTATATCCCTTTATAGTCATAGATGGAAAGTGTCAGACACTGACTTTCCAGTTGCCCAAAGTCTCCTGTTGTATTCTAGAATTAGGCTGGCTTTCCTTCCTGCCCAGGGCTGCCAATCAGGTTCAGATTTCAACTATTCTTTCCAAGCCTTTAAGGCTGACTTTGCATTCCACTGGGCTTTTATCTTCTCTTGCCACCTCTCTGGTACTGGTGCCAGGCAGTGGTTCCCTCCAACTTCACTCCTTCCGCAGTTTCCACTTTTATCATGGGAGCATTGGGAACATACCTGCTTCCACTGGAACCAAGCCAAAGATAAACCTTCCCAGCTACTTGAGCACATTCTAAGGCTAATTCTGCTTACTTATTCCATCGGTATCTTGTATTCCTACCTTGTCTTGGCTATTTCTCTCAGGAGTCTTAATTGCCTTCATTATATTATTATTATTCAAGTTGAGGATTGCTTTATAGTATAACGGCTCATATCAGACATAATTAAAAAACGCAAGTTGTCATACGTGTTTGTAACGTTTAGTCTTGGAATTCTTTTCCTGGATTCTAGAGGCTACGTTGCATGCTGTGGTCTCTAACTAGTGTGGTAGGAGCTGTTATATGGATGCTGCACCATTTGGTCAACATACTGTTAGCAGCTTCATTTTATGGGGATAAATAAACCAGCTGGGTTTTGTGAATTCTACAAGCCTGCAAACAGACTTCAGCTGATTGTTGTTTTCTCCATGCTCTGGTCTGCAGACTGGTAGTTTCAGTGCTACATTCTGGCAGGTGGAGTTGATTATTTGCGAGAAGGCACTGAGCAACTTGTGATATGATTGTATGATATGATTGGTTATTTATAACGCACTTCATACCCAGAGGTTTCTAAGCGCGGACCCGAGGATCGAACCTGTGTTGCTGCATGTCGTCTTGCTTCCAAGGCGACCACGTTGCCGCTGAGCTACCCTCCCGGGACCTCCCCTGTGAGGGCAGGTTTGTAGAGACACTGATCCCCCCTCTGGCAGGCACACCGGGTAACAGCTGGACCACTCCAGCCTATGGTGGTTCACTTCCCACACAAGTTAAGAGGGTGGAGTTCCATGAACTCACCACATTACACAACATAACATGAGGCAGAACCTGTTTTTCAAACTCTTTGTCCCAGAGAAGACATTTATAACACAAAAACTAATCTGATGAATACAGGAGACAACCATAGCAGTCTGAAAGGGAAGTCCTGAAGCCAGAAGGGGAGACATGATATGATATGATATGATGGTTTATTTATATAGAGACAGTATGAAAGAGATATAGAACCACACAAGGAAGATATCCAAACTTGTTGCTGACCTAGTTAAAAGGTACTTTCCCAACCACAGAACTGCACGGTATCCTTACGACTACACATACCCAGACTAGGTCATGACCATCCTAGTTAATTAGAGATAGGCTGTTGAGTCCAAGCCCTAGATATAGGCCAGTACCCAGAACACCGGTGAGTTGGGGCTTTGCAGTTCAAGGCTGGTGAATTGTAATCTTGGATAGCCAGGGTACCACTGGAGAATGAGTCTAGGCCTGTGGAGTGGGAAAGGGGACCATCAAGGAGTTGTGAAGCACCAGGATGTAGGACCTGGAGAATGCAGGTAGGTTGATTGAAAGAGAAAAAGAACTAGAGAGTGGAGAATGGTGGAGTGAAGGTAAAACCTGAGGATTGCAGGAAGATAAAATTGGAAGAGTCAAGGAAGGGGGAGTGAAAAATAAAGCCTGGAAAGTTGAGGAAGATGGAGTGGACGGTACAGTATGGAAAGGTGGAGGAAGGTACCACACAGAATGTGGAGGTAGGTGCAGTGAAAGGAATCCTGAAGAAACTCTGAAGAGGGTAGCAATGAGAAGTAGAAGACACAACCTGGAGAGTGGTAGAAGGGGAGGAGACATCTCTGGAGTGGAGGAAGGTACAGGAGGTGAAGGTGGACGATGAAAAACGTATTCCCATGGAAGAAAGACAGAGGATGTGGGTCCATGATTAGACACAAGCTGGGTCCCAAGTAAGGTCAAAATAGACGCAATATAACCAAGCACCTTATTCACACTGGAGGAAGACAGATGCCGTGGCCCAAGAACTTGTCCTCTGAAAATACAGAAAAAGTAGAAACGGTGGCCAAATCAAAGGCGAAGAGAGAAAGGCTGAGTCACGTTCCAAACAGTGAATGTAAAGAAAGAAGTCCAAAACAAATGAAAGGAGGGAACAAACGGGCTGAATCTATTTACAAGGAAAGGACACAAAAAAGGAAAAGCCAAAGCTCTGGGCAAGAACGAGGGGGAGAATTGAAAAGCTGAGACTCTGATCAGGAAAACATTGGTTCAGAGGCACCCACCCAAGAAGCAGACAAGAACCATAAAGAGACATTGAAAACCATCCTGTCTAGGCAAACAGTTTAAACCTGAATTTAATGTATGTATTATTTGTAAAACCTTGTTACATCTGCCATTTTCACATATCCTGTAATCTCACAGGAGCTTCCAATTTGATATGCACTGTAGACTTCATATTCCCGGTAGGGTCCCAGTTTGCCATTCTTCTTATGAATAAGGATAACCAAAGATCCTATTTATAAATGCATTATTACTATTCTAAACTAATTCATATATTTTCTGAAAAGTTTTGGTATAAGGGGTGTGTGAAATATTTAAAAATGATTCCACCCACTTTCTAAAATGTCTTGCCTTTATTTCCCAAATTTCAAGAAATAGTGACATGTTGATCTTTATTGAAAAATCTGCACAATAGGAGTTTGTGTGTTGTATTCTCTTTGGAACCAAACATTTTGCAGAAATATGTATCACAAATCAACTTCCGGGGCACCAGTGGTCCAGTAATGAATATCAATTTCTAAACCATCAATCAACCCCACACCTTTAGTACACCAGAAGGGAACTGAACAATTTGGAAACACAAGTAAATTATAAACCTCCTTGTCCAAATTTGATAACATGTACGGAACAGCAGACTTATCTCTGCAAGATTGTGGATGTTTGATTAGTTGCAACCCAGTGAAAATACAATTATTACCCAATGATAAAAGGGACTGTCCAGTCAAGGTTCCATACACATATCTACCTTATTTTTGTTACAACAGACAGTTCTAGAAGACTACAAAATACAGTCCACCCCATAAAGGAACACAGAGGACAGACAGTTTCACGAAGGAAATGGATGCACTCTGGATACAGACAGGAGAGAAGTCAGTAAAGCAATCAGGATTAACTGTTCAAGGCTATTTGGTTTCAGGACCAAGGGAGCGAAGGGTCGTAAGTGTCACTAGGGGCCTTCGGAGAAGGACCAGGGGGACAGAACCACAATGTACATGCTGCTTGAGATGATCTTGATGCACGACAGTCTCAAGTTGGTTCCAGGAAGCTTTGCAGCTTCTACAACAGATCTCAAGATGGGAGACAGTTGCAAGTATCAGGTGGCAAGCATTTCGGCCAGCAAGGCTGGACGGATGGCTGAAGGCTGGCCTACATGGCGGCTCTGGGTCAAGAATTGCTGTCTCTATACTGTTTGGTGGATCTGGAATGCTGGTTGAGGCATCTTGGACGGCTTTAGTGACAGCAGCGTGACCACAGTCAGTGGTGCAGCCAGTCGCGGTTCGAGAGCTCGACTGCCTCGAAAATGTCCTTAAAAGATGGATACTAGTTAATGGTTGTTTTGTTGTGGCACTCCTCCTAGATTCTTCACTGAGCACGTGTTGTCATGTAAGGTGGACGTACGAAAGCTGACGAGAGTGTTTGCAAGCATGGCCTTGTCATTTGTTCAGAAACTCTCTGGCACTTCCTACCTCAGAAGCTTGCTGGCAGAACCTAGCAGGGCACACTGTGTGCTGGCTTCATACCACTTCTGGAGCAGCTGGATGGGTGCTCTGAGTTATCTCAGTTCCCTGGGAGATATTTAGGAGAGGGATCTTGCTTCCCTCTTGGAAATCCTGGCCTTACTTCACTGGTGGAATCTGTAAGGCAAACTGTATCTTCAGCCAGGGTCCAAATAAGTCCTTCTTCTTACTCCTTTCAAAGTCATCCGATGATCTGCTAAGTGAGGGGCTCAGCCCTCTTTTAAAGCTAAATGGGCCCCAGTGATTGGTGGAGGTTAGGCCTACCTTAATGAACCAATCCCGGGTCCTCATCAATAGTCTTCTATTATGAGTGAGGTCATAACAAGAGTGCTTTGAAATAGGAAAGGTAAGGGGTGACAACATGTACTATTAAGTCCCACCCATCTTTCTGTCTGTTGTGGATCAAAGTGTCTCTCTGGTTAATTGACCTCTCTGTGACTCTTGATCAAAGCACAGGTCTCCCTTGAAGTTTGTGGTGAGAACAGACTTTTAGTCTCCCTAAAATCGCATACTTCTTCCCTCTGAAATTAGGTCACCTTGCAGGAGTTAACTACTGTAAACAGTTGTCCTAGACATGACATTCACTGCCCTTCATACAGAAGGGTGGGAGAAAACCTCAAACGGGCACATTACATATCGAAAAGGTGCTGGGGTTTCCTGCCCTTTGTTATTTCTGTGAACATGCCTCTTCACAGGCCTGTTTTAATTTAACTCTCATCAGTATGTGCTGACACCACACAGAACTTTGACAATAGAACAGGTTGGATCCATGAAGCCTTTGATATGATAATTAAGCTCGCCATGAAGGCGTTGCCTTCCCCCTTCAGAGATGCTTTGATGTACCTGTGCCTGTCATATTCCAGGTAAATGTGAAAGGGAGTACTGGACCTGTAGGCTGTGTCCTCCCCAGAGTACACTTGACTATGTATTTGTTGTGCAGCGAGCATAGGAAAATGTGTGCAGATTAGCCCCACACATTTTCTGTGGTTGATCTTCCATCATTCATTTTAATTACAGAACTTTAAAAAAAGCTCAGGTGAGCACACACTCCACATGTGGGTGGTTTAATTCCTCACAATATGTCTTATATTGGAGGAGCAACACTGTTTCTTTACAGCAAGGTAGTGCATAATGTCTTTCCTGCAAAAACATGTTCGCAGAGTAATGTAACCAAACACATTTACAAATATTTACAGGTTAAAATTTGTGTTCATGAAAGCTTTGTCTTGGAACTAACTATATATTCATATGAGGAGAAATCTAGCAAATACGGCTTGAGTTTTATGCAAACTTGTCACTGTGTAAACAAAACCTTTAAAGTTTTTATGTGATTTTCTCCAGAACACCTACAAATTTGATATGGGAATACCACTTTGCAAAGACATTATATGTGTGAATCTGATCTCTCAAAAATGATTTTCTGGGAAAATGCTGTACCAGGTTTATATTGAGGAATTGATCAAAAAGGCAAAACACAAAACAAGTACAAAATGAAACAAAATTTGCAAATATTGAATTTTGTGTGGGCATGTCAGTCACTCCCAAAGGCTGGGAGGTCAACCCCAAACTGAAATTGCATCAGTAGGTTTGAAGCATTTCTGCAGCAATATCAAGAGGAGCAATGCCAAGGTCGAGAAGGCGAGTAGAGCAAAGCATCCTGTAGTACATGAATGGTGGCATGCATATGACCTTGACCTGAGAACCCTACCTCAGGCATGTAAAGGTGGATTAATGGATGCAATTGAGCAACCTCGCTACACATTACTTGACACTTCCTGCAGCTGGTTTATCTTTAGCACTTGTTTTCATTGTGGTGGGTGAATTCTAAGCTATAGAAGGGTACATCAGTCCAGTGGTGATGATAACAGGTCCTCAATGTTGTGCATGAACAAACATCTGCTGCCTAAACATCACTTTACGCAAGAGGGCTTGTTAACCTCTTAGATGAAGATGATCAGGATAGAAGGATTGTACATTGAACTTGAATTGTATATTGAATTATTGCTTCCTGCTTCAAAGCTGGATAGGTACTTTATAGACACAAGAATTGAGACACAAGAAAGATTTGGCTCCAGCATTTCTGTAATTTGTTCTGTTGGATTATGAACGATGTTTGTACTTCTTGAAAGTGGAGATTATAAAATACTTTACTTTCCTGTAGTATAAGCAATGTAAAAATGCAAGGAAGTTTATTATATATTTACAGGGGAGAGAAACCTAGGCCAACATGTCACCCTCCACGCCGACTGACTTGATAGACCCCGGCCGCCCCTCTCCTCCCTGTCAACCTATGCAGTTGTACCCATTCTCTGTATCCCTCTGTATACTACCCCCACTGTACATCTGTTTTGTTGTTAGCTCTGCAAAGCACTCTGTTATACTGTTGTATACCTTTGTAAAGTGCTCTGTTGCTTCTTAAAGCTCGGTCCGCGCTCAATAAATGCAATAATAATAATAATAATAATAATAATAATAATAATAATAATAATAATAATAATAATAATAATAATAATAATAGTGTGACCCAGTGGCTTATCAGTTGTCTGATGATGAAATTTACCAAGACATCTAAATGGGTTTTACTTTAAGATGGGAGCAGCTGATGCAAGGAGCTCCAGCCCGTTACACAGCACCATACACAACTTTCGCTATCTCCCTAACTTTCATTTGATACCACTCTGTAATATCTGATCAGCTTTTCTCGATCAGGAGTTATTCTGAGCCCCTCCCCATGCTATTTACAAGCTGTCTCCAGTCCGGCTCCCTGGCTGCCCTATGTGCTGGTCTCTGTTCTTTCTTCCCTTCTTTTCCATCCCCTTTTCCTTTCCTGAGAGTCCTCCTTAAGGTTGGCCTTCCCATTGCCTCTGCATCTTCCTTTTTTGGTCTGCCTCTGTTCAGATCTGTGCCCACTCCCTTTCTGCTCTCCCATCTCTTTATTATGTTGTTCTCTCCTTTATTGCTCCTTCCTAAGCCCTAATTTCGAATTAAAGGCTGTTCATTGTATTGCCTTGCAAGATCTTTCTGTGTTACTTTCTGCCTTTTAATCTATTTCCTCTATTTGACTTCCTGTTCCTTTACTGCCAATCCAAACTCTCGTAACTCCAGTAATCTCATTTCTGTTTCTTTGTCTAAATGTTCTTCCTTCTTCCTCTTTTGGCCTCTTTAATACACAGTGTGTGTGTGCAATAAATCTCAATCTTTCTCAATCTTTTCTTCCATTGACATTGTCAATTTGTCTGCATTACTGAATCCTGCATCACTTTTTCTGACACTGTTGGCAGCACTATAATTAGGTTTCATTCTTCTTCTATCCCTCTTGCACTTCCTGCCCTCCCATCCTTTCTGTCTTTTGAATATCATTGTGTCATTCTTTACAAGCTTTATTCTCCTTCAGTTCTCACCATTCATCATCCTTCTGGACCTATTTCATCTTTTTGAGATGATCTTGATATTTTACTGTCATCTCCTTTTTCTTTTGCTTCTCCCTTCTTTTTACTTGGTGTCTTTAATCTTCATCAATCTTCCACTCATGCTTCTTGTCCACTTCTGCTGCACCTGCTTGCTTTTTAGCGTCTCCCCTCTTTCTCTTCTCCTCCTTCTCACACTTCTGGCTCTGACCTTGATTCATTTTTTTGTCCCTAGACTCTATCTCTCCTGTCCTTGCAGGCCCCTTTTTTTCTCTCTCTGATCATTCTCTCCTTTCATTCTCCTTTTCATTTTTTACTCTCCTCTCCTTCTTCTCGTCCAGCATCCTCAAACTTGCTGTCTTTTTATCATCACAATCTAAGGAACGTCAATCCTGCTTCTTCTTTAGATACACATATTTCCTTCTTCACCTCCAATCACTATGCCCACGTCTGACTCACTTGACTTAGCTATCTCTGGTCTTTCTTCTACTCTGATCTCCACTCTTAATATGTTTGTACCTCTTTGCTCTTTTGTTCCCACCAAGAAACTCTCTCATCCTTGGTTATCCCCCAGATTTATTCCTGGTGCATCTCTCTCAGGAGGGCGGAATGGCACCAGAGGAAATCTTCCAACCTCACCAATCTCGCTTCACCTACCTCACTTCACTCATCCTAAGATTCAGCTCTTCCCCCTTAGCAAAATATCCCGACTATTCTGATCTTATCCAAGTCTCCCCTCACCTTTCATCTTATCCAATTAGTGAATTGTTTGCTTCTCCTCTTTTTCCAGATCCTGCTTCTACTACTACTCTCTCTGCCCTTGAGTTTGCTAACTTTCTCTCCTCTACGATCTCACAACTATGACCTTCCATACCTTTCTCTTCCATCTTTCCTTCTCCATTCTCTTTGAAGGATCTTCATCCTTTTATGTTCTCTTTTACTGCAGTCTCTGTTTCTGAGACAGCTATCATTCTTTCCAGTCTTCACCCTACTTCTTCCCCATCTGAATCACTGCCCTCGCTTCTTATTCCCAAAGTCTAACCTGCAATTTTTCTTCATATTTCTTTTTTTATCAAATCTTCCTTTTCTTCTTCTACTCACCCTCCTGCCTTTAAGCATGCCATAATAAACCCCATCTTCAAAAAGCCCTCTCTTAACCAATCTCTCCCCTCTAACTATTTCCCAATCTAGCATCTTCCCTATCTTCCTAAGCTACTAAGCATGCTGTTCTGTCACAACTCGTTAACTATCTTAATGTCACTCTTTTCTTCTGGCTCATCAGTCGGGCCTTTCGTCCCATGCACTCTACTCCCACTGCCTTAATTGACGTCAGTAACTCTCTCCTCACTGCAAGACACTCTAAGCAATCCTTTATCCTTATTCGTCTTGATCTTTCTGCAGCATTCTAAATTGTCAATCAACCCTACTCTTCTGTCCTCTCTCTTTTCTCTTGCATATGTTGGCTCGGTTCTTCAATGTTTTTTTTTCCCTATCTTTCTAATCACACCATTTCTATTTCTCAGTCTGGGGCTATTTTTCTTCCTCATCTCTCTTATACAGGGTTACCCAAGGTTCTGCTCTTGGCCCTCTTCTTTTCACTCTATACCGGACTCCTCTTTCTAATATCATCTCTAAATTTGGATATTTAGAGCCATAGGGTTACACTTACTGCAAAAAACAGAAGACTAGAAGCTAAAAAGATTCCCAATTTCCATAATTTGTAGGTGAAAACCATAGAAGTCTCATATCAAAATGTTACCTTTGCCATTGTGCTCCTCAGATGTTAATAAATGTAATCTTTATGATAAATTTGAACTATCTTCTTCTAAATTAGAAACGGGAATCTAGTACCCATGGGTGGACACTCATTAAAATCAACAAAAAACAATCCATTGTGCATTTTCAAAGGAAAGGAACAACCCCCTAACAGTATAAATGTTTAAACCAGTACTAGTCTTCTGATCATGTATCAAACGTGTTTAACAATCCTATACACATTCCAGATATAAATGACACTAATCATAAGCTAGTCCAGTACGTAATTAAAAAGGTACAATTTAACAGGGTAGACACATATGGTTCAAGGTGTAAATTACAATAGGAGACATCAAATAATGAGTCTTATACAGACACTTCATCCAGCCAACATACACATAGCGTTCATGCACCTAAAAAGGTATATAGCTCTTCATCCATATTATGTCCTATGGGGTTTTTCATTTCAAAATCAACAATACATCTCGTCTCTTGTTGCTGTGACAGTCGTTACATATCGCCACATCTGGGTTCTAGGACAACTCTGTTTATCCCAAAGAAAGAACATCCATCCAATTTGCCATCATGTTTTTCTCCAAAGTGTTTTCGCCATGTGATATGTGGCGTCAGGATTTTTGATCGCTCTAACATGCTGTAAGAAGCATACTTTCAGCTTGCATTTGGTGCTTCCCATATACCACTTCTTACAAGTACATTTAAGTACATAGACCACAAAGTCTGACTCGCAAGTGATCTTGCAGCTGATTTTGATGGTAGTATTTAAAATTACAAAATCACTTCACTCAACCAAGTATTTTTCACATTCTGATGATCACTTTCCATAAAGCGGCTGACTAGAGTGTCTTTGAAAGATTTAGATTTCTGAAAGCTAATGTCAGGTTGGGTCCCTTATATTTGATTTAAATCTGGAGCCACCATAAGTATCTTTCAGTGTTGTCTACGGGTCTTTCTGATAGATACAGCTGAACTTCCATATGTTAGTATAAGTTAGTATAACATCGTTGTCTTACATGATGTCTTTTACTTGTCAACTATTAGATAAGAGTATTGTTCTATCGTAATCGCATGCTCTCCTCACTACAATACACTTTAAGTAATCTGTTCTCCTTATTCCCCTTGATCTTTCTGCAGCATTCTAAGTTGTCGATCACCCTACCCTTATGCCTTCTCTCTTTTCTCTTGGATATGTTGGCTCTGTCCTTCAATTATTTTTTTGTTTTTCCTATCTTTCTAATCCAATCATTTCTATTTTTAGGTCTGGGGCATTTCTCCTTCCTCATCTCTCTTATACAGGGTTCCCCAAGGTTCTGCTCTTGGCCCTCTTCTTTTTTCTCTATACCGGACTCCTCTTTGTGATATCATCTCTATGTTTGCAGCTTCTTTACATGTATATGCTTTTGATACACAGCTCTTCCTCTCCTTTTCTGATTTTTCCTGACAATCTTCATACTACTCGTTCAGAATGTCTGCCAACAATCCACCAATGGATGAATTCTTGCTTTCTTCAGCTGAATCCCTAAGGGCTCAAGTTATTTTCTTCCTGGCTTCTTCCACTTTTTCTTTTCCTTTCTCTGCTCTCTCTTTTCCTCCTGCTCTAGTGTCTTTTTCTAAATTCATTCATAATGCAGGCATAACGTTTTATTTGTCACCATATTAACTCTAGTCCCGGTAGTTGTCTATTCCATCTCTCTAAAATCTGCTGATTTTGCATTTTATTAGCTTTGTTTTCTTCTAAAACCCTATCTCTGCTTTGATTTTCTCACACCTTTTCTACTGTTATTCCCTCCTGATTGGTCTCCCGGACTATCAGCTCACCTCACTTCGATCTATTAATTTGGACTTTGCATCTCCTCCTTCACGTTCTTCCATTTCCTCAGCTCTTCTCTCACTGTCTTGGTTGTCTTTTGTATAACGTCTCCTCTTTAATTGTGTATGCATGTAGTCAAATCTCTCTATGATTTTGCACCACTTTATCTGTCTTCTTCTATTTCCTTCAACTCAGCCCCCTGTTCTCAGTCTTCATTTCTTCTTGCTGTGCCAAAGCCACCTGGTGCCTTGAGAAGCGTCAGAAGAAGAAGTTGGACCCTAATGCTACAGGGGTGTGTTCCTTGCATAACCAAACTAACTGCGGGTGCTCATCTGTCTTCAACAGTCTCAAGAACAATGCCCTCAATCCAAAAAACCTACTTCTGTCTAACCCTAACCCTTAAAGTAATAACAAAAAATTGCCAATTCCCTTTTCCTCTATTCATCGTGTTTGATCTAGCATTACCTGATGCCAAACAAAAGGAAGGCACATTACTTGTTACTGAAAGCAATCCCATATAGGCAGATACTGTTGCTTATATAAGGAGTTCCTTGTGGGAATGAGAGTCCTTGTCCCCAAAAGAGGAGTCACTCCCAGTGAGGCCTCACTTGCCCAGACCCCTTTGGAGCGTCTTGCAGTACAGACTCACCCCACTCCCCTCTGAGGAGATGGGGCAATTACTTTCGATTCATCATAGCCTCCTCCCAGTTTTGATCCTTTGCCCTTCTTCCCCCAAAGTATTGGAACTCATTTCCTCATCTAATGTGTTCTTCTCCCCCCTTAACTGTCTTCTGCTCTTCACTTAAATGTTTCTCCTTTCTTCTTCTTCATAATACCATATGTTTATTTTTTTTTTTGCATTTACAAATATTATTGTACAATTTCTTCCAATTGCTCAGCACTTACGCGTAGCCAATTTATAAATAAATAAAAATACATGATTAGTTTATCCACCTCTTTGTCAACCATACTAGTAGTAACATTACTGCTCAGTTTAGAGAGCCGTTTGTCGAGTGCTGCCTGAAAATGTCTCTTTGTCATCACTCCCTGACAATGTTTAAGCGAAGAAAACATATGATTTGTACACCTAGCTATGAGGTTTCACACAATAACTACTGATTAATACACAGTCACATGTAATAGAGAGACTACACAATATATGATTTGTTAAATATGAAACTGCGAAATGCATGCGATCAGAGCAAGTCCGAAAAAAAAACTCTTCACAAATATTATCCCCAGTCGAAATTCACATGCGTGCACAAAGGCCCTCATTATAAGTGAGCCGGTCTTGAAACAAGGTGCCGGTAACAACGGGCTGTGAACTACCGGCAGGCCTGACCTGTGAAAGTTAGAGGCACCCAAAAATGCAGTTCATTATTTGAGTAAAGTCAATCAGGACACTTCCCCTGAGGGAATGAGACCAAGACCAAGTGCTGGTTATATCAAAAGGCTTTATCTAAAATAGGGCATGCAGAATCGACTCTGCTCACGCCAAGAGCGCTCTACAGAAAACATGTTACAAATTACTTTTATACAGCTTTATCATCATCAAACAGAGGGAAGGCCTAAAGGGCACATGAACAGTTGGGATTGGTCACTAGGGGTGAACACCCATAGGTGCCATAGGGTCGAGGAGCTGTGGTTGGCTCGGGAGCACGTGGTGTTGTGATGATGCTTCTCAGGTCAATCGGTCAGCTGGGTTCATCGAATTGGTATGTGGGATCGGCAACTGTTGAAATGCTTCTTTATTTAATAACCATTTGACATGTGCTCTTGTGGCCACACATCCCCTTTCATCCAATACCATAATCTGCTTTGTCCAGCGTCCTCTGAGACCTGTGAGCTTACACACTAAAGGAAAAGATGTTTCTCAAATACAGGTTAATTTATCATTGGGCATAGGTCAAAATACAGCTATTAAATGCAGTGTTTGATCCATTGATAGGCAGGCTTAACTGTGTGTTGATACACCACGAGATATATTGGCTAAGGAGGTGAGACTTTTGAGGTCTTTGTGTGGTCTGGAATGTCCATCTGATAAACAACAAAGGGGACTCTAAATCTAAGCCCTGAATTACACATCAAAGAATAGGTCACAAAGAGGCACATACCACAATGGTCATAGGTCTTATTGTGGGGTTTAAAGACTGGTTGTTTAAACATCATTAAATCTTTGCTCATCTGCTTTGACACTATAAAGGGTGGAGGGGAATCGAAACACCTTTGTGGTGTAGTTCTGCATAGCACGGGAAAACAGGGCCTTTAGGAGTAGGTTTTACATAAAGGCTTTTTACATGTGGCGTATTACATTCTGATTATATTCATCTAAATCATGTCATCTTTTCTACCTGACTGAGTGTTCTCATGGTTACATACTTCACGATGATAAGTCGCATATGCTCAGGTATTGTCCATACTAAATTGAACAGTTCATTATTAAATTCTACACATGTAGGCCCTAACATATATTGTCATGGTAAAAACACACTAGTTATGGCAACCGGTGCCATATTGTTTTCACACGATATTATGCATATATTTACATTGAACTTAAAACGAGGTAGCTTTGTGCTGCCATGTACAGTGTTATGTTCTGTTATGCATTTTGTTAGTGCAATCCATTTCTATTCCACTACATTCTACATGTTAATACAAACCACATTTAAAACTGGAATCTATCGTTAATAATTCTGGTTAAACATACAATGTACAAAATCAGTGCTCACTATTTTAATGTGGTTCTTTCAGTATTCCGCATGCAATTGAAATAGTTCATTACCAACATTATCTGGTTGTGTGAAGAGAGACACTTTGATTTAAAGGCGCAAACAAATAAAACATACTTGAGGAACATTCTTAATTATTTGACCAAGTTCAAAGTATCTGGGGCTGGTATTCTTTATGGTCTGGGTCTGTTAAATGGGGGCAGGTTTGTGGAGATGAACAACTTCTGTTGTCAGTCCCTGTGCAGGGCCACGGCAGGGCAGTGAGGTAAGACGGAAGACAGAAGATACAGTGTAAAGTTTGTTGCATTCTCGCGGCTAGTCTCCCATGAGAACCGAACGACTATAGAGATGGCACGGGGAGGAGGTGGGGGGAGTAGCTTGTTCGCTGTGCACGCCTGGCGGGGAGAGCTGCATGCCGGCATTCTGATTCCATGACTGGCCTACCATTTTATAATGACAAAATGGAGTTGGGTAACCCACAAAATGGAGCCGCGGTCCCCTCAAGTTTTACACTATCTTCAAGGGGGTCACAGTTCTTAGGGGTATTCCCACGCAGGTGCTCCAGGGCCGGGGCCCTGAACCCAAAGCAGCCGCAACTGGGCCTACCCAGGAAGTGTAAGAATGGAGGGGGGTTCCAGGACCCCCCTCCTCTCACACATTCCCCCCTTTCGTTACTTAAGTAACAAATACTCTAGTTGCCCCAACCTCTTACGCTCTTCTTCCTCAGCCACTGCTTCATCCCATGCAGGTGTTCCTTTTATTGGCATCCATGCCCTACATACCGCCCTGAGGTTTTCCCCCCTCCTAGCATATTCGTCTGGGGTGCAGGTCATATAAATAAACCCTCCCTCACCTTGCAGGTCCACCCATACTTCCTTGTACCATTGTAGCTCTTTGGGTTCCTTTATGGCTCTGTGATGTAAATTATCCACTATATGCCCTGTATTGTATATGGCGGTCATTCTGTATTTGGGCTCTGAATTATCTCCTGTTTGCACTTCTGCCTCGTGTCTTATTTGCACCACTCCATTTGCACGCCCCATTGTTACCATCATTAGCACACCATTAGGTACTGCATTGGCACAATATCTGAGTCCTAATTGGCAGACAAAAAAAATAAGGAGCAAAAAGACAATGAGTGGTATGAGGAGTTTCACTGTCATTCCAAGCCACGATGGTACCCAGGAAAAGAGATTGTCGAACCAGATGCTGGGTTGTGCTCCTCCCTCATCTTTCATACGTTCTCTGAGGTCGTGCACTGCTGCTATGACATGAGAAAGGGAGCTCTTGTCCACTTCTGCAAAAGGTACAAAAGTGCAACATGCGCTCCTGATTTTTCGGCAAACACCTCCATCCATTGCTGTTAACAGGTCTAGCACATACCTGTTCTGCAAGATCATTAATCGCAAGGCTCTGAGTTCTACCTTGATGATGTTGAATCCTTCTTCAGTGTTGCTGGCCAGCTGGATGAGCTCCCACCCCGTTATCTGAAGCCATTTTGCATTCACCCTCACCTGGATGCTTGGAACGAGGGACGCGAAGAATGTCTCGACGGAGCTGAACAACCAGAATCGATCGTGGATCTGCGTAGGAGTTCTGATGATCTAGCTGAAATATAGTTTGATGATCGTTTCTTCCTTCGCATTGTGCTCTGCAAACTTTCTTCAGCTATGGCAAACACGGGAACCTCTTCAGGCGGCGTTGGGGGCAGTTCTTTTTGCGCTGCCACTTGTGTGCTTTCTGCTTGGATGTGGCTTTCTGGAATCACCATCAGTGCGGAATGCAGCGTTGCCAGAGAGCATGTATCCTTCCATGATTGCGGGAGGTGTAAGTACGCCAGGTTGCCGCAAACCCAGTATGAATCCATCATTGCAGCCGTCCCTTTCTTTATGTCAGGTATGATGAGAATTTTGCTGCAGTTTTTGTTTTCCCCCATGTTCCTTTTACCTTCCCCACGGAAGCAGGGTTCGTAAGAAATGTCTTTTTGAAGTTTAAAGGGTTTTTCGATAACAGTAACCCAAGTGAGTTTCATTATATGTTCAGTACATATGGGAGCGCATGTTCTCTGTACCCATGAAAGATTTTCATCAGACAGCCCTTGCAGTGCTTCTGCCTTGCACACTATTTCTTCGTTCTGTCACTTATTGTCCCAGTGCAGCATCTCCTGTATCATAAAAAAAGGCTCCTTTACACAAATTACTCCTTGCGGCCAGGAGTTACATGTCTGCTCGTTTTGTAACAGCTCAAATGAAACCGTGTGTGCTTGAAAAGTATTTTTGATTCTTCACAGTGTGAGATGTAAGAGACACTGTGCCTCTGCAAATGGAATTTTTTGTGGCAGCAATACCTTAGGGGTCCCTGAGGCATGGGGTGTAAGTGAGCAAATGTAACAACTTTCGTTTGTTGTTTGCTTCGCCGTATTGCTCATGTCAGTGTACCATTTGTTCGTTTGGTTTGGGTGCTGAGGATCATCAACTGTATCTAGGCTGAATTTATAATGCTCTTCCCATTTTTCCTGTTGTGTTCCCCTCTTTTTCCTCCTGTGTCCACCCCCTTATTCCCCTGGGACTCCTGGTTGTTCCTTTTTCCCACCCACTCTGTGTATAGGGTGGAATAGCTGATGGACATGTCTTTATTATCACTGTTTTCTTCTCTAGTGGTTATGCTACCTGATAATGTAGTTTCTGCAACTGGCATCGTGGTCGGATAGGAGTGATTTTGTACCCATGTGAGTTCTGACGGCAGTCTGTCATTCATTGTGTAAACACTAAAATCAGATTCATTAAAATATTGTTTTTTTTTTAGTGGCCTGCATCATTGTGCCATTTGTGTTGTTATTGTATTTGTTCCCATGACTCGTGTGGGCCCAGATTAACTGAACGCCATCCCTAATTAAATGTGTTCCTTGTTTAATTGATTTCATGCTGACAACCCCCTGGCTCATATCAATTGAAATAAAAGCTATTGCTCAGTTCAGTATCAGGGCAAATTACATTGAAAAGAATACTACTGCACACACAAACAACACACACTCATATGAATAGCTAGGATAAACACTTCTTCTTCTATTCCTATCTACACTATCATTCGTAGCCGCTGGGGCCTCTTCCATTCCCATTGTAGCTCCTAATAAATGAGATGTAAGCAGTTGTTAAGCACACATGTTAACGTTTCATTATTTACACTTTTTACTCATAAAAGACTTCAATTTTTCAAGTTTACCGCACTTGCTTTTTGTTTATTAATATGAGTAACTATTTTTGCATCCTTCCTTTCCTCCTCCCCACACCTCGTGTCTGGGGAAGAGGGACTGAGGGAGACAATTTACTGTCAATTTGAACCAACAATGAAGAGAAATGAATCATACAAAAAGAGAGGGGGAGAGAGAGAGAGAGAGAGATAGAGAGAGAGAGAAAGAGAGAGAGAGAGAGAGAGAGAGACAGAGAGAGAGAGAGAGAGAGAGAAAGAGAGAGAGAGAGAGAGAGCATGGAGGTCGCTTATCCACTTCATTGTACAGACATTTTGCATTTCAACAAAAGTTCTTCATTTTTGCATACCACACTTATTATCATTACTCATTGAGGTTATGTATTCTTTTAAATAAACTCGTTTACTTTTTTGTTACCCCTTTTCTGTGCCTGAAATCTATTTCCGTATTTCGGCTTTTTCACTTTCTATATTTGTGCGCTCCATACATTTCTGGCATCTTCATAGTCTGTGTAGTCTGTACTCCCATGAGCTTTGCGAACATCTGTCAAGTGCACCCAATACCTTAAACCATGCACCTGGACTGCTGTAGGCGTGCAGTATATTACCATCTAGGGACCGTGGAACCTTGGTCCATTCCATCTTCGCACAAAACTCCTCAAGTATACCATGTCACCTGTCATCAACTGGAAGTCTGGGCTATCTGTGACCAGAGTGGTTGTATCCGTGGCAATTTCCTGTGTAAATGGTGGTGCGATTTGCTTTGCTATGGCTTGTGCTGCTCTTGTAAGATTTCTAAGATACTCATGGAACTCTTCTCCTAGTACTGTGGCACTCTGATGTGCATCTGACTGTCTGCACAGGGGTGAGTGGGCTGTGTGCATCCTCCTACCTGTCACAATCTCATCGGGTGACAAGTGGTGGTCCTTGCTGGGCTGATTCCTCATCTCAAAAAGTGCTAAGGGTAAACAATATACCCAGTTCGTTTTGAGTGTATGATACAATTTTGACAATCTGCTCTTGAGAAATCCGTTCATTTTTTCAACAATTCCATTCGATTGTGGACGATAAATCGTACAGAGCTTGTGAGTTATACCTAGCATTGCAGTTATATGTTTGAACATGTCATTCACAAAGTGCGTCCCATTGTCGGAACGTATGACATCACAAATGCCCCAGCAGGGAAATACCTCCCTGACCAAGAATTTGGCAGCACACTGTGCATCTGGATGAGCGCAGGGGCCTGCTTCCACCCACCGGGAAAAGGGACATACTACAACAATCAAATATCGGGACCCATTATACCGCTCTCCCATGTCTGCATAGTCTATATGCATCTCTCTGAATGGCCCTTCAGTCCGTAATGTCATGCCAGAGTTTAATGTTTGGCATGTGATACATTCTATTATTAGCTTTATGATTTGCGATAATGTGTTGCTTTGCATTGTGGGCAGCGAAGTGCAGTTGCTGGAATGCTACCTCCAGTAATTTTGCAGGCATCACTACCTTACCAGTGTTATTCTGTCTCCATAGAAGGTCGGTGGATAACTGCCTACACCCTCTTTTCACCCTTGTCTCCTTTTCCTCACTGGGTGCATCTTGCTGAAGCTCAATAATTTGGGAGACTGGCAACAAAGTGAATCCTTCTGGCTGCTCTTCCTCTACTACCTTCTGTACTATGTACTCACCTGTTGAGCTTTTGGTAAATTGGAAGCTTCCTTAGCGGCAGCATCCGCTGCTGCATTCCCCAATGAGATGACATCATCACCTCCTGTTTGGGCCTGACATTTCACGACTGCTACAAGTATAAGCTCCTTCAGTGCATCACTTAATTCCCCTAGTAGTGTTGCATGTTGGACTTCGGACCCGTCTGCCTTTTGGAATTCTCTCCTACCCCATCTTGCTAACCCTCCATGTACTGCTGTTGCCATGTATTCAGAGTCTGTGTATATGGTGGCTGCGCACCCTTTTGCTGTGTGCAATGCTTCTATGAGCGCAACTAGTTAAGCTGCTTGGGCTGAGAAGTGTGGTGGTAACCTTTTTTGTACAATCACTACAAATTCCCCATATTCCACCCAAACTACTGCTGCTCACACATGTTTTTCTCATGTTTCACAATCTATGGAGGCAGACCCATCAACAAAATAAATGTCTCCTTCTTCTAGTGCATTTTCGTGTGCTGTAGGTGCATTGTCATCGTCACCTCTGTATGTGGCAAGTCATGCTGCAGCATGTCTTCTACCGTGCATGCTTCGGTGAGGAATGTGGCAGGGTTTACACTTTTGCACCGCACAACATGATGTTCATGCTGGGTATGATCAACTGATTCACCATTGCACTTTGGGTGGTTAGTGTGCTTTTCAATCTTTCCAGAATGGCAAAAAGAGAGTGTTCTACATACAACGTGACAGAGCATCCCATCATGATTGTAGAGCTTTTTTCAATTGCGAACACGGCGGCTGTGAGAGTCTGTTTGCAAGTGAAATGTCCTTGCATTACTGCATCCAATGTTCCACTGTAGAATGCCAGGGGCTTATGGCCTAAGGATGTTTTCTGTGTGAGTACAGCTGTCATGAATGTGCCATTGCAATGTGAGAATAGGTAAAACTTGCGCTCATAGTTGGGGGTTGCTAGAAGTGGGGCAGTGGATATCAATTCTTTGAGTGTTTCTTTGAGTGTGTCAAAAGCTGTGTGCATTTCTTGTGTCCATTGCTTGGCAGTAATTACACATGCCAAGGAACTTCCGCATCTCTTTCACTGTTTTTGGCTCTTTTAATGCTTTTATAGCTGCTGCTCTATCGGGTAGTATTGGATATCAATTGACCTAAGTATAGCACAACTGTCAAGCAATACTGCAGTTTTTGTCTGTCGACCTTATACCCTTTTTGTGCCAAATGAGTCAACAGAGTGATGGAATCTTCTCTACACTCCTTTTGGTCTTTACCGCAGACCAACAAATCTTCTACGTACTGAATTATTGGACTTGCCGTGTGTACGTTTCCAAGATCCTCATGCAGTATTCTGATAAAGATACTGGAACTCTCGCAATACCCTGGGGGAAATCTGCAGTGTTCGTACCTTTTCCCTCTAGCGTGAATGCTGTTAGGTACCCAGAACCTGGGTCAAGTGGGATTGAAAAGAAGACATTTTTCAGATCCACCACTGTGAAATGGGTGGCTTGTGTCGGAATGCTACATAATATTGAAGCAGGATTTGGGACAAGAGGGACCTCCTTCTGTACTACGTCATTGAGGGGGCGTAGGTCCTGGATCATCCTCCATGCCCCCCTTTCGCTTTCTTGATGGGGTAAATGCAAGTGTTGCAGGGTGAATTGGATGGTATTATTATTCCCTGTATCATCCATGCATTTATTGTTTCTTTTATTCCCTCTTCTTCTTCTCTTGATAAGGGGTACTGTGTTACTGAGGGTAGAATGGCTCCAGGCTTGAGCTTTATCTTTACAGGTGTTACTTCATGTAGCAGCCCTACATCGTGTGGGCCTGTGGTCCACAACTGCTGCAGTACTTGGGACATGTCTTCCTCAAAGTATGCTGGTGGTGCTTTAACGGTTGCTATGAGGGGTAGTGGTACCTCTCTTTTTTGAATCATCACATCACAGGGGATTGCAATCTCCATCACTATTTCCCCATCATCTTCTGTGTCACTAAAAAGTTCTTCATCTCTAAACTCCTGCAGGGCCGTATTGATGTCGATGCACAGCACTGTTCTCCACTGGCATCCCTGCAAGTCCATTGCAATTACCGCTATTCTTTGTGCCGACACCTGCATTGCATGTATGTCTAGAGATACTATTGATCCTGGCACTATCTCTGGGTCTGTGATTGGGCGGAAAATTAACTCTGAGGGTACTCTCCATTTACTACTTTTCGACTCTGGCACCACTCTCGCCAGTATCCTCAGCCCTTGTATGAACATATCTGGATCTACAGGTATGCCACGAGTTTGCAGGAAATTTGCTTGAGTGTGTATTGCTAACATGGCGCAAATTGCACATATGCCCAGTGTAGAACACACAATTCCTCAGTCAGTGAAGGATATGGTCATGTTAAGCTTGCTGAGAAGATCCCTTCCCAGAAAATTAATGGGCGACTCTTCATAGTATAACAGGGGTGCCCGTACAGTTTTTCCCCCCACCGTTATGTCTAGTTCTTCAGTGTATGGAACCTCGACCACTGCCCATTGAATCCTTGCATTTCCAAAGTCCAATTAGAAAGCGGGAACCTGCCCTCTTTGACGCATGATTTTTCCACCCCGAATCCACCGTGAAAATGAATTGTTTGTTTCATATCGCCACCCCTACCAGTGGTTCCTCTGCTGCGTTAAGGGTCGTTGACAGTACTGGACATGCAAGTGTTCCCTGTGGGCTGTTCTATGCTGAATGCCATGGGAGTTCATCAATATCGAAAACATTTCCTGTCATCATTGCCGTCCCTCTACAAGGTACGGGTGCTCCATTTGTAGTGATATTATAAGCACTTTCGCGGGTGGGGGAGGTAAGTTCCTGAAAAGTTTTGAGATGTGTTTTGTGGGGGCATCTGGTGCTCATTTGAGTACCTAGGGTCTGGCTGACTCTTCCTTCTATTTCCACCCATCGGTAACCCATAGGGGCTTCCTGGGTGGGGGTGTCCATTCTGTTGTTCAGTTGAATATAAATGAGTGGGCCTGCTCTGACACTCTCTCATGAAATGGCCCCACCTTCCACAGTTACAGCATTGTCCTTGCCCTCTTCCTAGGGGCCCTCTGTACCCTGCACCCCCTCCTCTTGGCCCCCTGAATCCTCCTCTATTGCCCCGGCTGCCTCTCAATGGCCACTGTGGTCCCTCATACTGATTTTCCCCTGCCCATGATTCCTGGCCATTAACTGTCCAGTTTGCCACCATTTACACCGGTATTCCCATTTGCCCGTCATCCTCCTCCCGCTCCCTTCCTGCTCTGCTGGTTACTGCACTGACCTTCAATAGCTTGCTTTGTACTAACTTAGCCTTGTCTGCCAACCGCCACTGGGCTATCTCCTTTTCTTTCTCTTTGATCCTTTTATAATGGTACACTATTATTCTTTGAATTTCAGGCCATACCTTGACTTCTATACCAGCTATTTTATCGAGGGCCTTCTGAACTTCCTTTGGGAGTCCCCTTTTTATTATAAAATAAAATAAGGATGTTGATTGGTTCCAGGTCGTACCCGTTTACGCTCTCCATATGTCCTGCATGCGGAGAATGAAGGACATCGCATCTTCCTCATCTCTCATTGAGCACTGCATTACTGACTGTAAATCTGGTGTGTCGGGAAATGTGTCCCTCAGGGTGTCCCAGACTCTCACACGTACTGTGTTAAATGAGGCTCCATCATGGCGGTCACAATCCAGTGTTATTCCGGGAAACCCCGCCTTCACCCATACCCTGTTCGCCTGGTCTCCCACTGCAGATAACAGCAAGCTTTTACCATCCCCCACTGCCAAGGGCACTCCTGCAGTGTGTTTCTCAAATGTGTATATCCACTTACTGGCGCCTCCAGAAGTGGGGGTAACTGTTTGAGCAAGTTGGCCTTGTCCATTTGGGCCTATGGTATGTAATTTGGCCTTCCCGCTCCCCTCTGTATTAGTGGCAACTGTAGATTTTTCCCACCCTTGCTGGTACTCAACTTTTTTCCCTTCTTTCCTATTACTGCCACCCATCCCGTTCTATTCCTTAACCTCCCTTTCCACTCTTCTGTGGGGGAAAATCCCTCCCCAAAAGAAGCCCCACCTGTGGCAACTCCTAACATCCCTTCTTCTGCATCTTGCTCCTCTATGTCACACCAATATTCTTCCTCTCTGTCCGATGCCATCCCTCCCTCTTCTAGCTTGTGTTCACTGCCAGCTGTGTTTATTTCTATGATTCACGTGGAGGTGTCATTTATTCTAAACAATATCTCTCCCTTCTTCCATCCTTCTTCCCCCGCCCCTTCACTTGGCCACGATGTTGCATCTCGCTCTATTCTGGGGATGAGTGACCCCCCTTGATCCTCCATGGCCCTCAGGCGGGACAGCTCGGTTCGAGCCATCATTAGTCGTGAGTCTAAATCCTGCCTGAGTTTCTCAATATCAATCGTGGGTGTATTCAGCTGTCCTGTTATTCCTTGGCTCTCATATGGGGGTGGTGCTGTGGCAGATGGCTTAGATATGGACGGTAGTGTGGGTTGTGATACGTATACATTATCGCTGTATCCTTCTGCAGGCACTGGCTTTGTCAATAAGGGATATGCATGTGTAACCTCTATCTTATTCTCATTCTGTTCAAGTGGACCTCCACTGCCAGTTGTTGTCAGGGGAGATATATTGTACTCGCCACTTTTACCCGGGGGGATTTCCTCAAACAACCGCCACAGGACCAATACCTCCTTCCTGTTCTGCAATTGTTCCCCTTTATATTTAATAAACAAACAGGTGCCAACCATATCTAGCACAGCCTTATCAAAGGACCCTCCCTGGGGCCACACTTGGGGCAATCCTTCTCCCTTTCAACTCTGTGACCCACTGGTACTGGTACTTGTTGATTTTCTCCGCATATCCAGGCAGAGTTTTACAGATGTGGGCTAGGGGTGTTTCTGCACCCATTTTACCCAGCTAGAGGCGTTATCCAACGAACAGTCCTTTTTCTATACTTGCACTCTCTCGTATGGCCAACTCAATATGTTATGCAACACTTCTTAAAAGGAACGGACTGTTTACTCAATTTTCATCTGTTAGAAACCACGTCAATTTGAACAAAATTTTCTTCAACATAATTTTAAATCATTTTCATTGACGTTCACCAACAAGAAACAATGCTTTCACAAAAGACCAACACTTTAACACATGCTACATACAACGAATAACATAGACAACATGAATTCTACCTCACCTTCCCTAGTCCCCCTACCTACTCTTTCTCAATGTCTTTCCCCTGCTTTACAATCCCTTATAAACAATTCCCTCCCCATACTCTATCTCTATCCAAATGAGAGGGAGGAAGATAGATAAGAAAAAGTAGGAAAAAAGTGTTTCTAAATACTCCTCCGGGTGTTCCTTTGAGACCCCTACTTTTCTTTCCTCTTCACTTCATTTTCCCATATCCATATATTCTGTAGTAGTCGAGATAGCACTATGCAGCGCCGCCTTCGACCCCCCAATGGAGATAGGATCCCTTTGAGCTCTTTTCACCTTATTTTCTGTCACCGTCCTATTGGACATATGCGATAGAAGAGGAGTAGAATAGAATATAGAAACAGACTCAGACCTCCAGTTACCCCTCTGTGCTACAAGTCTCTACACCTGTTCAACCCTACCTGTGCTGCATTTCCCAAAACCTCCTAATCTGACTCCCACCCTCCTTATAATATCACCCGCACTTGATACTCACTTGTCCGTCTTGATCCGAGACCCTCTGGACCCGTTCGGTCGGTGTGCCGCCCGTCGTTCAAAGACCACGCCAAGCTCCGGCGAGTGGTATGGTGGATTTTGTAAAGGGGGATCCCGTACCCTTTTGCCCTATTGTGTGAGCACGTCTATGTGTACCAGTTGCCGTTGGTGGGTAGCTTTTGAGGGAGCGTGCTCCGGGTCATAACAGGGGGATGTCTCATGCTAGAAGGACGAAAAAGAACGCTATTGCATCGGGGTCACCAATGAAAGTAAGAAGCCCCCAAAAATGCAGTTAATTCTTTGAGTAAAGTCAATCACTCCTTCTGGAATAATCTCCCCTAATAAAGTGGAAAGCACAATCCCTCTATTCTCCTTCACTCACTACACTGAAAAAGAAGTTTCCAAAGTCATACAAGAGCTCAAGGCCACCTCTTGTCCTGATGATGACTATCTGACAAGTATCTTTAAGGAGTCCACTGACATTTTGGTTCCATGGATTACCAAACTGATAAATCTATCCTTTGATGAAGGTCTAGTACCGGACCTGCTAAAATCTGCATGGATAACACCATTATTAAACAAAGAAAACCTGGATCCCACTAATAATGACAACTATAGGCCCATAACAAACGTGCCTTTTATCCTCAAGATATTGGACAACTTGCATATCTGCAATTACAGGCTCACGTCGAGGAACATAAAATCCTCGGCACCCGGCAGTCGGGTTATAGAGCTCGTCATGGAACCGAGACGGCCATGCTCGATCTTAAATCAACCCTTTCTGGTATAGCAGACAAAAACTAAGCCGCTCTGCGCATGCTTCGTGACCTCTGCGCAGCCTTTGACCTGGTTGATCCCAATTTACTTGTGTCTAGGCTCGGTGAGGTCACCAACTGTTCCACAACAGCATTCGGATGGATAGCCTCCTTTTTAGGCCCCAGAATGGTTAGGGTATGTGAAGGTAACAATCACTCCTCCCCCATTTCTCAGACTTGTGGAGTTCCACAGGGCTCCTGTTTGTCGCCTCTCCTTTTTAATCTATATATCCGCCGCCTTCTCGATCTTTTGAGTAAATTGTGAATTCAATATACAAATTATGCTGACGACACGCAGGTAGCGATACAACTGAGTGGTTTATATAGCAAAGACACTGAAACCATTAATAACATATACAAAGCCATACAGGACTGGATGGACTGTAACTCATTGGCTTTAAAGGATAAAAAGACAGAGCTCCTGATAGGGTCTTCCAAAAGCACTCAGATCAAACTTGACTCTAACTATGCTAGCTTTCCTATTGCGGATAACATCATCATTGTCCAAAAGAAAGTGAAGACCCTAGGAGTTGTTCTGGATGAAGAGCTATCCATGAAATCTCATGTCTCTAGCATAAGGTCCAGCTGCGGACTAATTAACAAGCGAATAGGATATATCCGCCCATTCATCACTGGAAAAAACTGTGCTCTTCTATCTTCAGCACTGATAAATTCTTGATTAGATTATTGCAATAGTCTTCTCTCTGGTACCACAGCTACGAAGGTCCAATCCTTACAGGTGGTCCAGATCAATGCTGTGCGCACTATATTCAACCAATCTCGCCGCACCCACATCACCACCTTTAGGAAGAAACTTCATTGGCTTCCAGTAAAACATCGTATCACAAACAAGGTGTTGAACACAACACACAAATGCCTCAGCCTTAGCAACCCCACATATTTGTCTGATCACATTAGCATTAAGTCTAATGAGAGGAACCTCCGCTCATCCACAGCCGTCGTTCTCAAACACCCCAGATTTAGGACAGCTAAGTTTGGGGGTACCACCCTTGATGTACAGGGACCCCTTCTTTGGAACGCACTACCAGCTCGGATACGGCAGATCCACAGCTACACTGTGTTCCAACAGGCCATAAAAACTCACTTTTTCAACCTGCAATAACTTGCTCCTGGTCCCACGTTTCTTCTGCCATGTCTTTTTTTTGTCTTTTGTTTTTCATGTGCACCCTGAGGCCCACGGGCATGTGGCGCGTTACAAAAATTAAAATAAATAAATAAAATAAATAAATAAATAAATCAGGACACTTCCCCAGAGGGAATGAGACCAAGACCAAGTGCTGGTTATATGAAAAGGCTTTATCTAAAATAGGGCAAGCCGAATCTACTCTACTCACGCCGAGAGCGCTCTGCAGAAAACATGTTACAAATTACTTTTATACAGCTTTATCATCATCAGACAGAGGGAAGGCATAAGGGGCACATGAACAGTTGGGATTGGTCACTAGGGATGAACACCTATAGGTGCCATAGGGTCGGAGAGCTGTGGTTGGCTTGGGAGCATGTGGTGTTGTGATAATGCTTCTCGGGTTAATCGGTCAGCTGGGCTCATCGAATTGGTATGCGGGATCAGCAACTGTTGAGATGTTTCTTTATTAATTAAGCATTTGATATTTGCCCTTGTGGCCACACATTCCCGTTCATACAATACCATAATCTGCTTTGTCCAGCGTGCTCTGAGACCTGTGAGCTTACACACTAAAGGAAAAGACGTTTCTCAAATACAGGTTAATTTATCATTGGGCATAGGTCAAAATACAGCTGTTAAATACAGGCTTAACTGTGTGTTGACACACCACGAGATATATTGGCTAAGGAGGTGAGACTTTTGAGGTCATTGTGTGGTCTGGAATGTCCATCTGATAAACAACAAAGGGGACTCTAAATCTAAGGCCTGAATTACACATCAAAGAATAGGTCACAAAGAGGCACATACCACAATGGTCATAGGTCTTATTGTGGGGTTTAAAGACCGGTTGTTTAAACATCATTAAATCTTTGCTCATCTGCTTTGACACTATAAAGGGTGGAGGGGAATCGAAACACCTTTGTATGTAGTTCTGCATAGCACGGGAAAACAAGGCCTTCAGGAGTAGGTTTTACATAAAGGCTTTTTACATGTGGCGTATTACATTCTGATTATATTCATCTAAATCATGTCATCTTTTCTACCTGACTGAGTGTTCTCATGGTTACATACTTCACGATGATAAGTCGCATATGCTCAGGTATTGTCCATACTAAATTGAACAGTTCATTATTAAATTCTACACATGTAGGCCCTAACATATATTGTCATGGTAAAAACACACTAGTTATGGTAACCGGTTGCCATATTGTTTTCACACGATATCATGCATATATTTACATTGAACTTAAAACGAGGTAGCTTTGTGCTGCCATGTACAGTGTTCTGTTCTGTTATGCATTTTGTTAGCGCAATCCATTTCTATTCCACTACATTCTACATGTTAATACAAACCACATTTAAAACTGGAATATATCGTTAATAATTCTGGTTAAACATACAATGTACAAAATCAGCGCTTTAATGTGGTTCTTTCAGTATTCCGCATGCAATTGAAATAGTTCGTAACCAACATTATCTGGTTGTGTGAAGAGAGACACTTTGATTTAAAGGTGCAAACAAATAAAACATACTTAAAGAACATTCTTAATTATTTGACCAAGTTCAAAGGATCTGGGGCAGGTATTCTTTATGTCCTGGGACTGTTAAATGGGGGCAGATTTGTGGAGATGAATGACTTCTGTTGTCAGTCCCCGTGCTGAGCAGCGGCAGGGAAGTGAGGTAAGATGGAAGACAGAAGATACAGTGTAAAGTTTGTTGCATTCTCGCGGCTAGTCTCACATGAGAACCGGACGACTACAGAGATGGCACAGGGGAGGAGGTGGCGGGAGTAGCTTGTTCGCTGTGCACACCTGGCGGGGAGAGCTGCAGGCCTATGTTCTGATTCCATGACTGGCCTACCATTATATAATGACAAAATGGAGTCGGTAGCCCACAAAAGTCTCGTTCACTTCAAGTTTTAGGCTATCTTCAAGGGGGTCACAGTTCCTAGGGGTATTCCCGTGCGGGTGCTATGGGGCCGGGCCCGGAACCCAAAGCAGCTGCTACTGGGCGTACCCAGGAAGTGTAAGAATTGAGCGGGGTTCCAGGACCCTCTCCTCCCACACACCTGCTGGTAGTTCAGGTCCCTACTGGCAGATAAACCACTGAAGCACCGACACGTTACTAACTATGCCGGTGCTTCAGTGTTCCCATTCCTATAGAGTCCTACTGGACTGAACGGGAATGAGAACTTACCGTTCCACTGCTGCCCGTAATATCCAGATTTTACAGGGATATCGGGTGGTGGAAACGGTAAGCAAATGTTGCCTTTACCACCGGCAGCCTACCGGCAGCCTACTGGCAACCTCATTATGAGGGCCATCGTCTCCAAAAGAACTTAATAAAACAACACATGGAACAAGTCTAGGTTTCCATTTCCTTCCTACCTCCCAGTCATTGGAGTCATTGGGCCTCATTACCAGCATGGCGGTAGCCATGCCTATATGGCAGGCACGGCTACCGCCATGCTCGCTACCGCCATCGCCTCCCCCACGATTGGGCAATAACCGGCTCATTACGAGATGAATGGGCCGGTAATTGCTCATTCACGGTGGCGGTATTGCCAGGCTCCCGATCCCCATTCGGTCCCATGGGCCAGAATGGGTGTGGGGAACATGGCTGCGCCAGCACCGTTATCAACGCTGCCAACGCAATTATGAGTTCTGCTCGCTGGTGCCGCACAGACCGCCAGGTAAAACCTGGTGGGCTGTCAGGAACCCGCGAGCAGAACTCGTAATGCGGCAGGACAGTATGAACGGTGCCAGTGCCTTACTGGCACCATTGATACCGTCCCTGCCAGGGTCATAATGAGGCCCATTGACTCCTGGTGGTCAACACTCTGTTCTAGTGTTTAATTCATGCCTTTCATTGTTTGTTTTGTGCAAAGCCTTTAAAATAGGCAAGGGTTTAATAATCCGCATAACACCAAGTGAATTATAGGCATTCTCAAATGCAGGTCATGTACGTGTTTTAATGCAACCATGTAAAAATGGGCACCAGAAATGCAGGCACATTTGGTGAGAAAAACCTTGCACTCAAGCACTTTTTCACAAAGATTTTAAAATGCATTTACATTTACGCAGTACATTTAGGACACTAGTCTGCCCTACTGCAATTTGTATGCATTTATTCAAAGTAAAGATTTGAGAAATCTGCATAATTTAGCGAGCAGAATTCTACTTTGCACACTCTATAATGGTATATGTTCCGCGTTCCTGTAGGATTATAGCAGCAAAATCGGTTTCGAAATGCCAGTCTTCTTATGGAAGATGTCTGTACGCTAGGATGACAAGATTTTTCACACAAAAAAACCCAGACAGGCCATAGACATAAAAGTAGGACTAACATAAATAAAAATAAAAATATAGTCCTACTTCTATGTCGCTGTCCTGTTGTGGTGTGGGTGGAGGTGGTGTGCTCACATGCACATCCCTCTTATTGGAGGGAAGTGGCCGGGGAGCGGAAGGGAGAGCAAATGGGGGCGTGAAATGCTTTTCACGCCCCCATTCACTCAGTTAGAGTTTCGCCGGGACCCGATTTTGGGATTTTGAAATCGGGTCCCAGCAAAAACAGGGACCGTAGGCACCCACCATTGCAAACCCCGGACAGCGTTTGCAAAATGAAAAAACTCCCGGGACGGATGGCGATTTCCCCAGACTGTCCCGGGAAAAGCGGGACGTCTGGTCACCCTACTGTACGCATGGAGTCAAGGCAGTAGTTTTTGGGGGAATACTTTACAGTTTGCTTCCACACAAGCTAGATTAACGTGGCAGTCGAGCAATATAATCATATGATACTTACTGCTGGCTCAGATTGCTTGAAACGCAGCTTACCAGCGCCATGATGATTTAGCAAACATTTAACTCAAAAGTGAGGAGTGGTCAGATGACACGACAAACGTAAAGTGTGATACATAGTTGCTGCTTTGAAACGGGCAAGAACGAAGTATGCAGAGCTAATTAACCAGATCATACCACAATATGCCATGCTTTTGATTATAAACTCCATTGATATCGCCAGAACTTTGTTATGAACTATCACTTTTTTGATTGTACGTTCTTTCACAAGAGAAAGTGCAGACCACTCATGATTTTAGGTTCTCTCATGCAAAATCAAACTGTCTCTCTCTTTGGTTTTCACTTTCTTTATGGAAATCTCATGTGTCAATACTAACCTACATCGTTTTTGTTGGTGTTATGTTCTCGAACCAAAAACGTAGTAGTTCTTTGTTATTTTATGTTCCTTATTTAAAAAAAAAACAACAACAAAAAAAACACTCTCTTGGATTTCGAATTCCAACATAATCAAATAATACTCTTTGGGCGTAATTCACAGAACGTTTAGCACGGAGCAAAGTGACTTTGCACTGCAAAAATATGCTTTGCACCTGGCCTAATACAGCGGAGCAAAGTGAATTTGCACTGCAAAAGTACTCTTTTCACCAAGCTAAATGGGCCTCATTCACAAAAAAGCACTATTAGCCAATTTAGCGTGGTGCAAAGAGTACTTTTGCAGTGCAAAATCAATTTTCTACTCTCTGTGAATTAGGCCTGGTGCAAAGTGAATTTTTGTAGTGCAAAGTCACTGTGCTCCGTGAAAACGTTCTGTGAAATCAGCCGATAGTGCATATCTGTTTTCTCACAAAATAATCAAGTTGTGTGAGTTTCTGCTCTTTCAGGAAAACAATGATAGAGCCCTCTCTGTCATTTCATATATTGGGCACACTCAGCGTCAAAATATTTTCTTACAATGGAAGCATGGGCATATACTTTGCACATGCAACTTGTAATTGTGTTCGTACAGTGGCATTCTAGCATGTATTAGACACAGCCAGTGTGGGCATCTGCTTTCTACAGCCGGTCCGATAGCACAGCGAGTAGCGTGCTTGCTATGACATCTGTGCAGAGCCTGGTGACGCAGTTTTGAATCCTGGCAGGGACAAACTCATCCTTTCGAGGTCGATAAACGAGTACCACACACTGTGGGTAATAATAAGCAGCACTCAGATGCCTGAGGGTTCGTAGCGCTATATAAATGCTAAATTATTATTATTACAGTGCCCTGCTGATATGTACTGGCACGTGAAGCATGACAATGGGGCCATCACAGGTTGGGTGGAGTACTAAAAGTGCGGCGGTAGCGATAATACCGCTGCATTACCGCTCCAACCACTACCAAGTTTGGGCATAAAGCTGGAGGTAAATCTTGTCACTTTCCACCTATTTTAGGCACTATTACCGTCATGCTAATAGCACCTGAAGGCCCCATTGGGTCTAGTTCAGCTTATAGGATATATTCCATGTTATGTGATATGATGTTATTTTTTTAATGGTTGTACTGAGAAGGATAATGGCCCAATAATGGCTTCAAGGCACTACTATACTGTCGATCAAAAGTGAGAGTAAACCAACTAACCATTAGGTAGCAACAGATATGATGTGTGGCTCTTACAAAATCACTCTGCAAAGCATTCCATCATTTGTCAGAAGTGTCCCACAGCACCCTTTAGTATGCATCAATATATGTATATAAGGCTATGTAAAAAATCAAGCCCTGCCTATAACACATTTCCCGGTGACCTCATTTGTCATTGTGTATGTCTCAGTCTTTGGTTGCAAAGGGTGCAGCTGATCTTTTGATTGGCAATTAGCCAGCTCTGTGCAGAGAAGGAAATATGGGGAAAATGTCAGTGCCAATAGCAGGAATTATATTAGTAAGAATTCCAGAGTGAAAAGAGTATCATGACATCATATGCATGGTCTTGTAAAGATGATATCTGAGATAGTGAATGTTCCCAAGAAGGACCACAGTCCTATGTTGTACTCTGTAAACCTAATCTCTAGGTAGGAAGCCAGTAATGTCCTGGGCAACCAATATTGGCACTGCACACATGTCCCATACTATAAAAAGGGTGCAGCCACACATAGGTGTGATAGCAAAGAAAATACTCACATTTGAGAAGATAAACAGGGTAGACGGCACTGCTGCGGTGAAGTCCTCTTTTCACTAATCATCTCAACTTGCCATTTTATTGCCATCAATCTTATACCTAAATGCATGTCTTCCATTCTATTTTTATAAGGGTTCTGCATAGCCATAGTTGTGTTATCGGACATCACACCTTTTGTAATTAACACAATATAAAGTCTCACATCATTATTGATATTCATCTGCACTCGCCCATGTCTCCCGGGGAGTGTTCTCTGTGAATTCCTAGATTTAATTCGCACAATGATATTTGAAACTGCTAATCCTATCATGTTTTTTCACATTGTTGTGTTTTTAGGCCCAGCTCTGGGTACTCAAACTGTATACACTCTAGAAAGCAAAAGTTGTGTTCAACTTTCTTCGCATAATGATAAGATGCCTTTTTTTTAAGATACACCCTGACCTTGCAGGTTTGGTTCACTAGTTCTACTCGGTATTCAGTGATGCTAACGAATCGGCAATAACACATTACTTTAATAAAGAATCCTGAATAACTAAAACATATCGAATATTTTGTCAAAAGTGGGGTGGGGTAAGGGACTAGAAGGGTGCGGAGGCAATTGGGGTAGGGTAATAAAGCTAGGGAAACAGTGGGTTTTGGGGAGATCCCCCAAAATTCGAAAATAAGAATAATTCGATATGTTTTCGTTATTTATAATTGGTTAAAATGTTATTATTTGATGTGTTATCATCACATGGAGCCGTTCTACTCTTGTCTATGTCCAGCATTGCTCCCTGGAATTGTTCTTCAGTTGTCTGACCCAGGGTGCTTGCAGACCCGCGCCCGTACCAGTCAATACATGTTTCTTTGTTTGTGACCAATATAGATACACACATGATACAACTCTAATAATGTAACCTTAGAAATCAAGTTTAAACACGTGTTTATTCAGATACGTCCATACTGTGGACTGAACACTTTAAAGGACTGCCTTGTTCAAAATTGTGCAATGGGCAGTTTTACTCAGTACTGCAATTGGGAGAGGAAAATGCAGCAATAGTCATATGAACAAGAGTGTGCGAGTGCAGCCTTCATACATGATCCTCCAACTGGTCAGCAAAGTGCAAATACAACCTTTTACCCCTTACTAGTCCTTTAAATGGAGGTGTTTAACAATGGATTTATTTATTTATTTATTTCATTTTTTGTAAAGCGTAGCACGTCCGTGGACCTCAGAGCGCACATAAAGTAACACATGGACAGGTCGGAGTCAGGGGGGAGAAAGTCAGGGGTCAGGCAGCAGGAGTCGGGGGGGGGAGAAATTAAGTTCAGCCTGGGTTGGTTGGGGTGGAATAGGTGAGTTTTTATTTCCTTCTTGAAAAGCGCCAGTGTATAGCTGAAATGGTTCTGATGTATTATTCTTAAGTCGGTACAGGTACATAAACAGAGGCAGAGTTTCAATTCATCCATTTAAGTGTTCACCAGTTGCATATTTATTATCAAAACACACAATTGCCCTTTCCCGGTGGGCATGTTAGGAGAGGCATTCACAAAGTGACTGCACAAAGCTGAAGGAAGCATAATCATGAGGTGAACTAAATGATCCTATTCACTGAATTCACTTCAGCCAAAAGAAAAATCACTTGTTTATAGACCATATACTCAGAGGTTATCTTTGGCTATCAGCCTCTTACGGTCTCTAGAAATGAGGTGAATAATGGCTTGGCACCCTCTTTGTAGCAAATTATTGAAGCAAAGACATGTTTTAAAATGTATTCCAATCTTTTCAATGGTTGCAGTGGATGGTCTCTGTTTCTAGGAAAAACATTATAAGATTTAAGACTGCGGCTGGACCCTGTTGAGAATGGTGAGATCCACATTACACTCATTTAAAATCAATTTCACCTGATTCCATCAAAAACATTAGTGTCTTTCGGAAACATGTTTCCTTCCTTGGAAAGCCTTCTCTATGTTAGCATGTTATCCGTCACAGAAACAGAGAGGCATCAGACAGTTCTGATTGGAAGTCCATCGCGTGCCTATTTGGATTGGACAGGGCCATCGTTGGGCGTTGTGATGCTATTCTAAAAGAAATATTCCGATTTGTCTCTAGCTGGTCAACAACCCCCTTAGTGACTCCATATATTGGAGCCATAGAGCTCTAGAATTATGCCTTTAGCACAGTGGTCTTGCATGATCTAAACTGTAGCTCGAGCAACATATTTGAAAAAGAGAATTGCCATACCCATGTAGGGTCCCAATGCCTCCTTCTCAATGTTAGATTCTTGGGACTGGAAAGAGAATTTTAAAGAACCTGGAAGATCTCACTACCACAATATTTGCTCATTTCTACCCTGTTATACTCCGACACATTGCATGATTTTCGTTCTTGCTAAAGTTAGTATGAAGTGATCTTAAGTGATTTATTATGAGACTGAAATCCTCTGGGGTCAATTATTGCTGAACAATTTGCATCTGACATCATCGTCGAGCAGCATCTGGCCTGAGTAGGGACATCGCCACCTCCTCTCTTGTCCATATTCTCTGACAGGTCAAAAGAAATGCAATGAGGAACCTGGGTGCAGCGCTGCATTACTCCCTGCTTTGCTTTGCATGCTGTCATAATGCATCTAGTGGATTCACATCGGAATTTGCCGAGTGGATTTAGGATATATCACCCAAAATACCATTATAAGATTGCCAAATTCCCCAAAGAAAACCTCAAGAAAAATTAATTCCAGGGGATGAAAGCTTGGCGAATATCCAGAAAAGGGACATTGAGGTGTCTTACTGATATCAGACTTTACTCCTCAACTACAAGTTTCAGAACCATACGGTGGTTAATAGCAGCTTGTGCTTAAAGGATCCCTTCCTGAATGTGTGCACTGAGAACCCCCCCTTCTTTTGTTCTTATAAAGATCCTCTTTGCCATATGAATTTGCTATGATATTAAAGAGAATAATGTGTCAGCAGCGTCTTGGACACGTGTGAACATTTGGGACAATATTTAGTTGCTCCAAGACTCAGGGAAATGATTCACAGTCATTGCTTCTCTGAAAGGAACCATGAGCCCTTTCACCCATCAGTCTGCACTGGAATAAAACAAATCACCTCAGTGTCATCCTGTGGTCCCGCCATCATCCATGCTTTGATATTCAAAAGTCATTCTGGGCTCTCTGCTCCTGTCTCCCCAGTGACAGGAAATTGTCACGACTAATATATTACAAAGCGAGGGAGTAATTAGAAAGGACCTCTGGAACGTGAAGAAGTCTTTGATCCGGTCTCCCGGTGGAATCCGGAAGTATGCATCCCGTGGCTTCCATTGCCTCTCAGCCTACAGAACATGTTGATTGAAGCATCCATCATTTCCAGGTTACCTTACTCCCTTAAGAGAGACCCATCCGCAGTTTAGCTGAAGCTTTTCCATAGGATTTGCTATTTGCCTTTTACATACCTCACTTATAATGCCAAGGTTATTTCAGGGCATTTTCTGGGCTCGCCAGAAAAAGATAACGTAAACTAAGGGCAAGAAGAAGGTTTTAGCCAAAGCTACATTTTCAAGAGCCAATGTCTGGTCGTAAGTATTTTCCATGCAAAGGTTACTTCCATTTGGTGGTGTTAACCAACAAGGATCCGACCATTTGGATTAACAAAACAGTGACAAATCTTTCAGTGGAAGAACCCTGACATCGAGAGGTTCCACTCGAGGTCTTTTTGTTCATACAAAAATCTGAGCATTGTACTAAGCTCATTAAAAGGAACCCGTTTATTACCTGGAAGTCAGTACAGTTACCTGAGCATAGAGACAGCATGGTAAAATGTCTTTTTTCTGGTTGGCACACGGGCAACAGCATACTGAAATGCATGCAGATTGCAATAGAAATAGGCTGACATATCAAGGTACGCCAAGTTGGAAAATCCAAACTCGCTATAAATTATTTGATGGAGAAAAAGAAGTGTGAGACTCTGTAGTTAACCATGGCCTGAATACCTTCTTACAGTCCTCAGTAAAACCTTAGTTTTAGCAGTTGGGATCGGTGTGAGACCATTGCTTAAAGGTTTAGGACATGAGACTGGTGGTCAAAGAGTTGTAAATTGACCAAGAGAAAGACCTCAGTTTTACTGGTACAACACCCTTTCATTGACAGCTCTTGTTTCAATGTTTATTTTAACGCAAATGTTCCACTGAAAAAAACCCATTAGAAAATATGATAGAGGAACACCCCAAAAAAATAAAATAAACATTTTTGGATGGGTTTTTTCAGAAAAACATTTTCGTAAAAAAGCTGTCGGAAAAAAAGCTATAGATGAAATGACATAGAACCGGTCTTACCAGAATTCCACTCAAAAGAATAGTTACTATCCAATCATTTAATGCTGCCCTAGTAAATCTGTATGCATCCATCTGATGCAGGATCTGTCTAACATCAGAATAGCAGAGAGCCTAAAGCTAAAATGAAGCATGAAGGAGCTTGAAAGGGATTAAAGACAGTGAAGCTCCTTAACCGCTTAAGTGCCAAGGATCCTTTTTGCATAAACGTGTATAGTGGCCTGACAGTTGGATCCTTAAGTTATCCCCATTTTAGGTTCACTATATTGCCTGAAAAGTGTGGTCATTCACTCTTCTGATAGGCACTACTAAGAGGATGAGAGCCGGAAATGAACAGATCCTTGAGAGAATATGCTGCCGGATTATATTGACCACAGGGAGGATAGCTCAGGGGCAATGTGCTCGCCTTGGAAGCAAGATGACACAGAGCAAATCAGGTTCGATCCCCGGTTCCGCACACGGTTGAAAATAACCTATCATATTGTATCACAGCAGTGAGTGACAACTATTGGAAGTAGGCAAACAAGAGCTACAAAACAGTTTATCTTACATAAACCGAGTATTGCTTTTGAAATTATTCGCGGCTAGAAATATTGAATACAGTTTAAATCCCGTTTTATTTTACAGGTTCTCGCTTATCCATGATACAACTCTCTGGATATTGGGAAGCAAGACTATGATACATTACAAAATGGAAATACGTATGAAATTTGGAGACTGTGCTATTCAAAAAGGGATCACACAACTAACAAGGTCATAGGTAACAATCAGAACTTATTTTGGGAGCCATATGCACAGCAGTTTATGACACCTGTAATTTTGTATTATTATTATTTTTGTATTATTATTATTATTATTATTATTATTATTATTATTATTATTATTATTATTATTATTATTATTATTATTATTAGCCAATCAATACATCTTCGGGTACGTGATTGACTCATCATAACTACGGGCCTGTTGTTTGCTCCTAACATACTTTCAGACAGTGAAACAAAGGAAACAAAGGCTGTGTAATCATAGCACAGAAACGTCACTTCCGCTTAAAAAGGATGATGCCAAGACATGGGGAAATCCCCACAGTGTGGAACTCTTAATTTACTGGAGATGGCGACACTCATTTCCATGATGTGGATGACAATCTCAACTCAACCAGGTGGACGAGGATATAATAAACGACGTGCCCTGTAAAGGGTTAAAATGTGCTTATTATGGGCTGGAATAAACACCAGGGCCCTGAGCTTTTCCATACAACTTAGTAGGAATCTGATGCCGTAGCAATGTTTGTTGTGCGCAAAAAGAAAATTATGAACATTTCACAGTAACGCAGAGGGGGGCATTACAATCTTTCTGATTCAAGACTAGGTGTAACAATAATGTTAACACTTTTTCAGAGACACGTGAAAAAGTATTTTAGATGAACATGGCAGCTAGGAAATAAAAAGGGTGCCATGAAGAGAGAGTGCCTTGAGAACTGTCAAGGCAAACATTTATTTCAGCTGGGGTGCATGGCTGGTGCTCCATTTGCTACTAAATAGGCACACTTAGCACCCAACAGGAGAGCCTTGGGGCCTCGCTGCCATCCAGGAAGCTCAGAAAACGGTCAACGTTATGGGACCCTTAGAAATGGGAGGCCACCATTTCCCTGCCGGCCAGTTAAGTCCTCGGTGCCCCTCACCTCCTTCTCCCGAACTCCCGCCAATATCCACCTTTGCTGTCTGCTTCCACTCCCGACCCAACCTTGCCCACGCATACCTGCGCCAGCCATGTCCTTCGCCAGCGTCAGGAACATTTGCTGTTCTGGCCTTGCCTGCTCTGCTGTTCTGGCCCTTCCCTGCTGTGGCAATGGTCGCCATGTTTATTTATTTATTTTATTTATTTATTGTATTTGTTGGTAGAGCCCAGACCCGGAGCAATCACAGCACCATTGAAAAGGAGAATGAACTCCATGTAGCACTCTTCTAGCTATGTCCGTGGCTGCCACATTTTTACCACTTGTTTTCATTATTAAGTGAAGAAGCGGCAAGCGCGCTGTTTCCTAACTTAAAAAATTAAAAGATATTTGCCCCCCAAAAAGCTTGCTTGGGTGCAAATAGCTCTAAACCCCAAACCGATCCCTATTGCACCACTCCCCACCCCCAACATCCCAAGAAGAGTTTACACCTTGTTCTATTTCCAGAGCAAAAGGTTTAACAGGGCCTATGCCATGTGGCAACCTGCGTGGCCCTTGAGGAATTCAGTCGCTAGTAGTTCCCCGCAGGTCCCACATTGTCTATCCTTGTTGAGCTCAAACTTTTATGGATGAATCGCTGGTCAAGTTTGAAAGGTTCACAGGTTTCAAACCTCCCAAATGTTGGGGGGATTGAGTTTTGCCCATTCTACTGCACCCACCCATAGCCTAGACGTTGTGAGGATTTGGAGCAAGTTGTAGGAAGAGTGTAGAGTGACCAGCAAGGGAGAGCTATAATGTTCTAGTAATGTGAAGGGATAAGTGTCTCTTGTATTATGATGTTGTATAGCCTAGCTAGTTTACCAACACATTTATTTATTTATGTATTTATTTATTTATTGTTCACTTGTTAGGCACTTATACAGGAGGAAAATACTTTTTCAAAGTGCCCACAGGGCAACAGGGAAGGGACAAGGAATGATAGACTAAGTAGTTACAACAATGTTAAATAATGAATTATAACAAAATAAGAAGAGACAAAGGAGGATGGGACAAACCTATTATGCCTTGTGTTTAGAACGTGCAAGTGCACCGGTGAGAGGGGTGTGCAATAGGTGCTGTGGTGCCCATGGAGAGCTGCAGGTGAAGTGCTATGAAGAAAGGTAAGTGCCACCTCCAGTGGTGGAGGGTGAGATGAGGTAAGTGCAGAGGATAGACAGCAGAGGGGATGCTAAATTGTGGAAGGTCAGTGCCCCGATGATGCATAAGGGCCCTGCACACCAGCCAAGCTATCCTTGGCTTGAGGTCAAGGATAAATCTCGCTGCCCTACTCTGGATTGGCTGAAGCGGTTGCAGAGTGGACAAAGGTAGATTAAGGAGGAGGCAATTGCAATAGTCAAGCCTAGAGAGAACTAGAACTCAGTTAACATTGAGTCTCTGGGGGAAGGAGAGGAAAGGTAGAATTACTTTCAGAAAGAAAAGATGAAAGTCAGCCTTCTTGGCAATGTCCTGAGTATGAGGGAGAAAGGAGAGAGAGGAGTCAAAGATGACTCTGAGGTTTCTGGCTTCCGAAGCGGGAGCAGGGGGAGAGTCCATGGAAGAAGGAGAGAGTGAGGGGGAGAAGTCAGATGCCAGGGTTCCAATAGGGAGGATCTTGGTTTTGCTGGCATTGAGTCAAAGATCGTTAGAAATACACCAGGCCTGGATGGCTGAGAGGCAGTCAGGGATGAAGGAGGGTGCAAGGGCGTCTGTAGGAAGTTTGAAGAATAGCTGTGTCATCAGCATAGCAAAGGAAGTTGGGGGAGAAGGAGAAAATGAGGTGTGCCAGCAGAGTAAGGCAGACGTTAAAGAGGCAAAGCGAGAGAATAGAGCCCCGGGAGACCCCACAGGTGGTGAAGGAAGCAGGCAAGGAGAAGATACCCAGTATGACATTGGAAGAGCAGTCAGTTAGGAAGGAGATAAGCCAGTCCAGTGCCCTCTGTGAGATACCAACCGTAACATGGAGCCTTTTTATGAGGATGGAGTTGTTCACTGTGTCAAATGCAGAGGAGAGATCAAGGAGGATGGGGACAGCAGGGGTGCTGGAATCCAGGGATGCCAGCAGTTCTTCACAGGTGTTCAGGAGAGCAGTTTCCGTGCCTCAGGCTATTCGGAATCCAGACTGATGGTCGTGAAGGCCACCAACATTCTGTCTAAAATGTAGAACATTGTTAGGAGCCTTTGCTTTTCACAAAATCTGTTTCTCGATTCAAAGAGTGTTTCTTTATTTGCTATCCTTCCTAAAAGTCCACACCAGCAGTTCAAGCCTTACCGAGGCTGGCCTTTAAGACGGCGAACTAAAATTGGTGTTTATGCCTATTCTGCTCCCCACCCAGTGTCTGAGATCTGGCCAGATATAAAAAAAACACCATAGTTGCCTACCTTATCCTTTCCTCGCTGGCTCTGTATCTTCCCTGGCAATATCACCATCCTCACGTGGCTCGGATACCTGGCAATGCTATCTCTGTTCCTCCGCAAAGCTGATTGGGTCAGCAATTGGCTGACATTATTTCATATTATCTGTTAACTAGTGCACAGCCCCGTGTACGGGCCAAAGTGCAGGTTTTCATTTACACAGCAGGACCACTATATAGCCTAGGCCAACAGCTCCCTCTAGTGGTGACATCAGGTAAAGTTATGCAAATTGGCATTGTCTCTATGTATCCTAAGGCAACAGCTCCCACTAGCCGTGACAACAGGTGAAACTACTGCATCGGACACACATACAGGGACAAACATAAATCTGGCCTTTTTTATATTGTTAGACTATATTAGATTATTGAAATTATTGTGCCACATTTTGGTCCTTTTAAAAAGAACGTTGTCCACATAAATGTATGTCCAGAACTCTGACCAAATGAAGCTAATGGGATTTTCCAATCCTTTGTCCCACTAATCTGCTATTAAAGCCTCTTAGAAGTAGCCTGTGCGGGAGCAAATGTATCCGGCTAGTTAAACAAGTAGCGGCAATGCTTTTATTTTGCACCGACAGCCTCGTTGGATTGGCTGGCAAAGAGGCGAAATGCACACCTCACGGCGGCCGACACACCTCTCAGACAGGCTGCCTCACCTGCCGACAGAATCCCTCAACACCCCACCAAATCGAATGCAGCTAATTGCAAAGCGATGACAGGCTGGCCGGGCGCGGGGAGCCACGCTCGGTCGACTGCTCCCACTTGCAGTGCCAAGGCAACAGGTAAAATGAGCCAGCAGGATCCAGTGGGCATTGCAGGACTGCAGACTTACACACACGCGCGCACAGACACCCACTGACTCAGTGGGGGACCTTTATAATGTTATCTTGCTTCTAAACTTACTTTGAAGATATCAAACTAGATAACAGGAAAAGCATTTTTAAGTTTCCTTCAAAAGTAGGACGCTGAAGTTGTATTTGAAATCAGCCATTTAGTTTCACTTGAATCTGGCCCCTGTCTGAATGTTCTGGAAGATTAGGTTACAGCCCACTCATGTATTGGAGGGCGAGGCTTAGGGGAGGAAGTCTAGCTCGTGTTTCACACAATGCGACCGAAGTTTTGTTCCAAGTTTTAAAGCTCTTACCTCTTCTGCTTCTCTCGACGGCTCCCCCTCCCAGCCCCAGATCTGCCAATTATTTTCCTGAAGTGTCAGCAGCAGACCAGACGTGCAGAGATATAACCTTTCCGCAAGTTGATGCTGCTAAACCATTACTCGAAACTGAAGTCAGAGTTGACAAGCGCTACTCCAGTCACTAATAAGTACTTCAGAAGTGCTCGCGGTGCCTGGGCTCTTACTGCAGTGGCCCGGGGCTCAGACACATGTCTTTACAGGTCACTTACAGCCATGCGTCTGATCCGCCGCCGACCAGCCAGTCAATCTCCCGGCTGATCTGTTTCCCTGTTCTGTCTCTTGCCGCGAAGTCTGCGATTAGTTCTTTCAAGGCCTTGTGGCGACAGAAGAGAGAGGTGGCTCGGGCTGTAGTATGCATTGCATTGCAATTTGTAAATGGCGTTACTTATGTTGCCAACACGGCTGCGCGGGTCTTGAATTACACCATAAGGCTGCTGGGACACAGGAGGCTTGTGGCAAAGGGAGGCTGCCCTCGCGTTCCACTTGCAGATCCTTTGTCCATCTAAGATGAACAAAGGTTCCCCTGTTCTTTCAATGAACCGAGATCACTTTTTAAAATCAACATGCCTTATAAATGTTGGATTAATGTTCTTTTTTTGCAGCTAGAACTATCTACTTTTCTCAATAACTCACACCAATAGCCAGTGCTAGTTACACAGATAAAGGGCGTAGCAGGGGCTTAGTAGTCTCTGCACTCATTTCTTCATCTTTTAATTTATTTATTTTTTGCATTTTATTGTTTGCATTTTTTAAAGCGCTCAGACAGCCCGCTGGCATCGAGGCGCTGTTACTTTTTTTTTTTTTTTTTTTAGTTGCGCAATTTTTTTGGGAATGGGCAATGGCTTTTTCAGTGGTGATTTACCGGTCCCACAAAGGTCGGAATAGACCGGTAAATACCCATTGAACCAGGACGGACTCGGTACCGGTATTGGAGGTAGTCATGGCGCAAATAGCACCATGAATACCTCCAAACTAAGAATGAGGGCCAGTGGCTCTGGTAAAAGTAGTGTACAGTTGAAATTTGTGTAAAAATAATCCCTACAAAAAGCAACATCACTGGGCGGGCGGAAGGGAAAGCTTCAGATTAAAATTGCTGAGTTGTAAAATTCCACCTTCACCAAACCACCAGACCTGTCAGTATCAGCACATGAGAAGGGCTTGCAGTGAATTTCCGGCACTGGTAAACATTGGGAAAATGAATGTTAAGGTGAGCTGATATCATGTCAAGTTGTAGATAATGCAGTTTCAGATTGATGATATGAAGGTCTTGTGCAGCTGGTTTGAATAAAGACTGGACAAGCCCATCCTCAGGGATTTTTTTTTTATATATAGTTTGCCTTAGTTAATATTAGTGCTTGTTTTTTTACTTTATTTTTGTCTGTCTTTTTGCTTTGTGGTTTTACTTCTGGTTTTCTGTGAGTTAATAACTTCTAACTTCTATTTGTTTGCTTTAAAATTACATATTCTTTCCCACCATGTCACAATTGTTGGTCTCTTTGGGTGCATCATTGATATTTTAATCAATGTCAATTTGCAGTTTCTATCAGCACGCAGTGCAACAAATGAACAGAAAAAAGCATATAAGTATGTTCATTCATTTAAAACTACACATTTTTATAATGATATGATGTCTGAACAGTTTCACAATTGATTTAACGTGACTAGAATGTTTAGGATTTCAAATAGGAATCTTAAAGTCTGAGATTTATAGATCATTGAAATCTGAGTTCTTATATATATATATATATATATATATATATATATATATATATATATATATATATATATATATATATATAAATTAATTTTTTCAAGGAAAAGACATTAGTTGCAGGGATGTTAAAGTGAGAACCTAAGGCAACAAAAGCCCTGAAATTCAACTAAAGCCACCTTAACTTTGCACCCCCTGATGCGTAGCCTGTGACCACAATGATGACATTACAGAAGACATCACTTGTGGCATCACTGAGGACATCACTGGTGAAATCACTTATGACATCTTCTATGACATACACGCAAGTCAATGTGTTACAAATTGGATACTATTTATGGATTACTTTTACTTCAATTGTAACATGTTATTACCTACAAAAGACACAAAGAACGACATACTTCTATGTACTTGTTTTCAAGCAAATGTTGAATTTTGAAACTACATTTCTTTTCTGTATATATAGTAATAATCATTTTTCTTTTCAATACCCATGTATGCACATTCTTCAAATGTATCCAATACTTAGTTGTTCCCTATTTTAAAGCACCTCTCATGTCATTTAGAAAATGAGACCTGCACACATTTTTCTTACAATAAAACAATTGATTATTCATGTATGTTTATTTTAAAACATTGTACATATTAGGGTCCAACGTTTGTCACTTTCTATTTATTTCTACTATTTGTTTGGTAAATTATATACATATTATATTATAGTGAACATGTCTTAGATGTATTTTGCACAAACTGGAACTTTCTAAGCAGTGTATTATTTATAATTCAGATATAATCTTTTATGAACATACTACAAAGGAAAGCTTCACAAGTACTGATATGATGCATGTGTAGCCGTTTACTGTTTTAAACAATATACTCACTATTCTAAAATGCTAATATCACTTTTGTAGAAATGTATGGGTTATCTAAATATGGGCAAATATATAGAGTGATCTTATGTCTGATGCCATTAGTTAAATAATCGTTGATGTAATTTATGATGCTGTTTGTGATGTCACCAGTGATGTCATCAATGATGCAATCCATAATGTCATCAGTGCTCGCAGTAGTGATGTCATCAGCGATGTCATCATTGTTGTCATAGGTTGCACAACAGTGGGCATGGAGTTAAGGTGGCTTTAGCTGAATTTCAGGGGGTTTGTTGTGTTCTCACCTTAACATCCCTGCAACTAAAGTTTTTTCCTTGAATTTCAAGTATTTTGTTATTCCATAGATTTTTGAAAGACTACCAGACCACTACCTATGGCCTCTGGCCATGGTCAGAAGCCACAGCATTTGGCAGTTTCCACTGTCCATTTTAAAACAGTACCAGACCACTAGCCATGTCCTTCTGCCATGGCCGGTGGGAATGGCCACTCTATATTTTACAACACTTGCAACCCATTGCAAAAAAACATTCATCAACCAGAAACTGATATTGACCTGTTTTGACAGTGGGATTGTTATGTATAAAAGATTGCAGGCTTTGATAACTCACAATGTTTTTAGGCAATGCACAGTTATATTAAGTTATTTGCAAGGATCACACACTTTGGTTAACCAGTGTGCTACAAGCCCCTTGTTTTATGTCTGGTCTCTTAGTGACTGTTGTGATCCATCGCACAACCCCAAATAACTGCATTTAAGCAGCACCATAAAGGGAATAAAATGACCACCTGCAAGAATAACTCATGCCCAGGTACTTTTTCCCTCAAAGCGAAAATCAAAAGTTGGCACCCATGAATATATGCACAGTAAGTGAACGTATATCTTAAAGTGAAATATACAAATGTAGTTCATTTGGCCTTTCCCTTAGAAGAAAGTGCTAAAGACAAAATAGCATTGGACCTTTAAAGAAAAGCAATGAACATCAGTGAAATAGCCTGAGAGAGGAAATGTTACAATACATATTCTGGCAAAAACTAAAAGGTTTTTAAACCGAGCAATCTGTCCTGAAAAAATCCATGGTAAACAAAATCCCACTATGAAACAAGTGCTTGTGGTCTTGCAGGTAAGCGTCTGCACTGGGAACATGACAACTTGAGTAAAATCCTGGTGGCCAAATACGTGAGCAAGCTTGTCAACCTCCGAAAAAAAACAAGGGGTTGCATGCACCCACATGTGTCCTTTACTTGCGCCCTGAAAATCAGCCACAATCAGCACCTCAAATATTACCCTATATTCCTGTCCCTGGTCAGATCATTCTTTTATCCACTTCACTTGGTTTGTGATTGAATGTTCTGGTTAAAAGAATAGAACCATAATAACCTCTATGAACCATAAAAGCTGACGCCGGGAGCCAAGGCAGCCTGGAAATCACCATTGGTGTTGATGGTCAATGAATTAGACTCAATAGATGACATTGTTAGTGCTATTCAACTCACCATGCAGGAAGCACTAAACACCCTAGCTCCACAGAGAACTAGGTCTATCCCAATTAAGAAAGGTTCTAATTGGTTCTCCTCTGACCGAGAAATACTGAAAAGCAACAAAAAAACAAGTGTTTCAATGCTTGAAAAACTTCTAAGGATATTTGTGAAAGGGATGCCTATGACACAGCCTCAAAGGGATATAAAGCAGCGGTTGTAGCAGCACAAAAACAATGTTTGATAGTAGAATTGCTAAAGCTCAAAATGAATCGAAAGAACTTTTAAAAATGTTAAAGGAACTGGAAGACCCATGCCCCCGCAATTTGGATGTACCCATCAAAGATGTTGAGTGGTGTACCTCCATCCAAGAAGCCATGCTGGGGAAGTTGGACTGGATAAAAAAGACTATCCAGTCTAACAAAGATATTCTGCAATCAGAAGTAAATACCCAAAACAATCCCATTCAGACTGTGCGAAAGCTCCAATTTAATTTTAAACTCATATTTTCTTTTAAAGATTTTAGATTGTTTCCATACTTAAATTGATCAGAGTATCTGAATAATCATGCGATTTTAAATAAGTGTCAGTCAGGTTTCAGGCAAGGACACGGCACGGAAACCACATTACTTGACCTGAAATCGAGACTATTACATATCATGTACAAGGGACAGACCACACTGCTTATGGTGCTTGACCTGTCTGCTGCCTGCATGCTCGATTGAATCCTTCCTGAGTAACAGACATTGCAGAGTCTGTAGTGAGATGTAGTGAGGTGGAGGAGGCTCTTTGAGCACCCAAACACTATGGGGTTCCCCAGCGGGCATTCCTGTCACCTGCCCTGTATAATATCTTCTCGGTTCCCCTTTTCGATTTGTTGGAGGAGCAAGTTATTGGATTTAACAACCATGCGGATTATACGCAGTGTATCATCCCACTTTCTGGTAATTATGAGGCAGATGTTAAAAACATTAATACAATATATTATTTGATTCAAGTGTGAATGGTTGTTAATGGCCTAGTGCTTAAGAAGGAAAAAAATAGAATTGATGGTGGTAGGTACTGAAAAAAGGGTGTTAAAATTGGGACCTGATTAAAGGTCATTTGGGTTAGCAGGCTGTGAAATTAAAACCGAGAACATAGTTAAAACAGTTGGGATCTTTTTAGAACAAAATCTGAATATGCATGCCCAAGTGAGCAGCCTGGTCTCTTCCATAGGCTACTATATTAATTTGCGAGCACAACTTTGCCCTTATATTTCCTGAGACAACTGCAAGACTGTTGGTAGAGCAATCATCTGTTCTAAAATTGTCTATTCTAGTAGCCTCTTAGCAGGGCTCAATAAATTAGAATGTGTGAGGTTGAAAATCATACAGAATACCGCTATTAGGGTCATCACTGGTCTTGGTAGGAGAGACCATGTTTCAAATGCTAGACGTGACCTACACTGGCTTCCTATTGAGGCTAGGATTGAATTCCGCATCCTACTGATTGCACATAAATGTATGGTGGGCTCAAGTCTGCCATACCTGAATGATGCTTTGGTCAAAAATCTAACATAAGGAACCTTCGATCTAATAATACTAATCAACTTAAGGTTCCCAATTGCCCTTTTACTCAGACCACCAAATGTGCATTCTTTGTGGTAGCTGCCAGGGCCTGAAATGCTATTCCTCCTGACCTTAGAGAACTGAGCTACACAGACCTGTTTAGGAAAAAGCTGAAAGCTCTGTTGTTCAGATGATTGGCATGAAGTTCCCTTTCCACTGGTGGCCTGGCTGTTTGTACATCTTTTCTGTTTGTCTTTGTCTGCATGTTGGAACCTTAAGCCTCCGGGTACCAAGGTGCACATTAGACATATATTAAAGTAAAGTAAAACAATCAGGGGCAAATAATCGCACCAGTGTTCATCATTGCAAACTCTCTTGCCACATCATGGTCAAATACTCATGACTTACTTGCCCTCTCATTTCTTCTATTCACCCACATGCCTGGCTTTCAACAATACTCTGCTTTCTAATACCATATTGTCACTCAAAAATATAAATCATTATCAAACTATTTAGGCAAAGGTGTACAGTTGTGGCATTATTCCCACAACCTTCACTCAGAAGCTACAAATACCAGAATGAAATTCAGCAAAAGGCAAAAGAATTGTCTCTAATTGCAATACTTCAAGGGGTGACATTAGCATGTTTAAAAAGGAAATAATGTGGATGCCCACCATGCATTTTCTTAGTGTGTTGAGAGAACACACGACATCCGGAATTGTGGCCTGACACCATCCATGCAGTAACCAGGACCAACCTTGCTTATCTTCAAATGGATGACAATGTCTATGCCCCCTCAGCCACATTGCTCTAAGTGGTCTGTTATCGTGTGCTCATTTTTTAGTCAAAATGGCTTGAGGGTGCCAGCTGCTACCTTGTTTTGAAGCTAAGCAGTGCCAGTCCTGGTTACTGCCTGCATGGGAATCCCAAATTCCTATTTTGTCACTGCCATGGCCAATGGATTTTTACCCCTGATGTCATTGAACCTGTAAAAATATCTAATTTATTTGTTATACTTGATTTCTGTAGCCATGGGTTCAGAACTACAGATAACCCTGGCTATCTGTAGTCATGTTATATATTACTACAGATAGACACATTTATTTGTTGTATATTATAGTAATGAATATTGGAAAAACACCCAAATAAATTGCTTTCCTGGCCCCCAGGCCTTCACCAATTGCCCCATCATCTGTGCCAGGTTCCGCCACTCCCCATTTGGCCTCCCAACCTCTCCTGCCCTCTCCCTTTCCCCCCACAACAAATGTTGTTTCTGTGATGCAGTTTGCTTTGCGATGTCGGCTATTCATTGTATAGCCGAGGTTACAGACATGTCCCTAGAACCTCTCCAAAACCTGCATTTCACTTGGTGACCTCTAAAAAAAGATGTTGGGTGTTTAATTTTAAAGAATCCCCGGTTTTGGTAATTTACCAGAAATCTAGCTAGCTATTTTTGAGAAGAGGGCACCCCCTTCTCCAACAAATATTTAAAATATACTTCACGGAATAACCGCAAATCACAAAAAGGCCTCTTCCAAAAATGTTCATGCACAAGTTGTTTTGGACCTGGTGCAAATCCGTCCAGCGATTTGGGATGTGCGGTCCAGCAAAAATTGACCTTCTTTGTGTATGGGAAAATGAATGGGAAGTGGGCCAACACTTTGGAATATCTTTTTTGTCTTCTTAATACTTTTCATTTACATTTTCACAAATCTTTCCAAAACTTTGCAGTCTGGAGGGGCCTACGCATCCCTAACAATATTCAAAATGTCATCCTAGTCCATTACAGCAAATCAAAGGTTATTAATAATAGAATTTTTCGAGGTGTATATATATATTCCACACCTTTTCATATAAATTTAATTGACATAACTTTTTAGTTTCTTCATTTATCTTGTCCAATAGGAGTTTAACAACTTTTGTTACAATATCTTCTGCCAATTTCATTCCCATTGCTTCCAACTCTTTGCCTTGTTTTTTTAGTTTCTTTTTCTGCTATTCCGATAACTAGAATGATCCAGTCTTGACTACAGTGATTGCCCACTCCACAGAAATATAACTTAAACTTGGGATTATCTATAATACCCTAGGTATATTTCGGACTTGGAGTCCCTCTGGGATCACTCTCGCCTTTAAATGTTTGAGCCTTATTTTCCTGTGTAGTTCAGTGTGGACCAACGTTTTCTTTTTTTGTATACAATGGCATCTACCTCGTTTCACCTGATATTGCTGCGCCCATAGTTGGATCATTTTGTAACATAGATGGCAACTGAATAAGGCGTTGAAAATGTTAATCCGAAAATGAGATGATGTTTCTATTTTTCATCTTTTATGTGTTTTGTGTATTGTACACTCGGTAGTAGCGTATAAAGTTCTTTCACTGTCCAGGGACAATTGGATGGAGATATCCTTATTTCACATGTTTTACTCACTTGTGTGTTGTAATCACACTGATGTCTCTTGTGGAGACTTGATCTAACAACCATGGGATGTCAATATACATATATACAACAGGTCATACCCATCAATTATTTGTTCTCGAGGGGTCTGTGATACAAAGGGTAGCTGTAACGTGTTCTATAGTAATCACAGACTACCTCCTACTCCTGTATTTCAAAACCAAATTTTGTTAAACACATACCAGTATAATACAGTTAGTGCTACTATTAATTCCTAATGACCAAATTCAAAACTTCATGTTTTTAAACAGGAAACCAACATTTTATTCATATTCACATCAAGGTTCCTGTCTTTATAAAGAATTTTTTCCTTTCAAAAGCATGTAACATATTGTGGTTGACAAAATCACATTTCACATTTACTTTCATTCATTCTGGGTTAGTATACAAAAAAAAGCATCTCTATAATGCCGTAGACATCTTGATTATCCAACGTACATAATTCTAGAAGTTCATTTTGATTCTTGAACTTCTCACACAGAGGAAAAAAGCACAAAGGTTCACAGAAAGGCAAGAGATCACAGACTCGGTTGTTTTCTGAGTTGGGCACCAAAAAGGCCTATTATGATGACAGCAAATTCACTGATGTTCCTATAATTTTCACTAAGGGTGCCTATCCCTTCTTGTGTCTTGTAACCCTTCTTTCGTTAACCTTTCATTGTCTCTGTGGGGTACTGGCTATCCGTCATCCCCTTCGGTTTTGATCTTTTGATGGTTGTTCATACAGATGGTGGGTCAACGCACTGCGTTTCGGCCTATTCATCTGAGGTAGGCCACATCCTAAACTGGTCTCCCCATTGGTTCAACCAGGCCTTTGCCAGGACATAGAATAGATGATTCTCACAGTGATCGTTAATCTTCTAACCCCACACTGTTTTGACAATCTACAAAATTTAAAAGAAACACAAAAAACTGTTTTTTTGGTTGGTCATGCTCGTCACATTTTATAGAGCCTTTACATACTGGTAGGTTTAGAATATTGACCTTGTTCAGTAGATGGAACAGAGACAGGTTTCTATTAGTAGCACCACTTATTCTGGCTGATATTGCTTCCTGTTGATTCAAATCACATGGAGTGGTTGTTCTAATTATTCATCCATATATAAGTTTATGACCGCTGTTTAGTAACGTCATGTCACAAAAAAGCCCCACTTCCTTTTGTACTTGATCAGTCATGTATTGATCACATTGTGATGTAGTGAATCACGATGGCCAGTCACCCTTTCGATTAAAGGCTATCAATCTTCTTTGATGTGCGCAGTCCTATCCTGCAAAACCAAGGGCAGAGTGTAAGAGCCCATGTGTACATGAATGGCGCTTATCAATGCTTTCAGCAGATGAACACATCTGTTTACTGCACTGAAATGGAGGGGGGGAATGGAGAAGGGGAGGCATGGGGGGCCGCTTGGTGGTGTACTGTAATTATGTTATGTTATGTTGTGTTATGTTATGTTACTTGGCATTTATATAGCATCTTATGTATCATTGGTATGACCTCAAATCGCTGGTAGGTTGAACGCCCTCAGGAACTGCAGTTCAAGTCAGTAGAGAGAGAGAGTGTCATATAGTGCGTGTGCACACCGGATATGTGTGCAGTTGGTGTGGTTGTTGTATTATAGCTTCTTCTTAGCAGTAGGTGTGGTGCTGAGGAAGTCAGTTGTATGTGCTTCAGTCTGGAGGGTGGACACCCAGATTGACTTCTGGCTACTTTAGGCCTGAGGAGACGCCTAAACTAGCAGTATGTGCTCAGTTAGCTGTGTTTTACTAGGATGATGGGGAGTTTGTGGGGTTATGTTAGTATGAGAGCAGTTATACTGAATGTGTCGTAGTATAGCTGTGTTCTAGTTGAATGATGGTGTACAGGAGAGAGTAAGTGTGGTAGTCTGATATGGTGATTATCAGTAAAGTGCATGCGACCAAGCACAAGAGCAGGACAGTGGGCGTACATAGCGGCATACATATATAAAGCGACAGGATGGACAGGGTAAAACATGTGATACGGATAACATGGCGATACAGGTACATAGCATAAGTATGAGATACAGAGATATATCGAGATATCCACTCCATCCACTCTGTCCTTTCCATCCAATCCTTAAATTCTATCTTTTCCTCCCACTCCATCCACCTTTTCCATCTGTTTCATCCGATCCACCCTTTTCATTTACTCCATTCACTCTGTTCACTCCATCCACACCATCTGAGCCATTCACTCCATCCTTTCCATTCACTCCATCCTTTCCATTCACTCAATCTGTTCCAATTCATCCCATCCACTTTGTTCTTTCCATCCACTCAGTCCTTTCCATCCACTTTACCCGTTCCATCCACTCTATGCTATCTGTTCTATCGATTTCATCCACTCCATCCATCCTCTTCCCCAATCCATCCATCTTCTTCCTCCGTTCCATCCGTCCACTCCATCCATTCCATCCACTCCATCCGTTCCATTCACTCCATCCACTCCATTCAATTCGTTCCATCCATTCCATCCGTTCCATTCAATCCATTTTTTCCATCCATTCCATCCAGTTTATTCGTTCCATCTGCTCCATCTATTCCATCAGTTCAATCTGATGGAATAGATGGAAGTGGATCTGTTCCATCGACTCTGTTTGTCCTTTTATTTTGTTTTTTCAACACAATTGGTTTTCTGTTTATTGTGGCTATTTATTCCCTTTGCTCCAAGCATCGGTTTTTTAAGGGAAGAGGCATGTTTTCAGTAATTTGTGGAAAGACCGTAGTCTTCGGTCTGTCAAATGTGGGGTGGAAGCGAGTTCCATAGAGTGTGGGCCAAGGCTGAGAATGATGATCCTCCTAACCTGACTGAGTTGGTGTTTGGTTGGTATTACCAGAAGGAGGGAGGAGCTTGATTTTAGAGTGTGCGGTGGGTGGTAGGGTTTTAGCTTGTCCTGAAGGTATAGGGGGCAGTTTTATGCACTGCTTGGTGGGAGATGCATAAGGTTTTGAAAGTCACTCTTCGTCCAACTGAGAGGCAGTGGAGAGTTCTGAGAGCTGGAGAGGTGTGATCTCTTGGGCCAAGTGCTAGAAGCAGTTTGTAGGTGGTATGCTTGCACCCCGAGGTAGAGGGAGTTGACATAGTCCAGTCTCGGCATTACAATATATTGGACAACGGCAAGTTTGTTTGGAAAGGAGGGATACAAAAAATGCATCTAAGAATTTTGAGGTGGTAATGGTAGGACTTAGAGACGTTGTTGATTTGGCGAGAGAGGGTTAGGTCAGAGTCAAGAGTGCATCCAAGGTTTTTTACTGTGGTCGAAGTGATCGGTGGATTGTCCATGGATGATGGCCATGGTAGAGGGTGGGGAATAAGCTTGGTGTTGCCGCAAACCATGATTTCTGTTTTAGTTGGGTTTAAGAGGAGGTGGTTTGTGGTCATCCAGCGATCAATGTCAATGAGGAAGGTTGCAAGGTCGGGCTGACAGTGGGGGTTTGAGTTGAGGAGTTTTACCGTTTTAGGATTAATTGGGTGTCATCTGCGTAGTTATAGAACAGTATATTGCGCGGGCAGATTATTCTTGGCAGGGTGGACATATAGCGGTTGAACTGGAGGGCTGATAGGCATGCTCCTTCTGGAACTCTGGTATTGTCTGGTCGGATGGCAGAAGCAAAGGAGGAGAGGAGGGTTTTGTTTCCTATTGTTGAGTAAGGATGCTATCCACTTAACCGCGTTTCCACAGATTCCTAGGGAGTAGAGGCGGTCAAGGAGGATTGAGTGGTTGATTTTGTCAAAGGCAGCTGATAGGTCTAGAAGAATTAGTGCAGCGCATCCCGCAGAGTCTGCAGTGATCTTGAGGTCATCCCAGATTGAGGTCAGAGTGGTTTTGGTTCCGTGTCGAGGTCTGAAGCCTGATTGTTTAGCAAGGAACCTGGTGTTTGAGATGGGGTGGTAGTTTTTGGGGTCAAGAGGGTCGAGGGAAGGATTTTTTAGAAGAGGCTTGACATGAGCAGTTTTCAAGGCATTGGGGAAGATTCCAGGCAAGAGGGAGTCATTTATGATGGTTCTTGCCTACTCTCCTGTGTACGTAGATGAAAATATTTCTTTGAGGATTGAGGCGGGCCGAGGTCTAGGGGGGAGCCAGATGGTTTCCGAGCAGAGAGAAGTTTCTGAAATTGGTCTCTTGATATAGGTGTGAACGAGTCGAAGGTGGGTTAGGTTGTCATTGCTGTACCAGGTGGGGGGGGTGACTGGTAAGGTGGGTGAATTATGTGGTGGGGGCATGAAGGCCAGTTTGTTGTTGAGACAATTTGTTCTTTCAAGAGCAGTGGTGTAGAAATGGAGAGAGAATGAGTTGACTGAGATGGGGTTGGTTGGTGGTACAGGTTGGAATTCATGGTGTGAATCCTTGAAAGATCCAATGCTGTAGAAGGGAGTAGTTTCTTACCTGTAACTCCATTTCTGCAGTATTTGTATCCTTCATGGATTGACATGCTGTGAATATTCCCAGTCAGGCTGGGAATCCCCGGTTACTTTGACTTAGTAATTTTCCTATGGAAAAACTTGACACCTTGAGTGTCCCATCAACATCATTGGGGTGCTTTTGGTACCCACCAATGGGACGTTGAGTGTATAGGTCCGCCCCAGCAGCTTCCCCACAGATTTTAACCACTGCGGCTCCAGGATATCCCCCTTGAGAAGATGTTTGGTTGGAGGGCGCATGTGAATCCATGAAAGATGCTAACGCTGGAGAAATGGAGTTACAGGTAAGAATCTACGCCCTTCTCCAGCATTGGATCTTTCATGGATTCACATGCTGTGAATAGATTTTGTAGCAGTATAAATGTCAGGAGGTGGTAAACCAGGCAAACACAGATTAGGTGCTTTAAAATTGTCTTTGTTAATGCTAAAAGAATACATATGCAAGTAGAGAAAGGAAACAACCCCGAAAGCTGCAGGGCTCACATTAATGGAACAGCCGTTGGAGGGCTGCCCGTCCCATTTGCATGTCTTCACCGTGTTGCTGATGTAAGCAATAGTGCCTGGTAAATGTGTGGGGCACTGCCCATGTTGCCGCTTGGAAAATGTCTGATGGGAACCCCAGACCAGAGAGCCGCTGAGGCAGCAGTGGCTCTAGTGGAGTGCGCTCTGGGCACCGTTTATAACGGCCTATTGGCCTTAGAGTGGCAGAAGGAGATTGTAGATGAAACCCAGATTGAAATGCCCCGTTTTTATATGGATTTCCCCTTGTTGGGTGGACCAAAGGCAACAAACTGCTGCTTAGTTGATCTGAAAGATTTTGTTCAATCCAAATAATATTCAATACCCTTTTGACATCCAGAGAGTGCAGGGCCTTCTCAGCTGGTGAAGTGACATTTTGAAAAATGTGGGCAGAGATATGGTTGCATTTTTATGAAACTCTGGAGGTACTTTAGGGATGAAAGGAGGATTAGTGGAAAGAACCACCTTGCCTCATGAACCGTAGATACGGAGGGTCTACAACCAAAGCTTGCAGCTCTGAAACACATCTAGAGGACGTAAAGGTCACTAAAAAGGCCATCTTCCATGTTAGAAATTTGATGTGGGTTGTCGACAAAGGTTCAAATGGAGGCTTCCATAAGCCCTGCCAGGACCAGGTGCCGGCTCAATACAGTTTGAATCCTTTTCTTTGGTGGAAAGGTACAAAAAGGTCCTTTTAAGAAGTGTTTGATAAGCCTGTCACTGTAGAGAGGGGAGGATCTTTTCCACGTAAGCCTTGAGATTGCCGAAAAGTGCACTTTAATAGAAGAGATCGCTAGACCTTCTGTAGCTAACTTTATCAGATAAGGAAGGTCTGATGAGGTGCTATAAGCTAGCGGCTGCAGGCTAGGCTGCTGTGCACACTATGCGCAGAATCTTTTCCATTTTCAGCTATAGGAAATGTTGATAGAAGTCGCTCTAGCTGCTGCTAGAATGCACCTGCAGTCTTCAGGGATTTTAAAATGACCTAATTCAGAGTGGCCAGGAACCATGCTGTTAATGAGAGAGCCTAGGTCGTGATGAAAGATCATTCCGTTCTGGGATAGATTGGCATGAGATCCTAGATGGATTGGATAGTCTGCTGCCAGTTGTAAGAGGTCTAGAACCAGGTCTGCCTGGGCCAGTACGGAGCTACCAAGATTATTCTGAAACAACCTTTGCCTATCATCTGTATAATTTTCATCGAGATGAAACTGAGGGAATGCGTTAGCAAGCATGCCATTCCAAGGGAAGGAAAATGCATGCCCCGGAAAGTCGGGATGCAGAATCCTGCTGGCAACCTTCTGGCACTGCTTGTTGTCGGGTCTGGTGAATAGGTCTAGGGGGGATGACCTCATCGTGAGAAAAAGTTAGCTATCTGGATGATGTGTAATCGCCATTTGTGTGTCTGCGATGAGTCCCTGCTGAGGGTGTCTGCTTGCTTGTTTGGTAACCCCGGCAAGTGGAAGATCTGAAGTAAAATGTTGTACCAGATGGCTCAATTCCAATAAACTGTGGTATTTTGTTATCGAGGAGCCTGTACCTAAAGCGTTATGTCCAATAATAATATGAAGAGGATACAGGCCACGCCTCCCTTCCACACTCTTCCACACCCGTAGGCATGAGCAAAGCACACACTAACACAGCAGATAACCTCCACCCAGTCTGCACCCCTTACAATTAGGCAGAAAAAAGGTGGATGACCTAATGAGTAAGTGTGGTTACTCCTTGGACAACCACAAATATGTGCTGTGTGTGGTTCTCAGGAAGAGGGTAACTCGTGGTTAATGCAAAACATATAAATTATTTATGTGAAGGGGAGGTAGATAAGTTGGCACATGATGCCCTGTCTGATTACTCCTTAATGAGCCTCATCTAGCACTTTGTGCATCATTAAAATGGGGTCCTTCGCAGTCAATCGAGGGACATTTTTAAAACGGTCTTGTGACCTTATTTGGGTGGTTGAGCCATGTGTGGCTCAAATATTACCCCTAGCAACTCGTTGCATGGCCTTTCTTAGTTAGAAATCCAACCTTGTTTAACTAAAACGTAGGCAGTTACCAGCCATTCTCCATACCTCATGGGCGTAACCTAATGTATGTTCTTATCTTAATCAGCACTGCAGATCATTGTCTCTCGCTTAACGTCTGAGGCGGTGAAAAAAACTGCTTGCTTGCGTCTCTGCTCATGCTTCTTGTTTTAAAAGGACTGGGCGCTATCAGGTGACCGGCGATAATGAAAATAGATGCAGGACTGTGCCTAATACATCTTGGTGCAATGATTTTATAATCCACTGTTCCATAACTCTAGATATGTGTTATTATGCATTATTTTAATTTAATCAAACATTGTTGTTGTTCGACGTATAGAAACGGGAAGGCAATAGTGTATTTGTTATGTGCTCATAGTCATAGCACTAGAAAGAGGACTATTTCAGTCTCAGCTAGCGTACGTCTAGTGGTAACCCCAGAGGGGTAAAGGGTGCATACTTCCTATCATGCTGCTTATTGGATTTTCAGAGTCTAGATTGCATGGTCCAAACCCCAATATTTTGATTATTTTACTTGCTGCACTTTTTCATCCTTACACAGGTGACAAAGTTGGCAGAGTGTCTCTGACACTTTTGATGTTTTAGTCAAAAGTGCCAGGCTACTTAGCCAAATTGATGGCACACAATCTGCACTCAGGCAGTTATCTATGGCACCTTCATGTGTGTCTGTACCGTGCTACTCAGTGTCATTTCTTGTGTCCATTTGTTTGGCTCCATTGTGCTTTCCTCTTCTCGATAGTATTGGACCAATTATCCTGGTGGATTTCATACTAGGAAACTGCATTTCAAACATAATGTGTAATTAATTGAAGTGACAGGTTGCTTAGTGAGTGAGCAAGAAATACCAACATCATTCTTTTTTAACATAGAGAATTCCGATCAAATAGCAGTCTTTGTTCTTGTACATCTAAATGTGATGTTAATGACAGTATACTTAAGTCGTTGTTGAACATGTCATACATTCGGATCAGATGTCTTTTTCTATTACAGATCAGGCATGATAATGTCGATCAAAGTCCGATATTCCAATCAGTTTACTTGGTTAATCTTAAAACCCATAAAGTCAATACAGAGATTATTTATATTTTAAGTATTTGTATTTGGATTCATTGTTTTATATAGCGCCTTAATCCAAGGCGCTTTACATTGAACAACGGAATATACATTAAACAAAGAACAGTAGAAGCAATGACGATAAACATGTGTCAAACCAGAAAATCAGCATGTAGAACAATTTACATATGAGAAAGAAGAGGAGAGGAGGGGGGTGGAGAAAGAAGAAGGGGGAGAGAGAAAATATTCACACATGTCTTGCCAAGAACAATAAAGTGGCTTTTGGATCATCAGTATCGACTGTTGTTTCTAAATATGACTCTGTCTGCATACATGTTTCAGGGCCAGTATGTGTTGTTGTGGCAAATAATGTTGTTCTCATGTGTTAGCAACATACTGCCTTGTCTGGTACAGCCCTAGGTCCAATATTCTTACTGAGTTGACATTCAAGTCATGGTTCCTGACAGCCAAAATTGTTATCTCCGTATATGTTGGTCTGTGTACATATTATGAGTACCACAGTGTCTGACTGTGTCACATGATCGACTCATCGTGATGTCTTTGTTATGTTTGGTATATGGATACTTAGTGTGAAGGTTCAAAAAAACAGACTCCATTCTATGCTCGTGTTTAGTCCGTTTTTTACACTATCCAATTGTTGGATCAATTTTTGCTCGAGTCTTATCAGCGCCAGATCTCTGTCACCACTGGGTCTTTGAGCTTGTACAGTCGGTATTACAAACCAGTTGATGTCTGTATGTGTGTGTTTTTTGGCCTGGTAATGGTCGAGAAGAGAAGTCAATTATCTTTGTTTAAAAAAACTCTCACCCAGTAATCTACATGGTTGCTTTGGGGCAGGGGCAATTTCCAGTTTATTATTTCTCTGCACTTCTGAACCAGGGTATCTGCAACAATGCTGTCATCATGTGTAAGAGGATTGAATTCAACACTACAGCTAAGTCAATGCCTAGTCTGGGATACTGAATGGAAACCATTCTTGATATATCTTTATGTCCAGTTCATGAGTTCTGGATGACTACCCCTATATAACACCCCTCTCTTAGAATCCCCCTGACCCCACTGAGCCAAGAAGTAGTTCTGTTTTGCAAGTTTAGAAGGTTTATTTGAAAAAAATTAAACAATATATATATATATATATCACACTTTATAATAAATTAATAATTGAATATCACACTTAATCTGAGCAGTAATCAATAATGGCTAGTCTGGCACTAGCACACTTCTTTATAATCAATGATGAGTGGGTATAGGATGGATAAGATAGCAACAATACTTTTATGGTTTCAAATAGATGCAAGGTGGAATGAAAATGCAGTACAGAAAATAACTTCATAGGATTTCAGCAAAAGACAATGTAATCACTTTCTTGGACAATTCACCCCCCCCCCCTTTATGCAATGTAAGGAGATGAAGATGAGAGCACACAGTTCTTAGGAATGTAATCAAATAGAATTCAGTTCAATTCCCCCCCAGCAGCTTATACAACAGATAGGAGTTTTGAAACACAGACAAAATGCTTTGAATATGGTGACAATGCAGTGAGAAATATGCTGAAAATGCTTGTAATTCCCTTTAGGAGGTTCAGGGTGAGTGAGAGATACTAGGGATGAGTTCAGGCTCACTTTAGCAATGATTCAGAGATGGTGATTAAGATGCAAACGAATTTTAGCAGTTCAGGCAAAAGCAGCTATCTTTTTACAAGTAAAGAAATCGGGCCAAATCGCAAATCGCAGCAAAATTCGCGAATGCGTGAATTGTGATTGCGGGGAAAGTATAAGGAAGTCGGTTCTAGGCCTGTTGGAAAGGTAAGATTCTAAGCTTTCAGAGGAAAGTTAAACCAAGTTCCTAGCCCAAACTGTTCCAGAGATACGGATGATTAAATAAAGGTAGTTTTTCGGATTTAAAGTAAACTCAAAATGACAGGTGACAGCTTGCAGCTTCAGAATTGACAAGTGACAGTGGTGCAGCTTTACAAAATAACAAGTGACAACTTCTAGGAGGCAGTTCTGGTTAGATTAAAATAGTTTGGATTAGATTATTTTAACTAAGAGATCGGTTCTGCACAGTTCTGCTAGGTACTCACAATATATTTTTGAAATAGGCCTCGCCACGGATCTGGTCAGGTTTTGGACTGGACTCCGGTTCTGGTCTCGGCACTTCACAGTGATCTGGGTCAGTTCTCTGGTTCTGCTAACAGCGGTCTGGGTCACTCTGGATCTCTGGCCTCTGGTTCTGGATACTGCTCTGCTTTCTCTGGGTACAGCACTGCTTCTGGATCTTTCTGGCGCAGGGTTTCAGGCCAGAATCAACAGCTCAGCCCAGCTGTGAATAGTCTGTAAATGATTTTGGGCCTGCTGACAAATACTTTTGCTTGCAATGGGCCTTCTTGGTTCAAAGTTCTGTAGTCTCTGTTTAGCTTGGAAGTCTAAGTGTAGGATCTCTGGATGTGAAGTCGTCGGTCAGCATGCTCCGCAGCAAATGGAATTGAATGTGCCTACCTGTCCCAGCAGTCTCTTTTTATGTGTTTTGAAAGTGGGTGTGTGCCTGGGCCTAGCTAAGCCTGCCCCTCTCTACTTGTCATTGGCCCAATTCTCCCCTCTCCCATGATTGGGAGAAGGAAATGTGAGTCAGAGTGATGCTGTAGGTTTTATGGGTCAGAGGATCCTCCCCTGGTCAGTTTGCCCACAAATCTATATTTGATTCAAATGCATATTGCACAGATACACAGTTGTTTAAAATTACATGCACCCATCACATATCACATGAGGTATACTCTGTTCAAACTCTGCTCTTCCTGGGGGCTTGCATTCATAAATGGCAACATTTTGCACTTTTTAGATTGGTTTTGCAATATCAGACATTTACCCAAATTTACACACATGTGCGCAAGGAGTGTGGACATTAATTGATGAAGTGTCAGATTTTTAACACGCAGACATTTGGAGTGAAACCCTATTTTCCGCTAGCAACCCCCCAGATCATACCACCAGGTCCTAAAACCTCTTAAAATGTGGGCAGAAAAATCACAAAAATTATGGTATCATTTAGATAATTTTGACAAGTCCGATCCATGAGTTATACATCTTTCTTAAAATCATATTCTGGCCAACAGGGGTGTGTCTTCCCAGGTCACATGGTGGAGAAACCAGTCTATCCACTTTCTTTAAACTCAGCCTGTACTCAGAGGGGCTGCCCCTCCCCGTTTCTGCCAAGAGGAAGCCACTTTTACGACGCCCCCAATATAACTTCTGCCTGAGTCAAGGAAGGGATTTGTTCAAAAGGAAGCCATTTACGATCCCCCCAATAAACCATCTGCCTGGGCCCAGGACAGGCCTTTGTTCAACTCCCTGTAGCTGCTCCACCCCTAATCTAATCAGAGAGGTGACAACTTCTTTTGGCAAGGGGAAGAGTGGCTGAGCAGGTTTTTACTTATGTGGGGGTAGATGTCAGGCAGAATTCAGTTTCATTAAGCCACGTTTCAGCTAAATGTCACTTTTTGTCCCCCAGTTTAAGTCTATTACGATTTTTACATACACATTAAATAATTACTTCCTTCAAGTCATTTCAGAGTATAGTTTTACATTGTATCCACCTCTTAGCAAGTCTTTCCTTGGTCTGGTTTTGTTTCATTTGTTCAGTTTTACACATAAGTCTTGTGGTTTTAAAACGCCGGCTTTCGGATAGTGGTGAGTACTGGTAATGCAACCATTTTTGGGATTTAAGAAAATGAATTCCCCACAGTTCTAGGTTGCTTTTGGCAATCAGCATTGCCATTCCCAATGGTTTCAGGCTACTGTGTGGGTAGCCCAATGGTGGTTTTAGGCAGTGCCCTCCTGTGCTCACAACCTAGGAAAAAATGGGTGGCAGCCGATTCGTCATGCATTTCCCTGTGCATTTTCTGGGAAGTTCTGGCCATCATGATGTTTTCCATGCCAGTACTGCACAGTTTTCCTATTCTGGCGTACATGTGGGCTTTTTGGCCATCTTGGATTTTCTAAGCCCACAGCACCAAATGTTGCAGCATGATAGCTCAAACGTGGGTCAGGACACCCAACACATGATCCTCTCCTTTTGATCAATGTCCACCTGTGCCACTCAGAATGTTGAATGTTGATGATTTTTCAAACGTTATTCAGTCTTCTGCCCTCTGGCGCAGCTTACCATCAGAGAAATGCATTCCATAAAGAATCAGGGCCGCTCTATTAAAATCAATAGCATGTTCATCTGCAAGCTCCTTTTCTGTTCCAAGCAGACTCGCATTTTGGGGCCACCCATTTTCTCGCACTGGACCCCATCTGCCCCCCATCTCGCTTATGCTGTGTGAACAATTCACTGTGATTCCACACGTGTAAAAAAGACTAGGTAAACAAATCATGTTTGCACCAGACCACCCACCAAAACAGAATAAAACATTTCACTAACTACCTTTTTTTTGTTTACATAAAAAAGTGAGACACAGACATCAGGGTAACGGTTGGATCGAAAGCTTTCTGTCAATAGCATTTATTTTGTATGTTCTACACTGCCCTTCTCCTGCCATCCTGGTCACCCACTCCTCTCTCACCATGCTAGGAGATCTCAACATATGCTTTGATGCTCCACTTAACCCCATGACACATCCACTCCTGGACAACCTGGAAGCCCTCCACATGACTCAATTGGTATCAAGAGCCACACACTCTGCAGGACACACCCTGGATGGAATCTTCATCTCCTCCAATCTAATCTCCATGCTACCCCCATACCCACTTATCTGGATGGATCACACAGGCATCTTCTTAAAACTTTCAACACCAACTCCTCCTCCTTGCTTGATTATCCCAGGAATGTACATCTGCTTCTCATTGTGGAACAAGGTAATAGTGACTCAGGACTTGGCTGATTCACTGCTTGCCTCTCTACCCAATCCTCCACTCCAGGGTAGTCTGCAGTCCTTCAGCAATTTTGAGTAATGCTCTGCAATGCCCTCAGACCTCTCTCCCCATCCGATTCCTCCTTCCACAGACAAGTCCCTTTCCCTAGATGGTTCCCCTATCTCTCAAATACATCAAACACAAAATAACACCCTGGAACGTAGATGGCAGGCAGACCTATCACCCCAGAATAGAGCTGCATATGTCTGTCACATCAAAGCCTACAAAGCAGAAATCCTGAAGGCAAATAAATCCTTCTACTGGAGCAGAATCTCTAAAGCCCATAACACGAGCAAGGAACTCCACGTGATCATCTCAGAATTCAAGGCCCCTTCCTACACCTCCTCAACCCTTCCACACTCCAAAGCACTCTCTGATTCCCTCTCGGACCACTTCCACAACATTGCAGTGAAAAGAAACTGCACCACCAGCACTAAACTAGCAGCGCTGCCAGCCCGAACACCTTCACCCACATCCAACCCCACAGACCCAACTCAGCCCTCCCTATCTTCTACTCCTTCTCTCCAATCTCATTACTGGAATTCCTGAAGGTACTTGCCTGCTTCATCAGTCAGGGTCCCCGGGAGACCTGTGCCTTTCCACTGTCCCTAAAAATATCCTTTCCTCTAGCTGTGCAGGAAGCATTGGAAGATCGACCCTTAACTCTCCCCTCACTTAGGCACATTCACATCCACTTTCAATATATACAATATTAAAACCCTGCTAAAAATAAAACACCCTTGACACCCTTCTACCGGCCAACTACAGACCTATCTCTAACAACTGTTTCATAGTCAAACTAATTTACCAAACTGCGTACTTCCATCTTTGCCATCTCACAAAAGCCAGCCTCCTCCATGACCCAGCCCCATCTAGCTTCAGACCCATAGGAGGAACTGATGTATCCCTGGTCTCCATCTGGTATGAAGTCAAAAGAACTGCAGACTCAGAAGGCTGTCTCACACTTATCCTCCTCAACTTCTCTGGAGCCTTTGACATCATCAACCACTGCACCCTCACTAACAGACTCGGCTTGGCTTCAGGGATATAGCACTAATGTGGATATCCATCTTCCCCACCAACCAACCACAAATTGCCCACGTACCCCCTTTCCGCTCTGACTCTCGCCCTGTCACCAAGGGAGTACCACAGGGCGCCTCCCTATCCCCTCTGCTCATTAACCTCTACCTAAGCCCCCTGCCTGCTCTCATTCACTCACATGGCCTAACTTGTTACAGATGACACCCAGATCATCTTCAAAACCTCTATGACTTCATCAAGCCCTCCCGAGACCTCACCCCATTCACGGAAATTGACCACTAGATGATGACCAACTATCTCCTCCTCAACCCCGTAAAAACCAAAATCATGAGCTGCTGTAAGACTGCCCTCTTCCCACAACCCACCCCATGCCCTTCCACACTAGACCCTCCTCCCGCAGAATCCAACTGGGTAAAGAACCTGGGTTGACCATGGACACAGATCAGACTCTTTCACAACACATCAATTCTGTTTCCAAAATAAGCTATCTACACCATTGCACTCTCCAACACATCGTCCCCTACCTCTCCTACCCTCACGAAGTCAGAGCACACACGAATATCGCCCTCTCTCAGCTAGACTACGCTAACTCCCTATACCTGGGCACCCCTATATCCCATCTCAGAAAACACCAAAGGGTCCAAAACACTATAGGTCGGCTCGTTCTAGCACCTGTCCCGAAAGAGCACAACACAACCACCGTTCTTGTCCTCCACTGGCTCCCTGTCAGGCGATGGTCTTCTTTCAAAGCCGTATGCATCCCCCACCTTGCCCTGCACAAGACAGGCCCAGAATATCTACAACACAAGCTAACCCCTTACAAACCCAATAGAAACCCGAGATCAGGCACTGCACTCCTTCTTAACATCTCTCCTAGCAAGTCAACCAAAATAGGGGGATCCTCCATTTCCACATAAGCACCCACAATATGAAACACAATTCCCCTTAGCATCTGCAGCTTAATGAATCATGTTGCCTTCCAGAAGGCTCTCAAGACTTGCCCCCCAGCCCCACTGCGTCCTGACAAGCCCCTCCCGTACCCAGATTCTTTTCAGCCTCTGTCAGTTAGGTTGAGCCATAAATGAGTCTCTCAAAGAATGTACCTAACAATGCAGAGAAAGGTCACCAGCAGATTGCAGGAGAGGATCCGCATCATGTCAATAAAACAAGAAACCAACCAGGACGTACGGACATGTATCACACTCCATGTTGATGGAAAGTAGCCACAGGCACTACCACCCACCCTCACGCAACTTGAAGATACATCTCACAGCACCTCTGCCGTCAGAACAAAATAATGGACACACAACCAGTCTCCTGGACTCACATAATCTCCCGACAACCTTACAACACCCATCCACAAGCCAGCTCGACATGAGTCACTAGCAGGTACTTGAGCACCCCTACCTACCTTCGTATTGGCCAAATGCACACATGTATTTTAAACAGTCCTCCAAGGGAGTTCACCTACAGCACTTTGAGGCCATACCAATGGGAAAATGTGCTAAACAAACACTATATTACATTACTAGGGAAACACAGATATATGTTATTGATATGCTCTACAGCCTTGTTGCAGCCTGCTGGCCATGACTTGGTCATCACTCGTTCTTTACATTTTGATCTGAATGTTATTGCTAATGATCTGTTTAAAGTAATTTTCACAGCTAGTGTTTTGCAGCAATACCTCTTTGCAGACCTCCTGCAGAAAAGAGTTACTATGCACTAACAAGATTTATTCTTGTAATGGGGCAGATGAATATGCAAGTAAAACCTACTGCCCCTACTTAAGCTCCAATTCCTTCCCCTACTCTTCACCATTACTGTACAGGTGAAAAACAATACCGGCTGAGGAAGCCCTACTGCCCCATGAACTTTGGGGTGAGAGACAAGACAAACTAAGGCAGGTTCCAAGAAGCAAGCCAGTTCGGTATACAAGTAGCTATCAACATTACAATGAGTGTGAGCGGATGTTGTACTAAAAATGCATAAGTAATGATGTCATAATACAATATCACTTACAAAACATATAAGAGGTTACGGTTGGTTAATATCTTAAGATATATATAGAATACCTTATTGTTAATTTTATCATTGGCTATATATCTCTGATGGCTCCCCCTGAACCCAACCCATAATAGATAATAGTTCACTATATCATTACTTTGGCCCCTAATTGGCTGGCGTTATTCATTATGAGCGGTGTAGCAAGAGGGATTTCTATTGGTTGGCACTTTACTCACAAACCTTGGACACTGACGAGACGTCAACATATGAGAGGAACATATGGATGCATTTTTAGTACAAAATCCTCTCACACTCATTGTAATGTTGAGAGCTACTTGCAAACTGTTCCAGCAGAGATTCTGTGTTTTTGAATGAAGCTCGGTGTTGTCATGCATTTTCAGTACTCCCTCATTTAGTATTGATTTTACTAAGATGAGCGGTGCCCATCTGTACATTCTTGATTAAACCTGCTTGATGTGGGAATATTCTGCTTCCTTTTTTAATTTTGACTAGCATTATATATCCCATTAATATAACGGATGTCCACCAAAGCAACCCAAATGCCAGATTTTTCAGATTTGGTTTCCCTAGCAACTTAATTTTGATATTTGTGCAGAATCAAAATCCTGAAACTTCGCACAAACCTACTTTGCGGGCTATGCTGTAACCTAACTCCCACAACGTAACTGTACTCTTGGAGGAGGCCCATTTTACCAACCCTTAAGCCCAATTATAATACATCTCAACTTTTCCTCAAGTAGATGAGGTGACCCTCCTGGGGACTATGTGTCATGTTCTGCACTGACCAAATGCCACATATTGTTAATTGCATTGTTTTCACTCTAAAAACACCTGGCCATGCCTGCCCACTCTCAGCCATATCCTAGGGCTGGCCACAAGGTATCTATGCCAAGGCTCTCCTCTATCATCTACCCACACCCTATCACCCCTTCTTTCAGACACATCCAATTAGTATGTGTGGTTGAGAGCCACCATGTATCCCAATTCTGCCCAAGGAGGACGTAGCATAAAAAAAAGGTGACTACTTCTCTTTACTGGTAGTAAAGATGGCCTATGCTGATTTTCCATTATATCTTTATTAATACAAGTTACAAACCTGTGAACAAGAAAAAGTTGTGACAATACAGCCCACATCAATTGAATGCCCTCCTTCTCTTCTCTTCTCCTGGCAAGTAAATATGTGTTGACTATGTGAGAACAATTAAAGTTAGAAGGGGTTCATGACTAACAACATGAATTTATAAACATAGAGAAAGACAAAACATTGTATTAGTGTCCAGAAAGCAGTTGGCATTGAGAAATGGAGAGGAGTGGAGGGGGGAAGGAGAAGAAAGATAAGTATAAACATGATCTTAATGCATTGAGTTTATCTTGTTATTCGAGACATTATAGTATCCAATGAAATGGAGTGCAGGGTGGCTGTAGGGATTGTTTTCTCCTTGGTCTTTATTTGTAGGGTGGAGAAATGGGAAGGCAGGTGGCCTGCACCAAGAGGTCTCAACAAAGCAAGAATGCAGTGGAATATCTGAAGGCATTCCCAAAGTTCTGATTGTGGTAGCAGGTATTTCATTTTTTATTTGTGAAAGGGGAGCATGACAGCTGATGGGTCTTCTTCTCCGGCAGGATGTGAATGCCTCGGTCTAACCATGTTTTCTAATATACCATTTTCCTATCGATCTTGAAAGTGGTATTGAACCATAAGGGGGCTCCTTAGTGTATATACTCAGGTAATTGAGACTTTTTATGGATCCTTTCCCGCGGCTGCGCATTGGTTCTCAAGATGGGGTGTGATATCTGTGATGCGATTCTGGTAAATATCTCGCTGCGACTGTATTGTTCATTCAGCAGGTGCCTCTATCTCTACCCATCAGAAAATTCACAGGTTTTTTTAGAACAGTTTTAGAATTTGGTGGAGGTGAGAGGCAAGGAATTAAAGTGCTTGATTTGGTAGGTTTAGGCCACCTGACCGTGTACCAGATTGTAGTTTATTTTTACTTAACCTTGTTTTAGATATTCCCATATAGACAAGCTAATATCTCTCTCCAAATTGAACAACAGTACCTTTTAAGTGTGAGTGGCACCTTATTGAAAAGCTATGTTAGCCTGGGTGGCACTGTGATAATCAGGAATTGGGTCTTGCCCCGTAAGAAGTGGTTGAGGGAAGACCATCCTTTGTTTGTGAGTAATCATTTTTAACTCGATTCTTGGAGCTCCTTAGTAGGTTCTCGCTGCATCTGTCCGATGTGGGAGGTTTGGACAGCCTAGCAAGGATCTCATGCAGATCTTCGATACAGGGGTCGATTCGGAGTTGTATATGTTCCTGTATAACTTGTTAATTCTTTGTTTATATGAACCATTGTGTTCAAGCCTCCTTTACCACCTTTGAGGAGTGAGATGCCAATTGCAGTTGGCATGCCAGTAGTCTCCCTGCCGTTTCATGCTCTCAGTTCCTCTGTATGAAGCAAAATAATACATATTCTGCTTTATGGCAAGAGAGAACACGCATAGAATCCCCTGGCTAAACAATGTGTTTAAGGCCTTACGAAACTGAATGCAGGAGGCGTCTCATTATCTCCAAAAACAATGTTGGGCTTATCAGTGGGAAACTAAAACGTATATGAGATACAGAGAGGATGGAAAAAGAACTGCTTAAACAGTCCAATAGGAAGCACACCACAATCATCTTCAGAATCCTCTCCCTCACGCACAAATGCCTCCATGATCTTGCTCCCCCCTACTTGGCTCAATGCATATCCATGCCTACCCTCTCTAGGCCATCCAGACTGGCCTACACTAACCTGATTACCATGCCCAAAACCCGTAGAGTGCGTGCAGGTGGCTCTAGCTTCCCAGCCAAGGCTGCCACACACTGGAAAGCCCTACCTACGCACCTCAGGAGCATTGACTCTTACCTAGCCTTCCGCAAAGCCATCAAAACCAGGCTATTTGTTTGATCGGTTCACATCAGGCTCACTGAACCTCACTTAACTTTCTTGTACTTTTTGCATCTGTGCACCGCTTACCCTCCACTTTGTAACCAAGTAACCACATTGTATCCCTAATCTTCACCATGTATATTTCATCTCTGTAACTAAGCAACTACAGTCTGTAACCTCAATCTTGATTATGCACACTTCCTGTAAAAGCGCCTCAATGTCTGTGGGCTGCAGTGCGCTATACAAATGTAAAAATAAAAGAGTAAAAAAAAATATCTCCATCGCAGACCAAAGGAAGATTACTTGGACCAGATTGCTTCTCGCATTGGTAGGTCATTGATAACGCATTACCAGTTCGGCTTTCTGTCGAGTGGTAAGGTATATAACTGGAGAACACGCTCCTCCCTCCAAAGGTCTACCTGGCCACACTGCTCCCAAGTAGAGGAGGACACTAAGCACTTCCTGCTCCTATGCAAGTTATATATACGAAGATTAGACAGAAGAACCCTTTTCCCCTGTATAGGCGCATGTTATTTGAACCATTAGGCTGGCTTTGAAATACTTATAAGCTGCTGCAGAGCCGACAGTTTTAGCAGCCCTAAACACTTTTACTTGTATCACCATAAGGCTGCCCAATCGATAAATAGACAGATAATCAGCCCCTCTTAAGGATGTGAATCTCCTCATAAAAAATATTTGGAGTCATTACGAGTTTGGTGGTAAATCCGGCGGGATAATACCAGCAGATTTCAAGTGCCAGTAAAGGTGGTAAATCCCCATTCCATGGGGTCCCATAGGACGCCATGAGGGGATTTTCCGTTATTACCAGCACCGGTACTACCCGTGCCTGTAATACCAGCTATTTTGGCTGGTGGGGTGGTGAAATTACCTCCAGGCCTTAGCTGACGATTGTTGACTTGTACTACTTTTGTTATGAGGTGTTGGCTAAGTGAGCCATTGCGCCGCAGCACCCTATGATCCACATTAGTCTATTCTTGAGAGTCTTCTTCATTGTGGGTGGAAGTTGAATGGCACAGCCAGGCAGCTGTGGTTTCTGACATCTGGCTTGGGTGTGAGTGTATGTTAATTGGTTGGAAGCCTGCAGATGTTATGGTGGATTATTATCCGGATCTCGGCAAATGCACTTGCTTTGCCACTTCATGTTTCGGGGGTTTTGGCTGGGGAGCATGATTTGTCTCCTTGTATGCCTTCATGTACCATGTCTGAATGTGCTTATACTGGGCTATTTCCTCTTGTTTCTCCAGAGGTATTTTTGTAGTAGCAGAATCTAATCCAATGATATTCCTTCTTTCGAGGCTGCTGTATTTGGTTCCTGGGGTGTCATTGTGCTCCAGCTATGTCATCTTTTATTCTGGGTTGAGTTGTAGGTACTGATAAACATCCTCTAGTTCCGAAAATTCTCTTGTCACCCTTCTGTGTTTGTTATGATCATTTTAGCTGGGCCTATCCGCCTGCATTGCATTTGTCTGCGGCAATGCTTCGGGCGTAATTCTAGGAATTGCATACATTACTTATTGGATTCTCTAATGTAGTCTGCCAAGATGAAGGTCTTGTTGCCTTGATATAGGATTAGTGATAGTTTTCTTTTATTCTGGAGTATTAATTGTGTTTGTTGGTGGTGTAAGACACAGATTATTAAGGGTATGGGGTTGTGATTAAGGACTGTCTCCCTTGGTCGCACTCTATCTGCCTTTTGGATCTCGAGTGGTTGGTCACAAATCAGCTAGAGGACTGACGGGATACACAATGCTGTGAATTTTACCACATTCGTTCATTCTCTCTTTTCAAGGAGTCTGATAAAATTGATATTATACCTCCTGTGTCTGTCTTCAGTGTCTATGCATGTTAGTTCTAGTTCCAGGACTCTCATTTAAAGGGGTCCAAATCCTTCCTTTCAGTCTTCCACGTTCTTCTGCATCTAGTAGTCTGCTGCCGAGTGTTCTTGTTTCTTTTCATTTGCCTTTTATTTCTCCCTGCGTATGTGTATTTTTCTGCCCCACTGCGATTAGAAACTGATTCATTTCTGCAAGGTCCTCTAGAACGTTTACAATCTTGTTTTGCCATTCTAAGGGGGGCATTTTGGGCGTGCCCACTAATATTTGCTATGTCTGCTCCCAATTGTTCTCCACTTTCTTTTGGCCATGAACAGTTCTTTACTTGTTGCCATATTCCACAATTGTTTTTTGCTTATAAATTAATTAGTTGCTCCCTACAAACTGGCTAAAGTTGTTTTTTTTTTTTGAGGGTTCTTATCATGGTAGTAATAGACTTTCCCAACCCAGTACCACCAAAATGGCCAACATGTTTAGCCATTCGGATATATTTGTAAGATTGATTGCCAGACAATTATTTGTCTTAGTCTGTGTTTTCTAACCATCGTCCTGCTTATTCAGATGGCTTTCCAGTAGCAGGCTGCTACCCATCTCACTTTGTCAACACAGGCCTTGGGCCATGCTGCCCCTGGCTCTGTTTGGCGCCATCTCGATCCCCTGAACGTGCCACTGCGCCGCTGTCCCGCCCATAGCGCTGTCCTCCTGGGCATGCACTGGTGCTTTACATCTCTGTTGTTGCTGGCTGCAAGGTGTTGGGGCAGAGATGGACAAATTGTGTCCTTGTTTCTGCAGCTCCACACTGCTCCAATGCCCCTCCTCCTGTCTCCCCATCTCGGCTGGCCGGTCCTACTTATATATTGCAGATGATCAGGTGAGAGGGATATCTTGTCAAACATGATATTTTCCACCTCTCAATGCTGTAGATTACTTGAATTTTGGGTGTTCCAGTTCTTATTGCTTTCCATCAATTAGACTTCATGCGCAGAGTCCTCGGCTTAAGTGGCCATCTTGCGGACAGCTCGCTACACCACCCCAGCCTCTGATGCTTTATTGCATGTTGGAAATATCGGGGTCCACCTATAATAATGCATTTATTCTACCGTAAAGTTTTCCGTAGTCATGTTCTGTTGCACAATTTCTGTGGGTTTAGTGAGTGCAAAATATTATAAGGAGCAATGTTTAATTTGGCCTCATTATGAGTCCAGCGGTAACCGTGCCTGAAATTCCGGCAGGTTACCGCCGCACTTGTATTAGCATTCGCCTTTGTGATTCCCAGAATTACCGGGGCATTATGACCCTGGTGACCTGGGAATTCCGGAGGCGGAATTCCGTAAGTCACCATTCCCATGGAGTCCCAGTGGACTCCATGGGAATGGGGAAGTGGAAACACCTGCACCATGCTGTAATGGTGCTGGCGTTTCCACGTCTGCCTGCAGGCGGGAGGTGTTAAACCTGCCAGGTCAGACCTGGTGGGAATGACACCTCCCGCCTGCAAGACTCAGATCAGTCGGTCCGGAAACAATGGTGGCGGCGGGTTTACCGCCACCATTATTTCCAGACCGACTGACTCGTAATGAGGCACATAATTGTCTTACTATTGTGTCTATTTAGTGCACAGTAGTTCTGGTGGTAGCATTTTCCCTGATGTGGCATTCCTTATACCATTCTATTGCAATGCAACACAGTATTCTTGATTTATTATATCTCATGGCACAGCTGATATGATGGGTGTTACTACTGATGTTGCCTAATGGTTCAAGTAGACCACACTTCTATCATACACATATTGACCAATGCTGCATTGGGTTAGATTGACACACACATGACACTAAAGAATATAAGTCGTGACTTGATTTCTTTTCAGGGATAAGTTGGATACCTAGATTCCTTGAAGTGGAGTTTGAAGAAGCACTACATGAGGATTTTCAAGTGTACAGCTTAGCCAAAAATAATGGCTTGTTCAATTAAAATACAATACAACATCTTATTTAAATGAACAACTAATAACATAGACTCCAGCTTATGTTTATTTTCGAAATAGAATCAGTTTTGAGGGGCAGGTGGCTGGGTTCACAGTTTTTATCTTCAGGACTTGCTGAGATATGCTTTGGTTTCTGAAATCCTGCTTAGAAATCTACATTTCAAGCAGTCAGGAGGCTACATGGTGCAACAAATCCAAGCTTTTGTCAGGCAAAGAACACCAGGACCATTAATTTGTTCATTCATTTTTCAAATTTATATAGTGCCTTTCACCATAATTATGGTCCGAAGGTGCTGGTGGTTGAATGCCCTCTGAGAGGCCAAAGTCCAGAGTATGGGAACATTTGGAGGAACTTTTATGTGCATTTCGGTCAATAATGTTATGAGAGGGTGGGCAAGACCCTGCAAGTCACCAATGTCTGAATGGCATTTGGATGGGTGGAAAGGAGGTATATAAGTAGTTGTGCAGGAGGGTGGGTGTGTCTAAGAGGATAGAACGGTTAAGTGAGTAGCTGCAGTTCGAATTTTTTATCATGAAAGGTAGCGGACCAACAACCAATTTCTTCCTCCTCGCTGGGTTTTTATGGTTTTGGATTATGCTGGTGAAACCGAGTTTTTAAGAGAAAGAGACTTCTCTTCTGGGAATTTAAAGAGCATTGTATGGGTTGGACTTTGTTTCAGGTCCTGTGTGATGTCACTACTAGCGCCACAATTGGATCTTTAAAAGAATTGGACTTTGAATCAGGCATATTGTGTTCATATTATTTTTGTCAGATTGTCTGGGACTATCAAGTTCGACTGCTGTACGGCCACATTACTCTCTTCCCTGTTGATCTCTTTGAAGATTATGATTAGTTTTCAGGCACTGTGGCTGATTTCTCCATCTGTTCTTCAGGACTTGGGCACCTGACATTTCCCTCCCCGGCCTGCATTAGTTCCTTTATTTCTTCTCTTTGAGTTTGATAAACTCTCCCCAAAGATTGTCGGAATTTGGAAATCAGTTCCCAGATCACCATCTGGTTTTTCATATTTTGGTTCACTCTTTCCAACGTCACCTTCCGAGGCAAGGGGAACCTGTTTTAGCATCATCATTTGAACTGTTTTTAACTGGTCTTACTTCCAGGTTCCCAACCTCCCATTCAGAGATGTTGGGGACATGTACTTGTGCTTCTGCTTGAAACGGTTGTAGGTGAAAGGGTGAATGCAATACTTTCGAACCAAAAGGACCGGAACAAAAAGTCGAATGTATGTTTTTTTTTTTTGTTTTGGGGGCGTCCCCCTTCAAACCCCTGTTTTTAGTGTAAAAATCATTTTTTTCCTATACGAAAGCAACAAAGAAAATACATTTTAAAAAAAGCATTCGACTTTTTTTTTAGCTCCTTTTGTTTAGAAACAATGTATTCGACCCTTTGACCGGACGCTTGAAACACGCGCTATACATAAAATATCATATCATATCATATCTTCCCTGTACACATCTTTTTCCCTTTTCACCCTTCGAAATTCTCAGCCTGCTCCTGAGACACACTGGTAATCTGGGGTTTATTTCCTATAATTATATATGGTTTTACCCTTTCCAATTCAGTGCTCATAATATCCCTTTCAGAGGAAAGGAAAATGGAGACGTGAATGCACTAAAAGATGTTTAACTTCTCATTCATTAAATTTTGGAACTCTGACTTTAGTTCCCAAAAAGCAATTAGCTTCTTTACTTCAGGATTCTTAGTTTCTTCTTTAAAGTATTCAGAAGCTAGACTTCAATTCCCACAATGCAACTGTATTTTATGTTCCTCACTTCAGGAGTTTCAACCTCACCTTCAGATGCACGGGTTTTGATGTTTCACTTATTGCAATTAAACTGCATTTAACTTTCTCCTCACTTCATAATTTACAACCCCTCTTTCAGTGGGTCTACATATATGGGGCTGCACCTCCATCGAGCTAAGATCCATAATACTCTTTCAACTTGTTGTAATGCTATTCTTATTGTTAAGAGGGTATAGAGTCTGCAGAAGTCACACCAGGTTACACAAGCCCAAGGGTCACCTCAAACACAAAACCTTCTATGTTTTGCGACCCAAATGCTACTACTCTAATGCTACTGTATAGTCTTTCAAATGCACAAAGGGTTAGAGCAAATCATTATGGACTTCTTGCATAAAGGATGTCATATCTTTTAACAGGTAGTCAGTTGCACGCGCTCATTTTGACCAGAAACCACAGGTCTTCTTCAGGGCTAGAAGATCCCGAACATTAACCAACACAAAAGTTACAATGTTAATCATTCAACATGTGCAGAGCAAACATTATCAATACATTACCCAATTAATGCATGATCACATTTCACACAGTTTGTTGTATTTCATAGGTAGATTCATAAATCAGCACATGGAGGGAATAACATGGGTTTCAAAGGTTGTGGGAAGAAGACAATAAATATGTATGGAAGACTACCATCAATTGGTTCAAAATTAGAACCTGATTAACACCAAACAGCACCAACACAACCTGGTGCTCCTAATTATGTGTGATTCACCAATATGCTTATTGTGCAGAGTGTAGATGCATCCACCACCACTACAACCATTCAATTTGCCTAATAAGGGTGTCATACCTTCTTAGGGAAAGGGGCAAACCCAACAAGGAACATGTACTGCAAATCTAAAGTAATCTCTAATGTCAGCTGATTATATCCATCCTTACATTGCAGAATAAGTGAGCCAGCTGAACCTATCATCATAAGCTACCTAATCTTATGATAGAGATAAGCAAGTACTCCGTTCATTTAACTCCAGCTGCGTTTGATCATTTTAAACCACACTAGTTACTGAAGGGAATGTGTCTTCCCACCGAGTCCTGTATGTTATAGTACAAAATGTTCATTAAAAACTGGAAAGTTCAACCTGTTACCAGTATGCACCTCCAAAATAGGGCTTGCAGTAATAACATTCCATACCATTCATATTATCAGGGTAATTCATAGAATTTCGCACAAACGTGGCGCACGCGGCTGGCGCACAGTGTGCGCGTGCGAATGTCTGCGCCAACCGCATGCGCTAAAATCGATTTCCGCGCACAGCGTATTCATGGATTTTAGCCTCCAAAACCAGCCGTGGCGCAGAGTGGCGCAGCGAGCCTGCAGCAGCACCAGTTACGCCCCCAAGAACGCCCTCGCGCAAGGAAAAGCCATCAAAATTCCCAATTCAGCGCAAAGGGCTGCGCTAACCCTGGACCAGTTTACAGTGCTGCCAAACAGCAAACGCCAAGTGGGGAACGTGTATTACTGGGGTGCGCGTGAAGTTTCACATGCGAAAGGGCCTGTGTGAGTGGGGTACGTGTATTACTGGGGTTCCCGGGAAGTTTCACACGCGATTTCTACAGGGTACATGTATTACGGGGTTCGCAGGAACTTTCACACGCGAAATGGCCTATGCGAGTGGGGTACGTGTATTACGGGGGTGCGTGGGAAGTTTCACATGCGATTGGCCTGGGTATGTGTATTTCAGTGGTGCGCGGGAAGTTTCACATGCGATTGGCCTGGGTACGTGTTTTTCAGGGGTGCGCGGGAGGTTTCACACGCGATTGGCCTGGGTACGTGTATTTCAGGGGTGCGCGGGAAGTTTCACACGCGATTGGGCTGGGTACGTGTATTTCAGGGGTGCGCGGGAAGTTTCACACGCGATTGGGCTTGGTACGTGTATTTCAGGGGTGCGCGGGAAGTTTCACACGCGATTGGCCTGGGTACGTGTATTTCGGGGGTGCGCGGGAAGTTTCACACGCAATTGGGCTTGGTAGTGTATTTCAGGGGTGCGCGGGAAGTTTCACACGTGATTGGGCTGGGTACGTGTATTTCAGGGGTGCGCGGGAAGTTTCACATGCGATTGGCCTGGGTACATGTATTTCAGGGGTGCGTGGGAAGTTTCACACACGATTGGCCTTGGTACGTGTATTTCAGGGGTGCGCAGGAAGTTTCACACACGATTGGGCTTGGTACGTGTATTTCAGGGGTGCGCGGGAAGTTTCACACGCGATTGGCCTGGGTACGTGTATTTCAGGGGTGCGCAGGAAGTTTCACACGCGATTGGGCTTGGTACGTGTATTTCAGGGGTGCGCGGGAAGTTTCACACGCGATTGGCCTGGGTACGTGTATTTCAGGGGTGCGCAGCAAGTTTCACATGCGATTGGGCTTGGTACGTGTATTTCAGGGGTGCGCGGGAAGTTCACACGTGATTGGCCTGGGTACGTGTATTTCAGGGGTGCACAGGAAGTTTCACACGCGATTGGCCAGGGTACGTGTATTTCAGGGGTGCACGAGAAGTTTCACACGCGATTGGAGTAGGGTACGTGTATTACTGGGCTGCGCATGAAGTTTCACACGTGATTTTGCTGTCAGAGCGGGGAACGCGTATTTCGGGGGTGCGTGGGGAGTCCTACACGTGAATTGGCAGTGTGGATCCTCCAAGGTGTTCCCTCTACCCCCCCACAGCCCCTGCAGGCAGCCCACACCACAGGGGACTGCCCTGCACCCCTGGTCATGTCCCGCAGGCAGCCCATCCACCATGGGCATGCCCCCCAGCCAAGCCACATGTCACGTTGCAATATGATCACCAACTCATGTCTCCCAGCACCCCCACCCCTCAGCAGTGCAGGGCACCTGCCAGCAGGCCCCCACACATGTCCCCCAGCACCCCCACCCCCCAGCAGTCAGGGGCACCTGCCAGCAGGCCCCCACACATGGCCCCCTGCACCACCACCCCCAGCAGTGAGGGGCACCTGCCAGCAGGCCCCCACACATGTCCCACACATGTCCCCCTGCACCGCCACCCCCCAGCAGTCAGGGGCACCTGCCAGCAGGCCCCACCTCATGTCCCACACATGTCCCCTTGCACCCCCACTCACCAGCAGTCAGGGACACCTGCCAGCAGGCCCCCACACATGCCCCCCAGCACCCCCACACCCCCAGCAGTCAGGGACACCTGCCAGCAGGCCCCCACACATGTCCCACACATGTCCCCCTGTACCCCCACCCCCCAGCAGTCAGGGTCAGGGGCACCTGCCAGCAGGCCCTCACACATGTCCCACACATGTCCCCCTGCACCCCCACACCCCAGCAGTCAGGGGCACCTGCCAGCAGGCCCACACACATGTCCCCCTGCACCCCCACCCCCCAGCAGTCAGGGACACCTGCCAGCAGGCCCCCACACATGTCCCACACATGTCCCCCTGCACCCCCACCCCCCAGCAGTCAGGGGCACCTGCCAGCAGGCCCCCACAGATGTCCCACATATGTCCCTCTGCACCCCCACCCCCCAGCAGTCAGGGGCACCTGCCAGCAGGCCCCCACACATGTCCCCCTGCACCCCCATCCCCCAGCAGTCAGGGGCATCTGCCAGCAGGCCCCCACACATGTCCCCCAGTACCCCTACCACCCAGCAGTCAGGGGCACCTGTCAGCAGGCCCCCACACATGTCCCCCTGCACCCCCACCCCCCAGCAGTCAGGGGCACCTGCCAGCAGGCCCCCACACATGTTCCCCTGCACCCCCACCCCCCAGCAGTCAGGGGCACCTGCCAGCTGGCCCCCACACATGTCCCACACATGTCCCCCTGTACCCCCACCCCCCAGCAGTCAGGGACACCTGCCAGCAGGCCCCCACATATGTCCCACACATGTCCCCCTGCACCCCCACCCCCCAGCAGTCAGGTGCACCTGCCAGCAGGCCCCCACACATGTCCCCCTGCACCCCCACCCCCCAGCAGTCAGGGGCACCTGCCATCAGGCTCCCACACATGTCCCCCTGGACCCCCACCCCCAGCAGTCAGGGGCACGTGCCAGCAGGCCCCCACACATGTCCCCCTGCACCCCCACCCCCAGCAGTCAGGGGCACCTGCCAGCAGGCCCCCACACATGTCCCACACATGTCCCCCTGCGCCAACACCCCCCAGCAGTCAGGGGCACCTGCCAGCAGGCCCCCACACATGTCCCCCTGCACCTCTACCCCCCAGCAGTCAGGGGCACCTGCCAGCAGGCCCCCTCACATGTCCCACACATGTCCCCCTGCACCCCCACCCCCCAGCAGTCAGAGGCACCTGCCAGCAGGCCCCCACACATGTCCTCCAGCACCCCCACCCCCCAACAGTCAGGGGCACCTGCCAGCAGTCCCCCACACATGTCCCACACATGCCCCCCTGCACCCCCACCCCCCAGCAGTCAGGGGCACCTGCCAGCAGGCCCCCACAAATGTCCCCCTGCACCCCCACCCCTCAGCAGTCAGTGGCACCTTACCCTGCCAGCAGGCCCCCACACATGTCCCCCTGTACCCCCACCCCCCAGCAGTCAGGGGCACCTGCCAGCAGGCCCCACACATGTCCCCCAGCACCCCCGCCCCGCAGCAGTGCAGGGCACCTGCCAGCAGGCCCCCACTCATGTCCCACTCATGTCCCCCAGCACCCACACCCCCCAGCAGTCAGGGGCACCTGCCAGCAGGCCCCCACACATGTCCCGCAGCACCCCCACCCCCCAGCAGTCAGGGGCACCTGCCAGCAGGCCCCCACACATGTCCCACACATGTCCCCCTGCACCCCCACCCCCCCATCATTGACAGGCACCTGCCAGCAGGCCTTGACACATGTCCCCCAGACAGCACGTCATCACAATCCAGATCCTTGGCTCTTATGGCCACACAAATCCCACCCCACAGCACCCCAGTCCAAACACTCAACCAAGCTTTACATCCACTCCAAACTGAAATCATCATTACATGATAGATCACAAATAAGCAGTATGCGCATGAGTACAAGTCTGTCAGACCCACACAATGGCAACACATGACTGAGAAACCCGACATTGTGACATGCATGAAACCAATGAGAGAAGACCACACATTGAAGTAAGAAACAAAAATGTATTCAAGTCAAAATGAAGGGAATGAAATAAAAACACACAATAATGCAAATAATAACCAAAATGCAGCATGTCCCAAAAAATTATGAATAAAAAAAATGAGAATCCAATTTAATCCAAATGAAAATTTGTCCAAAGTCACCGTCCAACAAAGCAAATCCAAAGGGAAAGAAAAGTGTAATATCCATTGCTCCATGGTGAAGAAAAATAAAGATGAAGGAGAAAAATCCACTGTAAAACTATGTACAGATAGCAAATCCAAGGTCCATGAGCCCAACAACATAAATGAAACCTAAAATGAAACCTACCTAATTACTAACTATATACAAAAATGTAGGGCATAATCCATGCGCCCCAAATGAAAGAAACAATAAATGAAACTTAACACTAATGAACTATATACAATGGTGGCGGGCAAGTCCAACGGCTCACTTGTTGATGTCATGGGCCAGGGCATCATAGAACTCCTGTTCAATGTCTTGGAGGCAGGCCTGTTCTCTGGCCCCGAGGTCTCGCAGGGATAACGCCATGTCCACCTCCAACTCCCTGCGAATTCCCTCGAGGCACTCAGCCCGTCTCAGCGCCCTGCGCATGGAGTTCTCCGCCCTGACCATCATGAGCTGTGCTTCTTCTGCCCGCTGCAGCTCCTCACCTATCTGCTGGCCCAACCACTGCCACAAGGAAGACACTCCCATTCCAGGGTCCTCCTGCCCTCCGGCCGATGCCTGCCCCTCTGATGTAGATTTCCCCGAGCCATGATGCCTCCCACGTTGAGCCTGCCACTGCCTCCCACGCAACTGCCTCTGCCAGCACGACGGCACCCAGGCTGATGGAATCCACCGACGCCGTTGTGCATGTGCCCTGCTCGATGATGCCGGCACATCCTCCATCTGCTGGGGTCCAGTTGCTGTGGTGTCCACCCCTGCTGGACCTCCGACTCCCGACTGTGGCAGGGATGGGATCCCCACTGAGCAGGCTGCGTTGGTCAAAGCAGGTTCTCAGGGGGCCCTGGTGGCATCTGGGCCAGAAGACGGCATGGAGAACGACTGGCGCATAGTCTCCACAGAGGAGGAGAGGGCCGCCAGAGTGGCCGACACACGTACAAAAACCCTGACCATGGACACTCCCAACTGAGCCACGTTGGCACGCTGCTCTTCGTGATGACGTGCGTGCTGCCCCCGGGAAGCACGCACATCATCACGAATGTCACGCGTGCGCAACGTGACACCAATCAGGACCTTCTCCATACGCCCGGGGTCCCCTCGTCCGCAGGTAGAGGAGTGTCAGATGACATGGACATCCCCCTACCTGCGGATGGGCCTTGGATGGGGCATCCCTGCTGGTGCATGGTGGTGCAGTCACAGGGTCAGGGACAGCGACATGCACAGGCCCCTCCGCGGTGACCTGTGCTGCCTCCTGCCCCTGGCCCTGGACTGCACAACTTGCACCAGTGGTACCACCCCCACCAGGCCCCATGTGCGGCTCAGTAGCGGCCTCCTCCTCCTCTGTGGAAACCACCAACCTGGATGGCTCCACACCGTCTTCCGCCGTTGCAAGGCCCTGTGGGGGTTCACCCACCCCTTCCGCTGCAGCCATAGTGGCAGACGCAGCACCAGTCCCCTCACTCCCGGACGATGGTAAATTCTGGGAGGGTGACTGGGCCTTGCGTCGCCAGCTGGTGGGGGCATCCCTGCCGCTTTGCTCCACAGCGCCATCTCCGCCCTCTTCATCACTTGCCGCTGTGTAGAGGGAGACATAGAACACAAGCATCAGGGTGCTGTACAATGGTCCCCTAGACAGGAAGCAATAGCAGATGAGTGGCACTGTCAAACATCACTTCCATCATGTCCCTCCACAACACATGGGTCAGTACAGGCAAAACACATGCAGTAACAGGCATGGTGCATGCTATGAACATTAGCATGCATGTCCAAGGCACTCTTGAAACATACAATGCTGGTTTGAAACTCACATGCATCATGGGTCATGCCTATCACATGCACACACTTCACCCTAGTTTCATCCATCTGGCCTCGTACACCCCAGACACAGTGGATACAAGGATGAGTAGGCTGCATCAGTGAATCTGAACATTGTCACAGACGTGTCATGCATCCATGGCATTTCAAAGTCACAGACATGCAAGTCAGACACACAGACATGGACACCATACATGTCCATGACAGCAGCACCCATCTCTCACACCCCATCCATGTCCAATAACAGAGACAGGCATGCATTAATGTGTGCATTCCCCATGCTGCTCCGCATTTTGCATTGTAACACATGCATCAACCATGTGGTTCACACATTACTGGTCTCACATGCATGGCCATGATGTCCCTGCACACACACATACGTACATGGCGTATGTCACACATACAGGCAAGTATCAGACAATCAACACCCTGCAACATGCCCTGTCTCACACAGCAAAGCTTGGCCACTTACCGCTCCACTCCGGACGGGTCTGCCTCCGAAGGATCTGGGTGTGGAGCGCTGGGCCTACACGTTCCAGAACGCTCATCTGGATGGAACTCATGCTGCCCCGGCCCCCCTCCACGAGGCGCTGGGCCTTGTTGAGGGTCCTGGACCCCAAGTCCTCCCAGCGCTTCTTGACATGTTGGTAGTTGCGGGTTGTCACCCCCTCCGCATTGATGGCAACCACTGCGTCATCCCAGATCCTCTCCCGTCCTTCCTTGTTGGCGCTTCTTGTTCTGAAGAGGGCATCATAATGCCCCAGGACATTACCCACCAGGACACCAACTTCGGTGGCAGTGAAGCTGATGGCCCTCTGCCTCTCTGGCTGGGGGTTGCTAGTGGTGCCAGATGGAGATGTGCCTGACATGGCAACCCCAGAGGCAGGAGTGGGTGGGCAACTGGGTCCTGGGGCTGGGCTGTGGAGCGATGGAATCCCAGACGGGAGTCTTCTGTTCCAGCAGGGGTGGACACAGCAACTGGACCCCTGCAGATGGCTGACGTGCAGGCACCAAATAGCAGGGCACGTGGGCAGCAGGCAGGCAGGCAGCAGTAGATGGCTGGTGGGAGCGTGCTCGGGGCTCTTGGGGGCAGGAAAATGGCCTTCAGGGCAGGAGCGTGGTCTTCCGTGTGTGTACGCGTGGCCAGCTTGATACGGAGTGATTTGGCACGTGAAAATCTTGCACGTCAGCGTGTAATTCGAGAAAGGCCCTTAGCGTGTAAGCGCGTCAGCACACGCACGCGATTCCATTGGACGAAAGGCCTTAGCAAGTAGGCGCGTAAGTTACATTACGCGCGCGGGAGTTTCACTCATAGCATGTGATGACAGAGCACACGTGGAAAAACTGTACCTCCCAGTGTCATCGCGTGTAATTGGATGAAAGCGCCCGCGTACACGCGTCTCTGATGTGTACGTGTGGGCCGGTTTAAAAGCTGCATGTAGGATGCCATTTCGTTGTACGTGCATTTCGTGGGGAGCGAGTGGGTGAAATCTGTACTTCTTGTCGGTTCACACGCCATTACTTCACAGCATTTCTAATTTGTACTCCCTATTACCTCTGACAGCTATTTTCTGAATTTTTCTTGGGCCTGTTTCCTCAAACAGAGTTCACTTCTCCTTTTGTCCTGTCTCTTCAGACAGCGTACAATTCTTCTTTTGGCGGGGGTGTTGCCAACGCGCACACGCGCGTATTGTTCACGTTCTTTTTCCAGGCAGACGGTGAGTTCCGCACGTACTTAGCAACTGTGCTCGCCCCGTGGGTCGCCTTCCCCTTCAGAGGTCATTGCAGGCTGCGTGTATTACGCATACGCTTAATTTTGTGTTTCTGGGTGCCACAGCTTAGTGCAGGTTCATTTTTTCAGGCACGTGGTCTACGAGGGGTTGCGCGCACGTTTATTTTTGATTTTGGGCTGCCTGTGCGTTGCGTGACCTGTGATATTCCCAAGGGGTCACAGACAGCCTTGTTAGAGCACTAGGGTACAAATTCCATCTGGTATCCTAACCCTTTGACCCCCAATTGCCCAGGACAATAGTTTACTGCAACTCCCATACGCACAACAACATCAGTGCCATGGCTGGGAGGCGAGCAAGCGGTAAGGGAGGCAAAGGTGGGCGACCCTCAAAAGGTGGGCGTGGTGGGCGTGGTAGGGGACGTGGCCGGGATTTGCAGATGCCCCTATGCCCCCATGTGTGGAGGAACAATCAGGGACACCCATGCCCCCCTCCATGGTTGAGGGAAACGTGGTTGACCCCATCCAAGCTCAGCCCCTGTTGGACCAGCCCATTGTGGCACCTGACCTGGCAAAGGATGACTCCCTGGCTGACTTACAGGTCAGCAAGTCGAGGCCACGTGTGGCGGTGCAAGTTGTTGTCACCAATCCACATGTATGTGGGGCAGCTATGTCATCTGCTGCCCCAAGTATGCAGGGTGAGGAGGCTGCAGGGGCAGCTGCAGCTCCATCCGCCCCAGCTCTGACTCTCCCAGCCAGGACAGTGTCAGTCCCAGTCCATCAAACTGACGTTCCCCCTGCCAACATTACCCTGCAACCAGTGCCTGCATCAAGGACTATGGTCATTGTGCATTCCCACACTCCTACTACCCAGTCCACCGGTGATTCTGCCCCTACTGACCAGAGCGGCGTAAGCCACTCTGGCTCTGCTCCACCTTTAAAGAAGAGGAAGAAGGGTGCTCTGGCACGACAGGCTGAGACCCCAGGCACGGCTACATACTCCGGTACCTCAAGGAAGCCTTCCTTCAATGATTCGGAACTTGATGCACTTGTGAGCTACTTGTTGGCACATAGCCACGAAATGGTGGTGACTGCAGGGTCCAAGACCACACCTGGTCAACGTAAGGCACACTGGCAGACCATCGCCGACCGCATAAGTGCCCTTGGATTTGTGAGGCGCTCAGCTGATGATTGCTACAAGCGGTGGAACGACCTGAAACGCAAAGCAAAGAACAAGCTGGCCTCAAATCATGCCGCTACTCTGGTGACTGGCGGTGGGTCTCCACAAGAGGAGAACAAACACACTGAACATGAGTCTGTTGCTGGGACTTTCGTCACAGAGGAACAGATCCGAGGTGTGGGAGAACTACCCGATTATGACACATTGTCCGGTGAGTGCCAATGCGTGTGTGTGTAATGCATGTGTATGTTGTTTGGGTGACGGGTTCTGATTGAGTGGCAGGTGAGGGTGTGTGTGACTGAGTAGTATGGGTCACCCATGTACTTCATCCAAAGCATTCAGCGGCCTTGAATTTGGGTGTGACAGTATCCCTTCTGCCCACAGTAGTAATTTAGCGCAAGTTGCCCTTGAGGTGGCATCATGCAACAACATTGTTTGTATTTTTCAGTGTTCTTTCAGTCTGATTGTTTCAATTCTCCCACTTTTGCAACACATTCCTCAGCACCATTGTGACATATGTGACATGCTTCTGTCATTGAAGAACCCCTCATTGGCCCACATGTGTCACCTTGGTAGTTGAATGATTTCACCATTCAGGCTGAATGAGTATTGTCCTGATCACATGATGTTTTTGGGCCTGTTTGAATGTGGAACATGCTAGTTGTTTCCTGTCATGTTGAAGCGACAACCATTGATGTGTACATTGCCCTGCAATCACTGTATTTTTGTACACTGGATGTGTTGCAGTGTGTGGCACATGGGGTATCTTTTCACACTATGTGACATTTTTCATCTCTTCATGTCCATCTCACAAGGATGGGTGATAGTACTCATTCACTGACATATGGATGTACATGCCATCTGTGAGATGGCATGTGTCATTTATGTGTATAGGACATGCCACTCACAGGCCAATGTGTGATGGCAGTGCTACCCAGCATGCAGCAAATGTGTTGCTCTTCCATCTTGGTGTCATCAGTGTCTGACTTTTGCCTCCCCTTCCAACTCTGTGACAGTGCATGCATGGGAGGGTTATAGTCATGTGGGACATGTGTAAATCATATAATGGTTCTGTAGCTTGTCAGGCCTATTTGTGTGCTATGGTGCTAATGCCTGTTTCCATTTTTTGTCTTTCATGTTTTTGCAGGGGATGACACACTTGATGCTGTTGAGGTTGAGGAGATGGTGCAGACCCAGGAGGAATCTGAGGCACAACCGGCAACCAGTGGGGGACGTGGTGTGGTGGTGGGTGAGAACCCACTCTTGCTGCAGACGATTCTGTCAAGGGGTGTCTCTGGGTGCACCTCCCCAGACCTCTATTCAGGTGCTGAGGGACATGAGTGGGGGCCTGCTGGCAGGTGCCCTGCACTGCCAGGGGGTGGGGGTGTAAGGGGACATGAGTGGGACATGAGTGGGGGCCTGCTGGCAGGTGCCCTGCACTGCTGGGGGTGGGGGTGCTGGGGGACATGTGTGGGACATGAGTGGGGGCCTGCTGGCAGGTGCCGCTGACTGCTGGGCAGAGGGGGTGCTGGGGGACATGAGTGAGGGCCTGCTGCCAGGTGCCCTGCACTGCTGGGGGGTGGGGGTGCAAGGGGACATGAGTGGGGGCCTGCTGGCAGGTGCCCTGCACTGCTGGGGGGTGGGGGTGCAAGGGAACATGAGTGGGGGCCTGCTGGCAGGTGCCCTGCACTGCTGGGGGGTGGGGGTGCTGGGGGACATGTGTGGGACATGAGTGGGGGCCTGCTGGCAGGTGCCCCTCAGTGCTGGGGAGTGGGGGTGGAGGGGGTCATGAGTTGGTGATCAGTAGTGCAAGCTGACATGTGGCTTGCCTGGGGGGCATGCCCATGGTGGATGGGCTGCCTGCGGGACATGACCAGGGGTGCAGGGTAGTCCTCTGTGGTGTGGGCTGCTTGCAGGGGCCGTGGTGGGTGTAGAGCGAACACCTGGGAGGAGCCACACTGCCAATTGACGTGTAGGACTCCACGGCACCCCCGAAAGACACGTTCCCTGCTGAAATCGCGTGTGAGACTTCCCGCGAACCCCAGATTTACACGTACCCAGGCCAATCGCGTGTGGAACTTCAAGCGAACCCCAGGAATACACGCACCCCACTCGCAAAGGGCCTATCACGTGTGAAACTTCCCGCGAACCCCAGATTTACACGTACCCCGCTCGCCCAAGGCCAATCGCGTGTGAAACTTCCCGCGCACCCCCGAAATACATGCACACGCTATTTTTGACACAGCGGGTGTCCGTGTTTGTCGCGTATCCCTTTGCAAATCATTTGTCCTAGAGGGCCACAGTATGGGACATTCATCAGAGTTGTACATACGTGCTTTTTGTTAGCGCACATTTTGGCGCACATTTTTTTCATGCGCAGGGGCCTACCGCCTGCCTCCGTGTGGCGGACATGTTTAGGCCTGTGCGCGTCTTCGCCCTTGCGCTGGTTTGCCCTATTCGATTCCATGAATACGTGTTGTAGGCGAGCGTGTGGGCGTTCCGCACACTTGCCTTCTGTACTTCCCCCGTGACTCCCACATTTTCATGCGTTGTTCCCCATTCTGCGTGTCACGCCCTGTGTTATGCCTACTTTTGTTTTGTGCGCTGCGCTATGTGCGCTTTCGCTGTGGCCGTAGCGCACGCCGTTAGATGACCTGTGCGCCGGCGTGCGCCACGCAGATTTTCAGCGCACATCCCAGATTTTACTCGTGCACGAACTTCCATGAATCGATGTGCACGGGTTTTGCTGCGATTTTCGCACTTGCACTGCGATTTTCGCACTTGCACTGCGATTCACACGGTTTAGCACGCTTGCGCAGGAATTTTCAGCGCACATTAATTCCATGAATCGGGCTGAAAATTGGTTGAAGAAGCCTAGTTGCTCACTATGCAAGTAGGTATGTAGTGTCACGGTACGTAATCAAATATAGACACGGTGGGAATTATGGGGATATATATATTTATTATATTGGATATTTATAAGTATCTATATCAGGCTCCACCGACTGGCAGATACAGGCGTTGGTGTTTGAATCGCCTCATCTCCTCCGTCAGAGGCACCGTCACATTCTATATGACATGCTCTTATCTCGTGCGTGCCTGGCTCACTGGAGTGTTGATAAGGCAAGTGAATGTGCGATACTACACATCTCCCCTTCTTAACTTATCTGATACTACAAGTTTAATGTCCAACGTATAGAAAGTCTTTCATTGGTTCAATGTTCCCACACAAAGTCTGTCAATCCACGAGGATCGCGAATGACTCTTCCTCTGCTTGATCTGCGTGAGATATCTGTTTTAGGCTTTGGCAAGGAAACACTTTGCAAGTTCTTCTTATTCACTACATCCCTACCACATTCTTCCACATCACTAGAACCATCATTACCATTGACTCTTTCATGATCACCATGTTTTGGCACATTCACTTTAGGCATATCCCATACACATACTCTCTCCATATTCCAAACTCTTCCATCCTCAACCCTCACTGCATCGTTAAACACTTCGACCACACCGACAGGTTTTGACCACTTGCACGGACCATTTCTCAAAACAGGTGGAAGCTTGATTCTCACCAAACCTCCGACCATCAATGGTGACCTTTTCACATTTCTGCCTATGGATCTATCATGTGTTTTCTTGCTCTTCAATTGCATAGTTCTGATGCTCTCACACACATCTCCAAAATCCTTCTTTATTACAGTCATTCTTTTCATCCAGGATGGTGTCAACTTAGTGTTGGCCTTCCGGCCCCTACTCATTTCAAACGGCGACAAACCTGTAGTACAGTGTGTTGTGAAACGATGAGCATTAATCTTTTGTCTGACAGCTTCCTCCCATCTCACACCATTTGCCCAGGCCCATCTCACCGCATCTTTGAGCACTCTGTTAAAGCGCTCGACCACTCCATTGGTCTGCGGGTGGTATATTGCACTTCTTTTGTGCACAATGGAATTTTCTGCACAAAACTTTTGCATTTCTTTTGAACGGAACTGGACACCATTGTCCGTTAATATACTTTTTGGTAAACCTTCCCTTCCACAGACCTCTGCTAGAAATTCAACTACCATTTTGGCAGTCATGCATGGCTTGATCATGACTTCAACCCACCTAGTCAACAGATCAATGATTACTAGGCAATATTGTTGCTTGCCCTCACTGCAAATTGGACCCAATATATCCATACCCAGGTCATCCCATACATTACTCAGGAGGTCTGTAACTACCATGGGGTATTTCTCATTCACACATCCTCTATCACTCTCTTTGCAAAGGATACAGTCACGTATAATTCTCTCGATTTGCAGATCATATCCTGGCCACCAGAATTCATCACGTATTCTTCTCTTTGTCTTCACAACACCCTGGCCCCCTGGTGACCCTCGTGGCCCAACGCAATGATCCTTTGGCGCAGACTTGCGGGTGGAATGATTCTGTCACTTCTCATAATTCTATTATTCTCCACCTTGAGTTCATTTGCAACTTTCCGAAATTCTAACAGCCCATTTTCTTCATACTTGGCTTTGACCAACAGACTACCACTTAATATGATTTGTCTCAATTTTCCGAATGAAATGTCTGATTCCTCTGCCTCTTCCCATTCCTTCTCCGATATGGATAGATCTTCAATATTAAGTACAACTTCAGATTTCATATCCTCATCATCATCTATCTCAGAAACGTTAGTGAGTCTCGAAAGACAGTCGGCAGCACGGTTTTCCGTGCCTGGTACATACTTCACTACACAGTTGTATTCTTGCAAGAGTATGACCCACCTTTTTATGCGATTCGAAACATTTTCCAAAACTTTATTCATTATGACGTGGACCAATGGCTTGTGGTCCGTACGGAACTCCACTTCTGCACCCCAAATAAAATTTTAAAACTTTTCTGCAGCCCATTTGATAGCCAATGTTTCTTTTTCAATGGTGGCATATGTTTTTTCCGTGCCTTTCAACAGTCTAGATGCAAAAGCTATCAATCTCTCCTTGCCATCAATCTCCTGTGTGACACTGCACCAAGACCTACATTGCTGGCATCTGTCGTGATGACGGTTTTCTCTCCGCTCTTGAAATTTTTCAGCGACGGTGCTTTATTCAACTCATGTTTTATCCATCCAAATTCCTCTTCACATTCTGTATCCCATGCAAATGACTTCCTCTTCAAAAGTTCTCGGAGTGGAATGGTGTGCATGGCAAAATCACGCATGAATTTTGAGTAGTACTCGGCCATGCCAATGAAAGTACGCACTTCCTCCTTAGATTTGGGTCTTGGCATATTCTCTATAGCATCTAATAGTTGTTTCTTCGGCCGTACCCCTTCAGCTGATATAGTATGTCCTAAATATTCAATTTCGCAACAATCAATTTTGCATTTCTCTTTACTTAAGGTCATTCCAGCTTCATAAAGTTTCTTGCACACATATTGTAGTCTCTCATCATGTGTTCTTTGATCAATTGCATGTACTAGTATGTCATCCTGGAAACATATAACACCCTGGTCTTCTGCAAACAGTTTATGCATGATCTTCTGAAAGACAGATGCAGCCGATATGAGCCCAAACGGTAATCTCTTATATTGATATAATCCATCTGGCGTGATAAATGCTGTCATGCACCTAGATTCTTTATGTAATTTTACTTGATGGTATGCTGAGGTCAAATCAAGAGTGGAGAAATGCAATGTATGACCCACCAATGGTGGAAACTATTTCTTGGATGTTAGGGAGTGGGTGTCTGTCAGGAATTACACATTTATTCAGCTCCCGCATGTCAACACATATCCTCAATTTCCCAGATTTCTTACTCAGGACAACTAATGGAGATACCCATTCACTGGCATCAATACTTTCTATGATACCTTGTTCTTCTAGGCTCTTTATTTCTTTTTTTACTTCCTCTCTCATAGTTAGGGGAATGTTGCGAAGCCTCTGTGCTACTGGAACACAATCAGGTTTCATCCTGATTTTATGTGAGTACCCCCGCAAACATCCAATCTCATTCTTGAAAACACTTCTCATCACCTCTTCATTATTCTTTGTCTCATTTATTCTCATGTGTTTTCCTGACTTTTCATTGTCAATGTTCATCACCGATTCATCAGCACCGTCATCCAACTTCACTTTGAGTTTACTTTGATGAGTCCAGCTTAATAAGGGAATTCTACCAGTTCTTGTAATGTAGAATTTCCTATTAGCCTTCCTATCTTTAAACTTAAGTGCACCCCAAAACCATCCGATAACATCAATTTTAATTCCACAATAGGCTCTCGGCCTTATGTCTGCTTCATGTAAATACTCATGTCTCCTTTTATCCCACATATCTTGCGGTATCAAAGTGTATTTGGCACCAGAGTCAATCATCATGTGCATATTCACTCCATCTATACACACCATAGCCTTAGGACTTTCCATTTCCTCCTCATGTTCTTCATCAATTATAACAAATACGCACACATCATCTTCATCATTACTGCCATTATCATCGCCGATCCAATTCATGGAGGTATTTTGTGCTCTACAACATCTAGCATAATGGCCCTTGCCTTTGCATTTTCCGCATATGATCTTCAGAGCTGGGCATTCAGGATTGTCCTCCCAATGATCCGTACCATCACATCTAAAGCATTTGCCAGTATTCCTCCTTCTTGGACTGCTCCTTTGTCTTCGTGGAGGAGGACTCCTCCTTCTCGCATGTATCTTGGGTAATCCTTTGCTTCTTCTATCCTCATTCCACGATGGGTTTCGAGTTTTGTCCCACTTGTTCTTTCTACTGGTTACATCCATCACTTGGGCTATTGATTCATTATTCTTGTTAGTGTTCATAGTGCAATTGCTCTTTGGGGCGTCATGTTTGACTTCAACAGACTGTATTCTGTTCTCTAGTTCTTGAACACATTTCTCAGTATGTTCAACTTCTTTGGCTATTCTTAAAACTGTATCGAGGGGTGGATCATCTTCAGCCCACAGCTTTTCTCTCACCTTGCTGCTCCTGCATTCCAGCATAAACTGATCGCGTAATCTCTCGTCCAATTGAGCATTGAATTTGCAGGTCCTGGCCAATTTCCTCAAGATGGTTATGTACTGTTCAACACTTTCACCTTCTTCTTGAATTCTTTTCCCAAACTTATAACGTTCAAGGATAGTGCTCAATTTTTTCTCATAATGTTTGCTCATCTTTTTCACTGAGCACTCATATTCATTCAAACCTGCACTATCTTCCGGCAATAATTCAGGCAAGTCTTCAAATTTTTCTTGCCCAGCTGGCCCTAGGCAGTGCAACAAAAGTGACTTCCATTTTTCCACGCTGCAGTTTTGGCCACACACCACCCCTGAGTAGTGTTCGAAGGCTTTAATCCACCTCTTCCATGGAATTGATGGTTCTCCCACCTCTGACAGGAAAAACATTGGGGGTGGAACACCACTGAATGCCATGGCAGACTATATGCGTAAGATTTAATGTTTATTGGACAATGTAGTTCAGCTGTGTTGTGGTTTTTCACTGCAGCAGCACAAATCCATGTGACAATAATTCTCGCTTTTATTGTTGTGTGCCTTGAAACATTGAATAGACACTTTATGAGAGGTGCCCTGCTTCTGATTTGTTGTAAAATTTATATGCTCAAACTATTATTGCTGACCTCAAGCATGTATTCCCCTTCAGTGCTTCTCTATACCATGCTCTCCATAATGTATTTTCAAACTTCCCCTAATGCTCCTCTATACCGTGTATTACAGTTATTTTTAGCAGTTGAGATAGGCTGGCCTTTATGAGGCGGAGCTACGATCTGGAAAACATAATGCGGCGGAGACTTACTTGCTGTGGCCGCTGCAACGCTAAGGGAAGCGGAGCGGCCTCTGTAGAAAATGAGTCGCTCCTCCGATACCGAGGATTAAACAATGTGGCCGCTGCAACGCTCGGAGAGGTGGAGCGGAGCGGCCTCTGGGGAAGTTGATTGCAGCAACAGCTATCACGGACACGCGGGTCCTCAGGAGGCGGTGGAGCCCGAATCCTCGTCGCCACTTGTAGTGTCACGGTATGTAATCAAATATAGACACAGTGGGAATTATGGGGATATATATATTTATTATATTGGATATTTATAAGTATCTATATCAGGCTCCACCGACTGGCAGATACAGGCGTTGGTGTTTGAATCGCCTCATCTCCTCCGTCACAGGCACCGTCACATTCTATATGACATGCTCTTATCTCGTGCGTGCCTGGCTCACCGCAGTGTTGATAAGGCAAGTGAATGTACGATACTACAGTATAGTTCCAGAAAGTGCCAGGCAATCTAGCTATGTTTCCCAAGAAAACAATGCACAGCTTGTACAGAAACAAACCGTTACCTAATGACACATAATGGAACCAGTAATGATACTCAAAGTAACTAGCATCACCCAATTCATTCAGTGCAATGGTACAATTCTTTACCATGCAGTCTCAAAGCAGGTTCCACAACGAACAAGAGGAGCAATGTAATATTATATAGCCAACTGCCAATGGTCTTAAATACTGCAAAGAAATAAACATAACAACACATGCCTTTTTTACACACGTACTGTTGCTTCTCTGATAATCAAGAAATTCAAAAACACTCAATGTCACCCCACTATCAATGTTTCTTCTACATAGAAAATCCAATATGTTCACAAATACATCTGTTCCAAAAGACTTGACAAACATGCCTCACACATACTTGTAAAAGTACATTTTATGCAGCGTGTCATTCCGTGTTCTCAACTGTCCGCCATTCTGTCTGGGCTCCATGTTAATTAATCCCAATGATGTCACAATGTATTGTGACATCAGACGTCAAGCGTCCGATAATAACAACGTAATAATAACAACGTTGCCTGCGTACACGCTCCAGCTCCGCCCCGTTTAACATAAAGTATTGCAAATATGTTGCAGCCCATAAGTGTAACAGTTGATCCAACTCAAACCACTGCACAGAACCTAACACACCTCTATATATGGTCAAGCACCAAGTACATCATGATAAATAAACTGGCACTCATCACTATTTCTAATATATAACAGAGAACTTTACAGTGTTGCAAAAAATCCATATGTTCTGCTACTGTGCACTACGGCACCATTAAGCTGTGTCCTCTTACAGATAACATGTTGAATAACAGACGTCCTTCGCCACAGTCCCTCTGATTCTGAAAAATATACATTAGACAAGCTCTGCTCGTGGGCCATTAAATACCTGAACAATAGTGTGCCGCGCCACACTTAATACGGTTCATGGGAGCCCATAAATGATAAAGGACATTTTGCAAAGGAGAGTGTTCCCTCATCCAGCCACACAATGGTAAACTAAGGTCTGAAGGTTGTAGTAGTGGTAGGTACACCCCACCTAAGTCCCAGTTAAAACTATCACAACTAAATGGCTAAAGTATTCAATTTGCACTTTCCAACTATTGTGGACTTTTGGTATACGCTATTCATAACATGGACCTCCTATAGTTATATATTACTTCAATTTCAGATTGTATTATTCCGACAAAATGTCAACGAGATTAATGTATACAAGTTCCATGCTATTGCATATTACATAATCATCATACTAAGAAAGCATGACTGAGATTATTCCAACCATACTTCATAGTGGTTATGCATATCCAAGTTCAAATGTAAAGTACTTTCTATCTTTTCTATAATCATAGGAGGCTCCAATGATTCCCACAAAGATCTTCAGCGATATATATATATATATATATATATATTCTAATTCATGGATATAACAACATACAGATATCCCTGATATATCTTACAATGATTACTATGTCTGAAAACAATTGTACAGATATGTACATGCTATTGCATACTCCATCCTCAGCATACTAATGCAAATAAATCAGAGACAACAGTTCACCCGATGCTATTAACCTGATAATCGTATAGCCAAAGCTACTCTAAACAAATCATAGAAAGGCCCCCATCTCATGTTCAGTATTTAAGCCATATTTAATAGTCTGATATTTTCAAATTTCATTAGCCTCAGTCTGTCTGGGTACATTTTCCCTGTCTCCCCCTTTGTGGTCTGTTTTAATGGCTTCCAAACCAATAAACAGCATATCTGCCTTGTTGTCCATTTGGTGACATTCCTGCCAATGACCAGACAAAGGTAACCTGGGATCTTCTTTAATCAAAGTACTCAGATGTTCCGTAACACATACACTGACTTTCCAAATTGTACTGGCAATGTAGTGTAATTCACAAACACATAATATAGTATAAACTATGTATTTGGTTCTACAATTGATAAACTCTGAAATCTTCAACTCATCCTTGATATTGATCTTAACGTTCTTGCATTCCTGTGTCTATTGGCACATACTACACGATCCACATTTATAGAACCCTTTTAAATTACTGTATAACCAACTCTTTTGTTTCCTTGTCTGGTTCCAAAAATGATGGGCTCAGTTGATTCCTTAAGGTAGGTGCTTGGGTACATACAAATTGTGGTTTACCTTTTATATAGGAATGTAAATCAGGACCAAGTGTCAGGATGTGCCAATGCTTATGAAAACATGTGGTATAATGTTCTGCTCTCAATAGAGTATGTTTTAATCATTTTGACAAAATGGAGATCTGAAGGTTTCTCTAATTTGGGCAACAAGAGATGTCTCTGATTTAGACGTGCACTTTTCCTTTTTGCTACTAAAAGGCTTTCCTTTGTGTACCTATGTTCTCTAACTCTCATCCAATATAGTGCATTCTCTTTCTATTTCTACAATTCCCTGCAATTTCTTCTTGCCCTGACGCATTCACCAAGTGGTATGTTCTTAATCACACTCGGTTTGTGACAACTATTCACCAACAATACTGAATTAACCTCTGTAGGTTTCATAAAGGGTTTAGACAAAATGGTTCCATCTTTCACATATAAGTGTGTATCCAATAAATCCATTTCAGTTGGGTGTACATTACCTATAAACTGAATACCAAAAGCATTAACACTCAGAAAGCTAACAAATTCTGTCAGATTTGCTTTATAGCCTTGCCAGATAAGGACCATTTAGTCAATGTACGTGGTCCAAGGTTGTATACATGATGTATAGGCATGATCTGAGTACACATAAAAATTCCCTATAGTTAGGTTGGCCAATTTAGGTGCGTAATTGGCCCCCATGGCCCCCTCTCGGATGTGTCTATATATAGTGTCATTGAACATGAATACATTCTTGTGTAAGGTTAAATCAACCAGGCAGGTTTGTCAAATCTTTTGGAATAGATTTATTTGTGACAGTATTGGATTTTCTATATGGAAGGAACGTTGATAGTGGGGTGACATTAAGTGTTTTTTTTTATTTCTTTTGGATTCATAATTGGGCTTACAGTACAATGATTATCAGAGAAGCAACAGTTTGTGTGTACCAAGGGCATGTGTTGTCATGTTTATTTCTTTGCAGTATTTAAGACCATTGGTCTTAATGGCTTTTGGCTATATAATATTAGATCGCTCATCCTGTCCATTGCAGAACCTGCCTTGAGACTGCAAGGTAAGGGATTGCACCATTGCACTGGATGAATTGGATGATGGCTAGTTACTTTGAGTATCATCACTGGTTCCATTATGTGTCATTAGGTAATATTTGGTTTCTTCACAAGCTGTACATTGTTTTCTGGACAGCATAGCTACACTGATTGCCTATTTCTGGAACTATACCTACTTGCATAGGGAGCAACTAGGCTCCTTTAAAGATTTAAATAAGGAAATATGAATGAAATAGATTGTTGTTACTGCAAGCCCTATTTTGATGGGGCATACTGGTAACAGGTTGAACTTTGCCGTTTTTTGATTAAATTGTTGTACTATAACATTACAGGACTTGTGGGAAGACATATTCCCTTCAGTAACTGCTGTGGATTAAAAGGATCTATTGCAGCTGGAGTTATTTGATCTGAGCCCTTGCTCATATCTGTCATAAAATTAGGTAGCTTATTAGATAGGTTCAGCTGGCTCACTTATTATGGAATGTAAAGATAGACATTATCAGGTGACATTAGAGATGACTTTATACTTGCACTACATGTTCCTTATTTGGGTTGCCCCTGTCCCTAAGAAGGTGGACACTCATATTATGCCAATTGAATGGTTGTAGTGATGGTGGATGCAGCTATACTGTGCACAATTAGCATAGTGGAGAATCACTAAACCTTACTAAGAGCACTAGGGTGTGGTGGTGCTGTCTGGTGTTAATCAGGTTTTAATTATGAACCAATTAGTGGTAGTCTTTGATATATATTGGTTGTCTTATTTCCACAACCTTTGAAACCTGCATTGTTCACTCCATGTGCTGATTTATGAATATACCTATGAAATACAGCAAACTGTATGAAATTTGACCCTGTGTGACATTTATTGAGTAATTTATTGACAATATTTGTTCTGCACGTGTTGAATGATCAATATTGTAATTCTTACGTTGGTTAATATTTGGGTTCTTCTAGCCCTGAACAAGACCTGTTGTTTCAGGTCGAAACGTGCGTTGACAATTCGACTACCTCTTTCAGTGGTATTGAGAACATACACTTACGCTCTCGCAGTGCAACTGTATTTCATTTCCCTCACTTGTTGATTGACCATCTCCCCTCAAAGGTATAGGGAATGTTGTATTAAATTCGAACAAGGCAGTTGTCTTGCACTTTCCTCAAATATACATTATTAAACTCTCTGTCGTGTGCATTGAGAACAGGTACTTCAGTTTTCACAAAGCTCGCTTGTGTAGGTATTGAGAGCATGAAGTTCAGTTCCCACAATGCAATAGACTCCCATTTCCTTCACTGCAGGTTTCACAATCTTTCCATCCAATGCACTGGAATGAGGACTCCATATCCCAGCATGGGGGAGCCATTCACTTTCTCGGTTGGGACTTTTCGTTTCCTTGTTGGTTCAATTTGCCATGGCCAATGTTCCACGCCACATCACTTCCCTTTTGTTCACTCCCTGTCTTGCTCCGCATGGCCACTCCTCTTTCTCTATAATTCTGCTTCTCACCTGGGCACAGCCTTCTCTCCTGGACAGCACTCGGTCTGTTCTCGCCATAGGCCTCTCCAGGCTGGCTACGTCTCATCACCACTCTTCCCAACTCTATGCTCACTCTTTCACCCTTGTTCTGCTCTTTTGAGGTCTGGCCCATCCTCCAGTCCTTCCCTTTGCTCGGCTAAATATTCTACAGAGTGTGCTTGATTATCCATGTCCTCACTACTGTGAGCTCCCTCTATATCAGCCGCGGGTGAGTGTCGACCCTCTATCGTTTATCTTTGTGAACATCAGTTTTCTATTGTTTTTCAATATCTCATTTCATTCCAAGTTCTCATGTACTAATACCGGTTACTTTTCGATAATGTATTTTCACACAGATATTTCTTTCAACAGGTTCCATTTTAATAAAGCACATGATTGACTTTCATTTTGTATCTCTCATTTGTGTCTCTCTACACGTGTTTCACCCCTTTTCCTATAGGGGCTCATCAGGAGAGAATCCTTTACTTCTGATGTTTCATTGTATGAAGTTTTGTAGATACTTTAGACTTGTATCTTTCCTAAGGTTCAAAAGCCTCAGGTTCAAAAGTGGCTTATTTTCCTACTTTAGCAATATTTTAAGGGTTTCTTTGAGTATAGGATGCAATTGCCCTTCTCTGTGCCACCAATCCTGGACACTGCCATATGGTTCAGCACACTGTTCTAGCTTTTTTCATTGTACTTATTGAAGGTTGCAGTGTCATTTAGACCACAAATTACATACAAAGGAAACAGGAAAAAGAGGCACTTCAGGATACGGTGCATTTACAATATAGTCGGGGTATCTGGTATTCAGAAGCCGGATCTTTCAGAGGATTCGAAATTTGATATAGAATTTGGTGCCATGGACAAGAATACAGCCATAGCTAGCACACTTACTTTAGCCATAGTGCCATAGAATATAGTATAACACATATTCACAGATATGCAGCTGAGCATTTAAATGGGTTAGTGAGGCTGGGATTGGCGGGTGCCATTTGGGGAGGGTCTGGGGAGCTGTCAGAAGGTGAAGCTTCAGTAGAGTTCAAGAGATGAGATAGTTGTGATATATTGGGGAAGGACATAGCATTGAAAAGGGGAAAGTAAGGAGAATACGTGGAAGCGGGAGGAGGCAATGGGAGGCAGGGATAGCCAGGTTAAGGAGGCAGGAGTGATATAGAGAGCTGAATTATTCCTTACGAGCAGTCACCCCATTGCACATGGATGATCTGAACGTACCATGCCTTGAAGATTGTCAATCTTTTCCTCCCAGTCTCCCCTCCTTGCATGATTGCGCCTCTATACTCTTGGAAAATCTGCAGAATCGTTGTCAGACATATGTGCTGTCATCTACACTGTTAATTGTATTAGATGCACTTACTCTGCCTGGCAGACTTGTATCGTTCAGAAATTTAAGGGCTCTGAATGACTGTTTTTTCCCCTTGTTCCCTCCTCCCTTGAGTGTTTGAAACAATAGCCTTGGGCATAGGCGCTTTACAAATAAACATTACCATACCATACCATTATCTCTTTTGGCCTTTTACGTGATCCGGTGGGGATACCATTCCTATCACATAAAAACAAGGATGCAAAAAAGATGCATGCTGGGATCTTTTTTTCCGGGATAATAGGGCACTTTGTCACAATGTTTTCAATATTAATTAAAGTAAGAATTTAAACCTTTTTGAGGCATTAATGTCTGCTGCATGGGCCCGGCTTGACTGCTTGTGGACCACCTGCCTGGTTCGTAGGTCTGAGCAAACTGAGAAGCTTTAACAAGGGCTTAGTGACTTTACTGTGCAGATCATCCCGCGTCAGCGGTCATTAACGCCGTTTGCGCCCTGTCATTACATCTAAGACTCAACTGGTGTTTTTAGAGCTGTTTTACTTCCGTGAAATAGATTCTCGTGGGTGACAGTCCCTACAGGAAAGCAAAGAAACATTGAAAAAACATGAACACGTGAAAGGCGCTCAAACTCGAGCCCCCTTTCCTGCTCCCTAGGGGCCAGAGGTAAGGAGGATGCTTGGGCAAGTCTACTGATGATAAGGTAAGTGCTCTGTTTTTCATTACCACCTTGTCCCTCTTCCACGCCCTAAACTCTCCATTTTGGTGGCTGGGGCAGGTGAGTTCATGGTGGCTGAGAAGGGATGTGAGGCCGCAACAAGGAGTGTCTGGGGGAGCTATGAGCCTCTGTAGTACAACCGCGAGCTCGTTCAGAACACATATCATTACCACAGCCACCCACCTGTAAAGTGCCTTAATACACTATTGTACAAAACACGCTGCTTCACCAATGTTGATACGGATCCGAACCCTCTTGCCAGTGAAGTTTGCCAGACACCATGAAGACCACTTATTGTGAAGAGCAAAATGTGTGTCGCGTTCAACAGATGTCGACTGCATGGTAACCGGTACTTTATCAACCTACCAATTGGCTCATTTTCTGTTATAGCAGCCAGTATGTTAGCTCAGCAGGTGTCTGCTCCTGCAGTGGAAACAGTGATATTCACAGCTTCCAATTTCAGGAGGCTGAATCATGCCCACAGGGTTGACACGTTACATAGTTTCGCAGCTCTACGTTTATGGGGCTTGCCTATTAAGTGCTTGGAAATTGGGGCCACCCAGATGAGGTGCTATATTAAAAATAAACATATTTATTATTGTATTGGAACGGATCTTGGTCTGCAGATAGGATAGACCGTGCTTGGAAACGAGGCATTCGCCGAGCTAGAAAACCAAATGCACGCATTTCAATGCGCTAGTCTGATTTTCAGCATTTTTTTTTAAATTTGCTATAAGGATGCATGCAGTGTTAATTGGCACATGCTGTCGCCGCACTTGACCGGCGCAACCATATCTAATCACTCCAGACTCGAACACCAGCTCTGCCGCTCGCACACAAAAAAACCCATCCCACCGCTCGTCTCATTCTGTTTCAGCGGCTCGTCCAAGCTGCTAAATCGAGGTTTAGAGAGTTGTAATTTTTTTTGGGATGGTGTAAAACAGCTGCCAGTGTTCTGATGAGCTGCCAATTCCTCGTTTTATGTCTTCGCAAGATGCTGTCTCATTCGGGTGCCAGCGTGCCAGGCAGAGAAAGAGGGAGGAACAGCAAAGGGCCCGATTTGCTCTCAGGGAAAGGGTTTAAAGACGAACGCAAAGGATCCATGCCACCTTCAGCGAGACATGTCATTATAGTCAACAGGTCTTTCGACCACGTGTAATGCCCTGAAGTGATTCCAAGTGGAACATGGCGCTGCATACAATTTAACACAATATATTTTAGAACAGGTGGAACACACGCTGGGTGCGTGCGCCTCTTTTCTGCACAGCTTGACCATATGGTCCCTGTGCGATTCGATTACCCTTCGCCGCCTTGCATTCTGGGACCTGTAGTTCCCCTGTTCCCTTTCTTGGTATGCTCCTGCAAATCTGCAGAAATGCTCCGACAGTCTGCCGGTGTCACACATGGCACGGGGCACGTGGGGCCCTTGGCAGCCGTGGCTGGAGGAAAGATTGAAAGGTGCCCTTTACGCGGCGTCTCCCTCCTCCGCCCCCCCCCCCTTCTGGAGGGGCCTTTCTTTTCCCTGTGAATGAATTGCAATGAAATATTTTCGCAGCTGCCTTTGATGAATGGACTTTAAAAGGTCACTAAAGCGCTCTCGCTGCAACAACACCACCCAAAATCTGCGCCGGAAGATTATCAATTAGCGGGAACATCCACGAACGCTGATTGATTCTCCCCCACCCCCGCCCCTCCCCCCTCTGTTCCAGGAGTGCGTGTTATCACTCCCTGCCCAGAAGCCATTGAACAGCAGTGGTCTCGATTATTATGGCGTAATGCAAGTGCTGTATTGTTACAGCCCAACACTGATTGGATCTCCGCTCTTGAACTACCGCCCAGACATATGCATGCCACACCCTGCGCGTGGGGGATCAAGCATTTACACTAATGATGGCAACATTCTGGGGCTGGTCGTTCGGGCATACCGCTTCCTCCAAACTCCTAGTATTGTTTTCTACCACACCCCGCTCCGTCCTTAATCTCATGCAAAACCTGCTAATGGTGGCAATGTAGCTTGTGAAGACACAAAGCCGCGTTACAGATTAGGTGGTAAGTGTTAAAATTGGCGGTAACCAATTTTACCACCATGCCAATTTATGAGGCTTGGTTTTGAGTGGAGTATGCACCTCCAGCAATACCCTGGAGGTAAATCTTCCCACTCACCGCTGAAAAATCGGCAGAATTGGCAGAATTACCGCAGCTGTATTTCTGCAGCAGTAATTCCTCAAAAAAAGCCCATTGGGACCTAAAATATATATGGGGAATTACACCGCTACCATCACTTCTAATCAGGTGGACATTCCACCTGACCAAGTGGCAGTAACAGTAATTTCTTAGGGCAATTTTTGGGCAGATTTACCAACGAATTTCAGCCTAACTAGTAGGATGCCCACAATCTTGTCAGCTGATCATCAGCTGACAGGTGGCTCATGCTGTATCACTACATGGGTGCAAAGGACATTTTTCTTTTGAATATCCACTACAATGCTCTGCTTTTGAAGCGTGCCTGCTCATCCTCTTTTTATCCTTAGATCTGCTGGTGATTGATATTTTATCCATGTAAAGAGATGTATTACAGCATAATACATACTTTAGTAGCATTGCTGTGAGTGAGCCCGCATTTGAGAATTGGAAAATTGGAAGGGCCTATTTCTGTCTACAAAACCTTTCCTCCGTCCTTCCTCTCCTGGGCCTTCTAGGTACAAAGCCACGAAGAATTGACGCTCACTTTTGTAACGCAAAAGCTGAATGGTAAATATAATCCAAAAGGCCAAATAATCACTGCACCTCTTTGCAAAGGAAAACAAGGTTTATTACATGCAAAAGGTCTCAGATTGTCCCATTGAACCAAACTGACACAGAGCTCGTCACTTCCAAAAAAGTTACAGGTTATATAGCGGTAAAACCGGCACGGCTGCCGCCGGAGTAATTTTTTTTCTGGCGCCCGGGAATGGCCAATTACTGGGGCATTACAGCCCCAGCAGACCCGGCAATTGCCCATTCATGGGCGCCAGAAAATATTAGTCCCCATTCCCATTTGGGTCCCATTGGACTCAATGGGAATGGGGAGGCCGGATGAACAGGCCCCATTCAGGATTGGTGCCGGTGCATCCGACATGGTCTGGTCATGGGTGACGGTTCGCCCACCAGGTCAGACCTGGCGGGCGGTAAGGCACCCGCAAGCAAAACTCGTAGTTTGCCAGTCCGGTAACAACAGCACCAGCAAGCTTCCCGGTACTGTTGTTACCAGACCAGCAACCTTATCATGAGGCCACTGACACATTAATACATCATGACCGTCACATGATATGCATCCCTCTGATCCAGATGTGGTCAAAGTAAACAGGTGAGCCCAAGTCTGCCTTGACAAGAAAATAGGACTACTCATTATATAAGACGCTGTGGCGCACACACGCTGCACCCGCAATCTTACGCTGAATTTATTGGCACCACTTCTGCTCCTCCTCTCTGGAAACACAGAACATCACCAACCTTAAGAAATGCCAGACAATTCAAAACAATGCCGTACGGATTGTTAAAAACATTCCCAGAAGAATCCACATATCAGACCATAGAAGAAAACTCCACTGGTTATCCATCCAGGAATGTGTCAGTTTTAAAGTAGGCATCATGGTTCATTTTTGCCTTAACGGCTCAACTCCCGAATATCTCAAACCAATGGTACCCTCTAGAACCCTCTAAATGTACAAAAGTCCTAGGCCCAAAGCAGCTTCCTTTTGGAACACATTGCCACCTGCACTCAGACTTGAACCTGATGTAAAATAATTCAGGAAATCACTGAAAACTCTTCTTTTCAAATGAATTCTACCCCTACTCAGTTAGTTTATTAGACCTCCATGTTCCGTCTCTTTTTGTCCTGACCATCTGTGTTACTGTTTGCACCCCGATGCCCATGGGCTGTTGGTACATTACAAATAGATAAATAAATAAATAATATAAATAAACGTTCCAGACACGGCTCCCCCTTATCTCCTTCAAATCCCTGTGTGACTGTGGCACTTCTCTGGTGTCTAAATTTCAGGGATTTATTTGATTTAGTTGTGCGTCTATTTGTAATTCAAATCGGATGACCACACCTTGTATGGGGGCCCTAGTGTACTAAATCGTCTCGTATCACTAAACCTTATGCCCTAATCTTATGAATGTGTCCTTGAAACGGTGCATCCCTTCCTACTCTTTCGACAGTAAATATTCCATTCCTACCATGTCCAGGCCCCGCAGCGGGAATCAATTAGCATTTATCTGTGCATTGCATGTCCCTCTACCCCTGGCTTCTCTCCTGGGGAACGCGAAAGGGGATTTGTTTTTGGAGCTGAGCTAAATGGAGCCGCGGGCTAACACGTCAGGGCCTGCATTCTATTCTGTTTATTGTGTACTAGGCCTTAAAATCCAATATGGCAACACTTCTGCCATGTTAACATGCTGGCCTCACTTCTACCACAGTACCTTTCTGAGTCCATCTTCCACCTGTTTCAATCTTTTCTGCACACCTGTCTGCACAACATAACATCAGATACAAAACAAAACACAGGATCTACACTACTGCCCTGTCTATAACCTCTGCAAGTGCAACATTTATTTGTTTGTTGTTATATGTTGGTATCTAATATGTGTCAAAACTAACTACAAATGGTACAGGTGCATTCTGTTGTTCCAACCTCATCCTGCTTACGTGATGACATGTGCTAATAGGTTTTTCTCCAGGACTAACCACAGGGTCTGATGGAGTGGGGCAGATTCTGTTTGAGACAGGGTGTGATTCTGTTAGATCCCGAGTACCTGAATCCATTTGGAGTCCAAGTGAGGGGGCATGTACTTCAGAACACCGACCATTGTACCCAGAGGTGGTGAAGCACCTCTCTGAAGTGGGGTGTGCGATGGGGAAATTTCAAGCAGAGGATATTCCCCCGATTTCTTTGTATCCCAGAGTGTCTTTGGGCATAAAGGACTTGTTGAACCATTTACATAGGCCGTTAAGCTATGTATCAAGGGATGGCCCCAGTACTCAATGCCAAATATCCTGTGGCACTACACAAAAGCCGTATGGTGTGAAACCCCTGGGAGTGAAATTGAAGGGCACTATGGGCACTAGGTTGAATAACAAGTGCCCGCCCCCTGAGTCTCATCAACTAAGGATGAAAAGTATGCTGGGCTTGGAGCATTTGATCTGCCTGAATAGGTCAATTTTCTTTTTTTTTTTTAAATGTATTCATTGTTAGCTTGGCAACGCAACAGAGGACAACCGTAACATTTCAGTTCAGTGAGTCCATATGTGGTACATTTACAGGAACATGAGACAACCAAAGCATTAGAATAACATTGGAACATACGGGGGGTGAGCATTGAATCTACCATACAACTCTAACACATATCATCTAGCCAATGATGGGAGGAGGGGGAGGCGGCGCATCAGTCTCTTCTCGCAAGTCGACAGACAGGGAGGAGACATAGAGTTGGAAGTGGCCCCAAATGTCCCTTGGTCTGGATCTACTCGGTTGCAACAACAGCCAACACTCCTCTGTGTCTGAGGCCCATGTGAGGGCACGGAGCCACTGTTCACGTGTAGGGGATCTAAGCCGGAGCCATAACAGGAGTATACAGCAGGTTGCAAGGAGGAGCCCCAGGCTCAGCAATCTCTTGAAGCCCCGGCTTAATAGAGATAAGTTAATGGGGTTGAGGCTATGGTACACTCTAACATATCTGACAGGGATGTGCATACTGTAGCCCAGAACCGAGTGAGTTGGGGGCATGACCATAGCATGTGCATATAGTTTGCTTTTTCGGAGTTGCATCTGGGCATGCATGTGGCTGATCCTGTGACATACTCTGTAGCCTGACCGGCGTGTGGTGGAATCTATGCAGTATTTTAAATTGAATTCTCCACTATAGAGAAGCATTTCTTTCAAGAGACGAACGTTTTCACTTTGTGCTGCTGCTTTGGAATTAGCGTTGGGAGTTTTCTTAAACTCGCGCATTGCGAACACTCGCTCCCAGGAGGGGGCGGAGCACTGTGCAACTCACGTGACTGCTCACGTGACATTCCCTGCCCACAAAATCGGGCCAGTTCAGCAGCGCGGCGCAGACTTCTCCACTATAGAGAAGCATTTCTTTCAAGGAGACAAACGTTTTCACTTTGTGCTGCTGCTTTGGAATTAGCGCTGGGAGTTTTCTTAAACTCGCGCATTGCGAACACTCACTCCCAGGAGGAGGCGGAGCACTGTGCAACTCACGTGACTGCTCACGTGACATTCCCTGCCCACAAAATCGAGCCAGTCTACCCTTGCGGCGTTAAGCCTGGGGGAGTAAAGCCCACTGGCTGTTGTGCGGCTGTTGAGAGCTGGTGGGGGCTGAAGTAGTTGCGAGTCAAGAGCGAGTCAGTTAGTCTGCGTCAGTCGTCAGTCGGTGGTGGGACGAGGTGACGGGAAAAAAAAAAAAATGACTGCCACCTCTACAAGTGACGGGCCCGCAACTCGGCGCAAGACGCTACAACAGCGCAGGATGCAAAATCCCTGGACGGCCTTGAAAGGCGACGCTCCTTCAAACACTTCGAAGGTAAGCTGAACAATGAATAAACTGAATAAATTGTTAACGTGCAAAGTCCCCCACTCGACTTCCCCTGAGCCCGAGCCCGAACTTGAATCAGATTCAGAGCTCATGTGTAGGCGTTGCTCTGATATCGCCGACACGGGCTCACGCCCCGCCATTCCAGATTCTTTAGTCAATTCAGTTAAACATGCTGTTACACCCGCTGAACTGCCTGTTGAAAAGCCTGTCGAATTGGCTGTCACCATTGCTTACCTTCAGTCTCCTGGCCCCCAGCCAAATAGCACAGAGGTATTATCAGATGTACCTTTAGGTCTTATACCTGTTCCTGTACCTATGCTCATACCCATGATTATGCCTATGCATGCGCTAAACACTGTATTAGACCCAAGTACTCAAGCATTGCCAATAGAGGTAAACATGATGCAAATCTCACAGTCAGAGCCAAAACAAACTACAGCGAACTGTCCCATTTATCCTGATACAGGGACATTGCCAACGTTGGTTGTGGAGGATGAAGGTAGCATTTCTGATCCATTTTTGGCCTCTGCCGACACCTTCTTTTCACCTTTTGAATTTACAGACGTGGAACTAATGGAAGCATCACAAATTGAAGACAGGACTGAGTTACAACAAGAACATTTGATCCCCGAAATGTTGTTTGACAATACTAAAGCAATAACCTGTGGAGACTGCATAGATCACACAGGTTTCAATAAGTCAATGTTAATAACAAAAGTAACAACAAGTGCCCTCCATCTTGCTGAAGGTTTAATAACTGAAGATAATACAACACTCATGGAGGACAGAACATCATCCCTTGGTATTGATCTAGTAATGCCTTCAACAAATCAGCAACAGTTACCTGAAAAAGTGAAGAGGATAAAAGAAAAATCGATGGGAGGCTACAGGAGCCAGGAGGTGCCCGGAAAGTCTGTTGGACGCTATCCAGCAACTCTGAGTCCGACGGTCACCCAGAGCCTGAAAAATAATAAGAGCAGTAATCTTTCGTCAAATAAAATATCTGGTAAGTCAATAAGATCGCCTGCACTTGATTTACTGAGCGACGAGATCAGAGGACATGTTAGATCATCAGATTGGCATTTAACATCAAGTATGCCCCAAATAACGAAGTTTACGAATAAGATTCCTAGGAAAGGCTGTACTCAAACTTCACCAAAGCTTGTGGCGAGTGAAATAGGAAACAATGGGTTGAAGAATACCACGAGAAATAGTGATGTTCATTCAGAGTCCGCCAATTCCACGCAGTTAAGTGGGGACAATCAAAGCGAGCCGCGAGGGAAACCAAGTCTTTCGTCGGCTGCGGCGATCCAAATATATAATAATGTTTTAGCGGCATCGTCGACCGCGCTGCTTCCCTTCCTAAAAATGTATGAAGCCTTGCATGACACCATAAAAGATCAATCTTCTCTAATCATCAGTTTGAAAGAAAAAATGGATAGGTTTGAATTAACGACCACCTTCCTTCAAAATCAACTGTTACGTGAAGCAGACCACACCACACGATGGCAAGAGAGGCTAAGTGATCTCGCAGCTCGACATCACTGCCAGAATGACACACTGATCGAAGGTTTGTTGGAAGCAGTGAAGTGGATGCGTCACTCTAACTCAGGAAATTCTTGTAAAGAAAAAACATATCTCGAATACATCATGAAATCTACAACCTCAAAGGAATTGCCGTTATCTCAACAACATCCACATGTGACTGAGACCCAGCAATCATATGCCAATGCGCACTGTCCTAATAATCTGGAAAAGAGAAAAACAGCTCAATCTTTAAATCCTAGTGGTACATCTATGGTTGAGACCGACCAACCTGACGAAATTCACATGAATTAAGTGGTTACTTCCACCCTGCCTGACAGCAACATTATAAATGAGAAGGCAAGGCCAACTGAAGCAACTGTTGTGAAGAACAAAGCAAATCAACTAAATTCCGGACCAAGTGTAAACTCGACAATGCTAAAATCATTGGTTTCCTTTGGAATATTTGAAGGTGTAGCAAAATCCATTGAACTAAGCCCGAAGCCCTATCCTAAAACAACAAAAACAAAAAATGTTGCAAACCAGCAAAAGGCCTTGTTAAGTAAAAAATTGACAGAGACCAAGAGATCGAAAGCTGCATCTTCAAAAAGGAAATATATAAGAAATATACCTCAGCCACCTGATGCAGGGCTGAGCAATGAAATTAAGAAGGAAAGGGATGGTTCCCTTAATCCCATTGGACATACTGTCAACTTGCCCTCCTGCAAACGTGGTCCGCTGCCTCCACAAAATAAACGACGTTGCGCAGAATCTGAAGAAATAGATAAAAGAAGCCGATCCCAAGGGTCAATAACTGGCTTATGTGACCTCTCTACTTATGCAGACGAATCTGAGGAACTTTTGTCAGTTTCGCACCATGAACGCAGTGACTTCAATGGTGAAAAGCAACAACGAAACAGTTTAGACGCTCGCAGAGACATAAAGGAGCTTGAATCTAGGAACCCATTGAAGAACAACTGTGGATCAAGCATTATGAACAACATTGCAGCGGTTTCAAAATTGAATCCCAAACAGACTTCCATTCAGCAAAAGAGTCAAACTCATTATTCAACTCAAGTTCACTCTGCATCGAATGACAATAATTTATCTTCAACCTGGAAATTAAGACTTCAAAATCTTCATGCAGAAGACGATGAGCTGAATCTGAACCGACACAATGTGATGAAACTCTTTAACTGTGTGCCGTCATTGCGCACAATTGTGTCCGAGGACATAAAAATTGTCGAATATGATACTGAGAAGTGCTGTGATCAAGTGCTTCTTCACATTAGATCTGTGTCAGTACGTAACACCATTTTGCAAGCCGCAAACGAACTAATAATCTTTGGATTCAATATCACGCTTGAACCAAGAACCGATGATGAACATCTAAAAAGCCAAAGGACAAGTCGAGGCCTACAAGAATCCCAAGCAGACCGACGCGCAATAGTGAGAAGTGCAATGAAGGTTTGCCACAATGGAAGCAAAAGAAATGACAACTTTCATAATAATCCTAAGGAGTCTCAATTGAGGAAACATGATGCTGGCTATTAGCAACAACTGGAACTGAGCGTCACGCAGTGCATCTTTCTATCCTGGAACACCAGAGGTTTTGCTCACTTGTTCGAGGTTCCCTGGAGAAGGAATGAGTCTCCTTTTGTAATTTGTCTCCAGGAAACATGGCTAAGTGAGCCTCCGTCACGAGACGGGTATGTCACTTTACTGAATCCCGCAATAAAAAATCCTATAGGTAGACCTTCATCAGGCCTCCTAATGTTAATAAAAATAACTCCATGGTGGTCAATTACAGACTCATTTTGTCCAAATCCATTTCTGCAAGGTGTTGTACTACGAACTGATAACCCAGATGCTGAGCAAAGGAAACATCTGTTAGTATTAAATGGTTACTGGAACCCGAAATAAATCAGCTGTAAAAATTTTGTAAATGCTGTTACTGGACAGATCGATGAGGCCTTGACACGATTTAAGAATCTTTCCATCATATTTTGTGGGGATTTAAACTGTAGTTGGTTTAAGTTAAACCAGTCAAATCAGTCATTTCGACCAATAGTCGAAGATGAGGAAACAGTAAAAAATCACATATGGAGAAATGCACTAAAAATGCGTAACTGTTCAATGGTAAATGGACAACAGAAAGGTGACCAACCTCCACATGCAACTTGGTCTAATAACAACTCACAGTCCATAATAGACTACTTTTGCGTTTCCCGAAACCTTTTTGAACAGGATATTTCGCTTGAAATTTGTGAAATGCAGAACAGTGATCATAAGCTCCTATGATTTTCCTGTGCGATTGAATGGCTTGAAAAAACTAAGAATTACAGTATTCCAGTGACGGTTAATGCTAGTGGTAATCGACTACGGATAAATGCTTCTCAAATCCGGTTTATAAATCAACAGTTATTAAACCAACCAAATGAGTTATTAGTCGACTATGTGCCGTTACTTTCAAACTACAGTTGTAAGAAACCAACCAACACAATATTTGGAATCCATCACAAACATTGTTACACTATGCAAATAGCAAATGCCAAGAAAATGATGCGACGAGACATTTGATTGATAAAAATGGCAAGAGCCCCGAAATTGAGTGCAAAAGATATAAAAGGTGCCATTGGAGAGAGAAGATCAAAATATAGAAAGCGGCTGAGATCGCAGAGAATGATTATTGAGCAGGATCGGGCTGAAACTTTCCTGAAACACCTTATTACTTTGAATTCATATGAAATCTGGAAAATATTAAATTCAGGTGAAATGCAACATCGATCTGCGACAGTGCACGAAATTGATGCTTCAAGATGGGAAGCAGACTTTGCAAAAACGTTTTTTAAACCAAGAAATGATTCAACTGAAGAAATGCAGATTATTACGACGACCTGGGGTATGCAAACTTCTTTGTCTGACATAGAGATGGCCATAAGAAACCTAAAAAGTTCACGTGCAGCGGGTCCTGACATGATCTCAAATGTCATGCTAAAAAAGAACGCTGCCGAATGGGCTATCCTAATAGAGACACTTTTTCGAAGACTATCTGTCCTAATGTAAATACCAGATTCGTGGCGACAAGCCATAGTTGTGCGAATCTATAAAAAGGGCAATCGGGCGGAACCAAACAACTACCTCCCGATTGCCCTAATGGATACCATTGGAAAGATTTTTGCATCTTTCTTGAGACAAAGATTGGTCTCTTGGACATTGAGTGAAAAGATCTGCGACATTAGACAAACCGGCTTCACCAAGGGCGTTGGTGTAGATGCAAATCTGATGATACTTAATGTTTTGAAGCTTGAGACCTTGAAAGCCAAGAAGAAAATACATCTGGCGTTTATTGATTTGCGTGGTGCATTTGATAGTGTCATCTGCAAATTATTATGGAAGAAAATGGTTGCCTGGAAATGCACATCAGACTTGATTGCCCCAATAAAAGCATTGCATACTGATACCTCGATTAGAATTCGCCTGAACCAACAGGGCGAGTTATCAAAGAGTGTATTTACCAACAAAGGCGTAAAACAAGGATGCCCATTGGCAGCTGAGCTATTTAACTTGTTTATTTCCGATCTGCCTAATCATCAAGAGTCTGCACGTTGTTTCGCACCAAAAATAAACAACACAGAAATTCAATGCATCATTTATGCAGATGATGTAGTCCTAATAGATTCAACGGAGATCGGCCTCCAACGGCTACTAAACAAACTACAAGAATACCTGAAAATAAACGAATTAGATTTGAATTCAGATAAAACCAAAATTATGTCAATTGGTGCCCGAACTTCAAAAAAGCAGAAACTACATAAATGGTACTTTAATGGAACTCAACTAAGTTCAACAAATTCCATTAAATATTTTGGTATAATGTTTAATAATTCGATAAATGAAAAGCACTGGAAGGAAGATCTGGTGAACAAAATGACTCGATTCAGTATTCAGGGCCTTAAACTATACAAACTGTATGGCAAATTCAGTCTAAAACCAATAATTACCTTCTACTGTCAAAAAGTTACACCGGCAATCACATTTGGAGCTGAATCTGGATGGAATATTGAACCATTGTTTTGGCAAAAGTTGGAAGGCATTTTTTGGCGAAAAGTCCTGAAATTGCCTTCTTACATATCAATGACTCCATTACGATATGAGCTGTCATTGAACTCTCTACATTCGAGCATTATGTGGAAATCCCTAATGATTTTCCGAAAAATAAAATTAAGACCAGTAGTTCCAGCTTACAAATTATTCTCCGAAAAACCAGGCCAACAGCAGTCTCTACTGTGACAAGAGTGGTGTCAGCTACAATTAGATCAACTGACACATGCAGATTTAACGCTAGAAGAATTAAATGTTCGACCACAAGTCGTCAAAAAGAAGTTTGAGCTCTGGAGCTGGATACTGAACAACAACCAACGACTACTAATGCCCACAACGCTGAATTCTGGAATTGGAGCTCACAAACTTCATGTGCAGAGTCGATATTTAATTAATTGTCCATCTCGACACCACCGCAACCAGTTTTTGCGACTACGACTGAATGTACTGCAAACCAAAGAGATGTTAACCCGTCGTTATATTAATGAGGTGGGGGGAAATCTTTGTCGGTTCTGCAGCCATCAGATCGAGTCAATCAAACATCTTATGACCGGCTGCACTTTTCTAGTAGCCCGGCGGATGCAACATTTGGGCACATTTGCTCCAGCTACCTCGAACAATCAAGAATGGTGGCAATATGCAATCGCAGGCCATAACATCAAACTAACGTATGCCGTCGTAAACTTTATGGATTCATTGAAACTATATGAGAAATGACTAATAAGAAAGACAATATGATGCAAACAAGGCGCAAACTGTAGAAAAAGCAAAGCGCCTGCATCACGAGTAACAAAAGTATGACCTGTGAATTTGATGTCTGTGATTATGTCTTGAGTTGAAATGTGTAATAAAAGCACGATGGCCAGTATGTTATCATGCAGGCCTGTCGAGCTGAAACTTTCACAAAAAAAAAAAAAGAAAAATTAATTTAAAATGGGAATTAAAAGAAATTGTCTGCGGGCGGGTACACATGTAATCCCAATGCTGATCGGACACCTCAACCTCTAAGTCCCTGGCCCAGGATTCCCTGAGTTTGGTAAACAGGGGGGATGCCTGGTTTTGAAATGCGATGTATAGTCTAGAGACCTTACCCCTCGGGGACATGGTGCTAATAATTTCTGATAGGATTGGATCATCTTGCGGGATGGTGGGGAAGTCAGGGAGCCTGGCTTTTAGGACGTATTGCAGACCGGTGTATTGCAGCCAACAGGAGGGTCTACTCTGCAGCTGTCTAGGGAGTTTGCACTACTCTGTGAAGGCGCCCTGTTCAAATACATCTCGGATAGCAAGCAACCCAACCGTCGCCCAGCAGTCCACGGTTGCAGTGTCTACCCAGGGGGAGTTAGGGAGGAAGTTCCAGTGGTGGAAATCCCTGTGAAATGGGTGCATATTGCCAGTTTGTTTCCATAACCTGGCTAGAGCCTGGACCGTGACACCAACGGGATCAGAAGGTTTGAATCTGGCAGCACAGTAGGGGAGAAACAAGGAGCGAATATAATAGTCGACTACAGCTAGGTGTTCTAGTTTGACAGGAAGTAGTGGGTCGGTAGGCACAAACAAGAATGATGCATAGTGGACTTGCTCAGCTATCCAGTACCCTTCGAAGTTGGGAGCACCGAGCCCCCCTTCACCACCGGGGCTGTCAATGTTGTAAGCTTCAGGCGGACTGCTCCGGAGTGCCAGAGAAAATCATTGGTAATTCGAGCGAGTGTTGTAAAGAATTTGCGGACCGGTCAAATCGGGACATTTAAGAATCTGTATAGCAGTTGAGGCAGTATCACCATTTTAAAAACAGAGATCATACCCGCTAGGGTAATTAAAGTTTCATCCACCCTGCACATTTCCGAGCTAAATTGGTTAAGTATTTGCCATAGTTTGAGTCATACAATGTGGCTGGGTCTTGTGTGATCGCCATGCATAGGTATGTGATCTCAGAATGGGCCCAGACAAATCCCTGTAGGTCCGAGGGTGGATGGTGGCCTCCTTCAATGGGAAAAGACTTGATTTAGTGCAGTTTACTTGAAGGCCTGATAGTTCGCCAAAGCGAATAACGTCCTCCAGTATTGGGGAAAGGTTTAGTTGGCGAATGAAAAGTAGAGCGTCATCTGCATATAGCGAGATGACCTTGGGAGGGACAGAAAACCGCAGGCCTCTGTGTGCGTGTCACTGTCGTATATTGTCAGCAAATGGCTCTATGGCCAAAGCGAAAATCAGTGGTGAGAAGGGGCAGCCATGTCTCGTGCCTAACGCTATCGGGAATTGAGTAGAACATAGGTTGTTGGTGCAGACTCGTGCAACGGGGGAGGAGTATGGTAATTTGACCCAGGTTCTGAATTGGGGACCAAAGTTACATTTCTCAAGTACCTGCCATAGAAACCCCCAGGAGATAGACTCGAAACTTTTTGCATGTCCAGGGTCGCTGCAACTGCTTGAGTATTAGGATCTATACGGGATAATATGTTAAATAATCGGCGCAGCTTATAAGAGGTAGAGCGGGCTGGGATGAACCCCGATTGGTCTGGATGTATGATGTAGTGCATATATGGGGCCAGTCATAGGGCTAAGACTTTGGCGTAAATCTTAGCGTCACAATTGATGTGTGAAAGAGTGCAATAGGAGCCACACTGTGTGGTGGGTTTACCCGGTTTAGGCAATACCGTTATTATTGCTTCACGGAGAGAGGGGGGTTGAGTACCTGTAAGGCATGCGTCGTTTCAGAGGGCCAATAATGGAGGAATGAGGCAGGATTTGTAATTCTTATAAAACTCGATCAGGAATCCATCAGATCCTTCCCAGAAGCCAGCGAGTCTATAGCATTCGATAGCTCTTCGGGTGTCATCGGGACATCGAGGGTGCCCCTAGTCTCCACAGAAAGCACAGAGAGTGGAAGACTGTCTAAATGTATACTGATATCATTGTCAGTACCTGTGTCAGAGTGGGTGTAGAGTTTCTTGTAGAAGGAGCGGAATTCAGCCTTTACCTCTTGTGTTGATAGGACCAGAGTACTATCTGCTTTTTCTATCGCCGGGATATGTAACATTCCCCTGTCCAGGGCAATTGCTCTCACCGTATCTTCGCGCAACCTCGGGGTTGTCTAGGAATTTCCGCTTGCATTCTGCATATGTATGGAATGCATCTAGTTTGTTACCTATATTGGTGAGTGTGTCAGGTGATCGTGTAGCAATGTACTGTGTCTGAAGAGAGGCAAGATTAGTTTTGCTTTTGGCTATGTTTCTCCTAATAGTTCGGAGCACCCCTGCTTCTTTGGAAATCGCCATTCCCCTAATATATGCCTTGAATGCCTCCCATAAGGTGGTTTGAGATGTAACAGAGCCAGAATTTAAGATAAAAAAGTCATCAATATCAGTGCCCAGTTCGGATTCGAAGGCGACATCTAACAAGGAGTCTGGCTTTAGTATCCATGACCGGGTCTTAGGTTCATCAGCAGACCATCTAATGGATATTGTCACTGGTGAATAATCGGAGAATGTCCTAGCAAGGATGGAGGCATGAGTAATGGTTGCAAGTAAAGTGTCTGCAACAAGTCATCTAACGATGCAGGAATGAGAGTCATGCACAGACAAATAAAAGGAGAATGTGTGAGAAACGGGGTGAAGTAGTCGCCATGGGTCGGCAAGTTTGAAGTGGGCTTGTAGGTCAAGGATAGTTTTAGCTGCCTTGGATTTTTGACGAGGCTTGGAGCCAGATCTGTCATAATGAACATTGAGAATGATATTGAAGTCCCCTCCCCCCCAGAGTATTGGGAGAAGTGGGAACCCAGATAGAAGTGTGGAGAGATGCTCATAGAAATCAGGATTGTCAATGTTTGGCCCATAAACGTTTAGCAATACAATCTCCTTGCCCTGTAGAGTACAAAAAAGTAAGACATAACACCCTGCAAGGTCAATGTGGACTGCCTTCTGTTGAAATTGGAGACTCTTGTGGATAATGGTCATGACACCACGGTTCTGAGTGGAGTAGACAGTATAATACCGTTGAGGACCGCAAGATTTTGCAAATCCCTCACATGTTCCCGTAAGGGCGTGTGTTTCCTGTAAGAAGAGCAGATTAACATGATGTCTCTCGGCATAGAGCTGCAGTTTCTACATAATTAGCATAATTACCCAGCCCCTTTATGTTACAGCTCATGCAAGTGACAGTGTCAGCCATTGTTCCCCCAATTGTACATCACTAGCAGATTGCAGCCTAGGACAAAAGTTACAGCTTTCCATCCTAGCCTATGAGTATAGGGCAGTGGGCCCAATGGTCTCATTAAATGTAGTGAGGATATTCCAGTCCCCAGATGCTTGACGAGCATTTTTCCAATTATAACCCCCTTCCATCCCACACCCCTCTCCCAATCAGAGAGGTGAAACCCAAATAGGAACTAAACCAAAACATAACCATTGGCGACTTGGCCTGGGGGCCTTAGCGCCAATTGAGCTGGAACGTGCTTGTGCTGGGATATTGATTAGGTTACTGTGGCGTAAAAAGTAACTGACAGAACTTTCATTACTACAACATGGGTCAAACATGTTGGTCATGGCAGAGAACCAAGAGGATCACTTCAGCGATGGGTATATGACAGGAATCATTCTGAGGCCTGGCCCACAGTGAAGGTTGAACATCACAAAACACACAGTCGAAGATACCCATGGGAACAATCACAATGAGCCAGTCGTCCAGGGAAGTGCTCCTCGATACATTTGGTCGACTCTTATGGGATGGTAAATTAAAAGACCTGGTTTGCGTGTTCAATCCTAGGCTTAGCAGGATAAAACATAGAATACCCAACTCCCAGGTCCTGCAGTCTCTTCTCCACAGACAAGAGGGTTTTTCGTTCCTGCTGGATGGCAGTGGAAAAGTCCGGGTAGAGATGGATCCTGGAGTATCCCAGGAACAGATCGCCTTTGATCCTTGCAGCTCGTAGCAGGGCGTCCCTTTCACGGTAGTTCAACACCCTCACTATAATCGGGCTGGGAGGGGCCCCCGGTTTAGGCTTAGTTGTTGGAGATCAATGGGCCCTTTCAATAGCAAACTGTGGAGAGAATTTTGGAGAATCCAGCAGGGACAGCAGGGTTTGCTCTATGTAATCCTCCATGGGGCACTCAATGTTGTTCTCCGGAATACCAATGATGCAAATATTATTGCGCCTAGAGCATGATTCGAGATCCTCATTTTGCTTGCTGATATCTTGGACTCGCCTAGACAACTTGTTCATTTCAGCCTGGAGGGAGCCAATGTCTTCCTCGGCAGTACTCATTCTTTTTTTAACCTCCGTCACTTGGTTATCTATTTTTTCCATATGGGCCTTGATTGTGCAAATAGTCACACTCATGTCGTCTAACTTTGAGTGGAGGGGTGGTGAACTCCTCACGCAATTACTCAAATATTTTCAATGTATCTGGGTTATCAGGGGGTGATGACATGGCAGCCCCCTGTTCTGACTGCGGTTCCGCTGGTTTATGCATTGTCTTCGTGTACATGTTGATGGAGCTCTGTTTTTGTTAGCCCCTTTTGTCATGCTGTCTGAGTGTATGGTTGTGGAAAGTGGGTCCAGTTGGCAGCCCTCAGCGGAAGTGAGGTCGCCCTCGCAAGTGCGGACTATCGAAGATAGGGCACAGCCCTCACGTTAGCCGTCCGTAGGGCTTGGTAGTCAATGGTATGCTGCACCAAAGGAAGGCTCTGAGGCCCCTGACACCGGGGGCTGGCCCGTGAGAGTTCAACTGGAGTTCATTGGGTGGCATGGGGGGGCTAGATGGTTCAGTTCTAAGCAGGAGGATCTGGTCTGGTCTGGGAGGGTCTGCTATATCAGGCAATTTTTACAGTGGCCGGCTTTGGAGTCGTCTCGCAACTCACACCACCCTGGGGCCCGGTGGCTATAATGTGTAAGTGGAGGTCACCTGGTTGTAGCAAGTAGTTCTGTGTGTTCCCAATGGGCTGCGGTCCCTCACGTCAGAATGCACACTAGGGGAGCAAACACGAGGTTCCCGCTAGCGAGGTTATTGCCATCTCATAGGATCCAACAAATAAGGCAGAGTATGGAACAGGTTAACAGTGCCTACCGGATACTGCAGGGTTTGGGTCCTGTAGGTATTGATGTCTGGTTCATGACTCCCGGTTGCCAACTGTTGCCTATTGCTCAAGGTTCTCTATTTCTAGGCAGAGGTAGTTAGGCATTCAGGTGCATCCCACCAGGTCTGGGGAGCGTTGGTAGGTTGACCCCTGCAGCACTCAGTGTAGCGTGAATTTGTTCTCCCATGAGATAGACGTCCTGATACCACAGAGAGGGGAGGAGTTTTATGCTTTGCAGGGTCTTGTGTTCATGAAGTTGGGGGCTCCCCTATGTTCACATCGTCCTCGAGGCAAGCCGTTGTAGTGAACCAGGGATGGGGTCTGTCATCAGGCACATTGTCTGATTCCTTTCGAGTGGGTTGTGGCCTCCCGCAAAGGTCAAGCAATCAGATTATAGAACTATGGTGGCTCCACTTTTCAGGCTTATCTCAGCAGTTGGCATCTGCCTCCATATGCCACAGTGTCCGTTGATCAGGGTTATTGCAGGCCATGTGCGGGTGCCGACCATAATGTTTGTTCATGGAGTACAACGTGAAGGGGAGGGTGTGTACAGCAGGCTGCACAGGCCTCCCAGCCTCCGGTAGCCCCAGGCCCCCCGCAGAGGGGACTGCCAAAACCCTACAGAGTCTGTGAGGAGACCGGTGGTATTCCTACGTTCAGCACTGCGTGAGCGGTCAGAGTTCCCCTCTGTGTGGGCGAGGGAAGAGACCCTGCAAAAGGCGCAGCGGGATCACCAGCACAATGCAACTGGTGCCTGTGGGTTACAAGGGGTGCTGCGCGATCACCGCCATGACAGCCTGAGACAGGTGCACAGCTGCCCTTTTTCGCTCTAGGAAATTGGTAGGTGAATAAGGTTATTAGTTACGACCTGCCATCGTTACCTTTTGAGGTGCTCTGGTGAAGACATGAGGGCGATCCACACCACGGGTATCTTCCAATGAACACCCATAGCACAGCCAGGAAGGGTCGTACCTTGTACCAGGCTGACCGAAGCCTGGTCTATGGTGGGCGGCAGGATAAGTACCACCAAAGTCCCAGACTGCAATCCAATTCCCACCTGCAGGGCCCTCAGGTGATGCCTCAAAAGTCCCCAGGCACCACGCCACTTGGTGTTGTCTGCAGTTTGGATACCCGGCACCAGATGGGAGGTGAAAAAAAGTTTCAGTTTTAGTGAATAATGTGTATTACTCTGGCATCGCTTTATATGTATTGGAGGAGTCTTTAGACAGATAATTCACTGTTTTCTGATGATGAATACTTCGTGAGCGATGGGCACACTTGCCGAATGGGGGCTTAGTTGGTTCTGAGGGCAGCACATTTAAAACAAGGAACTACCAGCACTGCTGAGTGCAAGTTGGTCAGTGAAAATACACCTCTCCATGATGGTGGGAGTTGTAGGTATGTGTATTGTCCACATACCCAGTAAATATCCATTAATACAGCTGGGCCTTTGGTCAGGTCAGGGATGAAAAGTGATTTATTACATTGAATGTTGTTGCTACAGGTATAGTACCATTACTTTGGAAGCAAAGGGAATACTCTGCCGGCCTCTGTACTTTTGCTGGTGTCTCACTTAACTTGATCCATGCCCATTTTGGCATGCAATTTCTCCAAACACTTGTGTATAGGCGCGTTACAAATACCATATCATATCATATCATATCATGTATTGCCACAGTTCTAATTGACAAGTTCCACTACATCCTCAGAGAACCGCAGTAAGCCCCTTGCTGCACAACTCACTACTCCAGTCACCCATCTATCATTGAAAAACAATGCTCTTTCCATCTTCAACAACAGTTTTATTTTACAACAGGATTGTTCTTTCTTCTTGGCACTTTCTCCATCATTTCTGTCCATTATTACTGCTTGCTCCATATGCCGACATTATCCAGTATTACAGCTTTATATTGCTTATATTCTATCACTGCCTCAGTTTCTCTCCTGGTTCGTGTCATCCCCAAAGATACATCTGTGTAATTTTCATTTCCATACCCCCCTTTATATGTCCCAACCATATACAATAACCACACAGAAACAGTATACCTCCTCCAAAAAGAAAACAACATATACAACATAACATATACATTACACAAAGCTTGTAGTGCTGAACCTGCAGAGGGATGACAACATGGGAAAACATGCAGAAAAATTCATACTTGTCATCATATTATAAGGATTGACCAATTGTAGTATCATAAAGGAATGTGCTGCAAAGTGTACTTGAATATTATAGAGATTATTTGTTCATTCTCTTGAGAAGGAGGAACGGTGCCGGGGGCTTTCCGAACATCGGATGAATGGACTCAATACCCCAACTCCTTCACACGAACTGCACATGGCGTAGCAAAAACAATGGTGAAGTGGCCCTGGAAACGTTAGTTGTTCCAGTGCCAGTCAATATTCCTGATGTACACCTAATCGCTGGGGTATAGTTGTGATGTCAGTAAGTTCAGTTCATCTGTTGCTGATGCTTCAGCTATGTCTTCTCTTCTCAGAGAGATCGTTTGAGGCTAAATCTTGGTTAACTCCTTCAAGTTGTCCTGAAACTCCTCCCCCAAAACTCCAGCTACCCTGTGAGCATCTGATGCTGTGCGTCAAAGAGTGAGAGATGTGTGCATTCTTCTTCCCGTCACTATCTCGTGCAGGAACAAGAGGTGGCCAATACTGGGCTCTGTTCCCAGGCTAAACAAAAGCCAGAGGAAGACAGTGCAGCCAGTTCCTCTCTAAGATATTATATATCATCAACAGTTTATTCTCCAGTAGTCCGTTCAGTTTCTCGACAAACATGTTTGCTTGAGGGTGATATATCAAGCACAGTTTGTGCCGCATCCCTAATAGGGATGCAATCTCTTTAATCAATTCACTCAAAAAGTGAGTTGCATTATCGGATTTTAGCACCTAACATACTCCACAGTGAGGAGGAACCTTGCAAACTAGAAATGTTGCTGCTGATTTTGCATCGGGTTGTGCACAAGGACCAGCCTCAATCCAATGGGAGAATGAAAATTCTACACCAATAAGTTAATAGTAATTACTAAGCCTGATGAGCATGTTCACATAATCAATGTGGAGTTCCCAGTGTGTTCCCAAATGTGATGTGTAGCGACTTGAGAGTCTGTCTAGTGCTGTAAAGATGACACATTGTACAATTTGACACACACTGGTTGATGTAGGCCTACAGATTGGGGACAAATAACCAGTCCTCCTGAACATCTGCCGCAATGTGTTGTTTCAAATCATGCACTGGGTACAGTAGTTGCTCTGGGGCAACCATGAGCCATTCCAATGCCATTACTACTTTACCTGTAGCATTTTGTCTCTATATGAAATCAATCGGTGACTGTAAACATCCCCTTTTAATCCACAGCTCTTTTTCTTCCTGGAGTGCCTGACCCTGTAGCTCAGTTATGTTTGCAAGCTGGACTGCAGTGTATGGAATTTCTGGCTGTAACTGTTGATTGGCCACCTGAATATTTGCAGTGACATCTGGTTCCCTATGATATGCTGCTTCTTCAGTACCCTTGTCTGCTGCATTATTGCCAAGTGAGATGGGGTCTGTATTTTGGATGTGGGTGGTGCATTTAACCATTGCCACTGGTGTTGGGCGGGACAAGGCATAAAATAATCTTTCCAACATGGCTGCATGCTGTACCGGTGTGCCATCTGGCCTTCATAATCCCCTCCTTTTCAATCTGAACAACCCTGAATGTACAGTGGTGGTCACGTACACAGAATCAAAATATATGGTTGCCTTGGGATGCTTCTAATACTTCAATTAATGCAATCAATTTGGCTGCCTAGGCTGAATAGGGTGTTGGTAACCTCGTTTGAACTACAACCTCATAGTCCCCATCTACAAGGTGCACCATTGTGGCACATGTGTGTGTCTCTGGCTAGTCTCCCGATCAATCGTCAATGACCCATCAATAAAGATGACTGCCCCCTTCTTCAAGTTCATCCTCACTAGCTCTTATCAAATCATCTTCGGGACCTTTGTATGTAAGACAATCAAGCACTTCCTCAACTTCTTCAACAGGTATTGCAATAAACATAGCAGGGTTAACTATGTGATAACTTACAATGTGAATGGACGGGCTTGACAAAATAACATCATATGTCAAGGCCCTTTGTGTGGTTACAGTCGATTTATTTCACTCAAGAATTTCGAACCCTGAGTTCTCTACATATAATGCCACTGAGCAACCCATAGTGATAGTTGAGGATTCTGTGATGGCAAAGGCCACAGAGGCCAGTGCCTGTTCACAATGGAATTGACCCAGCATCACTGAATCTAGTAAACCACTGTAATATGCTACGGGGTTGTACCTAGGGATGTTTCCTTTGCCAACATAGCAGTCATTACTTGACCATTGGAATGTGAGAGCACATACTATTCTTTAGTGGAATCAGGGGATGCTAGTACTGTTGTAGTACTTAGTGCATTTTTAAGTTCTTGGAAACATGTTAGCATGTTTCCTGTCCATGTGTGTGACCCTTTGCTTCTCTGTGCTTTTTTGAGTCTGTGCTGTAGAGGGTTTTTAATATTAGAATAGTCAAACGTCCATGCTCTGCAATAGTTACACAAACCCAAAAACTGTTGCATCCCTTTAACCGTAGTGGGTTATGGTGTATTCTATACTGCAGTGTCTCTTTCTGGAGTTACTTTTCCCTGCAGATTATATTATATGTCCCAAATACACCACCTATTTCTGACAGTATTGCATGTTGTCCTCCTCTACTTTGTATCCTTTATCCAAAAGCAGTGTTATCAGTGTAATTGAGTCTGTGCTACATAGGTCTTCTGTTGTGCTGCACACTATAATGTCATCTACATAGTGAATGACCATACTCTGTACATGTATATTTCTAGAATCCATATGGAGTACTCAGTTAAAAATGGTAGAGGACTCACAGTACCCCTGAGGCTCTCTAATATGTGGGAATCTTTTCCTGTGATTGGTAAACACAGTGAGATATCGAGAATCGCAAAGCAGTTGAATAGAAAATAATGCATTTTTCAATCAATTACAGTGAAATATGTGACCTCAATGGGTATATTGCAAAGGTTTGTGGCTGGGTTTGGTACTACAGGGAGCTCTGCTTCAACAATACTATTCAATGGGCGTAGGTCCTGTATCATCCTCCAACTTCGCATTCTTCACAGGATTGATTGCTGTTTTACTTGGGGATTCTGAGGGTACTACACTGCCCTGCTGCCATAATGCCACAATTGTTGCATGCATTCCCTCATCTGCTTCCTTCAACAATGGACACTGTCACACTCTGCATATCACTGCTCCCTAATTCAATTGATGCATGCTGCTCCTTTGCTCTTCAAGAGCCCTAAATCATGATGGTTGTCTGTCCATAAAGTGCTGGGGACCCTTACCAAATCTTACTGTAAATATGGGGGCATGCACTTGGCAATGAGTATGGGACAAGGTACATTTCTATACTGAATCATAATTTCAGGTGCAATACAAAACCCCAGTATCATTTCACCATCATTAACAACATCTTCAAACAGCTGCACATTTGACACCCCACTAAGTCGTTGGACCCGTTTATTACACAATACTGTACGGCACTCATCACCATCTTTGTCAGATCCTATCAGCACTGCTTTGTAGCCTGAAATCAGCACCCCCTCTAAATCATGATACCCGGAGCATTATCTTGGGTCACTGCTGGCTTAACCAAAAAGTGTGAGGACTCTCTCCATGGTTTGTCTCCAATACCCGGCACTCAACTCAACAACATGGTTGTTCCATACATAAACACATCTGGATGCAAAGATATTCCTCTTGTGGCACCATCACTATACAATGCTTGTGGTATCACCAGAATCCTAGCATAACAAAATTCATTGTGTAGTACACAATAACCTTTTTTCCGTTAATTAAATTGTCATGTTTAGCTTGCTTAACAGATCCCTACCTGACAAGTTCACTGGTGTTGCAGTTGAACATAATAGTGACGCTAACACCTCTTGGTTACCTACTTAAAGGGTAAGTCTTCTGTACATGGAACCAAATGTATTGATCATGAGTACTCTTGCATGTCCATTACCTTCCCAGATGAGTTAAAGCACCCTTGCTTTATGCATGATTTTGTTGCAACTTTGTTGTACGTGAAAATAAAACACCTGCCAGGGGTTCCACTTCTGGGTCAGCAGTGACTGATAGGACTAGACACGCCAGAGATCACTGTGGGCTGTCCTAATCCGGGTATGTGTTCAACTCCAGAAATACAAAAGTGTTACCACCAGCCACACTCTCCGCCGTATACAGTGTCAATGTGCCATGCAACAAAGCATTTTTGTCCCATACTTGTGGCGCTGGCTGTTATGGCTGTTTCTGCACATACACCGGTTTGCCAATGGGTGCTGATGGTTGCATTTGTTTTGGCACTGGCACCTGCAATTGCTACTTGGGCTGCTGTCCCTGTTAGGGGCACATGCACTGGCTATGTGCCGTATGGGGCATGTGCAGACATCACTCAATACTGATGTTGATATGTAACGGGAGCTTCTGGCCCACTGGGATATGCTCCTACACTCTCACACAAAATGGTCCATTCTCCTACATAATCAACACAGCCCTGGTTCCCTAAGTCATGACAGCATCCCGCCAAATCCTTCCAATTCTTTCTTTTTGCACTTATTGGAATCCCCCTCTCCCTCATTGGTAACCTCCCTGATAACCTCTATTGTCTGGATAGCCTTGATACCCTTCTGTCTACTCTGGTACCATTCTCGGCTCCACCCTGTCGGTCCTTGTTCTGCCTGACCTACAGGCAGGACCGTAGTCACTGCTACATCTATGCTCAACTTCACTAATTTCTTCTGCACTAACTTTGCTTCAAACTTCTGTGTGTTGTCCACCACTTCCTTCTCTTTCTACTGCCTTTACCTGCGATGATGTACTATGATTGCATGAATCTCTGCCCACCCCTTAGCCTTGATCCCCACTACAATGTTCAAATCTTTCTGTACCTCTTTTGGAAGCACTTTCTTTAACATATGTTAGAATATTGCTATAGTCTTATCCCGTGTTTCCCCTGTTCCAGACCTCCATTTCTCCTGAATCTGGAGTATGTATTGTGCTGGGTCTTTATCTTCTTTAATAGTATGCGCCATAATTGAATGTATGTCTGGTGTTTTGGGATATACTGTTCATAGGTCAGCCCCCACTTTAGTTTGACAATTGTTGAAATGCACACCATCATTATTGGCATTGTCCATTTGTACCCTTAGGTTACCCACTTTTTTCCAAGTATCATCAACTTGATCTCCTAAAAATGCAGCAAACTTTGAATGTCTCCTTCTGCTAGTGTAATGCCCGTGGTCTGTTTTTCAACTGCATACATCTATTTGCCTACTCCTGATGCAAGGTATGGCAATGCCTTCCTCAGAGTGTTTATATCCATGTGTGGCCAGAGCATGTACTGTGCCCTTGCAGGACTTTATGTAACAGTGAAAACTGTATTTGTACCTTCTTTCCCCACTCGCTTCCCCTTCACCACCACCATGCAGCATGGTCACACTCTCAGTCTTGGACCCAACACTCTTTCCACAAACTCTCTACTCTTGGTGTCACTCTGGGCAGCATCTCATCTCCCTGTTCCTCATCTATTCCTCATTGCCCCTCTTCTACTCCTGCATCAGCATCTGATCTGATTGACACATACTCTAAACTGTCTACCCATGGTAGTCCCTTTAGATACCTCTCATTGTTGCAGCCATTGTCCTTTGTTTCAACATGTACGTCCCTAATCGCAGTACTATCAATTCTAAATAAAATATCACCTTCTCTCAATTCCTCATTACCTATTGGTGCTCTTCGCCATTCCTCCCATTAAAGCTTTACTCGTTCAAGCTCTGCCTCTGTCTTTTGCAGTGCTGTTTCTAAGTCTCTTCGTGCCCGGTTATCTGTTTCCATAACTAATAGGTCTTGCATGGCATTTGCTTCTGGGAGGTTTGGGGCATTTTCAAAGGTTGCAGGGACTCTTTGTCATGGGGCTGCATGGGCACGTACTCAGGATTACTATAAGCTGAACCTGCTTGTATAGGGTAACACCCCGGTCTAGGTAGAGGGGCTGTGGGGGTTGTAGATGTATCACAGGATGCAGGGCTACACTAGGTTCAGGGCTGACACATGGCACTTGTGTTACAATGTTTCGCCATTTAGGTTCTTTGGGGACATCTACCAAATACTTAACCATTATACAGAGCTCAAAAATACCCTTTCTTTTCTTCAACTTCCTCCCCTTATATTGCACTGCAAAATATGTGCACATGTGGCCCAGAACATCTTTATTATTCATCCCTTCTTTGTGCCACGGCTTGTACATCCCCCCTCGTATCAGTGACCGACTCCCCATGTTATTTCATAATGTTCCCCCGGTACAGCGTGAGCACTGTACACATGTATCCGAGTGGGGTAAGATAACTGTTAGTTTTGTCTAATCCTGAACCCACAATAATGTTTTGTTTCCTAAACACTGATCCAGCAATGCCAATCTACCCCACTCTCCCAACACTGCCTGTACGCCCCCTTACCCTTCCCTGTTCTCTTCGCCCCACACACTAACAACTTATTCCACTACACCTCTCTTCACACAACTCAAATACCACCACTCCACACTATTACAACTCCAAAAACACCTTAAATTGCATATCAATAATAACACATCTATATACACAATGGTTTAGATCCTTCCTCAGTCTCCTCTTCAACATGAGGGAATTTACCTCCTTTGCCCCCTTATGCTGGGCGAATGGGTCCCAGGCCGGCCATATAATGGGCCTTCACAACAAAATCACATGTTCCTCTATACCCTTGCCTCAGAAAAAGGGAATTTAACTCCTCACACTCCCTTTTGCTGAGTGGAAGGCTCCCAGGGTCTCCACATACTGGACCTGTCCTCTATTTTACTTGCAGTGCTGCCTTTCCCCCTCAATAGACGAGAACCTATTTTCTTTCTCTTCTCTATTCCTCACAATATATGTAATGACATTCCCTTTCCTCTCAGTGGAGGAGATCCCTCTGGCCATTATTATATATATATATAAAAATACTCTATATTGCCACGCAATCATTTACAAACCACACACAATCAACTCACTCCACACACACACACACACACACACACACACATTCTTCTTGTTGTTTTCTATCACAAAGGTGCACTTACATCTATGTGTTCTCCTGAGCAGCTTCAATATGGGGTCCCATTAAAGGCCTGCACAATCTGAGAGCAGCGCCCCAATTCAAGGAACAGGCAGGACTTTTGGCAACACGGCACTAGCAACTCTCTTCAGATCATCTACAGGGTACTGGTCACTGCAGATGCACACAGCATCCCAGAACGCAAGGCTCGGACACCTCTGACTTCACGGAGAGTCTGGGATGATGTACGGGTCATCAATTTGTAAAGAGGTAGGCAACTCAAAACCTGAACGGTAAAAAAAATCCAAAAAGGTAGATTAATCATTGGACCTCTTTGCAAGGGAAAACAAGGTTTATTCCATGCAAGTAGATTTCAGATGGTCCGTAGAACCAAACTGACACAGAGTTCATCACTTGCCCAAGAAGTTAAAGGTTATATAATGCTAAACCGTAAAATCTGAATTTATAGATGAAAGTGTTATCCCACTACCTTCATTGGCTACAGCCTATAGAACATTCTAATAACCTCGTGTAGCTCCTGGACCGATTGGCCACACATCATGTAAACCCATTCCCATTGACACATGTCCCATTACATCATCACTATTGAATCCAGGTACGGGATTGGTTATTTGAACATAATGACGCATTAATAAATCGTGACTGTCACGTGATGTGCACCCCTCAGATCCAGATGTGTTCAAAGTAAACTAGTGAGCCAAGTCTGCTTTCATATAACAATGGGCCTTCTCATTATACCATATGCTGTGGCGGACACAAGCTGTACCACTGACCTTGTGCTGACACAGTTTGGTATCATCCCTGCTCCTCCTATCCCAAATCACAGAACTTTACAGAGACAGTTCTCCCCTTACCTCTTTCAAACCCCAGGTGCCCAGTTTTGACCTGACTGGCGCACCGCTCTTGTGTCTGAATGTCAGGGATTTATGTGCTTTAGTTGTGCATCTACATGTAACTCAAATCAGATGACCGCTCCTTGGGTGGGGGCACTAGTGCACTAAAGTATCTCCTTGGCCATTGGCATCACAAAAGCTTATGCCCTATTCTCATGAGTTTGACGTTCAAAGGGCAAATCCCTTCCTACTCTCCCCACACTAAACATTCTGTTCTTACCTCCTCCAGGCCCTGCAGCTTGATACAATTAGCATGTATCTGTGAACTATGGGTGCCTCTGACCTCGGCTTCTCTCCTGTTGAACGGGAAAGGGAATTCGTTTTTGGAGCTGAGCTAAGCAGAGCTGCAGGCCTGCATTCTGTTCCGTTCATCATGCACCAGGCTTTAGCATCCAATATGGCAATACTTCTGCCATGTTAACATGCTGACCTCACGTCTACCACAGTACCTTTCGGACTCCATCTTCCAGCTGTTTCAACTCTTTCAACACACCATACTTCAAAACATAACTTCAGATACAACAACTAAACACAGAGCCTGTAATACTTCCCTTTTTATAACCTCTGCAACTGCAACATTTATATGTTTGTTGCTCCTTCTGTGTTGCTATATGTGCATATCTAATATGTGTCAAAACTAGCTACAAATGATACATGTGAATTCTGCCATGCCAACCTCACCCTGCTCACAGAATGATAAGTGCTGGCAGGCTTTTCTCATGCCAAACCTTTTTGCATTGCTGGGATGCAGTAAGTGCATCCCAAAAAAACACATACCATATGCTTGTGTTGTAAGCTATCAAGGTAGCTCAGTGCATTGGGCACTCACTGAAGAGTTATGTGTGCAAACTGTAGATGGTGGTTTGAATCCTGGCAGAGTTCACTCAGTCCTTCATCCAGATGTGATAGCACCATTGATTTGGGTAACCAAAGCCCTAGTGTTAATACTTTTAGGAACAGAAGAAATCTGACAAAAATGTATGTGATATTGGTTGAGTGTGGGTGCAATTTGATATGATATGATATGGCATTTATAACGTGCCTATACACAAGTGTTTCAAGGCGCGATGAGGCAAGGGAGGGAGCAGGGGGAAGACAGACAACGGTTTTAGTAGGCGAGGTGACAGTGAGATCGTGCAAGTGCAGGGGAAGGGGGAAAGGGAAAAGTGCAGAGGGCAGGGGAAAGTGCAGTACATGGGATAGAACGTAAAATAAATAGAATAAATAAGCAATAAGTAAAGGATGGAACCAGATGGTGGCATGTGCAAGGGTAAGTGCAGACATCAGGTATCAAGTGCTGATAGGGGACTGTAGGGATGCAGAAAACAGTCCTCAAGCAATGGTGGTGCCAGGGAGGCAGTGCAGGAGTGCAACTGGCGTGGGAGGAGATCTACCACCAACTTATTGCTTGGAGAAGCGATTGACCCTGGGGGAGTTGGTGGCGGATGAGCGAAGAGCTTGAGATGGAAGAATTTGTATTCAAGCTTCAAATCAGTCCTTCTTCTTTCCCATTTAGATACACAGAGGGATACTATGTTGTTGATTATAGCACATATTATCAGCCCTGGATTGTTCAAAGAGCATTCTCATCAAGCAATCTACAGGCTTTCAGAACTAAATGTTCAGAATGCTACATTTCAAGGCTACTGATAGTGCAGAGCATACCACCAGCCAACTTCCTCTAAAGGCCAAGGTGGAATTATCTACTAAAAATTGCTCATACTAGCAAGACCAGTTTAGGTTATAATAACTTTACAATACATCACAGCCTGCAATATCCGTTTATACGCCTGGAATTGATTTCTCTTTTTTTATTACAGGTGAGTTGTGATGGCCCAACAGACCTGTTATAAGAAAATGACATCACAAATGGTCCGTAATCAGTCATTACGTTTCAGTTGTGATGTCACAATGCCTGCTGCTAGAGCCAGTAAAGGTCGGAATTCCAGCTGTCGCTGCAGCACTTAATTAATGCCATTGTAAGCTTTTCAAATTCCTTGCTAGTTAAATAGATTTCTGTGACACTTTAAAGCAATTAATTGCCAAGGAACTGTTTATGGAAGATTGTTTAATTTGTGCACTGCTGAAGTTTAACACGTGTGAGCAAGACGGTGCATATTATTACTTTTAGCACACAATTAAAACGTTTTTTCAATGCATTTTAATAAAATGTTTAGACCATTTTTATGCAACAGATTCAAGGCTGCGTATTAACTTTGGAAATCCAAATAGATTCTACTTTGATTATATGGAACAGCAAATGGAAGATCCCTTAAAATAGATGAATCAATAATCTAGCTGTTAAAGGGATATGACAGGGTGTGGCTGTGTATTATAAGCAATATAATACCCTCTACCATACACGAAGAGGATATTGCAAGTCAACTCGAAGTTCCAAGGCCAAATAGAGGAACTCTGCCAATAGAGGGTACATCATCCCATATACAGACCAGGAGCAAAGAGTAGGGAGAAGAGAGTTCACTTTGGTCTCAGCCGGTGTTTGTGCTTTTCCTGTCTTTATGTTTCATATCTACTTGCTCAGTATTGTCCATATCAATAGTAGGTCTAAAGGCGGCGCACTCTGAAGTTGGGTAGGCAAATGTCAATGGCTTATGCTCCGATGACAGCCCTTATCTTACAGATCTCTAAACACAACTTTATCAGAACATTGGAAAGACTTTGAAGTAGCAAAAGAGAAACATTCGAGCAAAAGGTTACATTGATTTTCTCTGTCTGTCAGTCCTTCCTTTCTAATAGGTAGGTCATATATCTGAATCCTTTCACTTGCACCCCAGCCTCTGTGTTCCCAGATGATTAGCATATCTAGCATTCCAATTGTTAAGGCCGTACAGTGATATTGTAGCCCATTTTCCTGATTCATCCCATCTTTTGCATGAATAAGGGCAAAAGCAATATTGTTCTGTGGACAGTGGTCCCCTAACAGATAGATGGGCCTGAATTTCAAAAGCCTTTTTCAATGGGAACATCCCACTGGACAACGTTTTGTAAATCAGCCCCAGAGCCTTATTTTGTTGTATAACTGACTCTATTTCTGATTCATATATGTTGTGGAATATGTCTTGGAGGAATGGAGCCTACTATGCAGAAGAAAACCACAAGATTCAAATCTTCTCTTCTTTCTTGGACATGCAGTTATTTTGTAGAACCAGCGTTTCCATTCTTTTCAGGTTTCTGTAATGTGTCTCTTTCCTTTTAGATTCCTAGCACATGTTATAAAGGTGAGCGTGACCAAAGAGGACAAGCTCAATGTAGCTTATTCGGAATAAACTCCCGGCCACGCCATAGACGATGAACCATGCCAAACCAAGTGATGCCATTCAATGCTATCTCCAACTTTTAGCCCATGTACCAGGGACCTAGATTCCCAGCGATCAGCAGAGGCTGGTGAGGCGGCGGATCCTTATCAATTGCAGCTGTTGCAGCTGTTGCAGTCAATTGTTCTGCAGGTGTGGACAATGTGAAGTTCTCTGCTTTCTAGAATTACAACGGAAATGCTATAGCATGAGAAGACGAGCTCTCTCAGTGCCGGATTAAACCCTGTGGAGGGACCTAGGCAGTCGAACTTTCGGGCCCCCTCTCGCAAATGATCTCCTAATACATTTTAAATTTTCTGCGGGGCCCCCTAAAAGGAGTGGGGCCCACAGATCAGTGCCTACTTGACCTAATGGATTATCTGGCACTGAGCCCTCTCTAAAAGTAGTAAAATATTTTGATGACTTTACAAAGAAACTCAACGACCTACACATTTGTTCAATGCATTAACTCGTTTTTTTGTCACGTTATATTGAACCTCCACTGAAAATGAAAATCTTCAGTTCCTAGACGTTACCTTATGCTGGGAATCAAAAACGGTGCAGGTTTACTAATGGATTTATTCTGCTCATGTGAAATTCTTCGAGGAATCTGGAAACATGTTTTGGAAATGAACACATTATGTGGAATCTGATAAAATGAGGAGCCTGGGATTGTTATCATTAGAAGAATCATAAGACCCATTGGAGAGAATAAGTACTCTTTGTTGCAGAACCAATACCCATTATTACCCATTGATAGAGAGTCCTTATTTATTGTTACCCAGTATTATCCCTTTAGGCATGGGTGCATCATGGTTAGCTATCCATTATGCATTCAGTTTAGTTCTGATTAGTATATTGTTGAAGTAGACACTATCCATATTATTAGTCTGCCACTGTATGCATTAGCCATTGACATGTTATGAATTTGAAGAGAGAAATAGGCCCTGTTGTATGAAGGGTTGTCTTTTAGAATGATAGCGCTTAGAATATAGCGCTTGCCATTAGGAGAGAAACATGCTAGACACTAGAGTTTGCAATAGAATGAGACTTGCATGTATTTTAGACACACGGTATATTTGCAGCATGACATGTAGAGATGATGTTTTGTATTATGCATTGTAGCGCTTAGGCTGAGAGAAACGTATTGTTTGCAGGATTGAGAATGAATGAGGCCTGGAAATGACACACACAGTGCATATTTGAAATGACATGAAGAGCCATTTTGTATGATGGCATTGTTATGCTTTGTAGAGACACATATAGAGATGTCTTTGACACATATGCATGTATGTTGAGTGTGCTCTTAGAATGAGTTTGTATTATGTAGCTAGCGCTTGCATTGTGAGAGAAATCGTAAACGTTAGAAAGCATTAGGCTGGCATTTGAATCCATTCTGATGAAGACAGTGCGGAGTGCCGCGGCACTGCAAAATGTTATGGTACACTGTGATAGAAAGTATTCATAAACATTGGCAGAAAGAAACAGATAACATGAACCATTGTCGAAGAAGGGAGCCTAATTAGCTTGAGGAGTAGCTTTGAAAACGGGCACTAAGAGAGCATTTCGTAATGCAGACAGAGCCAACAGTGGAGTGGAGTGGAGAGGAGAAATAGGGAATTAGATGGTATTTTTCGCACCAGACACGGAAGGCCAAGGCAGAGAGATATGACGTCCAATGTCACTTTGAAAGTACATGCAAAACACAGACTGGCAGGCATGGCCTGAATATGGAATGCCGAGGCTGAAAGAGATATTCTTAGAATGTAAGTAACCATAGAAATGGGTGCATCATTGGAAACTTAACCAGAGCTGGAGAGAGAGGAGAGTGGCTAGTTCGAGGTAGTTGCTGTAGATTTTGGTAGTTGCTGAGAGTCTGATGGAGGATGCAGCTAGAAACTGATGGAGTTTGGCTGAAGAATGCAATCCTGAGAATGGGGGAGAGATGTTTGATGCAGCAGAATCCGATGGCTTTGGGGCAGAGAGCTTGGCAGAGCTTGGCAGAAGCAGTTCGTGTGACCAGATCTTGGGGCCTGCCACTGCTGACTGACTGATTGAAGAGAGTAGCGGTAAGAGGAGAGACCTGGCTTGACAAATACAGAGCTGGAGACAGAGAGATACACACACAAATGGGAATTATGGTTCATGGCTAGACAAACTGATTGACTATATTTAGTGGGGAAATGTTAGGTTTTGACCTGCCCCTGTCCAAGTGTAGTATGCTTGAGTCATACTTAGAATGTTAATGTGGAATGTTTATTCTGGAGTGTTCAAGAGAGTTCCAGGGTAACACAGTTGAGACCGGGCACTGAATGGACAAGGGTGCCGGTGGATGTCTCCCCTGCCTATATTACCTGTTTTACTTCCCTTATGTACTTACCTGTGAACCTGACCTAATAAAGACTTTTGAAACCCACCAGCGGCTCCAGCGTGCATATTTGACCCTCAACCCTTAAACTTAACACTGGCGACGAGGAATGGTCTTTGGGACGGTCACAGGAGCAAGAGAACTGCCAAAAGAAGAAAGGCTGCTCTCAAGGAGAAGGGAACCTGAAGACAGAGAGAGGCAGAAACCCGAGAAGCAGGAGACATCCACCGGCCACCCCAAGCTGTCCCCTTGCAAAAGGTGAGCGTGCCCCGTTTGTTAAGACTGGCAATAGACTGTGCCAGGCGTTAACTCAATGGGGGCTGGCACTTGCATATAAAAGGACAGTGAATTTTACAAGTCCATAGAGTTTGGGGAGGAAGCGCTATTGTAATTAGATATGGCGCGACTGTCTTCCCCTGAAGTAGCGCCCTTTATACATATACAGACTATCCCGAAGAATGGCCCACATATCAAAGTGCACGACCGTTCATGCAATCCATAACATCTGGCAGCCCCGACATTCGGGTTACCTAAAGGCGCAGTGCGGCTGGTGCAACAATAGTGGAGAACATGAATTTAGTGAATGGGCACTCACTTTCTCCTCCCTCGCTGCCTCGATTCCGGGCCGTGGGGCATGTGGTCCCGGCGGCGGCGCTGTCAGCGTTGTGTGCGCAGCGCTGTGTGGGGCCTGCGGGGCTTCCTATTCCTGGCTGCGTGGGGGTGACAGTTGGGCTGAAGCCATCCACCCGTGGCCTGTTCCTCTGCACCTTTGATGACATCACATGGTTGCTGGGGGAGTCAGCGACTGTGACTGGTGTAGAACACTTCTTCTGCTTTCCAAGTCAGGCCAACGCAGCCACCGCATCATCAAGTAATGATGATCAGAGAAAAGCACCTTATTACGTGAAAACAACGTGCCCCAGTTCCGGGTTTTCATACGGAAACGCAACGTTGTACAATGCAAGCTTTGGCATTCAGTGAGACACACTAAGGATTATTTAAGGTACTGCATCGGAACAAGAATGTTGTCTGCAGGGATATGAGCGTCGGGAATGAAGCGCCGCAGGCTGTAGATTTTTTAATTGTTTATCTATGAACTTTGCCATCAACAGAAAGAAAAGGAAGCACAACTTTTAGAACACTCGTCTTGGTGCTGGGATCAGCACAGAGAGACGTTACAGAGTCGTGGAGAAGTTCCAGTGTAAACAACATCCAGAGTGAAATTACATTAAACTCAAGTACTGGGGAGTTTTAATGGGTGTTGCTATGATGTTATCAAAGTGATGTTCAATCCATTAAGGGATTGAGTAAGTGACTCTGCTGGTAAAGCTAATGTTTTGACAGTTTGGTCAATTGACACAATGCAACTTAAAATGTATGGTATGTGTGCATAATATTGCGTTTTCTTCCAGAAATTCAACCAATAGACACTGAAGATTTAATTGCTGGGTTCGGGAGGCGTTTTTTTTCTTGCATAATGTATTACCCACTTTTATGTCTGATTGGTTCGTTGGTTAAGTTATGAGAAAGGCAAAGTGAATATGATATGCATAGTAGACATAATGACCATTAGAGGTTGCGTTTGTTATTGGTAGTGTCAGACATGGTTTTGGCACTTTGAGTGCCAGTAGTATGGCAAAATGGATGTCAGTGGTTTGGTAAAGGTAGTGCCATGGTTGACATATTTGATGCCATAGATTTGGCGTAGGTTAAGCCGTTGTGGGCCCATTGGAGACTATTAGTTAGCATAAGTTGTGCTAAAATGGAAAAGGTGTTGCCATTTGTTGGGCGCTGGTTGTGCCGCAGGTTACATGTTGAAGCTATTGTTTAGCATGGGATGTGCCACTGATGGTACATTGAATGCTTGTGTGTTGGCAAAAGTTGTGTATTACTGCACATCAGGTCCCATTGGTTGGGCATTGGTTGAGCCACAGTTAGCTATGGTTAGACCATAGTGTCTGATGTACGTTGCACATTGGAGTTGTTCTCGTTTGGCGCTATGTGCACATTTTTGGCATAGATGTGCATTGACGTGCATATGTAGTGTGTAGATGCCATTATAGATTTGTGCTTGACACAATGTTGTATAACACATACCTATAGCAATGTGTTATGTATCAAATAACCCATGAGAAGGAAATGTAAATGAAATGCTTGTCATGCATAATGTTTAACAATCTGATTTTCCCACAGGTACACACAGATGAAATGTAAACTTAACCAAAGAAATTTATTTACCACATGTATGCACAAGATCTCTCTGCAAGCTTAACTTATTGTTCCATTTCGGGCGTGAAACTTTCGTGTTATTATTGACCATATTTAATGCTGAATTCGAGACTGTGTGGAGGTGTGAGTGGAGTTATTTATTGGTTTGTGTGGGTCCTGCACAAGGGTCGGTCATATGGTTAAAATGTCGAAAATTGTTGATGGGGATAGTCCCGTCAAATTAATTTGTATTAGAACAAATCTACGCCTGGCATATGTGCTAGGTTTGAAGGTGTCTGTGCACATCTTTTAGTATGAAGTTAGATGAATAGATGGTTTAGCATGATACATGGTGGTTATGACTGATCGGTGAATGCGGGCTGGTTCCCTATTAGTTGATGTCTGTAGTGGGGCCCGCTACATAGTTGATATTAGTCCGAGGTTAGTGTTTAGCCGTTTTGAGCTAGAGAAAGGTAAAGTGAGGGCAGCAAATTTTGCTCTGAGCTATAGCTTGGTTGGTGAAAGTCATATTGAACAGAACTTAAAAGAACTGACCTATGTAGAATGCATGTGGTTTGTTTGTGTTCAGAGCAGTGTTGCATCTTCTCCCTGTGTTTCTTCCTATTGTTGTCTGGTATAAAGGGGGAAGATGTGTTAGGTTTTGACCTGCCCCTGTCCATGTGCAGTATGCTTGAGTCATACTTAGAATGTTAATGTGGAATGTTTATGCTGGAGTGTGCAAGAGAGTTCCAGGGTAATACAGTTGAGACCGGGCACTGAATGGACAAGGGGGCCGGTGGATGTCTCCCCTGCCTATATTACCTGTTTTACTTCCCTTATGTGCTTACCTGTGAACCTGACCTAGTAAAGACTTTTGAAACCCACCAGCGGCTCCAGCGTGCATATTTGACCCTCAACCCTTAAACTTAACAGGAAACTTTGCTGATGGGTTTGGAGAGGACATGACATCTGAAGGGGAGGTGCCCAAGCCAAATGAGTGGGGACATAATGGTGTGCCATGGAGATTGGGGGGACGTGCATCCCTGTGCGAATTATGCCCATGATTAGAATGTTACACCATCTAGTTGTTGGTCAGACACTCACACAGACAGTTTTGAGTTTGGGAAAGCGGAGATCAGACAGGGATTGTCTTAAAGAGAGTGAGTGTGAAGCATGGTGTGGATTGGTGTGGATTTGAAGAGAGGTTTGATTCTGTATGAAGGAGAGGATTGTTGAATGTTTGACGCTTGCACGATAGGCTTGTATTTTAGACAGCATTAGAAACACACGCTTGCATTAGACTGTATTAGAATGAAAGGCTTGCATTATAGGCTTGCATTAGGAACCTGAAAGGCTTATAGTTATTGCATGGTAAATTTGCACCAGAAGCATAAAAGGTGCAAATTCGATCTTGGCTAGAGTTTTAGCATTGTTTGAATTATGCTTTGGTGTGCCCAAATAAATGTATTCCACTGTTATAATTGAATCGATTCATGTGTTTTTCTTTGTGTCTTGTGATTTGTGTCCACAGTAGTAAAATAGGAGTATGTTGGTATTGTGTTGATATTATTTGTTCTTGGCCCGCCTCCTGCTCCTACTTGCAAGGCAAAAAACCTCGGGGTCATCTTCGACTCAACACTCTCCTTCTCTCCTCATATATCTGACGTCTCCAAGAAGTCACACTACCAGCTGCACCTCCTCAGAGGTATTCTTCCCTTCCTCTCCTTCCCCCAGAAGCTCACGGTCTCCAGAGCCCTGGTTCTCTCGAAGCTGGACTACTGTAACAGCCTCTATCTTAATCTGCCTGCCTCCACTCTCCGCCCTCTGCAACTCATCCAGAACAGGACTGCGAGACTTGTCCTTGGCCTCAAGCCCAGGTACCATATCTCTCCAGGACTGAAATCTCTACACTGGCTCCCAGTGGCTGCGACGATTAAGTTCAAAACCCTCTGCATTGTCCACAAGGCCTTCTGGGGCCTGGGGCCTAAATACCTTCAACTCTCTCTTCCTAAATATCTTCCTTCCCGAGCCCTTCGCTCATCTGTCTCCAACTCCCTCAGGGTCAGCCGTTTCTCGAAGCAATGAGCTGGGGGTAGATCTCTCTCTGCGGCAGGGGCCTTCCTCTGGAACAGCCTTCCTGCCTCCCTGAAACTTGAGGAGAACCATCTTCGGTTCCGGAAGCACCTCAAAACCTTCCTCTTTGCTTCTGCTTTCTCTCTCCCTCTCCCCTGCTAAATTCTTCACTGAAACTGCACTGAACCTGCACCTGGGCCACTCTCACCGACCTCGGTCCTTGGCCCAGCCACTCCCCACTTGCACTGCCTCCCTGGCAACCCCTGCACTGTGGGACTGTCTCTGCATCCCTACAGCTCCCCCCTCATATAGCATGGGTATGTTGTCAGGAGTAATCTAGGAGTAACACAGTAAACCAAGGGCCTGAGATACGGAGGTGGGGGGGTATAGGCCACACCCCTCCCCTACGGGATTGTAAACAATTGTCTGAGACCGGAGCATGCTTGCCCGGGGGGGGCAAGACGATGATGGGGGCTTTATTTTGCAGACTAACAATTATTAAACAATCTAAATTTGAGTAGATAGTGGCAACGATTACAAATGTATGCAGTTTGGGGAACTCACCTGATACAAGCAGGTGCCTGCCTTTGCTTGAAGTTGAAACCCAAGTTCGTCTCAGTGGGTATTGGCATAGGGCTTGCAAACATGCTGTAATGTCAAATAAAGTAACAACGGAAGGTAAAACTCTCTTGATGGGTGTAAAAACTGGGTAAGAGAGCCGGGAGGTCATTTGGGGGTTGGCAAGGATCGCACCTGTGACCCCTTAGGTTTCCCTTGCTACCCATGGGGTCTCCCACGCGACCCCTAAAAAGAAATTAAGAAAAAACATTTGTTTTAATTTAAAAGGAAGCTCCTAGGCTGTGGCCAGTGTCATGTTACTCTTTGTTTCTGGAGTGGCTGGCTTCATTGTTCATTCCTCTTTAAAAAGCAGGGGTTTCCACAAGTGTAACACTTTGAGCAGTGACCCAAATAAGAAAGAATAGGAATAACAAATAATTTTCCTCTCTGGAATTCTATACAATAATTGCTAGACTCATTAAAGGATTATTTCAGGCACACTTCATCCCCCAGTTAAAGTAACATTTAGAAAAAAGACCATTTGAGACAGAAACAAACCAAATAGTTGCTAAGACAAGGGTTTATTTACAGACCAATATAAATATGCATCAAATGTATAACAACAAAAGAACCAGCCATGTAGCCAGGGCTTAACCGAAAGGATAGCAAAAATGTGGAAAAACACGGATTGAAAAAGAAAAAAGGAAACACACACAATTGAGTTGATAATGATTTGCAAAAAAGTGTTGATGGACAATATACATTTAGTGCCTGATTCACAGAGCGTTTTTCAATGGGATTGCACGATTATAAAACACTTCTGTGAATCAGGCCCTTATAACTGGAATGAGTCGATTAGTTCAGAGGCACAGGACAGATAGACACAGACCTCACTTTTTGGTGCACATTAAAAAGATAGGTCTATGTCTATCTGTTGACCCGAGTAATAAGTCTTCAGCTTTGGGGACCTCGAAGGTTATAATGGCCTAGCCTTCTTCAGGACAAAAGGCAAATTGTTATGATAGAGTCTTCTGGCTAGTTGATGGTATGTTATTGTGGATATAATTCTGCAAGATAAATAATGATATGATACTAATTAGGTGCCCGTCAATGTATATTGTTACAAGAAGACTGAATTCCAGTAGTCAGGGGGCACTCACTTTAGGTCTTCTGTAATCAGTGTGTTCAGTTTTAGATACACTGCAGTCAGTATTCGGTTGCATAGCAGTGTGTCACAGTGTTGGCTGGTCTGGATACAGGGGCTGGTGGGAATTTGAGGAAACATTGACCCGTAGGGAGAAGCCATCTGATGTTTTGAAGCACAAATGATGTGCTGTGTGCAATTGTAATTAATAAAAAAATGTCGCTGAGAAGAGAATTATCCTGCTTATCTGTCTCATTGCAGGACATATTGTGAAATGGACCAGAAAGAAGGAGGCTCCGATCTTGTAACAGGGCAAATATATGATATAATGGGTTATTTATAACACACTTAGTACCCAAGTGGTTTCTAAGCGCGGACCCAAGGATCAAACCTGTGTTGCTCCGTGTCGTCTTTCTTCGAAGGCGAGTACGTTGCCCCTGAGCTACCCTCCCGAAACCTGCTTACCGAGTAATGCTGGGGACGTGCATTGCAGGATCACCGGTCCGGGTGGATCCAGCATCCATCACTAAGGGTGATCAGGGGACGTACTAGCCACTGCAGGGGGCGCTCGAGGGATTTCCCCCATAGCGTGGGCGCCCCTCTGGCAGCCCCCCGTCCCCCGCAGGTGAGGTTCCTACCCCTTCCGCTGTGTCACGGTGGGGGGAGGGCATCCCCAGGGTGGGCATTTCCGGCTGTCCCTGGGGACGGCCTACAAATACGGAAGAGGACTGCAAAAGCAGCCTCTGTTTGCAGTCCTCCTCCATCGAATTACCCACCCACCCTCACCCAATGGCAGGTTATGGAGCACAAGGGGAGGGAACTGGGGCAGGAGGATCCAGGTAGGTAAGCACAGGGAGGATATAATTGGGGTGGGGGGCGGAGGACCGAAGTGTAAGAAGCAGGGTAGTAATCAGTTTCAAGAGTTGGCTTTTCTTCGTAGAGGTATTAGTGACCAATGTTAACCGACAGCGAGGGGCGAGTGGGGATAAAATAAATGGTTCTAAAGGATTTCATACTGCAGATGGTTCCTAATAGAACATGTTTGGATTACAGCAAGGGATAAGTACAAAGAAAGGTGGGTTAAATTGCTTGCTGCATACGTTACAAATTTGAATCTTTCAGAAGACTGTAGGGTGGGAGTAGCGACAGGATGTTAAAAAAATCCTACGGGCTTCAATTCGTATTCTATTTTCATTTTTCAGCGGACATCAAGGTGTAAGTGGCTGCAAAGGGCAGGTTTTTTGTGGTGCTGTTGGAAGGGGGTATGGTTGTTCCAATTTTAAGCATCGTCTAGGGTGTGTCGGGGGAAAAGGTTTAAAAATGTTTGTCATGCTTCAATTTGTATTCATTTTTTCGTTTTCAGCGGAGTTTGAGGTGTAAGTGGGTGAAGGGATTTGTGTGAATTTGCTGGCTTTATCTTGTACTAATTGTTCCTTTCTTGTCACGGCGGAGTTAGGGGCAGTCCTAGCTGGAGAGGAGTTCGCCACGGCTTGAACCGTGGGCAGTTTCCCGATGGCCGTACCCGAGCCAAAGTCGGATGACGAGCATTGGATCCCTATGGACACTGGAGACTCCTCACCTTCATGTATGGTCTGGAATGCAGGGAACGTTTGAAAGAGCTTGTAAACCATCATATCACACCCCACGCTTACTCTCTTCTTTACACCATCACTCAACTAGAACACAGAGATACTATGACACCATTCGGTATAACTGTTCTCATACCAACACTCCTCGCTCACTCCCCATCACTCTAAGTAAACACTGCTGGTTACACCCCCCCTCCCTCAGCCAGGCGTTCTCCTCAGGCCTAACGCAGCCACAGTCGGTCTGGATAAATCCTGCCAGAACGAGCACATACCCCTGATATAACCACCACACCTACCGCTAAGAAGCAGCTATTTCACGAATGCCGCACCAGCTGCACACATACCCGGTGCGCACACGCGCCGTTGACTCTCCCTACTCTCTCTACTGACCTGAACTTCGGTTCCCAAGGGCGTTCAACCTACCAGCGCCTTCAGACCATACCAATGGTATATAATGCGCTATATAAGTGCAAAATAACATAACATAACATGTGCAGTGGCCCGAGGGAGAAGCATTCTGTGCACCAAAATGGTGCATATGTCCGGTGCCTTGCAACATGCATGGAGGCAGCAAGGGGACACCGGAACAGTCAGAAGCTGCCCCACCCTTTTTTTGGGCTAGGCCTTTTTATGGTATAGATGGTCATGAACCATGGTGCTTTAGGCCTGGAACTGCCCCCAATTCTGTATGTATGCTCCAATAAACTGTGATCTGTGTTTCCAAAATGGAAAAGGTTGTTGGATTATTATTCACTGACTGCTCAGGTTTTGGTTTCCAAGATATGTCATCTGTACATGACAAGGGGGGGTGCCAATGGGGCATCTGCTACAGGCTGGTAAGCAGTAAGCTCATGTTGTGATAAAATATAAACATGGACAATTGGACTAATGTGGAGATGTATGGTGAGCCTTGAGATATACACGAAGCCATTAATCAGGAGTCAATTTCATATCGGTGTTCTATGTTTGGGTTGTGCACACATATCCAGAGATCATATTTTATGAATAACATTGGCATCCTAGACATATTTTAGGAGAGACTGACCCGAAACAATGCGATGGCAATCGAAATGCAAGGACTTAACATCTCTAGTGACCCACCAGAAACCTAGGGCATGTTTTCCCTGTTCAGTTGACAAAGGGGTGACAGCCAATTACCTCAGTGCCTTCTTTAACTGCACTCCTGGTGCTATGGACACAAATCTTCTTGGAATATGGGCTGCCCCACATGAATCACTGCAAAGCCCTGGCCTGGCTGTTGTAATGCAGTCTTGTCATGTCATGTCACTGGCCAGGGGTGCATGCCTGTAGAATGTTGATGCATGAATGGGTCTGCTCTGTAAGTATGTCCTGTTTCCTGTCTGCTGTGCCACTGTAAATACCCACAAGAGAAACTGGATGATGTATACATTTGTACGTATGTAAATAAAGCTACCTGGTATAAACCCAATGACTCGACAGCAGGTCTGTGCCTTGAGTCTCAGCTTTATTATCACCAAATAAACTTCATAACACTGGTCGCAATGCCTCCCACTAGCCTGAGGCTCTGTACATTCCAAAGACCTACCGCATCAACTGCACACCAACATTCTGACAGGCAGAACACTACACCAACCCCCTGGCTCATCCAGGTCCAACAACCCAGTAACGCAATGGGGATTCCGGATTGATGGGTTACATGCCATCGGCGATCCAGCTCCAAAGCAGACCTTGTCCATATCAAAAAACACCTTATTTCTTCAAACAAAGAATTCAAAAGCCCTGGCTCTGCATAGCTGCATAGAAAGTTTTTCATGGCCTGCATTCAGCCACCCTGACACCTTCATTCTCCATACATAGGATTATGACGTGCTTTATTCCCTATACAAAGGATTCTGATGTCTACCCTCTCAGTACGATACAAAGGATTCTGATGTCTACTCTCTCAGTACTATACAAAGGATCTGGATGGCTTTATAGCTTGTTGAAAGCATCATAAAGGCCTTTATTGGAAATACAAAGCATTCTGAAACCTTGGTTTCCTATCCACTACATTCTGAATTACAGAAGTCGGAGAGGAAGTTCATCTTTGAAGATTCAGTGTGCTGGACATTTTCTCCTGGTTGTGTTTGTGTGAAAGACAGCTATTACCTACCAAGTTTTCTGATTGGCTTTTACTTATTGTTAAATTGTGCAGCCAGCAATCCAGTTGGCACTGTTTTTTTTTTCTTTTTCTGACAGAGTACATAATCATGCCTCACTGTATGCTGAACGGAAGTGATGCTGTGACACAATGGCCTAGAGGGGTGTGGGAAGAAGTGTAGTGCCTGTGGCTCCCTTCCCTAGCATATGCAAGCGTGAATGTAGCCTCATTCTGAGGCAGGTACCCAGTAGCATAATGAGGACACTCACCTGTACAGGACGTGTTTGTGACAGTAGACAATGCAGGCTGCGTCTGTGACTCGAAAAAGGATGTTAGACTTTGGAGTAAGCAAAGTGTGCTACAGTCTGGCTCATAAAACACGCCAGTAAAATGTTAGGTAAACTATATGGGCAGAGATAAAAAAAAAACAAAAACAAAAAACAAAGGATGCATTAAATAGTTCCAGGGTGCAAAAATACCCTTCTTTTTTCACCTCTGCTTGTATAGTTTGTCTACCATTTCGCTTGTAAAATGCATGAACTGAGATGGCCCACAAGGACAAAGCCTGTGATCTTGTATTTGTATGGAATTCTTTATTAAAGGAAAGAGAAGAAAACTCCTAACTTTCCCTAATCGATGGGTTTTTCCTACCCAACCAAAACTAACTGGGGGGCTCCTCAGTTTGTAAGTAGTCCAAACTGAAGATCTGTCCACTTATTGTAGCTGCTAGGCAGAGTGTTATAGCCTCAGCAGTGGTAGTGATAGAGTGCTGGACGAAGATACGTTTTAGTGATCCTTTCATTAGGTCACCGTATTTGGGGCACATAGTAGGAAGACGACCATACCTTCTTCAATGTCCAAGCAGAAAGGGCAAAATGGACTGTTATTAGTATATGAATACCGTTAAATGCTCTTTGGCTTGGCTAATGCCCCATCGTCCTTCCAGAGGTTCATGGACCATATCTTTACAGATCTACAACAGGAAAGCAACAAAGAGTGCACCAATCAGTGTCTGGGAACATATTTTAGAAGCTTGTTGTTTCCCTATGCTTTTTCTTTCTTTAGAAGGAGGCAGCTGGGATGATCCTGATCAGAAGGAATCCATTTCTTCTTCAGAACATCAATGTAGACAAAAGTATTCTGAAGATTCCTAATCCTCCACCAATCTTGAATATATGTTTCACTTATTGTATGAAAGTGAATTTACTGACAATATGTTATGCTGTTGCTCATGTAGTTCAGACAGGAACTAGATTTCACAATGTTTCTGCAACCGGTAAAAGAAAAAATGAGATTTTAGAGAGAAAATACCAATATTCTTGCCACAATAAGAAGAACTAAGGAACATTGGTATAGGAGACATTCAGAGGTTAGATGCACGATCAGAGATTAGGGCCCTCCAACTTGGTTTTTGACTATAATTTGCACTGAGTATGGTTGGGATGATCTTGCAGAGTGGATTTGTGAAAGTAATACACAAAAAAGAAGACATAGAACACATGACACCAGGAGAATTGTGTTCTATGGACCCTGTAAGTCTATTGTGATCCTTCCCTCAACGATTCTTAGCCATGTTACACTTTATATGTAAGAAAGAGAAGAGTCCACTAGGCACCGTGGAACATTTTTTTGGAGGTAAGAGTACCAGGCATGTGGGTCCCAACATATACAAATGCTGTTGTGGATTAAAGCTGCTCATCAATTTGGTGATGGAAGTAATGGCTGTGTGATGGAGTTTGAAGAAAAATAAGTCACTTGTTGCATTCCAGCTCACCATGTGAATGCTGATCTATGGAACAAGGTAGAAAGATTTCAGTAGCACTTGTGTGGGAAGTACTGTTAGAGGAAATATAAAAGTAAAGATAAGTACTACACTCAGTTCAGATTTGGCTTTCCAGGCTCAGTGACACCAGTTAGTCGAGCAAATAGTCTAATGTTATTTGTTTGATACCATGTTACTGGCAAGTCACCGAGGAATATGTATAATTTAAAAAGAGAAAAGGAATGCCAATTCATTATTGATTACAATTCTGTTATTGCTCAGCTTTGGAATTAAAATTCTGATTTACAGTACATTGCCAAAGATACAACTGCTGTTTCTCACTAACACACCCTTGCACCCTCCGTGCATTAGAGATCCACCAGAGTGCCAAGATACCACAATGACATGAAAACACATGACAAAAGCGGAAAAGAGCAATGCAGCTGAAGTATGGGCAAACTTATCAGCAGACAAAAGTCATAGTCAGAAACTTCTACGCTTTGGTCTCAAGATGCTCTCTCATAGAGAGTGTGGCAACCATGAAGCTGCAGATCGACTAACTAATTTGCCTCTGTATGGACGTAGCATTAATGTACTATGGTTTAGTCTTGGCCCAGCTACTACTAGATAGAGGGTACTGAAGCCATTGAGTGACATTCAGCAGTTAGCGGAAAGAGCCTCTGATAGTACAGAGATTCTAGAAACCAACTTGATTGATACCTATTCTACAAATAGGCCTGTAGACATGGAAGATCTTAGTTTATATGAAGTAGCATAATGCTACTCATAATGAAATATGCAAGCAAACAATGACAGAGGATGGATTAAAGTAAATGGATATGCTAGATGTCTAGTGAGACATGAAAGGCCAAGTCTCATCAACCACGTGAAACTGTTTTGCCAGAGAAAAAAGGAATTCTTTTTTTTTTGCCTTTTGAAGTTGTTCTTCCATTGGCATGCACAGAATGATTTGCTTGGAAGTTTTGAAACTTTTGAACATCATTTTTCGCTAAGAAAGAGTTCATTAGCTATCCAACATTTGAGCAGTGCTTAGAGTTACTGGAAAAAGAACTAGGTCAATAACAACTTTTGGCAGCTAAATTGGCAAAAGAGACTCCTGAGGCCTGTCAAGATTCTGCAGTAAGAAGTCACAATGTCTTAGGCAAGCTAATTATTCAAACTGATGTTGAGCTTAGAAAGTGCAATGCAACAAACTAAAGTTGCAGATGCAAATTAGGATTTTATTTATTTATTATATTTACTTTATTTGTAACACGCCCAGACCCTCGAGTATCACAGCGTTGTTACAAGACAGCTTAGCAGTTAATAATACATTGTTACAGAATAAAAATGAAAGCATTGCTGGTTAGTTGGAGCAGAATGATGGAAGTATTTATAGTTTACATTATTCATTAACAAGTTGCATTTGTGCGGAGACCTGACCCTAGGTGCTAACATTGGTTAAATAACCAGGTTTTTAGCAGTTTCCTATATCTAGTGAAGGAGGATTCTTTTTTTGATATTGATGGGGAAGGTGTTTCAGTGTTTAGGGGCTAGATTGGTTCAGCTGCTACCCCCATCTCTAGTGGTTTTGAAATGAGGGGGTGCAGAAGGAGTTTATCATTAGATCTTAGTGATCTCCTGTATTCTTTTAGGTGTAGAGTTTTGTTAAGATAGATAAGGCTTTTTTGGTCAGGCATTTGTATGTGATACACAGTGTTTTAAAGATGGTTCTGACTTTGATGGAGAGCCAGTGAGCGTACTTCCTTGTCTTGAAGATATGGTCTGATTTTCTTATACCTAAAGCTGCTCTAAGGACTTTGTTTTGCAGTAGTTGCATTTTAGCTAGATTGGTATTGGATGTGCCTAGTAATAATACATTGCAGTAATCCAATTTAGATAGTACCAAAGCTCTGGCTAAGGTGAGGCAATTTGCTGGGGTCAGAAATTGTCGGCAGAGAGCAATGAGTTTGGAGGTGTATGCCATGGGGGATGCGAGCGCGTTGATCTGTTTAGTCATAGTAAGACTGGCGTCGATGTACACTCCTAGTGTTTTGACTTGTTTCAGCACAGGAATAGCGGTGCCATCAATGTTAATGGTTGAGTATTCTGGGTGAAGAGTTGCTACTTTGGCTGGAGATCCTATGATGAGGACTTCTGTCTTCTCATCGTTAAGACAAAGACTGTTTAGTGCCATCCAGTTTTGTATTATGACATACATTGTATTGATAGTTACAGTATCCTGGTCATAGTTGCCTCTGAGAGGTATGAGGATCTGGGTGTCGTCCGCAAAATATGTGTAAATGACACCCATGTCATCTAGTGCTGAGAACAGGAGTTTGGTGTACGTGTTGTACAACATAGGGGAGAGACAAGAGCCTTGGGACACTCCTGTTTGGACTGGGATGGGGTTGGCTGCTTCTTTGCCTATGGACACTCTGAAGGTGCGATCGGTTAAAAAGGATTTCACCCATGCAGTGGCTTCACTAGAGAAGGTAAACTCACGGGCGAGTGAGGTGCAAAGTTTGTCATGGCCCACCAGATCAAATGCAGCAGAAAGGTTCAACAGCAGGAGAAAGCAGAGTTTCCCAGAATCTGTGATAGCATCCATCTGGATTTTGAGGTCCAAAAGTGCTGTTTCTGTACTGTGGTTGGGCCTTAAGCCTGATTGTCTGGTGCCAAGGAGCTGATTAGATTCCAGATGGGTTTGGATTTGGTTGTAGGCTAGTTTGTCAATGATTTTAAGTAGGAACAGGACCGTGGTTATGGGGCGATAATTAGTCGGAATGGTGGGGTCTAGGTTTGATTTTTTTAGAAGCGGGGGTAACCCAGGATACATTAGTAAGTAAACTCAATGTAGAACAGAAGGTAATTTATTGTAAAATCAAAGATAGGTTCTTACATGGTTTACAACATTACAAACATGAATGGTCTTGTGTCTAATACAAACCTCTATAGATGTATGTTAGTTGTAGATTAAGAAAGCATGGTGTCTAACTTGATGCTAGCTTTCATACACTTGTGAATGCAAGAGGTCTTGAAGACTGACTGGGAAAAGAAAAATACTGGCAATCTTCTGATATAGGAGGTGGTTGGAGTGGATGGTGGACTTCAGAGACCCAGATGGGCAGAAGAGGGCAGGGAGCAGGATTGGGGCCCTTTGTACTGAGCTGTCCCTAAGGAATAGGACAGACTATTGATTCGTCCTTATCCCACCAACCTCCAGTAAAGAGGGCTTCTTTCCTCCTTTGACAAGGCCAGGGTACATGTCACATTAAACTGCTTATTTGGAGTCCTGAATCGATGCCTATTGGTCTCAATTGGTGCTCTTGGGAGAAAAACACACCTTTGTCTCCCTGTAATTTATGTCCTATGCTATAGCAAACACTGTGGTCTACACAGAGAAAATTAAACATATCTTAGTCATCCACTTGTGACCTATGGAATGTTCGAAAAGCCAAAGGCAAAAAAGCAAACTTGTTGGCACAGTCTGAATTAGTTGAAGGTGTTGCATCAAATAAGGCAGTAGGCCCAGCTGTGCTTTGCAGGCCTAGTCTGAGGGTGACACCTCATCTGTTAAGACAACTTGAACACATATTGGAAAGGACTAATATGGAAAAACATATTTAAGTGGCTTGCAGTTTAAAATAAGAAAAAACAGTGTTTTACTACTGATTAACCGTCATTAACATTTAAAGTTCAGCATCAATGCAGATGTCCATATGCTCGTCAACCTTTACTGGAAAGGGCAGCATCACAGTTTCTTTTAGCCAGATTCCTTAATCGCATGATCCTGAGTGCTTTCTTTTGTGGTTCATTTACAAATGATTTGTCCCCCATTTCGGGATTAATGACCATCATACAATTAAAGCAATTATAGGACATAACCCAGGGAATACAAAGGTGAATCTTGAGATTGAAATGGTTGCCTTTTGCTTTTTCTTGAGTTGGGCAGGAATGAAGCAATTCAGTTACGTGCTATAACTCAAGTTCCCAAATTAGAGAATGGGTAAATCTGGATAGCATAACCAATAGTGTTCAAAGTTGCTGACGGTTTAGCACAACCAGGGTTCCATCACTGTTGAGTCAACTTTCTGTGTAAAACCATTGAGTTTGACCATGATAATTGATTAAGTTCGATGCAATGCATGGCAACCAGCCAATTATATTCTAGAAATTGGTAGTAGACAATAAATAAAGCGGCTGCTGTTTTTCCACTCTCTCCAGTAGTTAGCCGAGAACTGCAAATTGGAAATGGCACTATAATAGAGCCTACTTCAATGGAGGAGTAAGACACGTGGTCTTAAAATAAATTGACACCATTCCCAGATTAAGAGACAGATTAACAATTTCACTCAGGTGTTTGTCCTCAGGGAAAACTGATGCTTTTTTTTTTTTAAAGACAGATGACATTGATTGCTAGGGGAGCCTCAGTATTTGCTGTGATTAGAATGTATAGATACAATTGGTGGTCATTACAATTTAGACGTAAAAATGCTGGCAATTGGGTGATGCCGGCATCACCTTATCTGGCAGAAAGACCACCTGAATTAACAGCCATTACAGGTACTCAGGCATGCTCTCACATCGCCTGCCAGAAAGGTAATCGCAGCACCATGCAATTACTGGCATTGACAGAAAAGCACTGGAAATTCTGGCATAAATATGCCAGAAACAGCAATACCGGCAGCCAAACTGCTGGAATTACCATCATCGCAGGAATGGGAAAATCGGCGGTGGCCATTTTAAGAAGTCATTCCACTTAAAATCCCCCACTTCCTGCTGCCATCTGGCTCAACTGACAGTGCAGACATGTCTGGGAGTGGAAAATCTAGAGTCATGGAGGTCTGGCTTTCCAAGCCAAAGTTCGGAGAGGAGGGCTGGCTGCACTGGTGGACACTGTGGTCATGAATGCAGAGGCCCTCTTCGAGGCTGGCAACCGCAGGACCAGCCAGAGAAGGAAGACAGCTATCTGGAAGTAGGTGGCCGACAAGGTCATAGCCATGGGGACTGTCCCATGCACGCGCTAGCAGACCAGGATGGTAACAACGTTCCTTTCATTAACGGGCCCTTTGTTAGCATCCTCCCCATTCCCATTGAGCCCTATGTTGGCTCAAATGTGAATATGGATGTACCGGGTCTGGGTCCCGCGAAAGTGATTTACCGGGCCCTCCAAGGTCAGAATGGCCTGGTAAGTCCCCTTTTGCGGGACCCGGACCTGGTACCCGGTATGGGGGTAGCCATGCCACTAAAAGCGGCATGGCTACCTCCATACTCATAATGTGGCTCAATGTAGCACAAGTGTAATGAATGCCCGCAGAAGTGACTCCCAGAAAACTACAGCATGCTCATCTCACCCCAACAGGCACATCCTCTGACAGCAAAGTACCCAGATAGCTCTGCCAACACCACCGCCACCACTGCCAGCTGTACAACTAACACCACTTCCATTACTGCCAGCTGCCACCATAACCACGCCTGTGGTCAGTGGGTCCACCGTCCCTCCTGTGCCCTCCAAACCACCAACGTATTTCCAGCACAGGTAATTCCAGGCAAGGTGTTATCTGCGTTGGTGATTCCGGCAACTGTTTTATGGTGAAATCATACTTTGCTGTATGGGCAAAATTGCATTACACTGCGTTACCGGCACTTTTTACAATTTTCTGGCAAAGTTGTAATGATCCTCAATGTCCATGTCAGAAGGAATTAAATGTAAGTAAAAACATGTATTAAAGAAAAATCTTTTTGTATATTAAGGCTCTGATGTCAGCCTTCATACTAAACTGAGGATAACCCAAAATGAACTTCCATGGGTTCAACAGGGTTATGTAGACCCATCTCTTCTGCCCTGACTATGGGTCTGTCAATGATAAACATTTGTCTGATACTTGTTATGTTATGTTAAGTTGTCTTATACCGTGCACCATTACCATTGGCATGGCCTCCAGGTGCTCAAATGGCTCTGTAAGAAAAAAGGCGGGTGGGTTAGTGAGGGAAGAGGGATAACATAGAAGTTGTGCTCTTGTGTTGATGCTTGAGGTGTCAGTAGGAACTGGCACCCTGTGTGGGTCGGTTTTCTGAGTGAAGTCTGATTGTGTGCACTGGCATGTTGTATCCACAAGGGTGAGGCCCAGTGTCAGGGATGTTTGCAAATGTTTGTTATGTTGGTTGTGTGTTTTGTATGTTTTGTGGTTAATAAGCAGGCCCTTAGAGAGTGTGTGACTTGGGAGATAAGCTGGAGTGAAGTACGAGCAGGGGTGCTTAGTGCATTGGCTACTCTCAATGTTTCTAAAGTGTGATGCTTCTGTATGTCAGAAGGCCCTCCCCTGGGTTCAACACCCAACATTATCCCAACTGTAGGAACAATGTATGGACCTTAACAAACTGCACACAAGCCTATCTTTGCTTCTGTAGTTATCTTACTAACTCACCCTCAGGTGCAGATATGTTGATGCTCAGAACTGCAGCATCATTTTGTGGTAATAAATATTTTTCCCTAACCTAGTCTTGTCTAGTCTTTTCTTCTTCACAATAACCCATGCCTAGCTCAGTCACACCTGTATGCAGACATGACCTACCACTAGTCTACCAGTACTATAGTGGTAGGCTTGGCGAGCCCAGGAGCCAGAAAGGGAGCCATCCCCAAAAACACATTTTTCCCCTTAACAATCCACTTAAATAATGTCCATGTTCAGTAAATGTTCCACTGCCATTTTCATCCAGCAGTCAGGAAGTCAGAGGAGAAGTCTGCATATCAGCGTACAGGACAATGCAAATTCCCTGCACTCAGACACACATGGCCCATAGGGTGTTTGAAGAAAAGCATGTTCTCTTTTCTGGGAAACACATTGTCAGCCCTGAACAAAAATAGGAGTGAAAATCCCAATAACAAAAGGCATCCAGTCCCCAAATGAGCAGGGAAATGGACAGAGGTGGTTCTATAATGAGAGTCATTTGAAAATAAAGTTTTGGGGGAGGGGTGAGGCACCCCTTCTGCACAGTGGCATCTTCTTCCAAACCACTGAAGGCCTTGAGTGTCAGGGTGGCTGTGATGACCATATGTCACCCTGGTGCTTGGACACATTGAGCCGTGTTTCTCCCTACCACTCTGGTGCAGTCCCCTCTATTTCATTAAGAGCACAGGTGAGTGTGGCACCTTTGAATGGAGCATGCTTGCATGCACATGTGCTCCAGCACTGAGGAAGGCTCTAGCCACTGCAAAATCCTAGGCACTAGTGTCCACTTTGATGAAAACAATGATTGGTGCCCAGCAGATTCACTCTGCCAGCTAATAACCATGATTGCCATCATGGGCATTGCCGCTAATACCCTTTTATGTAATGACTCTGTAAATGTCCATAAGGCATGCCCAACATACAGGTTCTATGTGAGTACAGAGAATACAGAACAGAGAATGCTTTTTCATCGAAAACAATAACAGTGATATTGATTTATTCTGGGGGGTCAAACCCTATCTCCCTGTTTCTCTGTGTGCTTAAACCAACCCCATTCACACCCATTTTAACCCCTTAATCCACCCCATTTCTATTTTTAAAAAGGTTTGATGTTTTTTTCTCTATTTTTGTTTCTCTGTTACAGCCTTCTCTGTAATGGTATTCTCTATTATCACTGGATACCAACACAAGTTAAAATATAATCTATGCACAACTCATTTCTCTTTTTTTCAAAACAAAAAAGTACTCCTAACATTAAGTTTAGTAACACGGTCCTCTTTTTAAGCAGCAATTTGCCCCCATCTCTGAAAGCTGATACCTTCAGATGTGAAGAGGCAAACCTGCCCATTCAAAACTTAACACCTTCACAGTTTGTTTACAAGTTATTATCCATTGTTTCTGCCAGGGGTTGCCACTTCTTACACACCGGAAATGAGATCCACAGGAGGCAAGTTGTCAAAGGAAGGAAGGGCCAAGGAGTTATTGATGCAAGATTTTGCCAGGGCGGACATAGTCGTATAGCAAGTTTCTTGGATGGATCTTGGAGCCAACCATGTAGAGTGCTTGATAACCGAAGACTGGTAGGTACTTGAACACATGGGAGGGAAAAGAGGGCACGTCCTGAAAAAAAGTAGGGCCAATCTAGAAAGGGCACCTACCCTGAGGAAATAAGTCAATTTTTGGGAAGCTGGTCCATTCTTGGAATTTAGATACATTTAGCTAAGAAAAAGTGGATAAGGTCTATTTTTACAAATGGGGGTTTCCCAGATAAATAGAAAAACATGTGCGTGGGGTGCTTGATGCCTTAGAGATGCTGTAAAAATAAGTGGTACTATTAATTCATTAATACCACCCAATAATTAACTTTGATAGCAGACTCAAACTTGCTGGGACTCAAACCTGCCAGGTGAAAATGTCAATATTCAATTGTGTGACACGATGAACAGACCCCCGCAGATGCACACGTACCCTTTCCACACAGCCCGAGACATATTCATGACTTCACAATGGAGCACTTGTGTGCAGTGTCGAAAGAATACAATCCATAAAGTTCTCCGCCCACTAGTAACGCACTGCATTCCATCCACACCCCATTAGGCGTGGAAGCAGGTGCAGGGAATTAAAACATGTATTCAGAAATGCCATGCCTATGTATTTACTTGAAATTAAAAGTGCATTTTAAAGGTGCAGTTTTTTCAACGTGCATAGTGATGGCTCAGCCATTCCCATTGCACGGAGCTTTACACAGCTTTACAAAGTCATGACATAGTAGCTAACATATTAACAGGCCGATTCATGGAAATAATGTGCGCTGAAAAATCCCGCGCAAGCGTGCGATATCGTGCGATTCGCTGTGAAATAGCGATAATCGCAGTGCATGTGCGAATATTGCAGGGAAAGCAGCGCACAACTATTCATGGAAGTCCGTGCGCGAGAAAAATGTGGGATGTGCGATGAAAAAGTGCGCGGCACACGCCGGCGCACAGGCCATCTAACGGCGTGCGCTAAGGCCACAGCGATAGCGCACATATCGCGGCGCACATAACAAATGTAGGCGGAACACGGGGCGTGACAAGCGGAATGGGGAACAACTCGAGTAAATGTGGGCATCACGGGGGAAGTACAGGAGGCAAGTGCGCGGAAGGCCCACATGTTCGTCTACAACACGTATTCATGGAATCGAATAGGGCAAATCAGCGCACGGCAAAAGACGAGCACAGGGCCATATATGTCCGCCACACGAAAGCAGGCAGTAGCGTCCCTGCGCATGAAAAATATGTGCGCCGAAATGTGCGCTAACAAAAAAAGCGAATAAACAGCCATGAAGATTGACCCACACTGTGGCCCTCCAGGACAAATGACGTGCAAAGGGGTACGCAACAAACACGGACACCCGCTGTGTCAAAAATAGCGTGTGCATGTATTCCAGGGGTGGGTACGTGGATTTCAGGGGCCTGCAGGTGGTTGCACACGCGATCGGGCATGGGGAGCGGGGTACGTGGATTCCAGGTGCCTGCGGGTGGTTTCACACGCGATAGGGCCTGGGGGAGCAGGGTACGCGGATTCCAGGGGCCTGCGGGTGGTTTCACACGCGATCGTGCCTGGGCGAGCGGGGTACGTGGATTCCAGGGGCCTGCAGGTGGTTTCACATGCAATTGGGCCTAGGGGAGCGGGGTACGTGGATTCCAGGGGCCTGCGGGTGGTTTCACACGCGATCTAGCCTGGGGGAGCGGGGTACGTGGATTACAGGGGCCTGCGGGTGGTTTCACACGCGATCTAGCCTGGGGGAGCGGGGTACGTGGATTTCAGGGGCCTGCGGGTGGTTTCAGGCGTGACCGGGCCTGGGGGAGCGGGGTACGTGTATTCCAGGGGCCTGCGGGTGGTTTCACACGCGATCTAGCCTGGGGGAGCGGGGTACGTGGATTACAGGGGCCTGCGGGTGGTTACACACGCAATCGGGGCTGGGGGAGCGGGGTACGTGGATTTCAGGGGCCTGCGGGTGGTTTCAGACGCGACCGGGCCTGGGGGAGCGGGGTACGTGTATTCCAGGGGCCTGCGGGTGGTTTCACACGCGATCGGGGCTGGGGGAGCGGGGTACGTGGATTTCAGGGGCCTGCGGGTGGTTTGACATGCGACCAGGCCTGGGGGTGCGGGGTAGGTGTATTCCAGGGGTGCGCGGGAAATTGCACACGCTCGCCTACAACACGTATACATGGAATCTAACGGGGCTAAGGCATGCGCCAAAAAAGACGTGCCAATCCGGAAACACGTACGCCAGCAGGAAGCAGGCGTACGTCGAGCCGCACAGCATAAAAGTGCGCGCAAACAACAAACAAGCTCAGACACCAGGATGAACATACCGTTCCTAGCAGCAGTGGCCGTGGGATACCGCAGGAGGAGGAGGAGGATAGTCAGGGCCAGAATTTTCACACCCAGAACAAGCCTTTTCGGGATGCCTGATGACCACGTGTATGGGAGGTACAGGTTTCCACCTCACATAGTACTGGACATGGTCACCTAGTGGGAGGATGACCTCACATCACCCACCCTGTGCTCCCAAGCACTAAGTCCCCTGGAGAAGGTCCTCAATGTACTACACTTCTTGGCCACTGGATCATTCCAGCGGACAAGTGCCATAGTGGGGGGGGGGTGTCACAGGCCATGCAGTCACGCTGCCTACACCAGGTCTTGGCCATCATCACTACACGCCCATCAGTCTGCAGGCACATATACCTGCCCCGAACACCTGCAGAAAGGCAGGTAGCCGCACAGGATTTCTACAGGGTGGCACAATTCCCCAAAGTGCTAGGTGCAATTGATTGCACCCATGTGGCTCTACGTCCCCCCAGGGCATCTGAGCAGATCTATAGAAACCGCAAGCACTGGCATTCCATCAACGTCCAGGTAGTATGTGATGCCAAGGGAATCATCACCTCAGTATATGCCAACTACCCGGGTCCACCCACGACAGTTTCATCTACAGAATGTCAACCCTAAACCGGGACATAGAAGCTCGATGGCATGGCGATACATGGCTGCTTGGTGAGTCCAAATGCCACTGCACATGCATGCATGTCACATACTGAGTAATGTTACAACCCCACTAATGATACCCATCTCCACCTTCCTAGGGGACAGTGCCTACCCTCTCATCACCCACACGATGATGCCAATTCGGAATCCCACCACGCCACCCCAGGTAAGATACAAACAGCCCACATTGCAACACGGGGCATAGTGGAGCGCACATTCGGAGTGCTCAAGTCACGCTTTCGCTCCCTTGACCGTTCTGGGGGCCAGCTGTTATACGCTCCCCCAGTAGTGTGCAGGATCATAGTGGCAGCATGTGTCCTGCACAACGTTGCAACTCGCCGGGGCCTGGCCGTGGAGATGGTGGTGCCCCCACATCCCCAACCACATGCACGCCCACTGCGCATGGGAGGGGAAAGGGCACGGGGTGAGGCAGCCCGTACACAGCTGGTGGCTAATTACTTCACATAAAACACACCCCTGTGGAGTGCACAAAGCCCTGGCACATACCAGCTGACAAGCAATGATGAGGAGTCAAGTGACAGTCAAATGTCACAACCATACCAGCCTGTGATTGTTCACCTGGAAGTGTTCCATTGTGTGCATCCCTACCTACACAAACACCACCAATGCCGTGTCAGCAAAGGACACACTACTATGCAGCAAAAATCATCAGCCCCTTGCAAGATACAACATGACAACAGTGCCATGTCACCCAACACCTCCCCAGCACCACCACCCAACACCCCATGGCATAACATGCAATGTGAGAGCAAACAAAGTAAACCCCAAAACATGATACAAGTGTCACAAAGTACAGTGTCCCTAATGGAAACTGCCCACACACAATATGCACCCATGAATGTAGGACTAACAACACACATTACCAAATACATACCACAATACTATGCAGCTACCCAACCCCAAACACAGCATCAACATGACAGTACCAAGTCAAAGGATACGTAGACTCACCACCTGGTGATGCCAGCACATCGCCCACTTACAACAGTACAGTGTTGGTGCCACGCACATCTTGAAGTGCACTGCTTACAACACAAACCCCATCCCCAAAGTAGACGGCCTTGTGAAGACATGAGGAATGACCCTGCAAAATCGGAGGGAGACATGGCTGCACAAGCACACATCAATACACCATGCAGTGTACAATACAACAACAATATGCAATAGGAATGTATACACAGTATTGACTACAGACTGCCCACACATGTCGTGGGAGTCCAACGTCACCGTGTAAATCACTGTCACTTGGGCACACCCTTTGCAAGCCCATGGAAACGGGAAGCAGGAGGGGTGTGTGACTCTCGAATCCAAGCATCTAACCCAAACTCAGGACAAGCGTGCATGTGCCCAGCCGGAATACTGTGTATGCCCACGGGAGCCACACAAGGCAACACAATGCCAAAAAAAATCAAAAATCAAAAATGGCCATGTGGGGGCCAGGGGAGGTGGGGGAGGCCACCCAGGAGGTCCGAGGACAGGATGCACACCAACAGCCGACCTGTGTGGATGTTGGGAAAATAAAACACCTCCATGGGCTCATGGCCTACACAGCTACGCTTATGTCGGAGAATCTGAATCACTGTGCTCACTCTCATCACCCTGTGCTGCTGCCGCCACAGGAGATGGTGGTGCTATGGGAGGCAGCCCACGCAAAGCCCTAGTCTGGTCCTCCATGGCAGCAAGCATGCAGGTGTGGAAGGTCTCATTCTGGAGGATTATGGTGAGGAGGTCCCCATGCGCCACCTGACGTGTTGCCCGGACCTCCTCCCGAGTTGCGTGCATCTCTGCTGAGAGGGTACGTGTGACCCGCTCCAGCAGCTGTTCTGTCCTCCTGTTCGTGGAAGCCTCAAGATCAACAAGAGTCTCCCTGAGGTGATGGACTTCCACCCTCAGGGCTTCCCTGTGGCCCTGGGACTCTATAGATATAGATTGGCGTAGAGTCTCCAGTGCCGCCCGCCTGTCCCTGTCAGACGCCAACATGCCCACCCTCACTGATTGGCAAATGGAGTCTGTTGCCTGCTGTACATGCTCCATCTGCCTTTCTGGGGGGACAATGGAAGTGGCCACCCTCTCCATTGCTTGGGCCATCATCTCAGATGATGCTGCCTGTTGGTTTGCCATCGCGTATATGGATTGCTCCCATGAGGTATTGTCTGGTGGCGGACGGCCACCGCGATGGCGGGCACCACACCTGCCTGGGGCAAGGCAAACTGCGCCTTGCTGTGTTGGCACTGCCTGAGGCTGCCGTACTGCATTCCCCCTCTGATCTGCTGGCCCAGCAACAGGATCAGATGTTGCGGAGTGTGGCCCTGGTGCAGGTGTGTTCGACAGAACAGAATCCCTTCCAGAAAGTCTTACCTGCGACGGCACATAGGTCTCATCCGAATCGACACCGGAATACAGTTCTGGGGAGGTGCAGCCAGGGACACCCCGGGACAGAATGGTCTGCAGCAAAAGAGCGTTCTCCCCCACCACCACACCACGTCCCCTACTGGTGCCCAGTCGTGCCTGAGATCCCTCCTGGGTCTGCACCATCTCCTCACCCTCAACAGCATCAACTGCCTCATCCCCTGCAAAAACATGGAAGACAAAAAATGGAAACAGGCATTAGCACCATGGCACACAATTATGCCAGACAAGCTACAGAACAAGTACTTGATTGACACTTGTCCCACATGACAACAACCCTCCCATGCATGCACTGTCACTGAGTTTGGAGGGGAGGCAAATGACAGAGACTGATGACACCAAGATGGGAGAGCAACACATCAGCTGCATGCTGGCTAGCAGTGCCATCACACAGATGTCATGTACCATAGGCATGTCAAATATGTGACAATAGGGCAGAGAAATGCGTAGTAAAAGAGGTGGAATTGAAACAATCAGCCTGAATGAACACAGGAAAATACGGAACTATGTAGGTGCAAGATGCCACTCCAAGGGCAACTGGCGCGATGTTGTGCAAAATGTCTACTGTGGGCAGAAGGGATACTGTAACACACAAATCCAGGGACGCTGAATGATTTGGCGAGGCACATGGGTGACCCAATCCCTCAGGCACACACACCCACACCTGCCACTCAACCAGAACCCCACACACACAATACATACACATGGATCACACACACATGCATGTGCACTCACCGGACTGTGCCTCGAAATCTGGCAGTTCTCCCACGCCTTGGATCTGTTCCTCTGTGACGTAGGTCCCAGCAACAAACTCATGTGGAGTGAGTTCTATGTCCTCTACTGGGGACCCACCTCCAGTCACCAAAGTTGTGGCATGACCTGAGGCCAGCTTTTGCTTTGCCCTGCGCTTTAGGTCATTCCAGCGCTTGTAGATTCATTGGCTGTGCGCCTCACATTTCCAACGGCACTTATGATCTCCGCAATGGTCTGCCAGTGTGCCTGACGGTGAGCAGGTGTGGTCTTGCACCCTGCAGTTATCAGCATCTCGCAGTCATGTGCGGACATATACTCCAAAAGTGCATCACGTTCGGCATCAGTGAAGCTAGGCTTCCTTGTTGTGCCGGACTGTGTAGCACTCTTCCTCTTCGTTTTTGAAGGTGGTGGGGATCCTGAGTGGCCTACGCCGCTCTGGCCACTAGAGGCAGGAGCACCGGTGGACTGGGCAGTTGGAGTGGGGGAATGCACACCGACCATGGGACTTGGTGCAGGCATTGGCTGGTGTGTGATGGAGTCAGGGGCAACGTTATCAAGATGTACTGGGACCAACACTGTCCTGGCTGGGAGAGTCAGAGCCTCCCCACCCTGCCTACTCGGGGCAGCAGATGACATAGCTGCCATTGATCCACGTGGCCTGGTGACAGCGACTTGCACTGACACACATGGCCTAGACTTGGCGACCTGGAAGTCAGCCTGGGAGTCACCCTGTGCCAGGTCAGGTGCCACAATGGGCCGGTCCAACAAGGGCTGAGCAGGGATGGTGTCAGCCCCGTTTCCCTCAACCATGGGGGGGGCATGGGTCTCCCTGACTGGTCCTCCACACATGGGGGGATAGGGGTACCCTGCAAATCCAAGCCACGTCCCCTACCACGCCCACCACGCCCATCTCTTGAGGCTCGGCCACCTTTGCCACCCTTACCGCTTGATCGCCTCCCAGCCATGGCACTGGTGTTGTTGTGCGTATGGGAGTTGCAGTAATATATTGTCCTGGGCAATTGGGGGTCAAAGGGGTAGGGTACTAGATGGAATTTGTACCCTAGTGCTCTAGCAAGGCTGAATGTAACCCATGGGGAAAGATGACGGGTCACGCAACGCACAGGCACCCCAAAAACAGAAAATAACGTGCACGCTACCCCTCGTAGACCACGTTCGTGGAAAATGTACCCGCACTACGCTGTGGCACCCAGAAACACAATAATGAAAGTGGCCGTGTCACACACAGCCTACAATGACCTCTGAAGGGTACGTGACACACGGGGCAAGCACAGATGGGAAATACGTGCGCGACTCACCGTCTGCAGTGAAAAGTGTGTGAAAAATACGCGCGTGTGCGCGTTGGCAACACCCCCGCCAAAAGAAGAATTGTACGCTGTCTGAGGAGACAGGACAAAAGTAGAAGTGAACGCTGTATGAGGAAACAGGCCCAACAGAAAAACAGAAAAAAGCTGTCAGAGGTAACAGGGAGTACGAACTGGAAACGCTGTGAAGAAAATCGCGTGTGAACCGACAAGAAGTACAGAATCCACCCACTTGCTCTCCATGAAAAGCACATACAAATAAATGACGTCCCACACGTACCTTTTGAACTGGCCCACACGTCCAACGTCACTTCCGCGTATAAGCGCTAAGGCCCTATCCTCCAATTACACGAGCTGACACTCGGACGTGCATTTCTCGGACGTGTTACATGCACCCGGGTACAGGGAAATGCCTGCGCGCGCACGTCACAGACGCGCTTACGCTGTGAGGGCCTTTGGTCCAATGAAATCGCGTACGCGTGCTGACGCGCTTACGCGCTGAGGGCCTTTCCTCGATTCGCACGCAGACGTGCAACATTTTCACGTGCCAAATCACTCCGTATCAAGCTGGCCACGCGTAAGCACACGGAAGACCACGCTCCTGCCCAAAAGGCCGAATTACTGCCCCCCAGAACCCCGAGCAGCCTCCCACGAGCCATCTGCTGCTGCCTGCCTGCTGCCACCGTGCCCCACACTGCTGGGGGGCGGGGGTTCTGGGGGACATGAGTGGGGGCCTGCTGGCAGGTGCCCCACACTGCTGGGGGCGGGGGTGCTGGGGGACATGAGTGGAACATGAGTGGGGGCCTGCTGGGAGGTGCCCCACACTGTTGGGGGGCGGGGGTGCTGGAGGACATGAGTGGGGGCCTGCTGGCAGGTGCCCCACACTGCTGGGGGGCGGGGTTGCTGGGGGACATGAGTGGAACATGAGTGGGGGCCTGCTGGCAGGTGCCCCACACTGTTGGGGGGCTGGGGTGCTGGGGGACATGAGTAGGGGCCTGCTGGCAGGTGCCCCACACTGCTGGGGGTGCTGGGGGACATGGGTTGGTGATAATATTGCAACGTGACATGTGGCTTGGCTGGGGGGCATGGCCATGGCGGATGGGCTGCCTGTGGAACAGGACCAGGGGTGAAGGGTAGTCCCCTGTGGTGTGGGCTGCCTGCAGGGGCCTTGGAGGGGGTGGGGGGACACCTGGGAGGACCCACACTGTCAATTCGCGTGTGGAACTTCCCGCGCACCCCTGAAACACACGTACCCAGTCCAATCACGTGTGAAACTTCCCGCGCACCCCTGAAATACACGTGCCCAGCCCAATCGCGTGTGAAACTTCCCGCGCACCCCTGAAATACACGTACCCAGCCCATTTGCGTGTGGAACTTCCCGCACACCCCGTAATACACGTACCCCACTCGCACAGGCCCTTTCGCGTGTGAAACTTCCCGTGCACCCCTGAAATACACGTACCCAGCCCTTTCGCGTATGAAACTTCCCGTGCACCCCTGAAATACACATACCCAGCCCATTCGTGTGTGGAACTTCCAGCGCACCCCTGAGATACATGTACCCAACCCAATTGCATGTGAAAGTTCCCGTGCACCCCTGAAATACATGTACACAGCCCATTTGCGTGAGGAACTTCCCGCGCACCCCCGTAATACACGTACCCCACTCGCACAGGCCATTTCACGTGTGAAACTTCCCGCGCACCCCTGAAATACACGTACCCAGCCCATTCGCGTGTGGAACTTCCCACGCACCCCTGAGATACACGTACCCAGCCCAATCGCATGTGAAACTTCCCGCGCACCCCTGAAATACACGTACCCAGCCCATTCGCGTGTGGAACTTCCCGCGCACCCCCGTAATACACGTACCCCACTCGCACAGGCCCTTTCGCTTGTGAAACTTCCCACGCACCCCTGAGATACACATACCCAGCCCAATCGTGTGTGAAACTTCCCGCGCATCCCTGAAATACACGTACCCAGCCCTTTCACGTGTGAAACTTCCCGCGCACCCCTGAAATACACATAGCCAGCCCAATCGCGTGTGAAACTTCCCGCGCACCCCTGAGATACACGTACCCAGCCCATTCGCGTGTGGAACTCCCCGCGCACCCCTGAAATACACGTACCCAGCCCATTCGCATGTGGAAATTCCCGCGCACCCCTGAAATACACGTACCCAGCCCAATCGCGTGTGAAACTTCCCGCGCACCCCTGATATACACGTACACGGCCCAATCGCGTGTGGAACTTCCCACGCACCCCTGATATACACGTACCCCACTCGCATAGGGCCTATAGCTTATGAGACTTCTCACGCACCCCTGAAATACACGCACCCAGCCGAATCGCGTGTGATACTTCCTGCGCACCCCTGAAATACGCGTACCCAGCCCAATCGCGTGTGGAACTTCCCGCGCACCCCTGAAATACACGTACCCCACTCGCACAGGCCCTTTCGCGTGTGTAAGTTACCGCGAAACCCGTAATACACGTTCCCCGCTGGGCGTTTGCTGTTTGGCAGTCTGGTAAACTGGTCCAGGGTTGGCGCAGCCCTTTGCAATGTTTTGGGGATTTTGATGGCTTTTCCTTGCGCGAGGGCGTTCTTGGGGGCGTGACTGGCGCTGCTGCAGGCTCGCTGCACCACTCTGCGCCACGGCTGCTTTTGGAGGCTAAAATCCATGAATACGCTGTGCGCGGAAATCGATTTTAGCGCACGCGGCTGGCGCAGACATTCGCACGGGCACACTGTGCGCCAGCCGCGTGCGCCACTTTTTTGCGAAATTCTATGAATTACCCTCTAAATCTGCTGCTGGGGTTGGAGCTGGAAACAGCGATCGTATACATTCGATGTACACTTTCAGAGTGCATTAACTTCCAAGAGGCTGGGGTCTGCCAGAACAAGGTGCTTTATTATCAAGCTCCACATCTTACAAACACGTTTTACAACAAATAACACCAACTAGAACAACATGTACCCTGAGAGAGGAGAGCAAAAGGAGAAAATGCAGTTGTTCATCAGGCTGTATACATTGTACACCCCCCAGCTCTTCTGCGGCTAATTGCTTCGCTGTAAATTACACGAGCTGCAAAACTGCCTGATGCCGATAAATATTAATAAGTTATTGTTTGTTTTCTTTACCTAGCTTATGAATTCATACAAAGACAGAGCTAAGACATTAACTCCACGCTATTAATTGCCACCTGATAATTACCACCTGATACTTTTCTCCTGGATAATTAGGTACCCATTAGTTCTAATCAAGTAGTTACTTAATTATTGCAGTAATTAGTCTAATGGACCCGCAAATTGAAGCTTTATCACTTTTGGACTCTTAATGTTCCTGACAGGAGTGTCAGGGTCCCTGATTTCACGGGAGGCAGGTAGGACCCTCACCGCTGCATAGCGCAGAGCAGTACTTTACCCCCTTTTGGAGAATCCAGGGTGTTCTCCTGAGCTCTGGCTACAGGATGAGAAGTGAAATGCTGAAAAGGATATGCACAAATGTTTCTCCTTCGCTTCAGTTTTGTTCAGAATACAACAGGCAGAAAAGGGAGGATTCCGAATGAATTCCAAGTTGCCATCTGCGGCTGGTGGACCGCCTAGTGGCTGGTGGATCATTCACTTACACGTGGATACAGGTGTTCATAGGCGGGGGCTTCCGGTCACGTGTGGAGTTGGATCCAAGGGAAACAGGTGAATGAATGCCTGCGAGCATAATCGTTCACATGGATTCCCCTTATTCATTGTAACAATAATGGCAGTGTGTTTTTGCAGAATATTTCAGTGCAGGCTGCGTCCTCATTGCGGGACACCAAGCATGCGTTCTGAATGCCACACCTTTACTTTCGCTCCAGTGGTCTAGTCTAGCAAACACTGTTCGCCCTATTGATTATACCACCGCCTCTCTGCAGAGTATTCGGTGGTATTAATGAATTAATAGTACCACTTATTTTTTACAGCATCTCTGAGGTATCAAGCACTCCACGCACATGTTTTTCTATTTATCTGGGAAACCCCCATTTGTAAAAATAGACCTTATGCACTTTTTCTTAACTAAATGTATCTAAATTCCAAGAATGGACCAGCTTCCCAAAAATTGACTTATTTCCTCAGGGTAGGTGCCCCTTCTAGATTGGACCTACTTTTTCCAGGACATGCCCTCTTTTCCCTCCCTGTGTTCAAGTAACCCCACAATATTCCTTAGATTGGGCCTCATCAAGAGTTGGGTGGAAGCCCTTAAATGCAGTATTAATGCTATTACCGCCGCATTTATTGGACCTACCAAACATGAGTTGGCAGCATTTACCCCCAGCTCTTAGCTCCCATGGAGTAAGCACGTGATTTTTGGCAGATTTACTGCTAACGTAATTGCCTTGTGGGAAATCCACAGAATTTGGGTGGTAGAGTGGCTGATTCACATCCAGCTTGTTGCTGCAGGTATATCCTCCGCTGTAACTGCAAACGTATATTTGGGCAGTGTGGGAAACATGGAGTTATCTGCACTAATGCATAACTGGCGGTAACGGAATTGCCACCACTTTTTCCCCCACACCGCTGAACTTGTAATGAGGCCCACTATGTCATTTCTGTTTTTCTTCATTGCAACATTTCCCTCTTCAGGTTCAAGAACATTTCCCTTCAGTTTCAGTGGGTTTAACAAAGATCTCTGGAATTGAGGATACAAAATGTGAGAGGTGTAAAACTAACCCAATTCCTGTAAGTTTTGTGCCCAGGAATTTGGTAGCTTAGTGATATGTTAATATGTAAACCATAAAAACATTATATTGTTATGCCTGACACATCTTTGCTAAAGTAGCCAGTGAATAACTTGCACTGATAATGGTACAATACTCATCAAATATCAAATGCCAAGGAAAAAACCACAATACAGAATGCAGGCTTGTCTGACTGAGAAAGTAGACTAAATATGGAAGATGCCTGCTGGTCACTGGACCACACGCTTGGATAATGCTGCCACTTGATGTGAGACTCCAACGAGACCACTAGTAGTTGAGGGACGTCCTACACAATAATTTTATGAACATGCCTTTCAAGGATAACAACGAATCTCCGGGTCTCTGGTGCCATTGCATATGGACTATCTAAGAATGGATGTAAATAGGGTGTGTCTTTTTTGCACTATTAAATATTCAGAGTCAATTTGGCCAACAGGCATGCTACGTACTTAACATGTCACTGTTGACATGTGTCTGTTTTATGGGAGGCAGGGGTTAATACTCTTCCTTATATGTCATCATGAAGGGGCACCCAGTGACTTCCGTTTTGTTCCCGAGAGGACTTTTAACTTTCCTGTGCGTCGGCGTACTATCCCCAGTCTGCTTTAGTGAGCCGCCTATCTAGGCGAAAGACAGAGATATAACATTTCCCTTTCTGTGCTGGTTCTAAAAATACACTAGTCTTTATTCATTGTTATTATCATCCGTTAGACTAATAGTTTAAAAAGAATTAGTTTAAAAAGACAAGTTCTTTTCGTGGTAAAATAAATAAAAGCAAGTGGGGATCACCTTCACTTGTAAATGCACGAGCCCAGTAATTTTTCTAGGTGTGTGTTTGTGCCTTAACACATCCTCTATGCAAGGTCAAGCGGTTTCGGTGGAATAAAATTAAGTGTTACCCCCTTCTTCAGGACTGTCAGTTCACACATCAATTATGAACCACCTTAGGTGTCTATTGTGTCGGCCGTTGGCACTGTCCCAGAGCATGATTGCTTCATGCTCTGCACATTGCAGACCCTGTAGAGGACACAATCGAGACACAAACAGTGCTGTTTTTATAAGAATGAACTACTTTTTATAAAAATAAACTACTCAGAGAGCTACATATGTTAAATGCGTTCGTTTTGTATCTTTTTATTGTGCTATTGGTGACCAAGACAAACAGTTACATATATTTTAATTATTCAAGAGTGAACATAATCTTATAAATTAGAAAAGCAAGTATCATGCAGTTTATTAAAAACACATACAAATCGCATATCAACACAAGTACGAAAAATAGCATAAGAGATAAGTAAGAACAGGTCAATATATATCTCCCATATCCTAAAATGTTAATCGTATTTTTTAAATATATATTCAAAAATTCATCTAAAATCAAGTAAAAATATCCATATGAAGGTGCTGTACTAAATTGGGAACAGATAAGCACATGTTAGTGGTGCATAGTCACCCATATATAAATGTTAGGGTTTAGCGATCAATATAGAAGCTTCCCTCCAGACAGTGATTATGATAAACAGTATTCCAGAAGTGGTCCCTTTCGATATGGCCAATATGGGTAACAAACTTGGAATCACTTTTAGAATAGATAGTTTGCATATCAATACATTTAGTAAGAAGGTGCGAGACGTCCCAATGTCCAGCTTACATGACCGACACAGGCTCTCATTTCTAGACAGATTAGTCCAGCAACCAGTATCCTCTACCATAGGCAATATTTTAAATCGAAGATATATAATGAATCTTTGTACTTGATTTGAATACAATGTAGTTAGGTAAGAGCAGGGGCATTTCTAAATAAAACCCTGTTTACTATATTCAATATATCATTTCAAATTAGCCAATCTCTCAATATTGTAGCACATATCAAGATCATCTGTTCTATTCTTTTTTTTATTTGAAATCATATCTGCACGCATCTTATTACCACATTCAGTTCACTCCATAGTCAATTCAAAATCAGATTGGAGTGTTTGAAGAGAGACTACACAATGATGTGTGTTTGTCACAGCAGGTGTCCTATTGTGTATTAGTACCCAGCGAGGGTCAATCTGATTGGCCCTCGCCAGGGCTTTACCCGACCGGGTATTTCCTCTCCCCACTACGTTCCTTCATGTCCCCAGCGGGGAGGTGTGGCAGCCACTCAGCCAATGAGGAGGCTCGGAATGGGGTAATCCCTGCTCTGAGCCATCACATAGCTGGAGGCTGCCATCTTCCCCCACCGGGGATTAAGGTAAGTGTTTTCTTCCCCCTGCACTTCCGCAATCCAAACAATCCCCTCCCTGACCTCACAACCCCACTTACCTTCTTTTTGGTCCATTTCGGGAGCGGACGGGCTGGGAACACTTCTGTCCCAAGCGCGTCCGCTACCAATATGCGACAGGCTGTCATGGAAAGGAAGAAGGGACTACACATAGGCACTTCTCTCCTTTCCATGGTGGCCATTTTTTTTTACATTTTTCTTTTTCTGTTCCGAAGTGCCAGAACATTTCGGAACAGAAAAAAAATACTTTTAGTACCCCGGTCATATGGGCTGGGGTACTAATAGCAATAAGTCCCTCGCCACGGTGGCATTACCGAGCCAAGTAATGCCCCGTGACATTTGTTAACTATGCACTCCGAGGCATTACCTGACTCGGTAATGCCTCAGCGGCTCGGGGCTTATTGCTTAATTGACTTACCAGTGGTGTTGTTCAATTGTACTCCGCCCTATTGATGGAATCTTGTCAGACTCTTGAATATCGTTTGGGACCCTGGATCTCGTTTCCTGTGTATCAGTGAGAGAAGAACAAGACACGAGTTTATAATTTCTGTAGTGCACGCATACTGTGCTTCTCTATCATGTGCTATCGACCCACAGGACTCATATAGAATTATCCATGCCTCTGTTCACTGACACATTTCTTTTTTGTTTTTAGCCCAATCTCGCGTGTGCTCAAGTGTCTGCGTTGTGTCTTTGGACTGGAATTCCCTCGTTTATAGCTGGGTTCTGTGTGTCCAGGACTCTGAGACCATAAAGTACCCATTTGCTAAGCCTATTCCATGTCTAAGCATCTCTAATTGCGCTACTCGCCTCTGTCTTCTTGCAGTATTGTTATCTTGACTTAATCCCTGTGTGCAGACTGGGGACAGCACACCATTGCACAGGGACAGTTACAGTCTGTGCAGGGGGATTTCTCTAGTATTACAGGCCACCTAAATGAAAGTTAAAAGTATTCTCTCCTGTTTTAATGATAAATTAGGGCACCAGAGAGGTTCTAGGCGTTTCCCTATAGGCCTATTGGTCTGTTTGCGTTCCTTTGTTTCGTCCCATCCTCCTGCAATTGGTTTTCTTGACCCTTATCTGGTCACCCATTGTCAAGGGCTTGATCGCTTGGACGATGCTTTCCATGTCCTGGCTGTGAAGGTCCTTTCTCCTTCTTCTTGGAGGCAGTGGATTGCTAGTCATCCAGGAGGAATCAGGGTCTTCCGTCCCAAGCGGATGCTAACCTGGGCACGGTCGGGGACTGGTTTCCCCACACCACAGGCTGTGCTGCTTCCCAGGATTTATGTGGTGCAAAGGCGGTGGATCCACTGGGGTCCCACTGAGCCGGGAAGTGCTGTAGATGTTGCTATCCTTCAGAGGAGCCACCTTCTGGCAGGGGTCTCATAAGCAGGCAAGGATTGGGAAGAGCTGAGAAGTAAGACTACGAGAGCAGGTAAAGCAAGGACTGAAGGGCAAGAGATAAGGTAAAGAGCTAATAGGTGATTATTATCTGAAGTAGGCAGGGTTGCAGAATGCAGGAAAGTCCAAGAAGCTGGTAGGCAACAAGGCAAGGCAGAGCCCCAAAAGGACCATGGAGAGGCAAGGACACTGACCTAACCTGTGGGAACGTTAAGTCGCACTGAAGAGAGAACACACCACCCTTCTATACCGAATGCGGCATTCCTCAAGCATTAGCGGTTTCCTAGGAGACCGAACGCTTCCCTCAGGATTAGAGTCACATGAGTAGATGATTGAAGACTGTGTGGCGACAAAAGCACGGTGCAGCCCTGACCCTGGAAGCATCCCCCGAATTGCGGCTTCTCACAAAAGATGATGCCAGTGCCTCCCTGTGCCAGCACACATCTCAGGGCTAGCAGACGCCAACGCGTCCACCCGCACCACCGGGGATATAATCGCTAGGACCAATCAGGTACATAGTGCAGGCGGCGCGAAAGCGGATGGACACGGCGCGTAACATGCATGCAGTTTATCAAACCATAGTCCACCACTTCCCAACACCACTTCTATGCGCTGTACTTACTCCATCACATATTCTCTTGAGCTTCTTCTTTCTTTGTTTGCAGGCCCTTTATTCTCATTAACCAGTGAGGAAGTATTCAGCTGCCCAGTTAATTCTAGAATGCAGTGGGCAGTACGCCCTCATTGTTTCAGAATGATACACGTGTTTCAGCTTTCATACTAGTTTCAGTTTTAAACGACGTGGATGCATCAGGTTTCCTGATCTGCACAGATGTATGTTTTATCACGCATCTTGTCAGCCATCTTTTCTTTTGTATATTTGTTCACTAATATCTTAAAATAACTTTTGAGCTCAAACTAATCCTGATGTTTGTTTCGAAGGCACTTTGGACCATCCCTTTCTATTGGACAGAATCAAGAGGTACACCTTCTTCATCATCTGAGACTTTAAGGATTTGCTGGAACCTTTGAGAGAAGCATGTCAGTCCAGGTCTACATACTGTGCATTCGGAGGAGTGCCCATTTCCACCACCGTACCCTTTGCAAAATGCTATTGTTCCATGATTTCTGTCATAAAGGTGAAGTAACACAAGCAGTGGTGCAGACTCAACTTTAGATCTGAAATACCATATAAAATAATTGAATTGATTGAAAACACTCCAGCTGGTATAAATCAAATGGGCAAGGTTGACAACTGGTCTGAAATTGATAGAACTGATCTTTCCCAGTCCTAGACATTTCTTTTGGCTATATGTATTTGCATTTATTGAGAACATGACATGTACACAATGCATTTATACAAACATGTGTACATTAGTTGGGGCAGTCCATGCTTAAGGTGCCGTCAGTCACTGTCTTGATACATTCAGAATGAACCATGGCTTGCTAGAGGAATGGTAGGGCATGAACTGGGGTCAGAGAACAGACAGAAATGGAGACAGAGGAGAAAATGTACAGGGAGCGTTCAGAATACATACCATGCAAGATGGGGAGAAGAGATCAAACCGCCAGGAATGTGCTGGGACAGTGTGGGGGCACCTTCCTCATGTAGAAGATGGAGTTGGAGGGCAAATTGCAATACACAGATCAATGTGGTGTTTTTGATGACAAGGGAATGCAGTTCCAGTGGTGCTATTCCAATAGACAGTAGAGGGGATTGCAATGGTTGCACACCATCCACAGGTCAGTCTGGAACAAAGGTCATAGTGCCTGTCCTTGGAAATTAATGGCACTTACCCACCAAAAATCACTGGTCATTGAACATTGGGCACATCCACATGGCCACACCGATCAAAGCATGCAGCGCGGGTAGCCGCCTAGGGGTGAGTAGGCCCACACTCTGGAACAGCCTTCCAGCATGCTTTATACTCTTGGAAAAACATCATCACTGCAGAAAAGCCTTGTATTTCCCAAAACATTCCCAACCATAATCTCTTGCTCTTATCCCTAAGAGAAAGGTCTCCCTTCGGTTCTCCTAGGGCTTAGAACTCACCTCAATTCGGGGCACCCCTAAACACCCTGTCTCTGTGTCTCAGCCCACAAACTCGTCCCTTCTGCGATGCACTCAAAACCCATAGTTCAGAATCCTCAATCATGCGTCTGCTGTCCTCATTGGAATGATGTATTTCCTTTTCCCTTAATGTCGCCTCTCCTTTGTTGCCCTTCCGCTGGCCGTCATTAGTGTTTCCAATATTTGTGTTTGCTTTTTTTTGTTGTTGCATAAAGTGCCATGCAGTAGATCAGAAATACATGTTTTGCCACTGTCCAACAAATTAGCTAATGTACAAATTGCAAAATGTTGCATGAAGAAGACTAGGGGTGAGTGGGCCAAATTGTCAGTGTGAAGCAAGTGAGACAATCTAGACCTGTGGCGCAAACCTTTGGCCTGCATTATACTTGAAAGCATGAACATTATTTATTTATTTATTTGGATTGATCAAGCGCCCAGCAGCCCAGAGCCATTGTGGCGCTGTTACAGAATATTCAGCTTAATACATGTTAGCAACATTGGTTACAATGCAGGTATATATAACATTGTCGAACAGGTGTTCCGTGGTTACAGAGGAACAGGGTTGGAGGCAATGCAGAGTAATTAACAGTTTAGTTGAACAACTTTGTTTTCAGGGTTTCTCTGAATTTGGAGAGAGATTCTTTGCTTCTTAGACTGAGCGGTAATGAGTTCCATCCTTTGGGGGCTAGAACTTCAAAGCTGGTTCCGCCAGCTTCACTCTGTTAAACGCTGGAACTGAAAGTTAGTGTATTTGTTGCGTTTTGGTCTGTGGGTTGGCGCGTGGTGTAGTCTTTCTACTAGGTGTACTGGTGCGGTTTGGGCGAGGCATCTGTGTGTGATTGTGAGAGCTTTGAACAGTGCCACATCTAGACCTTTCGGCACAGATATGCCATTCTCTCCCTTCTCACGCCGGCGGCACAGCTTGTGGTTGGCATTTGCATTCATAATACACCCAGCATTTCTCAATATGTCTGTTGAAAACACTCAGAGTGATGAAGATGTATAGATCTGCTTCATCAGCCGTCAGCAGCCACTTGAGCTCAACCCGCCGCGTGCGTTCTAGAGGCAAGCTCACGGAATATGATCCCCCGTCTAGAAGAATATTTATCTGCTTCATATTAAGAGCATGCAAGATGAATGCAAAAACCCACTTGAACTCCATTAGCAGCGCAGGGAATGGCTCTGCACAGGTGTCATTAAGAATTGAATGCGAAGAAGCATCAAGGCAAAGTCATGAATAGCCTGATTAAAAATGGGGGAATCGAGATCCTGAGGTCACAAAGGAATCTGATGAGCCTACAGCGGATGTGCAATAAATGCCCTTGATAGTGATAAAGATGTCAGACTGACGTCTTGGAACTGGTCCATAGACAACCCGAGGCACTTTCTACCCATGTCCATTGTACTCGTGTCTCTGCTGCTTTTTGTTGCTCGATTGCCCCTGCCCAAGGCATCTTTTCAGTGGCATGGTAGTCCACATAGTCCCATCAATTTCCACACCTATCTCGATGGTGGCTGGTGAATATTTTAATTGGGGTTGTAAATATTTGCCACGATATGAGTGAGCAATGGAGCGTGGCAAGGGAGCCCGGACCAAAAAAGTCAGTTTTGGCAAGTGGGGCGTGGGGGGCTGGAAGTAGGGTGGGGTTCTCCTTTTGTGAAATTGCTTTGCATAATGGGATAAAATGATGCATTATACAGCACACTTTCTATGAAAAATTGGGTAAGAAGACAGGTAGTTTACAATTGGTTTTGAAGGGTAACTCATGAAAAAAACAATAAATGCAAGTCGCCCAACAGTGCACAGGAGCATTTGCCAACACATTTTCATGATTCATTTCCCCACAGTATATGGCAGCATAAAATAATATCTCACGCTGGCTGTGCACATCAAATTCCATGCTGAGAGTACCTAAATATGCCACCATTCCACTATAAGAACATACCCATGTATGCTCTGCACACAGTGCCAGTAAGGATTCCATAAGAAAACATGTCCAAGCTGGCTTTGCGTATATATGCCCATATTACCAAATTACTGTGAATGCAAGCAGACATCCAAGGCCAAATGATAATGATGCATTAATATGTAGTACTTATGCTCAAGTGCTTTATATAGAACAAATATAGATACAGTAACACCCAACCTGTCTTGGTACTCATATTGACCTCAGAAGGATGAAAGGCTGAGTTGGCCTTGCCAGAATTCGAACCTCCAACCTGCAGATCACATACACATTGTAGCAGCAAGTGCTGAACCCGCTGAGCAATCTTACCAGCTATAGCTATTTTATCTGCTACAGTAAAATGAGCAATTACATGCCTGGATGTTCTCAAAGTCAGAAAACAAATTCTACTTTCTAGTGGATACCATTAAACTGGTAACTGAGATTTAACAGCGGGCTAGTTCATCTGCAGATCTCGTGCCAAGTTGGCCACATGTCAAGCCTGCATTGATCTACTTTTCAGGCTTTAGAGGTTGACAAAATACATGCCATTGGGAGGGTTCATAACACTGTATTAAAGAATTTACATTAGCACGACAAATGCAGCGCACTCACACGGCATCCCGTACTCTGGGCACACTTACCCTGATACATGCTAACAAAGCATTAATTGTGGCACACTGAAATCAAGGACAAGTCTATGTGCTATGATCAAACATGAATACACTGTACACACGCTTTTAGGCATAAGGATTTTGTCAAGTGACCAAGCACACCAAGATGGAACGTCTTGTGATGAGCTCACCCATTAGGTAAATAGAGACCTCAAACTTAGAAAACTATAACAGAAATTGATCTATTATCTAAACTCAGTCAAGTATGGTTTAAACATAGCAATCAAATGGAGTCTTTTTATCCATTAATGCTCTGTAGATCTGCACCCTAACCTCGATGAATACTATTAGGGGTCACTACCAACATATATCCTTCCAGCCGTGTTTCCTCCCCCATATCCCATGTGATTCATCTCTACAGACTGAAAAACATTTACAGATATGTAGAATGTGGTTGTTGACCCATGCGTAGTGCCAGTACAGTACACCAACAAACATGACACATGGTAAACATAAAGTTAGATCGAGTGATATATTTCACCCATTAATTCATAGTAAGTTGACACTGAGTTGCAACTAGGAACAAACACATGGAATAAAACAATAAACAAAAACATGAACACACTGTTTTGCAATCTTTTTGGTCTATTGTATAATCATGGTAAAAATTAATGAAACAGCATAATGTGCAGGCACATAAATGCATTATAACATTAGCCCGATCCAACATGGCGCTGAGTTACTCTCAGCGTCGACACACCATATGTGCCTTCGTGTAAACGTAAATAACATGAAATCATGTGATTTTCTGTTTTCCGGAAGCAGCCGCAACGAAGAACAGACGTGTCGCGGGCAAGTTGGAGTGATAAATCAATATTATGTCCCAATACGATATTGCAAGAGACAAATACAACAAAGTATTGTAGATTAACATAGTTGGTCCATTTGGTCTACAAGACTCGATCTGTGAGATACCGTCGGTCACCATGCCGATCTTCTTTCGGTCCCCTGGGGAAAACACGGAGACGTAACACAAGAGACACAAATAAATGACAACAGTGGACAACAAAGAGATCTACATTACTCAAGTAAGTACCACCAAATAAAGTCTGCGATTCGTAAGAGTCTCAGAATTGCAATATGAGTAGCACTAAAGTACATATGTGACACAAAAGTTCATAGAAGAGAATTGAAATCAGTGGGGGAACGTAATCCAGTAGTATAGAATACACCCCTGACGGATGTATAACATTCAAGAAAGAGCACGTACCGGGAGTCATTAATAAGGTACCGTGACACTTGTCTCTCTTGTAACCTCTAGACTGAAATGAATAAATGGTGGTAATTGTATTAATAACGTATCAATGGTGACGCAATAGAAGAGAGCATATAAATAATCTGCTGATGAAAGTGGAAATATCTAAAATTAAATACTCACACATTGTAAATTCTATCGAGAATAAGAGATTTATCTCGTCTGATTAAACCATTCAGAACACAGAAAAAAATAACGAAAGATGTGAAGATGTGACCAACTCTCCACATCCAAATAGAATATGGTTCCTTACACGCTGAAAATAAATTTAAGGTCAGTCATGTAACATTCCACACTAAATACACTTGGATAAGTAAAGGGTACTTTTGAAATTATTGACATTTCATGTATGTTTTGGTTTTAGATTGCTAGAAAATCTGAAAATTCTGTCAATTTTTAGGGTGAACAAAAATGCATTAGAAAACTAAGAAGTGTCCTGAAGACAGGTCCAGCAGACATGTCAATCAGATTCATTCAAGGTCGTGTTCGGTTTTTCAACAATTGGACCTAGAAACATATCAAATGCTCGACACGCCTCCGATGTTCCAATAGCTTTTTGAAATATGGTGATGACAACAAAATCAATGCTGAAACAAGTCCACTATTGACATGCACTTGCTTTGATTCACGTTGTAATACTAACCTCACATCAAATTGCTTAAATTGTTTTTGCTCCCATTATGTGATCTAGATTGATTTTTTAATGGATTTTTTCTTGGTTTTTAACTGTCACAACTTTTGTACATTTTTTTAAAATAATAATAGAATGTGAATATGTTAATATTGTGTGGTACCCATGTCTAAATTAGTTATGACAGCTACGTAACTATCTTGGTTGTGGTTATCTGACACCTTCTGTGTGAAAGGAATGGCAGCTGTATTGTGGCACCTTTTGTCGTTTTCTTAAACACCTCAAATTCATAATGCAGACAAAATACTCCGAAAAGCATTTTTTGTGCATTTCTGTGCTTTACATGCATTTTCTTTGAAGTGGGAGTTAAATGCTGCTATCCCACTTGCATTTCTATCCTTCAAGCAAGGATAGAAAAGCATGTTCTATTTTTACCCTGCACTTATTTTGATCTTTGGCGTTTTCATGCAGGTGCAAATGTTGTGGATATCTATGGAATCCGCCAGATTTTTACACCTGCAAAAATGAAGCACATCCCATAGGAATTCATTGCCTGCCATGCATACCTGGCAGGTGGTGTTTTCCCCATTTGCACGTTGGAGTGCAAAAGGGTGTCCTTCAGGTGAGTATTCTACCATTTTAAACTCCCCTTTTGCAATTAAACGTGCAAATGAGGGCATTACATGACAAGGATAGGTTTACACAAAAGTAAACATGTAACAGATCCCTCCAACGTAATAACAGGGACTTGGAAATAAGTCCCATACTGCACTATACCAAAATGTACCCCATTAGGCAATGCTAGCTATCAAATGTAATATAGCCTCACCCTGATACAGTTCTAGAGCTTGATTCCTCAAAATGAGGGTTGTAAAAACTAGCAGCCACCCCAATGAAGAGCTTAAAGTGTTAGGAGAGGTGATTAGGTAGTCCAATTCAAAAGTGGTGAACTAAAGTGTTGAGGATCATATCCTGGCTTTGCCAGTGGACGATATAGTGATCCTGGATAATTCATCTGATCCCAATGTATGGTACTCTTCTCAATGTATGAGCTGCTTTTTTCTGTAGGCCATTTGACTGAAGTGTCATAGATAGAAGAGAGCTGAACAAAGGGCCCTTGTATCTGGACAGAATATGTTCAGGTCTGCTTGTTTAGCAAAATAAATCGATTGCTTTTTTATACAATTTCAAAGATACTCCTGCACATGATAAATAACAGTCAACAAGCCTATATGTTTGGTGTACTTAGATCTTTAAGATAGAATAGAAAAACCCTGCATAAATCTTTTACGCTCATGCCAATTGATATGCTGGAACTTGTATACTTCCCATAATGAAGGAAACAATTAAGCTACAATCAATATCGTCTCGTGTAACATGCTTCTATAAAGTTGTGTTTTTTAAATATTGTCAAATTTGGTTATTATGTGATTTGAGCAGTTTCCAAGACAGTTCTTCAAAACAGTATATATTTTTTTTAAATCATGAAAGTCAAAAAATCACAAAAAGTACCTTGTTCTGTGAAAAGAACTGGGCAGCAAAATAGGCATTTCCTTTAATCGTATGGTGCCTAGCCTGTAAACATTGCCATTCTCTCAAAATATCAAGCTGTCAGCTCCTAAGAGTGTGTACCGCTTGCCTTATGTCTTGTGGGAGCATCTGGATGTTTTGTGAAGTGTTCCACTGCTCTTGCTATCAAAATCACTTGCAGCGCTCTGAAATGGTGCACTGTTGTGTTTCGGGTAAAAGGGGTAGGATTTGTTGAGCATGTGAAGATGCACCTCACTGTTTTGTCATCATCGACTATCTGCTGTAGGTGCTGTGGTTTGTTTCTGCTTGCGTGTGCCTCTTCACAAGTTACCTCACTGGTTTGACCAGGCCTGCTGTGGCTTGAAGATTGTTTTGTTTGTGGCTTTATTTGGTCCTTTACACCTTTTGGTGTTTGTACATGCTGCTGCTGCAATGTCTTTGTTCGTGCAGTTCTACTGTTCTTGTTTTGCTGCTTGTGTCAATGTCTAATTGTATTCTTTTCCTTACATGAGCTGAATCAGGCATGGAGCAAGGATGTGTGGCTAGAAGGAAGAGGACTGGGCTCTGAGGCAAGTTGTGTAGTACTTGTGAGTGCAGCGTGATTCGTGAAAGAGCGCTCTTGTCAGCTTTTGCAGCAGAAAATAGACTGTGTAATTAACCTTGCCTTTTTGTCTTTTCTATTCTTTTTATTGCTGGGAAGCGGGTGGCAATGAGCGCAGATTCAGGCTTGCAGTGAATCACGTAAGTATTGGCAACAGGATCATCAGCGCATGCGAGCGCTGCTATTCAGAAATGCGCGAGCGCACGGTAAGCGTTCTGCAGATCTTTGAAGTAGGCGTACGAGCGCTGTTGTACACGTTCTTGCAGAGTCAAGGGGATCTGCATGGAAGGCGCACAAGCACTGCTGTAAATTTAAATGATTCCGAAAGGGTTATCGGGTAGGAGTGTGGGAGCATGGCAAATCCTGCTATCTTCTTGACTTCAGGTAACATCTTCAGGTCAGGAGCATGCGGAGTGTGGTAAGCGTTGTTCTATTCTGGTGATAGTTTGTTAACGCGAAGCAAGGGAAGAGTCCAGGGTGGGGATCGAATAGCCCTGAGCTCACTGTCCAAAGAGCATGGAGATATACTTTGAGCACATTTATTGTGACTCAAACAGTGGCCATATTGGATGTCTGTTTTTTCTTCAAGGAAGTGGTCATCTTGGAAGGGTATAGTTTTGTTGAGAATAACATGGTGGGAACACATTTTCCACACAAAAGTGGTCCAGCTGTTCAGCACCCTGTGCCTGTGATCATGACAGCCCACTTTTTATTTCTCATGGTATGCTCTTAAAAAAGTCTCACTCATGGTTTAACTAGCTATAGTTTTGCAGCTGGTACAATAATAGTGGCCTTGATATATTATAGTTATTCTTTTGTAACGCGCTTAATACTAATACCTGAGATTGGTTTGTAAGTTGGAGACCGGGATCCAAACCTGTATTGCTATGTGTTTTCTGGTCATCTGTTTCTTCACTTCCTTGAAAACGGCCAACCCTGCCTTCTGGTTCTACTCGACTTCTCGGTTGCTTTTGACGCAATGGACCACCAAGAGCTCATGGACAACCTGAATTGGTGCATGGGGATCTGAACCTTCTCCTACGCTGGTTCAAGTCCCACCTCAGCAACCGCCAGCAGTTTGTTCAGTTGGACTCCTCTAGATTGCCAATGCTACCCATCAACTGTGGAGTCACACAGGGTTCCATCCTTTCCCCAGTGATCTTCAATCCATACATGGAGAAACTGGGAGCCCTCCTAGTCAAACACAACATCCATATCTACCAATACGCTGATGACACACAAGTACACTTGAAGATCGACTCCATCAAGGACATCCACAGGTTCAAAACCTGCCTGTCACCTATCCAGACGTGTATGTCCTGTGCATGCTTAAAGCTCAACCACTTCATGACCGTATTTCTACTCCTCACCAACAACACAACAAAGGTAATGCTTTCGTCCCTCCGGACAGCTTTGGTTCACTGTTCAAGGACTGATCCTATCCCACCGGGATGGGGAAATGCCCAAACACTGTCCTCCCTTGTGCCCCTGAGAAGTGTCCTGCACACCTGAACTTGAACACCTGTACCTTAATGTTCTTGCTCTCACTGAGGCCTGGTTTAAGGACAGCTCTGTCACGAGTTTTGACACATTTCTCCCTGAAGGTTACAAGATCCTCTCTGAGCCCAGGCTTAACAGAGCAGGAGGGGGAGTTGCCCTGATCTTTGCAAAGTGGATCCATGTTTCCACCATTCCCATGCAGGCCTATTCCTCTATCAAATGCCTGGCCTGCAGGCTCTCTCTCTCCTCTCTCTCTCTCTCTCTCTCTCCTGTCTCCTCTGGCCACCTTCTATCAGCCGCTGGGCCACTCCACACTCTTCCTCTTGGAATAGGCTGACATAGCATCTACTCTCCTTTCCTCCTCCTCCCAACTCCTCCTGCTGGGGGGATCTCAACATCCATCTAGAGTCTCCTGACATCTCAGCAGCTTTCTACAATCTATGTGACTCACACCCTCTCTCCATTCTACCCCCTGGTCTGACGCATATGGCTGACCACACCTTGGATGCCCTCATCTCCACAGACATCCCACTCTCTATCCCTCTCACTACTTCACACTCATGGACTGATCACTCTCTTCTCTCCTCTCACTTGAAGTATTGTTCTCCTTTTGCACTGGCCCACCCTGCACTGCTTCCCACCTACAAGCTCTTCTGACCCATGAAAAAAGTGTCAATGGCTGCTTTTGACTCCACCTACTCCCCTCCTCCAATTCCGGTGGCTGTCTCCCACCCTGACACAGCCCTCTCTTACGTTCACCTTTCCATGTCCAATACTCTCGACATCCTTGCCCCTGTCATGAGGGTCTGACTGAAGCCTCCCAAAAAGTGCAAATCATTGTATGACTCTGATTTGGTTGTCCTTTGCAGGGCAGCGAAATGGAAATGGGGATCTTCAGGTGCACCGTCTGATACACGAGCCTGCCGCCTTCTGAAAAGGCAATATAGACTCTGCATCCGGGTCAAGAAAAGAGTCTGCATCTCCTAGGCATCCAACAACACAGCCAAACTTTTCAAAGTCTGTAAGGAGCTGGCCAACACTACTGCAGCCTTATTGTCTATTGCACCCACCCAGGCCATTTGCGGGCCCTGGCAGCACACTTCACTGCCAAAACATAGGACATCCTGTCCTCTCTCTCCTCCACACCCACTCATGCACCATCATATCCTGGGCCCCATTTGGCTTCCCCCACCACACCCCATCTTCTCTCCTCCCTCTCCCCAGTCACACCTGAAGAGGTTTCTAGACAAGTCGGGTCTATGAAAGCCTCTGCCAAATAGATGGACCCTTCCCCCTTCAAACTCATCAAGGACAAAATTGACTCTCTAGCTCAAGCCTTGGCAGACCTCTGCAACCTCTCCTTCACCACTGGAATTTTCCCCACTTCTCTCAAGTATTCTCTTGTGCACCCTCTGCACAAAAACCCTCGGTCGACACTTCTATTCCGGCAAACTGTTGCCCAATATCCATCACTCATTTCCTTGGCAAACTCCTGAAGAAGTTGGCTATCTCTCAGCTTACCCTCCGGATCAAAATTGTTGGTTTTCTCCATGACCATCAGTCTGGCCTTAGAGCATCCAGAGGCAGGGAGACTGCTCTTCTGTACACCCATGAAGACCTGCTCACAAACCTTGACTCTAACTCTCCCTCTGTCATCATTCTCGCTGACCGCTCCTCTGCTTTTGATACAGTAAACCAAAACATCCTGATCTCACGTATCCAGAATACATTGGGCATCACAGATTAGGCCCTTAAGTGACTTGCATCCTTTCTCTCTGACCGTCCTTCCCAGGTGGAACATGCGTCCTTTCTCTCCGCTATCGCTCTCTCTACTTGTGGGGCTCCCCGAGGATCTAGTCTATTCCCCTAGTTTTTCAAAGTCTCCTTGGCCCCTTTGGCATACATGATCTCTGCCTTCACCTCCAACATTCAATTTTATGCGGATGACACACAGCTCTCTTTCATGCTACCCTCGGCCTCTTCTTTCTCCTCGCTCATTTCAGACTGTCTGTCCACAATTTAGTCCTGATGTGCTGCTAATGATCTCTGCCTTATTGCCAACAAGACAGAGATCATCCTCATTGGGACACCTGCTCCCACTTTCCCACTCTCACTCTGGCCGGCCTCCCTTGGTTCTGCGCCCCCACCCACAGTTGAGTCTAAAAATATGGGGTTCATCTTCGACTCTACTCTCACCTTCTCTTCTCACATCTTGGACATGTCGAAAAAATCTCACTACCAGCTGCACCTCCTCAGAGGTATTCTACCTTTTCTCAGTTTCCCCTAGAGGCTCACTCTCTCTAGAGTCCTGCTCCTCTCCAGATTGGACTACTGCAACAGTCTCTTTCTCAATCTTCCTACTTCTTCTCTCCGACTTATTCAACTTATTCAGAACAGAACCGCAAGACTTATCCTTGGCCTCAAGCCTCTCTGGTGCTGAAATGACTCAACTGGCTTCCCGTGGCTGCAAGGATCAAGTTCAAGTCCCTCTGCATAGTCCACAAGGCCTTCTGCGGCCGGGGCACCTACTATCTACAACGCTCCCTTCCCAAACACTCTCCTTCTAGAGCCCTCCGCTCAGTCTCATCCAACTCTCTGTGAGTGAGCCATTTTTCCAAACAGAGATTTGGATTTGATCCCTAACCTCTGCAGGTGCCTCTCTCTGGAACAGCCTCCCTGCCTCTCTCTGTCTTGATCCAGACCTCCTTACGTTCCGGACACTCTCAAGACCTTTCTTTTCTCTTCCTTGTTCTCTCTCCCTCTGCCCTGATAACCTTCTCTCTCCTCACTTCTTTCCCCCATTCTTTCTCATGCCCAACCTGCCCAGCTCACTGACTGGTCGCCTGGTGAGCCTCCAGAGCCCTACAGGTTCCAGGCTCCCCCGCCAGTCCTGCACTTGCCTCCGGGCCTCTGCACTTTGCTTGGCACTACTGCATTATGCTCCATGAGAGGGGCAACCACTCTACTTAACCCTGGCCCCTGCTGGACTGGGTGCACTTGTCCCCCTCCACCTGCGTCAAACTTCCTGTCTTTGCGCACTTCACACCATTGGATGCACTAGGCCTAGCAAGTCTGTCTGTCTGGTCCTCCATCTGTCTGCCCTCCCTAGCCAAGCCTAGTACTGTAGTTTGTTGTACTGTCCCTTTCTTTCCTTCTACCTCCCCCTTCTCTCCTCACTCTTTGTCACGCACTTACACTAGTAGATATGCCTCTGGCCTAGTATGCAAGTTATTGTTGTTTGATCATTCTGAATCTTCAAGACCTAAGAATGACAACTGTAATCCCTTGTTCCCTTCCCACCTTGAAATGCTTTGAAGCACTTCACTTGTGTATAAGCGTTTTACAAATAAACAATCACATTTACAATTACACACCACTACACGCCTCATCAAGGGTCTACGCATATGCAACCACATTACCCCAGCCCTGTTCGACCTTCACTGACTCCCACTGCATGCACAAATCACCTTTAAGTCTGGCAGCATTATCTATAAGGCAGTCACCCTCAAATCAGCCAGCTACCTCACGGTGAAACTCAGCATCTCTGGCAGACAGTGCACCACCAGATGCCAGGAAACATGCAGACTTAAAATCTGCTGCTGCAGAAAAGGAAAGGACCAGAAAAGACGCCTTCTCTGCCTACGCCCCAAGACTTTCGAACCTCCTCCCAGTCAGCATCAGACTCGCCCCCACATTCCTACAATTCAGAAAAGAACTCAAGACCCACCTATTTAAGGAATCTATCCTCCTCAACACCTAGGCCATCACATGGCCCCTTATGTCTTCTGACTCACTAGACGCTGTTCACCCCTCTCCTCCCTGCCACCCTGTACAGCTGTACCCCTCCGCTGTGTCTCTCTGTATCCTACACCCACTGCAGTTCTGTTCTGTTGTTACATCTGAAAAACACTCTCTTAGACATCTGTACTGTTGTATACCTCTCTTAAGTGTTCCGTTGTGTATCTGTATTGTTGTATTCCTCTGGAAAGCACTGTGTTGCTTCTCGAAGCAAGTCCTCACTCAATATTATTATTACTATTATTATTATTATTATTATTATTATTATTATTATTATTAATAATATTAATTATTATAATAATAATGATAATAATAATTGCTATTATTATTATTATTATTATAATAACTTGCTAATACCAATACAACTTGAAAATCATAGTTCTCTTCTAATCTCAGTCTATGTTCGCATGCATGCGACCTTTGTTGAAGCTGTCATGGTAGCTTCCAATTTATATCCACTATTTCTTCTATACAATGGTGTGTGGAAAGTTCTCCTTGTTAGCAATCTGTCTGCATGTTAGAGCACTTCTACATTCTGCTGAAATGAGTCCTCTGCTTGTGATGGGATACGATGCCTCAGGGCTGCTGTGCGCTATATAAATGTTAATAAATAAAATAAATGTTCAAATGGCTACTGAACGGAGTCTTGCTTCTACAACTATATCCTCCTTGTGATGCTATTTAGGTTTTGGCTTCTAGGTGGTGCTAAAACACCGACTTTAAGCTGAGTGCAGCAAAAACGTTAGATGAAACATGAGGATGGACACACAACCGGGGCTGGACTGGGAACCAAAGGAGGCCCTGGAAATAATGTTCAGAGTGACCCCATATTACACCTTTTTTAGCAAGCCCAACCCTTTTCCTGTGAGAACATTTGGAAATAACATAGGTTACAGCACTCAAGAGGTCCTGGGTGCAGAGACCTACCCAGGAATCTCCAGATATCCCTATAGGCCATTCCTCTGCTGATCTCCACCAACACACATCCTCCTAGGATCTCTTTGACCTAGCTTTATAAAGCAGTACCATCACATGTTGACCTACCCGTGTAATTTCTAAGCAGTCTTCTGATAGTTCATGGCTTCATTTCAGTTGTAAATGTGTTACTGGTGCAATAAACTTGTATCACCAAGTGTGCTTTCAGCCATTTGATGTATACGCTGTACACATGTCTTTGCACTGGAGGCCTCTTAAAACAAAGCATTGGCAAAGCCAACAATTCTGGATTCTGTGTAGTTATTAGATAGAAATGTTCTGGGCACTGCTAGCATATGCCTAGGTACTCACAGCACTGTCCAGCTGTTACCATCTTGTGGGCAGCTGGTACCATTATGGCAGTGCGTGACACATGTCTATATCATGCCTACAAAAAAGTCACAACAGTTGGCTTTGCCAATGCTTGTTAAAATGGGCCTTTTACCCTTGTAGTGGAGTTCTAATGTTGCCCTTGAAATGTCACTTGTTTATTATTATGATTCCAGCTAGTCTGAAAAGTGGAAGGGGGTGTCCATGTATGTTCGGATTGCAGCAAGTCATGGAATTGGTCGTTTTCACATTGAGGGGTGGGCTTGACCAGAGATTCTGGAGCCCTTCATTTCTTCAGTTTGAGAAGGTAAAGGTGCCTGTGCTGCAGGCCCCAAAATCCCTTAAAAGGACCCTGCCACACCTCAACAAAGGTGTGTGGCTCTGTCCTTATAAGGAGGTCCTCATTTACTTTCAAATAATCTTTAGGTATTTTGCAGTGCTGAACCAGTAAAGACATTCGGAAAACAAACATAGACCATCTTTGCAAGTTTTAGTTTAAGTTCGTCCAAACAGAATCGTTTTCATGATAAAATCAGAAAGACATTTATCATTTTAAAAATAAATTCACTGCCCTTTGGGTAATTCACTATTTCCTAGAATTAACTATCTGTGCTCTCCTTATCCTACAATGTTCCTCATTACAAGTTCGGTGGTGTGAGAAATAATGTAAGGTCATACCGTAACTACCAATTTCTTGGGCGGTAACGGAATTAGTGCTTTTTTACCCGCCCCATTGAATTACACCGCTACTGTTAAAAGATACCAGCGCAAATGCTGAAAAACCCCAATCTGTACAGTGCTCTGCTGCTCTCGATTTAGATTCCACTTTAAATAATAAAATAAACAAAGAAACAAAAAATGAATTTGTAGGTAAGGTGAAGGATTTACCTCTAACAATAAGTTGGAGGCGAATCAGCTCATTATTTTACTCCAAAAAACAGCAAATTTACCACATAGTAAACCTGCCTGGGCTATCGCAAAAAATCCCCCTGGAGCCCTTTGCATTCCAAAAATGGGGAATTACCAGCACTTGTAATCCTGTGGTAAACCCATGGGACCAAATTCCAGTAACAGTAACCAAGTATGCCGATACTTCAGCAGATTTACCGCCAAATTAAGGCCAAACTTGTAATGAGACCCAATGTGTTTTGAAATATTTGTTAATTTTACTATGTTTACCAAACTGCACCTTCAGGGTTTTTTCTATCTCACAGTGTCCATTGGATGCTTTGGAATGTTCACTACTTTCCAGAATGCAAGGTATGGACTGTCTTTATCTCACAATGTCTATTATTACTTTCACTACGGTACTCAGAGTCCTCGTCACTCTTGTTGAGAGGCAGATGAATGTGTAATCTGTAGCTTCTGCCCCCATCCCCCAGCCCAATACCATACAGGGGAGAAGCGTTACTCACTGAGGCAACCGTACCACCCTTATCCCAGGCAGGTATATTAAGACATAATGAGGCTCATTATGAGCTCCCTTGTATCCCGCAGGTAATTCCAGTGGGATACTGGGAAACTACTGCACTTTCTCTGCCGTCGTATACCACAGTATTACCAGTATATTCTGGGTGTCAGAGTTGCCGGTAATTCCCCATTTCATGGAGTAGGACTCATTGGGATGGGGTACCCCGAATCGGTTCTACGTTATTTAATCGCGGGACTTTTCATCGCAGGGTTTTTTACCGCAATTTTATTTGGGGGGGGTTACCTCCCCAAACCCCCCGTTCACTTTATTTATTTTTTTATTCCCTTACACAAATTCTTTTAATTTTTTAACCCCCCCCAAAAAAAAACCGATGAGTTTTTTTTCTAAAATAAATTTGCGGTACAAAACCCTGCGATGAAAAGTCCTGCGATCAAAGGACGGTATACCCCCCGAATCACCAGCAGCATTAGTACCAGTGCCGGCGATTCAAGCATTTGTCTGCTATTAGGGGACTAATCCACCGGTAGGTCAGGCCTGCCATTAGATCAGAGCCCCTACTGGCAGACTTGGAGTTGGCCGGTCTGGAAAGGTGCCAGTATACATTGCTACTGAGGTTCCATGTGATAAAGTCACCATGAAAAAGTCACTAGGTAGGGGACTTTTTTTGCTGCCGCCTAAAGTTATTCCCCAAATATTCTAGGAGGGGTATAATTATATATTATTATTTCCAATCCTAGAATATTTGGGGAAAGTGTTTGATTGTCTGGAGGGTTGCATTTGTAGGGAAATGTCCCCACGTGATAGCCATTTTCATTGCAACGTTATCACTGGATTGCATTACTGGCACTTTATTTCCAGACCGGCCAACTCATAATGAGGGCCTTAGAGACTATTTAGTATGAAGATGGCAAAAGCAGTCAAACTACTGTTGTAAAAATACACGTGCTGCATTAGACATGAAGCACACATGCACTCCCCATGAAGTAACGCAGACACTAGGTAAAATATTCATTTATAGACGAAGAATATTTACATAGCATCTGCAAGACATGAAGAACACTAACAGAAGCAGTGTACAAGTTATATGCAACATGAACAATACACAAATATAGATACTAACATAGAAAGAAGAGCGTAATTTGTCAGCCATCTTCCTTGAAATGGAAGCCACAACATGCTTTTCACTAACGGAAAGGCCTCAATACTTTGTGAGAAGTCACAAGAATGAATCCACAGAAATGCAGATCTGTGCAGAGCACAGACAGTAGCTAGCAATCCAAGCCAAGATTGCCATGAATAAGGGAGGACAGGAACGGCAGAGCGAAAGCAGTAGATGACAATTCCCAAGACACAAGCAACATATTCACTGATCAATTTAGAGCACAACCAGTCTCTGTTAGCCAGGTGCAGGACACTGTAAGCCAAAAAGCTCTATGAAGGATCATTCAAGAGTGTCCCCGGTTGCAACAGAAACCACAGCACACATGGTCATATTATCTAAAATTAATAAAGGTAATTTTATTTCATGAACGGTCTCATCACACATGACCGATAATTGGAAGACAATGGGCCTCATTATAAGTTTGCCAGTCCGGTAACAACGGTACTGGCAAGCTTGCCAGTACCGTTGTTACCGGACTGGCAAACTACGATTTCTGCTCGCGAGTGCCTTCCCGCCCGCCAGGTCTGACCTGCCGGGCGTACCGGCACCTGCGAGCACAGCATGTCGGATGCACCAGCACCATTCTGAATGGTGCCGGTGCATCCAACCTCCCCATTCCCATTGAGCCTTATGGGGCTCAATGGGAATGGAGAGCATTTTTTCCGGCGCCCGCAAATGGGCAATTCTGGGTCTGGTGGGGCCGTAATGACCCGGTAATTGCCCATTTGCGGGCGCCGGAAAAAAAATGATACCGGCCCATTATCTATTCATTACAAGTGAACACAGGTAGTACACCTGCCATACTCCCTGCACATACACAGACACGAGATGCCACACAAGGCCAAGTACAAAGAGACCACCTTGGCTGATGGCCTAGGAATTAGGGATGGTAGATTTTTTAATGAACAATGTACAGTCCAATGGCTTCCCTCCCGCTACTACCTGTCTGGCTGGTGTCTTGATGACCTGTCAAGTGCACAAGGTTGGCCAGTAAGAAGCCAATCAATTAGAACCCTCAACAGTATGCCACCCATGAAATAGTTTGCCAACCAATCACTTGTTGTACGGATGATGTATATTACCTTCATCAATTTAGAGGTCGTTCCAGGTGGAGCTATCAGATATATGTAACCTAATCAAACGTTTAATACATAGATACACTGCCATGATACCCTCAGATTTGGGCATTACATAAATGCAATGAATAAATAAATAGATAAATATAGAGTGTATATGTAGCCATCACCACTAACCAATCCCCGTTCCCCATAGGTTTTTGCAACTAGGCTTATGTCTTGAAGTCAGTAATGACTAATTTGTAGTATTTCACCTATTGTTTTCTTTGTATCCTCTGAGAGAAACATGATTTTCATGTGTGTATAATGTCCCTGCTTTATTTGGATATTAATAATGATTTTTTCAGATAGATGGAAAGGATGTTTTATTGTGTTACTGAGGACAACCTTTTATGATATAAGGATAGGCAGTCCATTTTTTTAAATAATATATGCAGAATGACTGTTTTAATTATTGATCAATAGATATATGAAATTTGTATTGTGAAATAACGATATGAGGTGTAATATTTTCTTTTAAATGACAGTTTCTTTATATATGTATCAAAATGTGCTTAAAGTTTGTTTAATAAATAAATGCACTCAAAAATAATAAAACAAATATTAATTATGCTGGATTTTGCTTTGTACTTTGTCTTCATCATCTTTGAGTCCAGATTGGATTGACTCGAATCCTCTGGGTAATTTGGGACTTTCCTGGGCTGTCTTAACACTATTCCACAGTGTTTTGTAAATGTTTAATTAATTATACTATATCATAAGGGATCCAGTGTCAGGGTTACCTCTATTTCAAGGTCTCTTTCATCAATATCACTGCATTCCCAGAATTCACCTCCATTGATACTTTCTCTGACAATGGGCCTCATTACGAGTTTGCCGGTCTGGAAATAAGGGTACCAACACCTTTTCTAGACCGGCAAACTCTGAGTCTGCCGGTAGGGGCTGGGAATTCAGGCCCCTACCAGCAGACTTCTCACTGGAGCTCTGGCACCATTACAAAATAAAATAGGTTTAAGCAACACAAAGTCAGAAATATGGGCAAACCCTGTTTCACGATATGTAGTATATGATTCTGTAATCAGGGGCACACCTAAAAGATAGGAGAGGAAAAGATTTTCCTTAACTTGGAGCCCTTCCAGCTTGCCAATAACCCATAGTTTCCCACTGTATGTTCCCTCTACCACGTACTGTCCTCTGTATGCAGCTACCATGTGACTCACAGATAAATGTTGCAAAGTGTTTGCACATTTAAAAATGCCACCGGTAGTTTGTCTCATTTTTAATCTCCTAGTAGTTATGTTTCCCTCCCAGGTTAGCCATCTAATAATGGCTGTTCCAAGATATTAAAAGTATCGACACACGCAAACAGTTAGTCATGAAGCACATTACACAGCATTTGTCAATGTTCACCTTAATTCCCCTTTGGTTCATAAAGTCTGCATAGCCCACACAAAAAGAATTTGGAGGAATTTGGGGTTTCTGGCTAGAAGTACCGCTTTGTCGGCGTAGCTCAGAACAGGCAGCCCTCGGCATTCACATCATGGAACATCAGCACCTAAGCTCTCTAAAAGGGATGGGTCGAGATTGATATATACATTAAATAGGAGGGGCGCGAGAACACACCTCTCCCAAACACCCTTATTTGCTGCGGCTTACTTCTCCATCCCTACTATACCGAACATGAGCCGAGGAACCGGTATGCCACGACTCAAGCATTCGTAGCAATGTTCTTGGACGCGCATATCACTAAGAGTGCTCCCCAAGAGACCTCCCAATCACACATTCAAACATATGAAGTTTGAATGCTTTATACACCAACAAATCTATGTCCATTTTAGTTCACAAACACTGCATATCTGTTATGGTAATTTACCTAATCCAAGTAGTACAATCCCTTTAGGAATGATCAGGCTGGGCTGGAATAGAACACTCTTTAAGGGCAAAAATTGGCTAGTAGGAGCAGTAACAGTCACGAAAGCCACAAAACATAATGAACTTGAGGCTTTGACTCAACTTGTGCTTTTCATCAGTGTTTCTTGTTTGCTTTTAGTTTTAGAATTTGAGCTGCGAGGTTGCCGGTTTTGTTGAGGTGTTGCCCAGACCTTGTGTCTTCACTAGAGTTTGTATTGGTCCAGTTTACCTTGCGCTTCAATCATTAAAGACACTGGATATTTTAAGGTTTTTGAAATTGACTTTTAATCCTTTCTGTTATGGTTATTGCTTTGTCAGCCAACACATGTTTGGAACTGTACGGGTCTTTATCAGGGCTGAGAGTATTAAACATTTCCATTTGTGCAGTAAATTGACTAAATTAGTGACATTGGTGATCATAATCAATATTGCATGGTTATAGCAGGTACAAGTGATCACATATTTATTTATTTATTACATTTGTATAGCGCACAAACAGCCCTTGGGCATCGATGTGTTGTTACTTGCAGGGACGTTAGTTACAGGGGAGGTACGGGTGGTTAATGCATTTACATGTTGTACAATAATACATTAGGGGTACAGCTTATTGATAGATTTTGCAGATTACCAGGAGATGCATTCAGCAATCTAAGGTGATGAGTGTGGTGTACATCAGGTGAAAAGTGCTGTTTTCATGGCTTTGCGGAAAGCCATGAGAGTAGGGCATTCCAGTGTGAGGGTGTAAAGTAAGGGAAGCTAGCGCCACCTGCTCTAGCTCTTTTTACCATGGGCACGCTAGGCATGTTGGCGTAAGGTGTCCTGGTTGGCCTTGTGGAGGTGGAGGGGTGGATTCTTTGTGATAGGTATGTAATTTGTGCAACATAGAACGTTCATCATTTGGTGACAGTTGGACACATACATCCAGAGGGAAGGGGAGGTAAAGGGGAGAAAGAAGGAGGTTGAGCGTTAGTATCTGAGTATGAGGCAAGTATTGTTACTTTTGGGCTCAGGGGTATAGGATTAAATTGCCATTTCTTACCTAATGTTCCTTGGTTTTGTCTACGTTTGTGGGTTGCAGGGGTTTAGTTTTCTATCGTCGCCCGCCCGCAGGTGGCTCCTTGTGGGGTCTATCTGTGGGGAATTGAGCAGGGGTGTTGATAGGTCTGGATCAGACCCGGCGCTATGCTAATGTAGGAACTGTCGTGACTGGGGGCTAGCTAGTCTTTTGGTTGTAACTCCTCAGCTTCTATCTGGGGCTATGTCGTGAATCAACCCTATTTAAAGTCACGAAGACTTGCGATTGCCCCTCCAATCACTTGGAAGATTCCTTGGCGTTTGGCTCAACGCTGAAAACACGGCGCTTCTGTGTGGACTGCAGCATCCAGCATTCCGTGTTAGTACTCGAGTCAGGCGCTACGGTCACGTGATACGCACGGACCATCATTCGCGTCTGTATGCGAGTTCTACTTATTCTTGCTGCGCACACGGAACAGTCCTCCTTAACTGAGTTCTACAGCCAGTTTTGTAGTATCTGCTTTCTGCAATCTGGTTTCTTGAACCTATTTTGACTCCTTGGCCTGTTATTACGGATTGCCCATTCTGAACTGTCTCTGATTTCTGGGATTCGGCTCCTTCGGATTGATTCCTGTTACCCCTGACACGGCATACATTACCTGGATTTCCACTGCCTACTGTTTTGTTACGTCGCAACCCCGGAACTCTGCAACTCAGCGTTATCGCTTCTGAAACCTGGTCAAGTACCTCCCGCTCCGGCTTGGACCCGCTGCTTACCTGTATTTTCCTCTCTTTCATTTCCATTCCTTTACTCCTTCTATCCTTATTTATTTTGCCCCCTCCTCCATACCTCCATACATGGACTCATTAACCTGCACCCTGGGACGCTCTGCTGAACTACGAGGATTGTTTCATTTGGACACAAGAGTGACTGTTGTGGACGCTCTCCTGTTTTCTTCTTTGGTCACTCTTTTCACTAAATACCGGGACACTCTGCAGCACGACACAAACTGTTGTCAATCCTTTTCTGTTGGGATTACGGGACTTCTCCTGGACCTTCTTTATCTGGTTCTTCATTGCATTTCTTCCGTTGTGGCCAAGTAGGTTTCGGGTCTTGTTCTTAACGGAGCAGGTAAGAGTGTAAAATAGGGGGTGGTATCGGATACGGTTGGTACTTTTGATCAAAGTAGTAAACAGCTGTTATTGTTGTTTCCTCTATCTCTGTTGCTGCTGCTCCTGCCTTTTCACTCAAGCCCGTAGTCTGTTAGGTGCTTTCTCATACTCCTGCAGACTGTGCTCTTGTGAGGAAAGTTTGGCTGCAAATTGGCTTCAGGCAAAGTGGTGGTTGTGATAAAGATTGTCTGGTTTTGACAGGCTGCAACCAAAAGGACAGGGGCTTTAGCTCCCTTAGCAACCCCCCCCCCCACAACGCCTCTGGAATTGAGAATAACCACCTTAGTCTAATCTACGGTTATTGGTATTTGTATTTATTTATTTGTAGTGCGCACCTTGCCCCGGGACATCTGGGCGCATGTTTTACAAGGCAGTTACAGGTTACAGCAACAGATCTATTTTGCACATATATACAAGCAATTAAGAGCATTACATAGAAAAAAAAGCCGAGTGGACCTAAGTATACATAGTGAACAGGCTGTGAGCAGAACCCAGCCGGTTCGCAGGCAAAAGGATTGACAACTGTAAAGGCTTATAGAGAGGTGGCCAGGGCATACAGATCGTGTAGCCACAATTTGGTTTTCGTTTCAAGGAGTGGATGTATGGGACATTTTGGAGAGCATTGGGTAAGGTGTTCCAGAGCTTAGCCGCAAGGACTGGGAAGCTCGAGCCTCCGGCGATCTTAGTTTGAAGCTGGGAATAGACAGTGTGTGAGCCTGAGCAGATCTCAAGGGTCTGATTGCTGTATGTTGAGTAAAGTGTGTGGATAAGTAGGCCGGGGCTGCATTGTTCTGAGTTTTGCGAGTTAGGACGAGTGCTTTGAGAGATATGCAATGAGTGACGGCTAGCCAATGCAGGTTGCGTCTAGTGTTGGAGATGTGAGAACGCCAGTGGACGTTGAGGGCTGCCCTTATGGCATTGTTCTGGGTGACCTGGAGTTTATCAAGGTTTCCTTGGCTGGTCCCTAGGTACAGGACGTTGCAGTAGTCGATTTTGGACAAGATGAGAGTTCTGGCGAGGATCAGGCAGTTGTCCAAAGTCAAGAAGGGGCGGCACGCTGTGATCAGTTTACAAGTATAAGATGATGCTGAGACTACTGCATTAGTTTGCCTATTGAGGGACAGAGTAAGTAGATTCCAAGTGTGTTAGTGACATTGGAGACTTTTATATCATTCCCGTCAATGATAAACGATTTGTATTTGGGGTCAAGTTTAGTGAGTTTGGGTTGAGAGCCTAGGATGAGTAACTCTGTTTTTTCATCATTAAGGCAGAGCCCATGATGTGCCATCCATGCCTGGATGACAGTGCATTGGGTGCTTTAGCATCCGTTACATAGTCACCCGTGATAGGGATGAGTATCTGGGTGTCATCTGCATAGTGTAAGAGACACCCAGATAGTCAAGTATATCAAAGAGCAGTTTAGTAAACACATTGTAAAGAGTGGGGGATACACAAGATCCTTGTGGGACTCCACACGGTAGGTAAGCTGGATCGGCTGCGGCTAAGGAAGAGAAGACCCTGATGGTTCTGTTTGCTAGGAAAGAGTTGATCCAAGATGTGGCTGCATCCGAAAAGTGAGCAGCAATCTTGAGATGGTGGCAGAGGATTTGATGATCAACCAGATCGAAGGCTGCTGAAAGATCAAGAAGGATCAGGAGCGTCTGTTTGACCTTGTCTTTCAGATCCTCGATTTGGGTTTTCAGATCAATTAAGGCTGTCTCCGTGCCGTGTCTGGGACAGAAACCGGATTGTCTAAGCCCTAGTCGATTGTTCATTTCTTGGTAGTCCTGGATTTGCAGATAACCGCTCGATCCAGGATTTTGAGTAGGTTTGGCACTGTGGTAATGGGCCTGTAATTGGAGGGGTTACTGGGATTGAGATTAGGTTTTTTGATTAAAGGGATGACCCACGCTTCCTTGAGGTTGTCAGGTAAAGTGCCCAATTCGAAGGAGGCATTAATGAATGAGGTAATCAATGGGGCTAAGTCATGTGCTGCTTCTTTTTTGACCGGTGCAGGGCAGGCGTTCCCTTGGCAATTGGAGGGCTTGAGCTTCATGATAATATGTTCAACTTCCTTAATGGTAAGGGGTGTGAAACTAAAAGATTTGAAGGAGTGATTAGGTGAGGGTGTATTGTAAGACGTGGGTTACCCGTTGCATCAGAATTGTGGCTTTTTTTGGTATTAATTTTGGCTTGGAGCAAAGCAATTTTGTCTAATAGTGCCTTTTGAATGTTGGAGCCACTCAGTATCAGGGGTGCATGTGTCAAGCGGGGCAACTGGAGACTCTAGTTCCTTGAGGATCTTGAAGAGTTCCTTGGTATTTGATTGGGCTTGGGCTTGTATGATCTTTTTGTTGTACCCTTCCTTTTTGGCAGCTAGGATGGACTCTTTGTAGGTTAGGGAGGCTGTGGTGAGGTTATTTCTATTAACTAGAGAAGGTGAGCTTTTCTAAAGAGCTTCGGCTTTTCTTTTTTCTTTGCGCAGGTTACGTAAGACAGGGGTGAACCAGGAATTAAGGTGGTGGCAAGGTTTTTATTTGCACAATTTGAGTGGAGCAATGGTGTTGAGGGCTTTTAACGCAGTTGTAGGTGTCTACTAGAACTGTAGGGTCTGTGCAAGTGAGGACGCCGTGTTCAGTAGAGGGAGGATAAGTGGGATTAAATTCTCAGCTGTAATGTCCTTCTTGTTACGTGTGTAAGTGTGAGGGGCAAGGTTAGGTTTATAAGTGGGAGGACTGGAGTTAATGGAAAATAGTATTTTGTGATGATCAGACCAGGCGCATAGAGACACAGAGGTTACATTGAGTGCACAATTCATGTATGCGACCCAGTCGAGAGTGCGACCCTTGATATGGGTAAGCTCGCTAATATGTTGTGTAAGGCCAATGTCGGCCAGAACACTTGCTAAGTCAATGGCTTTGGCATCATTTGAGTCCTGGTAACCTAAATTGAGGTCTCCCATTATGATGATTTGCGATTTGGGCTTGGTGCTCGTAGCAAGGATGGATGAGATGTCCTCCACGAATTAAGAGGTAGGGCTAGGGGGCCTGTAGATGAGATGTACTGTGGCAATGTGATTAGGAGAGATTGGCAGTTTGATAGTGAGTATTTCCTTCTGATGGCAGCCGCAGGTTGTTGACAAGTCTGAGGTTGAGCGACCTCTTAAATATGAAGGCTAATCCTCCCTCTTATTTTGATTGGTGTCCCTCTCATACCTGAGAATGGAATACTTGTCGGGCATGGCCAAGGTCATGGCAGGGCCAGAGGACGCCTGCAGCCAAGTTTCCGTGATTGTGAGAAAGTCAAGGTTTTTTCCGTGATGATGAGGTCTGCAATATCAAGAGCATGCAAGGGGACGGAACGTGCGTTGATGAGCGCGCCTTTGAGTTTAGAGGCTGTGTTGGTATTGTGAGCAAGGAAGGCAGAATCAATTTTAGGGGCTGGGAGGGCAGTAGTTATGTTATTGCTAGAGTTGGAGGTTTTGTCAATAGCAGGGTTGTTCAGATGGTAGGACCAGTGATGACATCTGGAGGCTAATCTTTGGTTTCTAACTGATGTGGCACATGGTTGACTGGAAATTGTGGATTGGCAGGGTGGTTGGTGACGCAGGTGTGAGCCGAGCCTGGAGTTTCTGATGAGACTGGGGCATGGTTGATTAGGTGCAGGTTTGGAGGCGAAATGTAGTAACCAGAGAGCCGGCGCATTTAGGTAGGGATTGTGACCTGTCATGATGAAGGCGAGAGGTAGTTCATGTGGTGAGGTTGTACAGGTTATAGGGGAGGGCGAGGCGTGGTGCTGGACGGTAATATGGAGGAGTGGCGACAAAGTTAGGGCCTGAAGGGTGAGCAGTAAGTATGTGGCAAAGTGTAGAATAGACAGGTGTGCGTACTGTAATGTACTTGCAAGTGAGGAAGAGTGGTGTATGTGAGTCCCAAGAGTACAACGCATTTTAGATGCTAAGTCAATGGTGGCGTGAAGTCGAGATAGACCGGGAGCAGTCAGCCTAGACAAGGGTCAGTACGGTAGCCAAGTGAGTGCAGCAAGATACAGGATAGTCTGGCATGCACCGTACAAATGTCGGTAAGGAGCGGCAGCCTATGGAGGCACAATGAATGGAGGAAGCAGTATACACAACTTTTACATGGAGCTAGCATGTACACGTTGGTCCCACTGGGCACATAATGCTGGTTGATGGTGCGTGGGGGCAGGCCCAACCCAACCCTGAGGAATCGGAAATGAAGCACTATATCAAAATCCTAATACTAAGTCAAGCATACTAGAATGCAGTTCAAGTATATGGTGACATCACGTGTTATGAGTTTTTGAAGCCTGAGCGCTGAAGCAGTGCTTTGGTGGCTGTTGGCTACCTTTGTGAAGTAAACACATTTTGATGGAGATGTACACCTTTGAGTACCTGGCGAACACTGGCATTGCCAGTCGCTGGTCGAGAGCGTTGGGCACTGAGCAGCCTGTGTTCCATCCTTGCAAGTTGTGGTCAGCTGAGAGTGGGAAGGGCCTATTCCTGTGCGTTACCTCATTTCATTATGACTTGAAGTTTGACAAATCTTCAACAGAGAATAATGGAATCTGAGGTGAAGCCAATGTGCTGGCCTGCAGAAACAAAGCAGCCTGCCCAGGTGGAGTGGTCTGAAATGCTTGATTAACAAAAACCTTGGAGTGTATTTACTCATCACTTTTAAAGAGCTGAGTGCTGTACGGAAAACTGACCGGCTGGACTTCCACCCCTTTCTTGGAGCACTTTTGATGAATTTAAATAACACCTGTCAGCATAACAATGTGATCAATTCTGAATGGAGACTATCCATTTGAATAATTGATCGTGTTTTGTTAAGCCAGGTATATAAATGGTGACCTAGGCGCGCCACAGCACCTTCCTAATGAAGGCGCTGGCGCCAGAACTGAAAACAGTGAGGCCTGAGTTGTCATCAACACTTAGTCGCCCAGCCATTTCTCCCCCAGCCGTGGATGGAATGTCCGCTCTGCACTAGCAGGTGGGCCCTGGGACTTGCCGCCACTCGTTTTTAATGGAGATCAAGCAGATTTTACGTCTGTGATTCATGGCCGGAAGATTGATCAATGAGTGCCCAAAATGTCAGCTTAATCAAGACAACTCTGTGGCCACTTTCTGATTCAAATGCCTGGGGCATCGGGGGTTAGACATGGAGGCGAGTGCAGCACTCCCAGCAGTTTTAAGTGGCATGCTTCCTGTTGCAATGGTTTGAACGACCCAAGCGTCAGGAAAATAATGCTCATTTCAAAACTTAATGAAGGAGGGAGTGACGGCTACCCAAAGGCGTACCTGGTAAAATATGAAATGAGCAGTGCTTGGAGTTCAGGTGACGAGGCAGTGCTAAATGCTCTATGGTTGCAAAATTCCATTGGTACACATCTGTAACTAGTGCTTTACCCATAAATCTCCCCACTTCACTTCTCTATTGCTTTTACTCCTGCAGCTTTCAATCCCATCCACCTTTATCTGTTTATGGGTGCGCGCGTTTGGGTGTGTGTATGTGCGCGTGTGATTGGGTGTGCTCCCATGCTCTTGTTTGGGTGAGTGTGTGTGTGTCTAAGTATGTATGCGTCAGAGTGTGTGTGTTGCACAATTTGTACAATATAGATCACAAATGACAAAACCACACCTGACACTTCGAACATCAAGCAAACATTCAGACATGCAGACATGGGTAGAGGGCCTATGAAGGTCTATGCCCTCTGCGTCCTATAGATGGTGTATATGAACATGCTGGCAGATACACATATCTTTCTATTTGTCTTTCAATCTGCTTATTTGTACATCGGTACGTCGTTGGACGGACGGACGGATGAACGGGCGGACAGATGTTCGGCCGGAAAAGTGGACACCCAAATGTGGGAATGAAGAATGAGGGAAAGGAACGCTGGACCAATTGATGGATGGGTGGATGGATATGTAAATAGAGAGAAGGAGAAAGAGAGAAAAGGATGAATAGATCATCGCATTTATATAACACCCTCTGTGTAGGGAAAATGCATTGAAAGTGTGATTGTTACAAACATAGCTGATACTTTAGCATGATTAATCACCGAGAATGCATCCTCTCTCTCTCTCTCTCTCTCTCTCTCTCTATCTCTCTCTCTCTCTCTCTTTAACTCTCTCTGTAGGCTCAGTGCATATCGATATCACCTCTCTATTAAAAACCTATCACTATTGTATTATTCCTATAGCATTTAGAAGGTGAGTGCATTCAAGAAGATGGGGACAGAAAACATTTCTTACCATAAAACCTACATGTGCCATCCAGAAAACATGACCACCAATTGTTTGCTAAGCTGTAATTGCTAACCGCACCTCTTTTAGTTTGATCTTGCCACATGTGAGAGTGTACACACTTCTAAACCATGTACTATCGATTGTCCTGATTGACCCAGCAGAAACACTCGCATACAATGTCATCATATATTGATTTAATATAACATATTTGCTGCCCTATTCTATTTTTTCAGAATTTCTTTGTACTGCATCAAGTTTGTCTATTCAAACCCTCCTGGGGCCCGGGAGGACAGCTCAGGAGCAACATGCTCGCCTTGGAAGCAAAAAAAACGCAATGCTGAGCAACACAGGTTCGATTCCCCAGGTCCACGCTTAGAACCCTGTGGGATTAAAGCACATTATAAATAACCAATTACAATTACAAAATAATACTGGATGAAAACTCTACACATGGGCAGACTGTGGCCTACTTTCTAGGGGGGGCCACTCTTTTGTGTACCACCTCAGCCAAGATCGGGGTTTCCTGTTTGATAATCACATCTCTCGCACTTCTCCGATTAACCAAGTCACACAAAAACCTTTCAGTTATATTCCCAAAAAATCACCCCTTGCCTGGATATGCCTCAGGAGAAAGGAGGTAGTCCCAGCTTTGTTTCTTTCCAGACACCACTGTCTAAATCCATCTACATCGGCCTCAATACAGACCTCACCCACCAGCTACATCTCCGTGCAATACATAAGCAACTAGGGGCATCTCCACAAACAAGCTTTGGCATCTCATCATCCCGGCTCTGAAGGTTTTGCATGGTCTCCCCATTGATCAGAGGATCCTCCCCAAATCCAAGTGCATAGCTCCTAAGAGCCTCACCATCCAAGGACCATCTTATCTATAAAATACATCCAGAACCTTAAAATAAGCCCTCTTGAATCTCCTGTCACCTTCTAAGCTCATAAGAAAATAACATTAGAAGGGAACAGAATCTGTGTATGACATTGAAGGCTCCAAACACCTGAACACACTTACCTTGGATATATATTACAGTACATTCTTCAGAAGATTCAAAAGCAATGTTACATCCTGTCTTGCTGCCTGCTCATCCAAGCTTTTGGCTCACCTGAAGACGTTTGTGCATCCTCCTCTCCCGAGACTGCAAGCACCTCATCCCTCTGACAGACTCCATCATCTGCAAGGCATGCTATCTGGCCAATCGTATTCTCGCACCTGATAGGTTTCTTTTGTCCTAAGTCCTTCTACCTCCTTCATTGGCTGCACCAACACTTGTTGCCTTGCTGTATGTCCTGGCCCCTTGCCTGATACGTTCTGATATTGTGTTGTGCATTTGGTTATTTCGTACCCGCTCTAGTGCCCTCTGCCTGGCTACTTGACTTATACTGTTACCCTAATATATTCTTCTTAGTATGCATCTGTATCTAATTCTTCATGATTGGCATTGACTGTTCCTTCATTTCCTTGCCCCCTTTCCCACTCTGCCTTCCCCCTCCCTTAGCTCTCCTTGCACTTAGAAGCCATTGCACTACACTTCAGCATGGTATAAAACTCGAAAAACAATATATTAGAATTGAATCCGTTTTCTATAGTGCAAGGTGCAAATGGGCAGAAACTGCAACTGCGCGTAACCACTCCAGTATTAGAACATGATCCAATAATGTTAATTTTTGTAGTTTGCAAAAAGTAAGAAGTAGTGTTATAAAGAATGAGCACTTTCAAAGCGGTTCTACTTATCCACCGATCAAATTTTTGCATGTCGCAAATCGCAATGTGTATGACTTTGGCCTCTTGAAGATAACTACATTTTCAAAAGTATCTCCAACTGTGACTCATCAACTTTCTTAAGGCCTAAGGATTTTCGACTCACCTGGGTGCAGGAGTATTTGGCATTTCTAGGTTAGGTACAATCTAGCTCAGGGTTGTTCTCGTGGGCAGGAAACATTTTGGATTTGTAGGGCAACCCTTGTTAATATTCATGAGACATATTTGCATACAATGATTCTAAATGTATGCACATTTTTTTCCTCCTGAACATTGTTGGGGGATATGCTAAAACCCTGTCAGCTTTCCGGTCCTCGAAACCTGGAGGAGGAAAACCCTTACCTAGACAGTTCTAGCTATACACGTGCTGCTAGAACTGCAGTCTGTAACTTGACTTGGTCTACCCTAACAGCCACTTTACTAGGCATGGCTTAACTAGTACTTACGTCACCCAGGAGCATGTCCCAGAAGTATATATATCTAGACACCATTAACTCTTAATCTTGTGATATAACGGTTGTAGGTGACTTGTTCGAAATACAAAGGATCGAATGCCTTTTTTTCGACACCGAAAGTGTTGAAAAAGTTTTGAATGCTTTTTTTTTGTTTGTTTTTATAGTGGGGGTTCCCCCCCCAACCCCTGTTTAAAAAAAATGCATGCTAAACTAAAAAATAAATAAATAAATAAATATTTGGTTTCGAAAAAAGGGCATTCAATCCTTTTTTTCTAAACTATGACTGGACACAGATATAACAACACAAGGATGTATTATTTGATAAAAAGCTAGGAGCTGCTTTAGAACGTCTTCTGAAATTGATCAATTGATTTGGTGGTTTAGGCAAAAGGTGTTCTTTTCCACATGATGCATATTGAAATGTTCAGAAATCCCAAGTTATAGTGAATAATTAGAAAAGCTTTATTTCCAAATGTTTGTGATTCATAGAATGTGCGTCTCCCATACCGACCGACAGACCGGTCAACTGTAATTAAACAGTTTGTTTAGAGAAAGAAGTCTGATTTTTTTCTCTTTCTCTGCTATAAATATTTAAAATATTTTCTAATCAGAACAGCTTCCGCATACTGGTGGAAACCCAGCACATGATGAATGAGGAAGAATATAAAAGTTATAGAATGTGGACATTTACATAAACTGTAATATAAAAAAAATAACACCGTCCTGCAACAGTTTTGAAAAGGCTATAAAAAATGCAAGTTTGCTCAGAAGGAAAGAAGCAAAGAGAAAACTAGTATGATTAAGTTATATATCATTTTGGCCTGTCGCATTAAAGGCATAATTGTTGACGGACTGAGGATTGTCAGACCTAACGTCAACTATATTCTGGCGTCACGTGCAGTGCATGCATAGCCCAGAGAAGGCGGGAGCACAATGGTGGACATGGCAGCTGTTTCTGATCCATAGACATGCTATTAATGCTTGAATAATAACTGCCTGGAGGGCCCGTCATAAATTAAAGGGAAGGATTGAAATATACATTTTTATGAGGACGAGTTATACATTTCCATTATGTATTTAAAAATGAAGGAATAACTGTGTGAAGGCTGACAGAGGAAAGAAATCACATCTATTGGAGATGGTTTGGATGTTCAGAGCTGTGTCTATGGAAGATATGAATGGAGATGAGGAAGCTGTTTCTGTCTCTTAGAGAACATACATCGCGTGTCAGAGCCCGGCCCAAGTAACACGAGGTGTCCTGGCTCAGTTTATTCACATGATAATTTACACGTCAAGTGCATGTTGTGATATAGCTGCACGGTGGCATCCAATAATGTGAAATTTGCGGTACCCAGTCATTTTACCGAAAATAAATCAGAGTGGTACGTATTACCGAAACCCAAAATACAGAAAAACTACTGAAAATATGATTTAAATACATATATGGTAGTAGGGTAAGGGGTTGAAATGGGTGGGGATGGGGTCAGGGTGGGGTTAAAAGGATAGTAAAACGGGGATTTGGGGGACCCACTTTTTTTTTTTTTTTTACAATCTGGTATTTTTTCAGTATTTTGACTTCAGTGAAATTGTAAAATCACATATAACCGAATTTGCATGCTTAAACTACACTTTTCCTTATCACACATCCAGCAAACTACATCTTGACACTGGCTATTAACCTAACAAATGAAGGTCAACCTTCTCAGCATGGATTTCAGTAAAGTTCTTGGTATCACAATCCATGCCTGACTCAACGGTGGGGGACAAAAAGGTTGGGAGAAAAATGAGGGATGCAGATCAAGGGGCAGGCAATCTGGTGTGCACTCACTGTTGACGGTGTTATTGTCCATCATCTATTTAGACCACCGTGACTTTCCCCGGGACACTTGTCGTCATGATAAATTAGACCACTCCTATGTTAGGCAGCGACCTTCTCCATTAGTCATTTTATCACTACCACTCTGGGTATAACATCGTGGCAACTATGACGACCTTTCTCTCTCCTTGGGCACGGTTGTTCGAAATCGGGGTTGGTACTGACGGGCTAGGTGCACCATTCTCATAACAGCAAAGGGCACACTAGTGTGTGGATTCACCACTATGAAACATTTATTTTGAATATTCTTATCTCTTGCTGGAAGTACTGTTTCCCCTGTTGCCCTTTCATCTGTACAGCTCCCTGCAGTTGCTTACCTCCAGTTCTTGAGCAAGCCAAGTGCCATCATTGTGCAGAGTGCTCTCCAATAAAATGCGCCAACATCCTTCAACATCTGTACCACACAGGTAGACAATGTGACACTTTTTGCTTCACTCACAGTGGGATGGACAATGAGTAAGGAGGACCGGCTGCCAGACTTCTGAAAGGCTACGCTTTGCTCAAGTCTACCCATGAAAACAGCCTGCATGTGGCCTCTATCAGTCAACGATGATTAGTAGAAGTTACCATTTCTATTAAGTACATAAAGTAGGATGGATTTCACATGTACAAGGTGGCAGTGTAGCATGCACCTGAATATAGTGGTGCTTTCCATGTCTGTGAAATAACGATGCAGGGCCGGTCAAGAAGGCAAGGTAGCTTTCCTCTGAAAGGCAACAAGCAGCACCCACTTGGCTCACACAGGTCTCAAATAACTGTACGACCTGGAACTCTGCCTCTTGCCCTTGAATATTTGCACTTGACAGCCAGTGTGCAAAGCATACAATGATCTGGTACATAAAATAGCATTTGCACTCAGGAAAGGCAGACTGACCAATCACAATCCTCCTTTTCCGGGCGCGATGGTACATTCACTGCCCGCTACCGCCATTAACATAGAAAAAGGACTAGGTCCCTTTACGAATGATGGCGGCCATTTTGGAACATGTTTTCCATGGCCGCCGTCATCTGAAAAGGGGCCTAGTTGCTTTTCTATTTTTATGTTGTTGACCATTATTTTTACATTTATTTTTTTCGACAGGGAGATGGCCACATGCTGAGCTCATCTCCCATCGGAAGGAAAAAAAATGAAAACTATTCACACCCCGGTAAATCCTGGGGTGCAAATAGCTTTCACACCTCAGCGGCAGGCCAGACATGGAATTTAACATCCAGCAGCCAAAAGTGAGGCCTTTGCTTCGTTTAGGCATACAAAGCTCGGTCTGGCAGGCCATTAAATCCCATGTCTGGCCCGCTGCCGTGCCGTAAAAGCTACAAGATAGCAGAGGGCAGTAGGTGTCCATGAGAGGGGCCACATGTTGCGACTTGCTAAGTACTAGATCCTATTGGTCACTGTTGCTCCTGTGTAACATGTAGGCATCCAGCAAGAGATAGTTATGTTCTTATATCCTGTAATCTGCCTGTGATTGGAAGCAGGGGACATTAAATTGAGAGCAGCATTAAAAGAAAGAAAAAAATGATGCAATGTTAGTCAGAATATTTTGAATATTTCTTCTATGTGTAAACAGATAAATGGCTGCCTCATGAGTATCAACCTTACTAAAGGCAAAATACCCCTTTGGATGCTCCCTCTCTCACACGGTCAGAGGTTGAACACAAACATTTTTATATAAAGGAGACAGTTTAGATTTTTTCAGATTCGCTGATCTATACCAATAGTCTGGTGAAAAACCTCCCTGTACCTATAGTCTTGAAAGAATAGACAACATACGTAACATTTATACACAGTAGTCAATATTTTTAATAAAGTTTACAAAAAGATTAAAAAAACTCATAAAAATGTTCTGCATGAACATGACCCAACATAAAACACATGGTAGATATCAAATACAACTAAATCACGAAACTCACATACATATAACCACAATTAACAGTTGTAGAAAAAAACATACAAATGGCTTTGGCACCTCATACACTTTCTGGGTATTATAACTAAAACATAAACAGATCCCCACATGTTTCAGTTCTTCTTAGCAATAACTGCATGAACTTTCTTCAGGGGAAAAAAACACAATGGGCCTCATTCCGAGTTTGGAGGTAACCACGCCGCTATTTGCGGCATGGCTGCCTCCAAACTCAATCAGATTCCGCCCTGGTGAATGGAGTAATTACCGGTCCAGTCCAAGGTTGGAGGGACCGGAAATTCCTCATTCACCAGGGCCCTTCCCCATTCCCATTTGAGCCCCTATAGGGCTCAATGGGAATGGGGAAGGAGCTAATAACGATATCGTAAATTACGGTACCGTTATTAGCTCTAAAGTCCTTTGCGGGTCCCGTCCTTAACGCCTGCTAAAAGCAGGCGTTAAGGAATGACCCGCAAAGGGAACTCATAGTAGGGCGGTAAGGGTTTACCGGTGACCGTTAACCCTTACCGCCCTACTCAGAATGAGGCCCAGTTTTCGTGGTTGCCACCATGCAATCCAGGGCCACATAAAAGATTCCAAATTTAAACAGAAGATCACTCCTGAAAACACGAGTAACCCTATAGTATCACACACGTATATATCAACGGCAGTCTTTTGCATTCCCTACCATTGTCAATGCAAAGGTGTGGATTAGGGGGTGTAAGGATTCAGACATGTTTCGTCCCTAAAGCCTAACCAATTAGGGACTAAAATGCAACCCAATTCAAGCCGGTGTGTACAAAACAAATTTAAAAAAACAAGGTCCTCATTACATGCTTTCCTTGGGGAGTACCCTGGTGGAAAAACAGGCCTTGCTTTAGGTAGCTCTCACTGTCAAACTCGCAACCGTACATCTTATGAACTATTTTGCCTTATCTGGAAGAGATGTTTCTGGCTAGTAACAGAGCAACAGAGCCACCCCCGCACCTGCCATTCCATATGTAGCCACCCAGTATTTCCAGATTCAGGCTGCAGAGACTGCAATAGTAGTGCAGTGACCATCTGCATGATTGAAAGGGGCACCGAGTTCTATTTTAAAACACTTAGCAACTGGCTGTGTTTTGATAGTTTCACATCAGAAAACAAAATAGTAGCAACCCCATTTTTTGCAGAGACAGTGGGCCGCTGGGGTAGAGGTTGTTACGATCCCCTGCTCCTTTAAGGCTGATGCCCCTCTGTTGGGGGCATGTTCAGTAACGTTGGGCTGGAGGGAGGAGTGTTGGCGTGAGTACGCCAGTTCCATGTTAGAAGTTAATAAAGAAGGTTGATTCAATGTCCTCTCCAACTCTGCGTTCTTTATGTGTGAAAGTAGGCCCAGTCGGGGCTTCAAATGGCAACGAGGTTCTCTCCAGAAAGTCAGAGTCTGTTCCAGCGGGTGATCCCACCACACGTATGTCACATGAGCGGCTGGTGATACCGCTGAGCCGCCTCCTCCTGCCTCAAGGTGCAGAACTCCGTGCACCATTGACTAGCGATCGCACCACATCACCTCCCTCCAGCAACGGGTGCTCGGCCCGTGCATCCTCCTTCCATCCAGATTGCAGACGAGGAGGCGTCTGCCCAGCCCCAGCAAACCACATCCACGACTCTAGAGCACACATTCAGTGGTGCCGTGCGAAGCATCCAGAAGGCGACACACACACGCTGTCAGGACCGCCCAATCAGCAAACAAGGGACTACGCCCACCATCACCCACTTCACAACGTTCCATGTGAAGCCAGGTCCACCCATGCATTTGCGCGTACTGAGCGCTAGAGGTCAGTGTGACATTGCGGTCACAGGTAGCAGCCTCGCCCGGCACGGCTCCTCCTACACTGGCTCTCACAACATCCCACGTCCCTGCAGGGACCCAGGGCCTGTCTAGTGTACCTGCACTGTGATCCCAAGAAACTCCTACGCACCATACCACAAGGGTATCCCCCAATCAAGAACTCCTATGCTTTATACCACGAGGGAAAAATCCCCAATCCTCTGCCTACTGGTGAACCCATAACCTTGGGAATGGGTCAGCTAGCAACACTGGGGATAACCCACTGAAGGGGGCACATCTGTCAACATGGGTGAACCTGCTTCACCGCCCCCTGCACGCAGCCCAAAGTCTGTCCAGCTGTGCATGCCCCTTCTATTTTCTATGACTCCACAAGCAAACAAAGGTCCATGATGGACCGAAGGAATGGAAGATTTCTACCACTTTGTAAGGGGATCAGGAGAAGGCGACTCGCCCCATCTACGGGATGTGTTCCTCAATCTGGTCGGGGGAAGTGAAAATGATTGTTAAAACCACCCCAGCAGCCGACCAACCTGAGTTTGCCTCTCTGATTACCACTCTTGACAGGCTACTGATCATTGAACCCAACAGAGACGATAAGAGGTACCTATTCAAGCAGTGCACGCAAAAACCACAAGAGACAGTGGACGCATATATATCCTGCCTGAGAGTCAAAGGGGCCCACTGCCAGTTTGATGCCTTCTCCCTGGATGAGGCTATACACTTGCCCATCATTGAGGGTTACCTGTCAACCACACTTAAGAAACAACTGCTGAAAAAGCCTCTCACAATCCCAGAAGTCAGCAAACTCACGAAAATATTCGAGAGGGTTAATGCCCAAGCCGCCTTGATGGAGGGCACGCCAGCACTGAAACATGACACTACCTAAATCATTTCTGCAGTTCAGCAGGCTGCCCCGCAGCAGAGTGAGAGGGGAGTCACTTCATACAGACAACCTAACCAACCTGGTCCCAGGCAACAGAGACAGTGTTACAGATGTGGCATGGCATTCCCTCACTCAGGGTCTTGTCCAGGCTTGTCACAAAGATGTGCCAACTGTGGAAGAGAGGGACACGTCCAATTCATCTGCAGGGAAGGGAGGCTGTTCCCTACCCGGAGGCCCCAGATGCCCAGCAGGATGCCGTATCGCCCACCGCAACCCCAATATTTCCAACAGAGGTTCTACCAACCCAATCAACGGTGGTATGTACGTGTCATCGACGAATACCACTACCCAGACTAATCACAAGTCTATGGGTATCATGATCAACCATCTCACCTGGCTGACGAATATGACGAGCCCCCTGAAGTGTATCTAGAAGAGGAAAACCAATACACATTCATGCCCAACACGGGTGCTTCATACTGAGACCAAACAGCGCAGGATGAATATGTCAAACTCATCCAAGACAGCGAGTTGGCCAGGTGTAAGGGATTTTAATCAGGCACACACCCAAGTCTCGCCTAGCATGTAGTGCGCAATGAAACCCTTATTTATTTTTGTCTATAAGTTCAATATTCTGAATGATATACCACTCATATCACACCCATCTGAAAATACCCCCCAAGTCACACTGAACCAGGAATTAGGCTAGTTTGCAAAGGTAAATATTTATTTTATTTATTTAATATTCAAATCACAAATAAGTTAAATATATATATATATATATATATTCAATGAAAAAACTTCGTTAAAGGGACGTTATGGTTAAATTGCGCTACTAAAAACCTATGAAATTCAGTGAAAAAACTTTGTTAAAGGGACGTTATGGTAAAGTTGCGCTACTAAAAACCTATGAAATTCAGTGAAAAAACTTTGTCAAAGGAACGTTATGGTTCCAAGTAAAACCGAAAAAACCCTTGAAATTCGCCAGTTATGGTAAGCTAATCAACCATAACTCGCGCCACCACCGTGCACTGCTAAGACTAACACCCAGGACATCAAAGATGACATCACAAATATCATTGATGACATCACTGATGACATCACATGTGTATGTACTTTTCATGAAATATGTGTACAAGGGATTCTTATTATAATGTTGCAAAACAAGTGTCAAGGATCATTGCAATAAATATCATACCCTAATTAGTGCATTGAACGATGCATTGATATAAATAGCATTCTATTATGGGGTTCTATCTAGTATACTAAGCTACTGATACAGAAACATAACATGGTGTGCAGTGTACAAGATGAAGGTATAATATTCGTAATGTTAATATGTTGAATAATGAAATGATAATTGTTTTCTTAATAGATTTTTGTGTACTGTGAAATATGTAATACGTAGCTAATAAAACATTACTATAGACAAAACACAAAGACACAAGAACACATACCAATATGGGTATATACAGGGAAAGTGAAGTTAGCAAAAAAGCACAAGTAGTAGCAGAAACAATTCATAACTTAACTGATTATTTTCATGCAAATAAATGATTGCTCTGTTTCAAAGCTGCTATTCACCCTATGTATATGTATCACTTGATGTGATTGGACCCACAGGGAAAGTACAGCCATAAAAAAAAACAACAGAACCATCAGAAAGTGCTCATAAGTCTATTGATTATCTTTATGCACAAAAAGCATTGCTGTCTTTCAAGCTTGTGTCTTCCAGTATATATATGTTTCATATGATGTGACTGGACTCTAACAGAATTACTGTAAGAACCTACTTGAAGGATACGTCTACAAATAAAATAAAATATTTAGTTTCTGACTGTTATTGAAGAAAACCATGTGGCCTAGATATGTCAGCAAAAGAAAAAAGAGTGAGCCAGACTTGTGATGTCATCAGTGATGTCATCAATGACATTTGTGATGTCATCTTTGATGTCCTGGGTGTTAGTCTAAGCAGTGCACGGTGGTGGCGCGAGTTATGGTTGCTTAGCTTACCATAACTGGCGAATTTCAAGGGTTTTTCGGTTTTACTTGGAACCATAACGTTCCTTTGACAACGTTTTTTCACTGAATTTCATAAGTTTTTAGTAGCGCAACTTTACCATAACGTCCCTTTAACAAAGTTTTTTCACTGAATTTCATAGGTTTTTAGTAGCGCAACTTAACCATAACGTCTCTTTAACAAAGTTTTTTCATTGAATTTCATAGGTTTTTATTAGTGCCACTTAACCATAACGTCCCTGTAACAATTTTTTTTTACTAAATTTTAAAGGTTTTTATTAGTACAACGTGACCATAACATCCTTTTCAATAGATGAAGACCACTAACATCTTATGTCCTCAAAGTGGGAATGCCGGGTGGTAAAAAAAACAAAAACATTTTCCTTCCTACGCCGGGACGCCTGCGGCGTCTCGGCGTAGGTAGGAAAATCTTTTACCAAGATGGCCACCATGGAAAGGGAAGGTGGGGTGTATAAAGAACACAACGGCGCATGAGCGGGGTTGGGGGAGGCAAAGGGGAGACACATGGGCATGAGCGGGGGGTGAGAGGGAACAGGGTACAAACGGGGCATGAGCAGGGGGTGGGGGGGAAAGGAAGGAAACACAGGGCATGAGCGGTGGTGGGGGGAACACGAGAGAGACACGGGGCATGAGCAGCGGGTGGGGAGGAACATGAGGGAGACACGGGGTATGAGCAGGGGGTGGGGAGGAACACGAGGGAGACACAGGGCATGAGCGGGGGGGTACAGGGCACATACGGGACATGAGTGGGGGTGGGGAGGAAAGGAGAGAGACAAGGGGCATGAGCAGGGGGTGGGGGTAACACGAGGGAAACACGGGGCATGAGCGGGGGGTGGGGGGAACACGAGGGAGACACGGGGCATGAGCTGGAGGTGGGGGGCAACAGGAGACAGACACGGGGCATGAGCAGGGGGTGGGGTCAACAGGAGACAGACACGGGGCATGAGCGGGGGGTGGGGAGAACAGGAGACAGACACGGGGCATGAGCGGGGGGTGGGGAGAACAGGAGACAGACACGGGGCATGAGCGGGGGGTGGGGAGAACAGGAGACAGACACGGGGCATGAGCGGGGGTTGGGGGGCAACAGGAGAGAGACACGGGACATGAGTGGGTGGGGGAACAGGAGACAGACACGGGGCATGAGTGGGGGGGGCAACAGGAGACAGACACGGGGCATGAGCGGGGGGTGGGGAGAACAGGAGACAGACACGGGGCATGAGCGGGGGGTGGGGAGAACAGGAGACAGACACGGGGCATGAGCGGGGGGTGGGGGGCAACAGGAGAGAGACACGGGACATGAGTGGGTGGGGGAACAGGAGACAGACACGGGGCATGAGCGGGGGGTGGGGGGGTACAGGAGACAGACACAGGGCATGAGCGGGGGTGGGGGGCAACAGGAGAGAGACACGGGGCATGAGAGGCGGGTGGGGGGAACAGGAGACAGACACGGGGCATGAGCGGGGGTGGGGGAACAACAGAGACAGACACGGGGCATGAGCAGGGGGTGGGGGGCAACAGGAGACAGACACAGGGCATGAGCGGGGGGCAACAGGAGACAGACACGGGGCATGAGTGGGGGTGGGCGGGAGGGGGAGAGACACAAGGGGCATGAGCGGGGGGTGGGGAGAACAGGAGACAGACACGGGGCATGAGCGGGGGGTGGGGGGCAACAGGAGACAGACACAGGGCATTAGCGGGGGTGGGAGGAACAGGAGACAGACACGGGGCATGAGCGGGGGGTGGGGAGAACAAGAGACAGACACGGGGCATGAGCGAGGGGGTGGGGGCAACAGGAGACAGACACGGGGCATGAGCGGGGGTGTGGGGGGCAACAGGAGAGAGACATGGGCATGAGCGCGGAGTGGGGGGGTACAGGAGACAGACACGGGGCATGGGTGGGAGCAAGAGGAGACAGACATGGGCATGAGCGGGGGGTGGGGGGAACAGGAGACAGACACGGGGCATGAGCGGGGGGTGGGGGGCAACAGGAGAGAGACATGGGGCATGAGCGGGGGGTGGGGGGGTACAGGAGACAGACACGGGGCATGAGCAGGGGGTGGGGGGCAACAGGAGAGAGACACAGGGCATGAGCGGGGGGTGCGGGGCAACAGGAGAGAGACACGGGACATGAGCCGGTGGGCGGAACAGGAGACAGACACGGGGCATGAGCAGGGGGGGCAACAGAAGACAGACATGGGGCATGAGCGGGGGGGGTGGGGGGGTACAGGAGACAGACACGAGCATGAGCGGGGGTGGGGGGCAACAGGAGAGAGACACGGGACATGAGCGGGGGGTGGGGGGAAGGAACAGGAGACAGACACGGGGCATGAGCAGGGTGTGGGGGGCAACAGGAGAGAGACACAGGGCAGGAGCGGGGGGTGGGGGGCAACAGGAGACAGACACGGGGCATGAGCGGGGGGTGAGGGCAACAGGAGACAGATACGGGGCATGAGCCGGGGGTGGGGGGAACAGGAGACAGAAACGGAGCATGAACGGGGTGGGGAGAACAGGAGACAGACACGGGGCATGAGAAGGGGGTGGGGGGCAACAGGAGACAGACACGGGGCATGAGCGGGGGGTGGGGGGCAACAGGAGAGAGACACGGGACATGAGCGGGTGGGGGGAACCGGAGACAGACACGGGACATGAGCGGGGGGGGCAACAGGAGACAGACACGGGGCATGAGCGGGCGGTGGGGGGTACAGGAGACAGACATGGGGCATGAGCGGGGGTTGGGGGGCAACAGGAGAGAGACACGGGACATGAGCGGGGGGTGAGAGGAACAGGAGACAGGGGCATGAGCGGGGGGTGGGGGGCAACAGGAGACAGACACAGGGCATGAGCGGGGGGTGGGGGGCAACAGGAGAGACACGGGGCATGAGCGAGGGGTGAGGGGCAACAGGAGACAGACACGGGGCATGAGCAGGGGGTGGGGAGAACAGGAGACAGACACGGGCATGAGCGAGGGGTGGGGGAACAGGAGACAGACACGGGCATGAGCGGGGGGTGGGGAGAACAGACACGGGGCATGAGCAGGGCGGTGGGGGGCAACAGGAGACAGACACGGGGCATGAGCGGGGGGTGGGAGGAACAGGAAAAAGACACGGGGCATGAGCAGGGGGTGGGGAGATCAGGAGACAAACACGGGGCATGAGTGGGGGGGGCAACAAGAGAGAGACACGGGGCATGAGCATGTGGGAGGAACAGGAGACAGACACGGGGCATGAGCGGGTGGGGGAACAGGAGACAGACACGGGGCATGAGCGGGAGGGGTGGGGGGCAACAGGAGATAGACACGGGCATGAGCGGGGGGTGGGGGGGACAGGACACAGACATGGGGCATGAGCGTGGTGTGGAGAGAACAGGAGACAGACACGGGGCATGAGCGGGGGGAACAGAAGACAGACATGGGGCATGAGCGGGGGGTGGGGGAAGGGGAGAGAGACACACCGGGCATGAGCGGGGGTGGGTGGGAGACAGAGAGACACACGGGGCATGAGCGGGGGGTGGGCGGGAGGGAGAGAGACACACGGGGCATGAGCGGGGGGTGGGCGGGAGGGAGAGAGACACACGGGGCATGAGCGGGGGGTGGGCGGGAGGGAGAGAGACACACGGGGCATGAGCGGGGGTAGGCGGGAGGGGGAGAGACACAAGGGGCATGAGCGGGGGTGGGCGGGAGGGTGAAAGACACGGGGCAAGAGCGGGGGTTGGCGGGAGGGAGAAAGACATGGGGCAAGAGCAGGGGTGGGCGGGAGGGAGAAAGACACGGGGCAAGAGCGGGATGGGCGGGAGGGAGAAAGACACGGGGCAAGAGCGGGGGTGGGCGGGAGGGAGAAAGACACGGGGCAAGGGCGGGGGTTGGTGGGAGGGAGAAAGACACGGGGCAAGAGCGGGGGTGGGCGGGAGGGGGAGAGACACAAGGGGCATGAGCGGGGGTGGGCGGGAGGGTGAAAGACACGGGGCATGAGCGGGGGTGGGCGGGAGGGTGAAAGACACGGGGCAAGAGCGGGGGTTGGCGGGAGGGAGAAAGACACGGGGCAAGAGCGGGGGTGGGCGGGAGGGTGAAAGACACGCGGGGCAAGAGCGGGGGTGGGCGGGAGGGTGAAAGACACATGGGGCAAGAGCAGGGGTGGGCGGGAGGGTGAAAGACACACGGGGCAAGAGTGGGGGCGGGAGGGTGAAAGACACACAGGGCAAGAGCGGGGGTGGCCGGGAGGGTGAAAGACACACGGGGCAAGAGTGGGGGGTGGGGGCAACAGGAGAGAGACACGGGACATGAGTGGGTGGGGGGAACAGGAGACAGACACGGTGCATGAGTGGGGGGGGCAACAGGAGACAGACACGGGGCATGAGCGGGGGGTGAGGGGTACAGGAGACAGACACTGGGCATGAGCGGGGGTGGGGGGTACAGGAGACAGACACGGGGCATGAGCGGGGGGTGGGGGGCAACAGGAGAGAGACACGGGGCATGAGCGGGGGGTGGGGGGAACAGGAGACAGACACGGGGCATGAGCGGGGGTGGGGGAACAACAGAGACAGACACGGGGCATGAGCAGTGGGTGGAGGGCAACAGGAGACAGACACAGGGCATGAGCGGGGGGTGGGGGGCAACAGGAGACAGACACGGGGCATGAGCGGGGGTGTGGGGCAACAGGAGACAGACACGGGGCATGAGCGGGGGGTGGGGGGCAACAGGAGACAGACACGGGGCATGAGCGGGGGGTGGGGGGGAACAGGAGACAGACACGGAGCATGAGTGGGGGTGGGGAGAACAGGAGACAGACACGGGGCATGAGCGGGGGGTGGGGGGCAACAGGAGACAGACACAGGGCATGAGCGGGGGTGGGATGAACAGGAGACAGACACGGGGCATGAGCGGGGTGGGGAGAACAGGAGACAGACACGGGGCATGAGCGAGGGGGTGGGGGCAACAGGAGACAGACACGGGGCATGAGCAGGGGTGTGGGGGCAACAGGAGAGAGACATGGGCATGAGCGCGGAGTGGGGGGGTACAGGAGACAGACACGGGGCATGGGTGGGAGCAAGAGGAGACAGACATGGGGCATGAGCGGGGGGTGGGGGGTACAGAAGACAGACACGGGGCATGAGCGGGGTAGTGGGGGGCAACAGGAGAGAGACATGGGGCATGAGCGGGGGGTGGGAGGGGTACAGGAGACAGACACGGGGCATGAGCAGGGGGTGGGGGGCAACAGGAGAGAGACACAGGGCATGAGCGGGGGGTTGGGGGGTACAGGAGACAGACACGGGGCATGAGCGGGAGGTGGGGGGCAACAGGAGAGAGACACGGGACATGAGCGGGTGGGGGGAACAGGAGACAGACACGGGGCATGAGCAGGGGGGGCAACAGGAGACAGACATGGGGCATGAGCGGGGGGTGGGGGGGTAGATGAGACAGACACGAGCATGAGCGGGGGGTGGGGGGAACAGGAGACAGACACAGGGCATGAGCGGGTGGTGGGGGGCAACAGGAGAGAGACACAGGGCAGGAGCGGGGGGTGGGGGGCAACAGGAGACAGACACGGGGCATGAACGGGGGGTGAGGGCAACAGGAGACAGACACGGGGCATGAGCAGGGGGTGGGGGGAACAGGAGACAGACACGGAGCATGAGCGGGGGGTGGGGAGAACAGGAGACAGACACAGGGCATGAGAGGGGGGTGGGGGGCAACAGGAGACAGACATGGGGCATGAGCGGGGGGTGGGTGTCAACAGGAGAGCGACACGGGACATGAGCGGGTGGGGGGAACCGGAGACAGACACGGGGCATGAGCGGGGGGGCAACAGGAGACAGACACGGGGCATGAGCGGGCGGTGGGGGGTACAGGAGACAGACATGGGGCATGAGCGAGGGGTGGGGGAACAGGAGACTGACTTGGGGCATGAGCGGGGGGTGGGGGGAACAACAGACATGGGCAACAGGAGACAGACACGGGACATGAGCGGGGGGTGGGAGGAACAGGAAAAAGACACGGGGCATGAGCAGGGGGTGGGGAGAACAGGAGACAAAAACGGAGCATGAGCGGGGGGGTGGGGGGCAACAAGAGAGAGACACGGGGCATGAGCGTGTGGGGGGAACAGGAGACAGACACGGGGCATGAGCGGGTGGGGGCAACAGGAGACAGACACGGGGCATGAGCGGGGGTGGGCGGGAGGGAGAGAGACACACGGGGCATGAGCGGGGGTGGGCGGGAGGGGGAGAGACACAAGGGGCATGAGCGGGGGTGGGCGGGAGGGTGAAAGGCACAGGGCATGAGCGGGGGTGGGCGGGAGTATGAAAGACACGGGGCAAGAGCGGGGGTGGGCGGGAGGGAGAAAGACACGGGGCAAGAGCGGGGGTGGGCGGGAGGGAGAAAGACACGGGGTGAGAGCGGGGGTGGGCGGGAGGGAGAAAGACACGGGGCAAGAGCGGGGGTGGGCGGGAGGGAGAAAGACACGGGGCAAGAGCGGGGGTGGGCGGGAGGGTAAAAGACACGGGGCAAGAGCGGTGGTGGGCGCGAGGGGGAAAGACACGGGGCAAGAGCGGGGGTGGGCGGGAGGGGGAAAGACACGGGGCAAGAGCGGGGGTAGGCGGGGGTGGAAGGGAGGGGGAAAGAGACACGGGGGAAGAGCGGGGGTGGGCGGGAGGGGGAAAGAGACACGAGGGTGGGCGGGAGGGTGAAAGACACGGGGCAAGAGCGGGGGTGGGCGGGAGGGTGAAAGACACAGGGGCAAGAGCGGAGGTGGGCGGGAGGATGAAAGACATGAGCGGGCGGCGGGTGGGGAGAAACACACAGACATGAACAGCGGGTGGTAGAGACACACGGGGGTGGGAGAGACACACGGGGCAAGAGCGGGGGGTGGGCGGTTGGGAGAGATGAGTGGGGCACGAGCGGGGCATGAGCGGCGGGTGCAAAGAGACATACGGACATGAGCGGGGGGTGGGCAGGAGAAAGACACACGGACATGAGCAGGGGGTGGGCGGGAGGGAGAAAGACACACGGACATGAGCGGGGGGTGGGCGGGAGGGAGAAAGACACACGGACATGAGCGGGGGGTGGGAGGAACTTGAGACAGACACGGGCATGAGCGGGGGTGGGGGACTTACTGTGCAGGCGGGATACAAAGCCTCTCATGCGAGGAACAAAGATGGCGGGCGTCTCTGAAGCCAGACGCACTGCACGCTTTCACGCATCCAATGAGAGAGCACGTCAGATGTCCGCGGACATCACGCAAGCTGCTTGCCCAATCACCGTCCTGTCCGCGGAGCGAACAGGGAAGTGTGTCCGCGAAGCGAACACAGATATCACTACTTTTTTTCACTTACATTTTTGTCATTTTTTTAAAAACTACTGGACGGATTTACACCAAATAAAGCAAAGCACGCTTTCGGGACCAAGCCACCGCTCCTGCCGCTAATTTGGTGTAAATCCGTCCAGCGGTTTGGGCTTTAGGCGTGAGCAAAGTTTTTTCCCATTATGTCTATGGGGAAAAAAAAGTTTTGGGACCCCCCTATAACTTTGTACCCACTGGACGAATCCTCACCAAACTTTGCAAAAACATTCAGAGTGAGCCAAATACTTTTTTTGCAAAGTTTGGTGAGGATCCGTCCAGGGAGAGCGAAGTTATAAGCCACCCAAAAAGTGTAAATGGGACAGCAATCACCAACACAATTCAGAAACTAAGCAAAGTAATTGAATTCACTTATAATGAGGCAGAGTAGAAACACAGGAAAAAGAACAGTTTTGTTTTGTGCACAGATAGCATTTAGGTTAAGATTCCCCCTGCAAAGTTTTGTTTAAATACAAATGAGCAACCCTACATCAATATGAGTAACCAGCAGGTATTCAGGAATGAAAGACAAGTTCTAGGGTTTATAGGCACTCTTCCCTCCCCAAACAAGAGAGAAAAAACGTTTGTAAAATGACACTTTTAAACTGACAGATGAAAATTGCTTTGTAAAATACTGCAAAATGGTAAAAAATGCTTAAATGGAGAAAAATTCTAAGGAAAGCAACTCTAAACAAGTCCTAACACACATGAGCTATAATATAAACAACAATACAAACTTCAGATCATGATGGGATGGAAGAAGCACTTTGAAATGGGCAAAAGACACATGTAACTTTGGCTAAAATTGCAAATTCGCGGCAAATTTTTACTATGTAATATTGGAGAAAAATGGATCAAATACACTGTTCCACACATGAATCTTCATGGCTATGTGGCCAGCACAACCATTCACGTGATGGATCCTCAATTTCTTCTGGGATTTACTTTAGTTATTTAAAATCACAAGGAAGTTATGGTTTTGTAATACAGATAAGAGAAAATCAGCTCAAGAAGGATTCTAACAATATTATGGTTCTGAATTAAAGATGGGTTGGGTTGAGATTGGGATAATACAATACAGAAATGCTATGGGTTACTGTTCTTCCTGTTATACATACAGTCCTTTATAATTAAATTGGACCGCCAGCTCTGGTCATTGGGTGGATCAGGTCTACCGGGCAGCAGGGCACCTCTGGAGGGATTTTGATCAGCGTTGTGGTTCTGGTCAATTTTGTACTGCGCCTCAGGCTGGATTAGGATGGGCCCTTCTGGTTACTGGACACAGCAGATGACAGGATGCAGGTTTCAGCGGGCAAACCTTAATCAGAATTATTCTTTTAAGTTCTGGAGGTTTGCAATTGGGTCAAGCTAGCAAGAGTCCTGCAATGCTAAAGTCGGGAGTCTGCAAGAGCTTCAAAGAATTCTGGAGTCAGCTACAAGATGAAGAGTTCTGGAATAAGGTGCTGCACAGACATCTGGATGGGTTTTGGAAGCAGTGCGTGTTTTGTGTAGTGAAACTCCTATATTTATACATTACAAAGTGTATGGTGTGGGCAGAACTTCAAAACACACCCCATGTCTGTGAGTGGCTACAGGCATGTGCTTTGTCCTGGTTGGCAGTCTGAACAGAGCTGTCTTCATTTGATTTGTATCAAAACATAATGCTTGCACACATGTAAATTTCTAACATTATGTACCCTCATAAAATTGGACACATATATTTCATATTTGATTGTCTACATCCACATTCAATCCCCATCTTTGTGCGAGCTGTCTTTCTCATTCTACGGATTTTTATACATTTTCACCATAACGGTTTGGATTAGTCATTTCTAATTCGATACATCTCTGGGCGCTGATCAGTGAATCATGTACATACAATTTTAATCTTGCAATATTAATAGTTTTGCCAAAATCAGTGTTTTTGTGTATCTTTGTTTCCTTGTGTAGTAGGAAATCCTAACAAATCTTCAACTGTCTAGCATGAGTTCAGATTTATAAGTCTGTATGTTTCACTTGTCCACTTATTTTGGTTGCCATGTTAAATGTCATAAAGTTCTGAGGCAAAAACAAGTAATTTCCATTCAAAATCCATGCCAGGTTTTTTTTTCTTGCTTCCTAAGAGAGCAAATGGCCAGTCCTTTGAAGTTCACTGAGAAACCTCCTCCACATCCTGCCCCTCCTTTAGGAGGATGGGTGTCCAAGCCTTCCTTTGTCCTTGGGTCAGCCAGGAGACGAATGTCTGAAGCTTTCTTTGTTTTCATTATGCGGGAACCATTATGCAGCCATTATTCTTTCTGTAGCAACTGAGTGTTAAGCTGAAATGTGAATCTTCCCAGGCTGGGCTGTCAGATCGGAATTAAATAGTTGATTAGCTCCAGACTGGGTTCCTATATATGTTAAAGTCTTTTCAGTTCACATATAAAATACAAGCACAGTTTATAAGGGATTTGGACATTTTAAAATAATTAGCCCTTCACAAACTTAGGCGATTTTTGCCATTTTAATCAGGAAACAGAAACACTTTTAAACTGGGTTTGGCAGCTAATTTTCTGATGCAGCTGTCAGTCAGTGAGGCCTGGATTCCTCTGACTGCTCTGGAGAAACTATGATTTCAGCACACTTTCCTTTCAATAATTCACTGGGGAAAATGACTGAATTTAACGCCAAAACGGCACTTTGAAGGTTGCCATTGATTAGGAAGCTGTATTTAAGGGTGTTTCCGGATTTTAGCTCACTTCTGTGGCATTGATTCATGTGACAGGTGACAGATGACAGATGACAGGTGACAGATGACAGATGACAGGTGACAGCAGTGATTCCTGTTTTTAAACCAAATTTGCCTGTGTGTGTCGCAGGGTGTGCAGCTTTTTTGCGGTTTATGAACCATGCGCAATTTTGCAGATTTAGTGCGCACAGGGTTATCGCCTCCATTTTTGGCAGTTTTCATTCCCCATTGGCAAAGGGGTGCAGTTTGACACATTGGCGTGGATAAAAATATTCCACAAAGGGAAGCCCTGCAGATCTCTGTCAAGATGGGCAACTGCCTCTTTCACTTCCTGTGAGACTCTGGCGCCACTGTAAACATCATGGGGGAGCAGGAATACCTGAGATTACCCTACAAACCAGCTCTCGAAATGACCCAGTCCTGAATTTTCCAGTGGGGGGCAGTAAAGCCCCTGTATGCCATTGGGCATTTTATGCATCGCCTCCTGCTCAAAGGGCGGCAGACCGACACAACCATCCATGTTATTCGGTGCCCCACCAAGGTTTGATGCCTCTTCAGCTACTACACAGCCTGGTGCCTGGGCCTCATTGACATTCATTTCAGTGCCAATGATTTGATAACGTCAGCAGCTGTTAGTCATGGGCGAGCAGACACCGCAAGATCCAACAGTGCTGGAGACCCGAAGGTCTTATCACCAAACAAGACATTTTGGAAAAATTCCCCCAGCTATGCACCGGCCTGGGAAAACTAAAGGGCCCACCGATCAAACTACATATTGACCCATCAGTGAGACCTGTCCCACAGCACCCAAGGAGCGTTGGGTTCCATCTCCAAGAGGTTGTCTCCAGAGAGCTTAACCAACTACACACGGATGGCATCATTGAGCCAGCCACCGGGCCCATTCCATGGGTCATCGTGCCAAAAGCGATTGGGAGGCTGCGCCTATTTGTCGACATGAGGATGGCTAACACTGCCATCCAGAGGGAGAGACACCTGGGCCCATGCATTGAGGACATGATCTTGCAACTCAAGAACGCCAGAATGTTCTCCAAGCTTGTCCTGATGCAGGGATACCACTAACTGGAGCTCTGTCCCCACTCAAGGGTGATAACAACATTCGCTACACATGAAGGGCTGTTTCGATATCAGCGGTTGAACTTCGGAATCTCCTCAGCTGCCAAGATTTTCCAGGAGGCCATGCGGCAAATAATCAGACCAATCCCAGGAGCACTAAATTAGAGTGACGACATCCTCATCTTTGGTGCGTCCAAAGAAGCTCATGGCGTGGACCTCCTTGCCACCTGTACAGCAGTCCAGGCCGCAGGACTAACCCTCAACATCGACAAGTGTCACTTTAGTAAATCCAAATTGAAATTCTTTGGACACATTTTCTCTGTTGATGGTATGATTCCTGACCTAGACAAAGTCGACACCATTACCAGACTAAAAGAACCTCAGCAGGTAGCAGATATTCGACCCTTCCTGGGGATGGCGGGATAAGGCACGAGATACATTCCTCACTGTGCCACCATTACCGAACCACTCAGGAAACTTCTGCAAATAGAGGCTGTGTTCGAAAGGTCCCGTGCATGCCAACAAGCATTCGATTCCATCAAAAAGGCCCTAACAGAGGGCCATCGCCTGGCATACTTCGACCCTTCCAGGCTGACAGAAATAACCATGGATGCCAGCCCCGTTGGCCTGGGGGCCATCCTGGCACAAACAAGCGGAGCAGACATCAACCCAAGACACATCGTAGCACACGCCAGCAGAGCTCTATCCACGCCGGAGACTGTCTACTCACAGGCCGAGAAGGAAAGCCTGGCTGCCGTCTGGGCCTGTGAACACTTCCACAACTTTAATATTGGCAAGAAGTTCACCTTAATCACAGATCATCAGGAACTTATTTGGCAACCCACGCACCAAGATGCCCTCGAGGATTGAGCGATGGGGCATCAGATTGCAAGAGTACAACTACGACATAGTACATAGTCTGCAGAGAATAGCTCAGCTGCAACGTGCTCGCCTGGAAAGCAAGACGACATGGAGCACCACAGGTTCGATCCCCGGGTCCGTGCTTAGAAACCTCTGGGTATTAAGCACATTATAAGTAACTTATCATATCATATCATAGGCCTGGAGGCGAACTGAAGCCAGCAGACTACCTCTCCAGCCACCCTGCTGGCCCTGCAATTACCAGGGTCGATGATATTGCATACATCGACTATGTGGCAGCCAACTTGCTCCCACCTGCTCTGTCCTTAGGCACGGTTGTGGCCACGTCAGCCACCATTCCAACGACCTCCCTAGCCATCAGCTTGACGAGCAACAACAGATGGAAGGACTACCATTGCACGACCTTGACTCACACAGGGGTGTGCAAAGAGGAGATGGAGAGTTTGGAAGGGTGCAATCACGTATTACTGAGAGGCTTCCACATTGTCATTCCTGCGGCACTCAGGGCCGAAATAATGAGGGACATTGAGGTGCCGAGAATACCAAACGGCAACTACGCTGCCACGTTTGGTTCCCTTTCCTGGACTTGCTGGTCGACCAATGAATCAAGAACTGTCTTGCCTGCCAGTGCACAGCACCAGCGGAGCCTCCAGTTCTCCTGCAACCAACGCAGATCCAAGAGCGGCCATGGAAGAGAGTCGCAGTTGACTTCTATGGACCATTCGAGTCAGGGGAGTACCTTCTCCTCCTCCTTGATGAATACTCACGATTCCCCATCGTTAAGAGATCCCCACCACTGCGTTTCCCCATGTCGCGGCCACCCTGGATGAAGTACTCAGCAAATGGGGCATCCCAAGAGTGATATAATCGGACAATGGCCCGCTGTTTAACAGCCACGAATTTGGGACCCTGGCAAAGCACCTAGGTTTCAAACACCTCAAGATAACACCTCAGTGGCCACAAGCGAACAGCATGGCAGAGCGCTTCATGGCGTCAATAAAGAAAACTCTCCAAAGTGCCTGCATAGAGGCCACCAATCCACATCAGGCTTTGTATAGACTCTTACAGGACTATCGCAATACCGTGCACGAAGCCACCAACGATGCCCCGGAAGATTTGATGGTATGATACGATGTGCACACTTGCATCGTGAGAGACTCCTCGACCCTGGGAGAAGCACAGGCTGCAATTGCCCAGCGGGACACAGAGGTGAACGAGAAAACGAAGCAGGAGTCAGACGCAAGGCACCGGGCGGTGCCTAAGGACATCCGGATAGGGGGACAAAGTCAATGTTCAACAGCCAATGGTAAAGAAGACGGACTCTCGCTATGCCCTGAAACCCATGAGTGTCATTGCTGTCAAAGGGATCATAGTGACCGCCCAGAATGAAGACAAGGAAGTCACGAGGAACTGCTCCCTATTCAAACATTTTGTCAAAAGAGAAGACTGTGAATCACCTCCACCGGAGCTGCGGGAGCCACGGGATGACCTGTGGGTCCCGTCCAGCAGGGATACAGATCGAGGAAGGACACTAGTCCACCCTCCAGGAGCAGGAAAGACGAGCTAAAGGGGCACCAGGCCTCAGCGAGTAACACAGAAGCCACTACGCTGGGTCGAAGAGTGCTGACCTGGAGGTTTGAATATGTGTCCGGGGTGGTGTTACGATCCCCTGCTCCTTTAAGGCTGAGGCCCTTCTGTTGGGGGCATGGTCAGTGACGTTGGGCTGGAGGGAGGAGTGTTGGCGTGAGTACGCCAGTTCCATGTTAGAAGTTAGAAGATTAATCAAATAAATAACCTAACCCTTTACCATCCTGTAAACCATTACCCGCTAGTTACGCTATACAGCACATGTTATGCTGAGCAAGACAGTCTATTTCACTTGTGTACCTTTCATTGTTTCGTATTGATTCTTTTCCAAAAAACAGACCACGATAGCATAATGTGGCTTTGGAGAAACTGGTCACCTTACCATATTTACAAATGTATGCAGAAATGTGCACAGACCTCAGTAAATATTATAATTTAGGAAACCCGTCAACCATGCGTATTCCTCTGTTGATGCATTCTATAATAAGACCCCACGTGTTTCATTGCCTGTGCTGGTGAGGGGTGCACTCATGCCGGTGTGCGGTACTGTCGTGGGAGTGGTTAGAGTGGAGTACCTGAAGGAACATCAAGGTGGATGAATATAGGTTGACCGTTACTAGTCAGTTTTTAGCCACCGTGTTGATTTGGCCAACATTTCTGTGTGCCAGGAAGTGTGGTTGGTTGTGATGCAATTAACATGGACTAGATAACACTACGTTTGTGTTATGTGTTTGACATGCTGGTTGAAGTAATGGTTTGCTGAAGGCTTTCATGCTGTGGTATCAATTTGTGAGTATCTTATTGTGCATTGCAATGCCAGTATAGGTAATGGCTATGTAGTACTACTTCTCAAACAGTATAAATTAATGGCAGTTGTGCGTCGTGCTTCAAGTATTTCTTACGACTATAGTGTGGAGTTACATGTTGGCATTAACCTGTAAAGTGATTGATTTTCAACACTTCTTATATAATTTTCCTCCAATTTAAATATCAATGTAACCCGGATAATCACATCAGCATGGTTATAAAGCTACTGGAGCTAATAATGTAGCAATCACCCCAGCATTGGGGGTGTACATGGCTAGTAACGTCCCACTAGCCTGAGCTTATGCAGACCCGAGAGAAGGGAGGGCCTCAGCTTGGTTCAGGGCTGTTACCAGACATGTACACAACACCGACATGATGGTGATAACTATTAACACCTCAGGATCCCATCTGCAGTGCAAATAGGTTTGCTTTGTTTTTACTGGATATAGGCTATGTGCACATTGCACAAGCCCAATCTCCAGTGAAAAAAAAAAAAAATAGATGGCCACTGCCATAATAAACAGAAAAGTGTTTGAGTCTCTTTTTGGCATCCGAGGATGGGATGAGATCCACGGTTGGAGCAGCAAGCTCAAGTCTAGCAGATATTTAGGGAGGGAGGGGAGTGGACAAAGGCTGTTTGATATTGTATGGGTTGGGTAGGCAACTGGAAGGTGCTCCCTGTTATCTACACAAAATCAAGATGGCGGCTCCCAGTGAAGGGTCTTGGTTGGTTGGAAAAATGTGAACATCCATTGGTAGTGCACGCCAGCATTTCCAGCAACTGTTTGGCTGAGCGTCTTTCCCCGGGTGTGAATGTAGCAATCACTTTGCTCTGACCTTCCTAGACTCAGGTAGCCAAGGGGGTGATTGCTATTCAGACGCTAGGGTTTTGTCTTGGATGCAAATAATCATAATATATTTTTTTTTGTTTACGGGAGATGGACTCAGCGCATACTGCAGGAGCCCAGTCGCCTGTACAAAATAACACAATCAAGTCCCTTTTTTATTACCATGATGGCGGCACGACGGGAAAGAGAGGTGGTGCTGGGAGCCCCAGAAGGAAAGTCAGTTTGGGATGTGTGGGGGTGACATGGTGGGCATGGGGAGGATCAAGGCGGGTATGGTTGAGGAGGGACATCCCAAAAAAATTGCGTCACCTGGGGAAGTGCCTCGTGTGGTCGGAAACGCAGGCAGTAGACTGACAGATATCGGACTTGTTTCCATTCACCTGATTGGCTAATCACTCTTCCTTTCAGAATGAATAGTCTCCAGTTTATTGTGATAAAAAACCGATGTGTAATTTGTCTTTGCAATTCTGATTGCAAGTTCACAATCAAATACGTTTTGGGTTTGTAAATACAATGTTTACTTACCGACCGTGCTGGGCAAATGGCAATCGAAAAGTGGGTCGTTCATTCGACATTACATGTTACTATCTACGTGTGTTGCTGTGCAACTGATGGTTACATTGAGTTTTGGCAACCTAAAACATTTTAATTCCAGAGTTCTCTGCTGACACTTACTGTGAGTGTTAGGTGATATATTCTCCATTTAAATATTTAATTTAGTGTATAACACCTCCATTTGCAGGCATTGGCAGTAGGCAAATTAGAACCATGTATAAGTTAGGTTATGTTATGTGAAAAAAAATGCATCACCCAACTGCCACTCTCATAACCTCAAAGCACATGAGGTTTCCTAGAAATTAGGTAGACCTTAATCTGGGAACATGTACATTACATTTTAGGAAAGGGGTCATATGACAGAAATGGCAGCATGTGCTGCGCTGACAAGTACTGTAATGTTATATTTGTCTGGTTTATGTGTTGGGAGCAGTGTTTTATGAGATTTTCTATGCCAGTGGATAGGTGAGTCTGGTATGAGTGCCATGCATGGCGTGGAACCCATCCAGTTGATAAGGGGTCACTGCACTAAAAGGTATTGTGTGTAAAATGTGCAAATGTGCAAATATCTCAAGAGCAACTGATTGCAGTTTAGGTCACTGCATCTCAAAATGACTCACCCAATTTTCAAGATTGTTGGCAAACGCCTAGTCCTTACCTAGAACTTCTGCCTGATTCAACATGTCCAATAGAGACATCATTCAATCTCGAGAACCTCACTTTTTAGTTTTTCAAAAATGTTACTTTTTTGGGCTTGCACCCTATGTCCAGAATGTGAGGAAAATATATATTTGATGATATAAAAGTCAGATAAAAAGAGGCCATTCGACCTCCTTCATTTCATCCGAATCTCATCTGTTTTAGGCCAATGTTAGCAGATCAAACCAAAGAATTGAAGCGAAATCAGAAAGACAGGCAGATCCTTAGAAGAATTCTGCGTAAGCCGAGTAATGTCCTCACATTGTAAAAGCAAAGTATATGTGGGTGTGTTTTTCTAAACGCCAAATTTGGGAATCGTTTCTAGATGCCGATTCTAAATGGGGATCCAGAGTATAGGATTTCATTGTGGATTGTGGGGGTGGATTTCAAGTGAGTATAAAACTCTAACCTGAATCAGGGATGCAAATGTACATAACACACACACACACACACATTTTGTAGAGAACACACTTAAAAACAGATGGATTAAAATCAAGCATATAAAGGGAGCAAAGAGCGTCACCTCTAACAGGTAAGCTCTACACATTTTGGAAATGTCACTGTAAAACATTTCTACAAACACTCAGTCTATATTAACTATTTCCTAATACACTACAAAACAAACACCTTAACTCAGACTAGTCACATGGACTTTATGTATGGGACATTATAATGGAACTTAACATTTGTTTGTAGACTTAGAGCCTCATTCCGAGTTTGGAGAACTCCAAAACCGGGTCCGGTCTGGTTCAATGTGTACTTACCGGGGCATTCCGACCTCTGTGGTCCCGGTAAATTCCCATTCAACCAACCATTCCCCATTCCCATTTGAGCCCCCATATGGCTCAATGGGAATGGGGAAGGCGCTAATTACGAGCCCGCGAATAGCAGGCCCGTAATTAGTGCCCTGGTCCCATAGCGGGACCTGTAAAGGACGTGTGGTCCTCGGAATTTGGCGGTAAGGGTTTAACAGCACCGGTGTCCTTACCGGTGACCGGCAACCCTTACCGCCCAAGTCGGAATGAGGCCCTTAATGTTGGCATTCCCAAAATGTATAGAATGCATCCTTTATAGGCAGAAACCTTTGTGGGCAGGGCAGGGGGAAACTTCCACTGTGGGGCCACCCTGAATGTCCCAGTGCACCAGCCACCACCGGATTGTCTAAAATTGGTCCTAGAAAGGCTCTACAACTTCTGCTGGCAGAAATTAACCAAACAACGGCAAGTGGGTGCCATTCACTTTGTCCACAGCTAGCACTGCTTACCAACCAATAGCAAAATGATGTCTACCTCTCCGTCGGGGTGTGCACTTGTTCCTTCCACTGCTTGGCAGAACCTGTCTGTGAAAACTCGAGCACTGGAGCAAACATTTAGAAGATTAGAGAGGCCACCACAATGTGGAGAGGTGGGGTTCAGAAGAAATGTGTGTGCTCAAGGGCTTTGCGTGCTCCAACCAATGGAAAGATAAATAAATAAATAAACACATGTGTGTTACAAATGGTGTGCAATGTGTTTGTGTATGCGTACATGTGCGAGGCACTATGCACGTGTGAGTGAATGGATCTGTGCACATGTGTGCAAGTACATGTTTATATAATGCTTATTGCTGCTCTTCCCGCTGGATCATGGCTATATGGATTGAGTTGTGAGCACATGATGTCTCTGTTTAAGGACAGCCACTGTTCTGCCCCCCTAAACCTCTCAAACATATCATTCAGCTGGGAAAATCACTTAAGCAATAGGCGCGTCCCAGGGGGAGTGGCATTATCACTTCAGGTAATGTCCTGGGGCCCATAGTTAACGAAGGCCTGGGCATTATCTGAAGTGATAATGCCCCCACTGCGAGCGCATATTGCTATTAATTGCCCGGCCAATAAGACTGGGATACTAAAAGCATTTTTTTCTGAAATAGAAAAATGTAAAAAGAAATGGCCACCAGGGAAGGGAAAATGAAGACTGTTTTCCCTTTCAATGGCGACCATTGAAAAAAGAGAAGAAAAGTAAACAAAAAAATGGCAACCATGGAAATGGGAGAAGGAACTACATGTAGTCCTTTCTCTCACTTCGTGGTGGCCATTAAAAAAAGTAAATAAAAATGGCCACCATGTAAAGGAGAGAAGGGACTATGTCTATTCCTTTACATGGCGGCCTGTTGCAGATCGGGAGCAGACACGCCGGGGACACAAGTGTTCCCAGCCAGTCCTTTGCCGAAATGGGCAGAAAATAGAGATAGATGAGAGGTGGGAGGCTGGGGAGGGTATTCTGGGGATGAGGGTTGGGGGAGGGGAAGACTTACCTCATTCCCCGTCGAGGGGAGATGGCGGCTCACAGCCCTGAGGAGGCTCACGGTGGCAGGATTACCGTAACACCCACATTCTTGAGTGTACCCATTGGCTGGGAGGCCGCCACACCCCCCTCGTCCGGTACTAATGTTAAGTAAACTAGGCCTGCCTTACACTACATGGTGTGCTGGATCCCAGAGTAGAATTGTGTTATGGAAAAACGTAATTGGGTACTTTAGGGCCCCATTACTGTGATACACGATGCAACGATAATGGTGCAGGAACTTGTTCAGGAATGGAAATTGCTGCCAATAAATTGGGTAAATGTTTGACGGTTTTCTTGAAGACATGTATGTGGCATGTTGAGACCAGTGTAATAAAGGATTGTTGACTGTGCAATGCAGCATTGAACTCACACATGCATGCACTCATATTGTGATGCAGGTTGCCACAAAGTGTCAATACATACTTACTGAGTCTGGGGTGTTACTATACTTCAAATATCTCTGTCATTAACAGTCTTATGCCTGATGTGTGTGTGCATATTTATGTAGGTGACATGTGCACACATGTGTTTGCTTGGAAATGGGCTCCAGTAGCTCAAATGTATTTTACAGTGGTATGAGTGCCTATATTTTGGGCCGAGGCATTGTGAAAATGTCCTTTACATGTCAGTGCTGGCATAGTTTGTAGGAACTGTTGCCATGAAGTTTGTTTTGCACTGAAAATGCTGGCATATTTTGTGAACAAAGACATCATGAATATTTTGGAACATATTCTTTTCAATCGTGCATGGTATTGCAATTCACTCAGTATTTATCAAACACTCGGTCCAGCTCTGTAATATTGGGTGAAAATACTAACCCTGCAACACTTTAAAAATTCCCCAGCCACCACTGACCCTGAATCATTTAGTATGCTGGTGGCAACTCAGGCAACTCAAGAAACGTCTACCCTCCCATGCACCAAAAGTTGGCTCCAGTACTTTAACTCCCAATGAAAAGTATTTTTGTTCAGTGTCCACTGAACTTGCCTCAGTAATATCTGGTTGTATTCTTTAGGGGGCAATATGTACCACCCAACTGGGCTGCCTTCTAAAGCCAAGGTAATGGATGACCCCAGAAGGCTGAAATATGCCCCTTTTTCCTGGATTCTTTTACTGTGTGTTCTGCAGACACACCACAAAATTCTGCAGGACATCATGGTAGCCCCTTGGACATGTTCCTACCCCAATACCAGTCAGGATAGCTCACTTTGAATAAGCCATTAATATTTGGCCTTCCTGAGCACCACAGCCCCTCCTGGGTCTGCTGATTATAGTGGGCCAGTAAAGCCCTGTGCATCGCAAACACATTATACCACCAATCGTATTTTGGCAACTTTTGTTTTTTTGGGCAAAATACATGGATGGGTTTTCTTTGAATTGTGTGTTCTTTGCATTCTGCAATAATGACCCTACGCCTTATTCCCTGAATCCAGTCATTGTTGTGTCCCACCAGGCCTCCGAGAAAGACCCCTCTGTGCAATGTTAGTCATTTGCACAATTTAGTGCAAAATAAGTCATAACAATAGTCAAAAGTGCCTTTCACAGTTCGTGTTACACTTTTTACAGCAAAAAGTGTAAACGCCTCTGCCATTTGCACATGCCATGCAGCATTTACAATAGATTCCTATGGAATCCGCCTGCTTTCTGAAAGTGCACAACTGATAAGGATTCAATAGTGGTCCACTGATTTTACCACACCATGAAACTCCAAGTGCTTTTTGAAGTGGAGCAGCTATGCCCAGTGGAAACCGGACATCTTTTCTCTGAGCCCACTGCACCTCCAACAACCAAGACAATGCCCTGTAGTGTAAATGTCAGTATTAAAACTGGCAGGACCCTTATATTATTGTGTTCACTCATGCTCCGGGGACTTGGAAAATTAGGCTCTCAAGTATTACATTGATGCCATGTGCGGAGTACAGATCTTACAGGGGAATTCATAATGCCAACCCCATGTGACTTATACAATTTAGGTATGAGGTAGTTGATCACATGTGTGCACCAGACAAGTGGAAATGTTCTTTCAAAGTGACTTCATATATTAAAAAAAAAGAATTGTATGGGGTGTCAATTTCTACCACACCTAGTGGCATAAACATTGACTGCCCCATTCCCACGCGTCCAAACAATCCTGAACTCATCCAAGCACGAGAAACTGCAAAGAATGATATACAATCTATTCCACTATAGAAACTGTAGGACTGCTGCCATACGATCCAAGACCCACTGTGTAGGTGAATGACCTTTCAGAAAGGAAGACATTGGGCCTCATTACACGGTAGGTGGTAAGGTTTTACCGGTACCGGTAAACCCTTACTGCCTTACTACGAGTTCCCTTTGCGGGACCCGACCTTAACGGCTGGTTTTACTAGCCGTTAAAGTAGGGTGCCGCAAAGGGACCTCGGTGCTAATTACGGTACTGCAATTTGCGGTACCGTAATTAGCTCCTTCCCCATTCCCATTATGCCCTATGGGGACAAAAATGGGAATGGGGAAGTGCCTTGGTGAATGGGGAATTACCGCTCCCGCTCACCTTGGAGTAGGGCGGTAATTCTGCCATCCACCAAGGCAGACACGGTAAAATACCGGCGGTAACCATGGCGCTATTAGCGCCATGGCTGCCTCCAAAACCCTTCCGACTCCGGCCTGGTGAATGGAGTAATTACCGGTCAATTCCGAGGTTCGGAGGAACCGGTAATTCCCCATTCACCAGGGCCATTCCCATTTGAACCCCCATAGGGCTCAATGGGAAGGCGGCAATAACGGTACCGCAAATTGTGGTACTGTTATTGACCCCGGTGTCGCTTTGCGGGTCCCGTCTTTAACGCTTGCAAAAACCAGGCGTTAAAGAAGGACCCGCAAAGGTAACTCGTAGTAGGGCGGTAAGGGATTACCGGCACCGGTGCCCTTACCGGTGCCGGTAATCCCTTACTGCCCACCTCGTAATGAGGCCCAATGTCATTTCTGGATCCCACACAATGTTCATCGATGCCTTATATATTATACCTTGGAACTTCAATCAAAGAAGTCATCCCTGTTGAAATGAGGTGCACGTAGATCAGAGGCTATATTGGAAATGTGTGTGTGTTAAATTGTATTCCCCTAAAATAAACAGAACATGGATTTTAAAGTCATGCAAAGAAAGGGTTGGAGGTTGAATTGGTGGCTTTTGATCAACACCAGCTGCCTCACCTAATGACTCTGCAGATGAGGTCCAACCTGCAGCCTAAGGAGCACTTGCAGATCCGATACCCAAATGCCAGAGGTTCTCTGCAGTGATGGAATGAGAAACAAGGCCTGCTGGGTTTTATCTGAAGAGTGTATCCATCAACCAAAACGATAAGAAATCAGCCATTACCAGATCATGCAGAAGCAACTCCACTACCTGTGATCCCGCCTTTGCTTTTTGAAACCTCTTTTCGGGCCAGCCTAATGAATTGTCAGAACTGTCAGACAGCTTCTACGGATGACAAATGTGTATGATTTGCCGGCACCGGCACCGCGGCGGCGGCGGCGGCGGCCGCCGCCGCTCTACTGGAAACACCTGATGTATGTAGTCTTGGATTCTACTCTTTCAGGTTAGACATGTGGAAAGCTAATCAGTCTGCTTAGAACAGCGATTTCTCTGATATGTCTATAATATACACCCAGCCCCGGAGGGGCGGGTGCGGCGCGGGTCTGATGCCGGTCGAGCGATGGATGCTTTTAATCTACTGGACCGGTTCATTATATCGATAATGAACAGTAAATATCTTCTGAATCCAAACCCTATAGCCTGAGTGGCAGTTTGAACCGGGCTGGATGGCAATATAGATTTCTGGAAGGCGCAGCATGAAATATATTAGGGCATTGATTTTGTCTGCGGCACGCTAGACAGAGTTGAGCAGACCGTGACACGGGGTGGATTGGGTGCAGTTACACTGCTATGGTTCATGTTTTGCTGACCCCTGCTTTGTATTCGGTCCCACAGCATGACCGTTCCTTTAAGTATACCCACAACCTGCTTCTAGAAATATATTGTATTTATTTATTTGTTTGTTTATATAGCGCCGAAAGCTTGCAAGCATGATATATATATATATACAGAGAGAAAGAGAGAGAGTGAGAGAGAGAGAGAGAGAGAGAGAGAGAGAGAGAGAGGGAGAGAGAGAGAGCGAGGGAGAGAGAGAGAGAGAGAGAGAGAGAGAGAGAGAGAGAGAGGGAGAGAGAGAGAGCGAGGAGAGAGAGAGAGAGAGAGAGAGAGAGAGAGAGAGAGAGAGAGAGAGAGAGAGAAGAGAGAGAGAGAGAGAGAGAGAGAGAGAGAGAGAAGAGAGAGAGAGAGAAGAGAGAGAGAGAGAGAGAGAGAGAGAGAGAGAGAGATATGCAACACGTATGGTGCGTTTTCATAACAAAATATATTAATGCTGATGAAATATATTGGACACATTCAGGAATGTGCATCGCACTAATGAAGTGTTCTAACTAACTGCCTTTTCCTGTAATGAAGAATGTAACATCAAACATTAAGGGCCCTATTCATGGATTTCTTTGCACAGTTCAAAGTGACTCTGCCCTGCTTAAAAGTGACTTTGCACTGCTGACATAAACCCTTATCATTGAACTGTGCAAAGCATATTTTTGCGGTGCAAAGTCAGTACATAGTCATTGTTGCAGTGCAAAATGACTTTGCACGGTCTTTGCACTGCAAACATACCCTTTGTGCTGTTCCATGAATCAGGGTCTGTACTGGCAGTGCAAAGTCACTTTTCAGCAGTGCAAAGTCACTTTGAACCATGCTAAAAATTCCATATGAATCGGGCCGTAAGAGTAAAAGGGTCCTTCATGCAGATATTCAAATTCAACGTTAAACCTCTGCAATCAAAAAAGTCTCAAACACAGGAAGGACACTGGCAAAGCAAGAGCAGGACACGTTTTGTTTTTAACTAGCACATTCCGTTCCAATGTTAGGGCCTTACAAGTTCCCTGAAAATACAACACTTAGTAGCTCATTACGGGTTTGCAGGTAACGCGTTTACCATTTATCGAAACTCGGTCCTGCTGATATACTGTAGGATTACGAGTGGTACTAATGTGGTGTTAATCCACATGTTTGGTGTCCATAGGACTCCATAGGGATTGTGTCAGGTTTCCCGCCGGGAGGATAGTTTAGGGGCAACGCGTGTGTCTTGGAAACAAGACAACCGATTGCAGCACAGGTTTGAATCCCAGTCTCGTGCTTAGAAACTGGTCTCTGGTATTAAGCGCGTTATAAAAGAACCATTATAAATATAATTCCACTGGTGCCGATCTGGACATTTTGTGAGGTACAGTAGATTTAAACCCTCCACTTGACCTCACAACTCAGAATTCGGGTGCTGTGAAAAAGTGGGTATAACTAAATTACTGCCATGTTTACCCACACCGCAGAAGTCATAACGAGGCCCAAAATACCTTAAATGGCATTGACATGTACAACACAATGGGCCGCATTACAAGTTTGGCGGTAGCCTTGCCGGTAAACCCGACACGCTGCCGCCAAACTTGCAATTTTTTCTGGCACCCGCGAATGGGCAGTTACCGAGTCATTACGGCCCAACTGGACCCGGTAATTGCCCATTCACAGGTGCCGGAATGCATTACTCCCCATTCTCATTTGAGCCGCATAGGGCTCAATGGGAATCGGGAGGTTGGATACAAGTGCCGGTGCATTCGACATGCTCTGCTCGCGGGTGCAGGTACGGCCAACAGGGCAGACGTAATGTCGTAAACGTGCCGGAATGGCACCTGCGAGCAGAACTCATAGTTTGCCAGTCCGGGAACTACGGTATCGGCAAGCTTACCGGTACCGTAGTTCCCGGACCAGCAAACTTGTAATGACCCTCAATATAGGGAAGAGCCAGAAGCAATCAACTTCCTCGTGTTTCCCTCAGAAACAACGTGCACAGTAAATTAGGTCAATATCGTAATTTTTTAAAACTTTTAATACCCTTTGAATATACTTTTGTTTGAAGTATGCTCGTGGGTCAGACACGTGGGGGCACATCTCAATCGAGTGTAGTGTACCAAGATGCTCACCAGAGTCGGAAGGCTATGTAAACAGGATATTTTATGCTATGGAAATTCTGCATAACAGCAAAATGTATGTTCTCATGCAGAGGCGTTGCTATCGGGGGCTCAGGGGACTATAGCCCCCGGCCTTTTGGTTTTAGCCCCAGATAAAAGCTCAGGAGCTACAACCAAAAGGCTAGCTAGCCCCGAGTTCCAGCAGTCCTGACATTGGCCTAGCCCCAGATCTTTTCCAGATCTAGCAACACCCCTGTTCTCATGTCCTGTCTAGCTGGAGCCAATCTTTTTTTTTTGTTTGTTTTATATCTGTAACCAGTAGCTAACAGCATTGAATCTTAGCCGACAGGTTCCCCTTTGACCAAATCAGTTCATTTGTGGCTGGCGACAAGGGCTGCAGAGTTGGCATCAATGTCTCCGATTTAGTTGCACTCTCCATCGAAAGACAATTTTTAGGGATGCTCATAACGTCCCTACCGTTCAGCAAAACTGTATGAGAAGTTCCAAAAAATAAACTTCTTACTCTGAATGGGTTTGCAATGCATAATCACGTTTCCTCTACGGGTAGAACAGTTATAACTGGGTTGTCAAACTGTGCATTGTCCGTGCAAACGCCCATAGGAAATATGTCTTATCGCCTTCAGCAACAACTGTTGGAATGATGTGCACCAGTCCTGCTTGAGACGCCAACATCTGGACCCATTTCCAATGCTCACTTGTATGGGATGTGATTGGCTCTTGCTTGTGGTCACACCTGGGCCAGATTGAAATGCAGGACTCTGGACCGAAGTTATATGAGGCCCAGGCGCCATTTTAAAATGAATCTTACTCACTTCCATTTTCCCCCCTGGCAGCTTGGTCTGAGCTGGGGCATTGGGAACGCTCGCCAGCTGAAGTTCGCGCCACATGGACAACCCGGAAACAGCTCGAGGTTTTTCTGTATTAGAAATGTGCTATAGTTTCCCGGAGTTTCGCGAATAGAGGGCCTCTGTCCCTGGGTATCTTCTCCTGTGAAATGGTAATTGGGTGGCCCCTGCATAGGTCTTACATGCTGGAGAACAACAAAATCTAAGCACATCAATTGGTGTTGGAAGGACCGGGCATTTGAAAACATGGGATAACTCATGATATGATATAATATGAAATGGCATTTATGCTAACGCGCCTATACACAAGTGTTTCAAGGTGCGACGAGGCAAGGGAGGGAGAACAGAGGGAAGACACACAACAATGCTACTAGGCCAGGTGTCGTTCAGATCGCGCAAGTGCATGGGAAGGGGAAAGGAGGAGAAGTGCGGGGAAAGGGGAAGAGGACAGTGCAGTACATGGGATGAGAAAATAAATAAATAAACAAATAATAAATAAGAGTAAGTAAAAGTACAGCTGCAGGTGGCAAGTGCAAGGTTAAGTGCAGACATCACGTGTCAAGTGCTGGTTGTGGGACTGCAGGGATACAGGAATCAGTCAACAAGTGCAGGGGTTGCCAGAAAGACAGTGCAGGAGTGCGACTGGTGGGGGAGGGGACCGGGGCCCGAGATCTGAGGGTGACCATGTGACCAGTGCAATATCAGTGTCAGCCAGGAACTCATCTTTGCGATTCCAGGGTGCGTTCTGGTGTATTGTATCTTTACAAAATTGACCTCGTTCGTCGTAGCGAGTGGCTGCTAATACATCTGGACATATGTCATTAGGGCACGGGGAAGCCTTTCACTTAAAGAGCCAGGATGTGCCTACATAGGTGGGTCTGCACAGTCCACCACTTGGGGTAGAGTAATTAATGTTGGGGCTCTAGACAGTTTGACTGCCAACTGGTCTAAACCAAAGGTAATTGAGGAGAGGGTTCTTTCCATTCTTCCACGGGCCTATCAGACACTGGCTCTGGGAAGCACCCAGCCGCCTCAGACACACTCCTGATGGTCCCGGTGCCTGACAGAGGTGTTTGTCACATTGCGCACTTGCGCGATCTGAATGACACAAGGCCTAGTAAGATCGTTTTTTGTCCTCCTTCTGCTCCCCCACTTGTCTTGTTGCGCCCAGAAACACTTGTGAACTGGCGCGCTATAAACGCTATAAATGAATTATCATATATGATATCATTAACCTTTGGCATGTGAGCGCAACTGTAGCGGCCCCTCTTCACAAACGCGTTTTAAAGGAGGGTCTCAGATTCAGAATTCCATTGGCTGCGGGGCATCCCAGCTCCCAGAGATGAACATTGGAAACTTCTGAATCACACAGAAAAAGTTTTTTTTTTTTCAGAAATGTTGAGGGTTACAGATTATTTACTCATGATATCAAATGATTTCAAGAGTGGCACCTATTTGTGTAGACATGCACGTAGTTTAACAAATCAATAATTGCCCCTTTTGTGATAACTCACTTTTAGGAGTGGGAAATCTGCAATGGAATTCCTAGCCATAGAGGATTTTTAAGTAGCACCACCCCATGAGGGGCCATAGCGCCCAGCCGTCCCCAGATGTTCTGCAGTAGGACTCAGTAAGAAGTAAAAGCATGGGCCTGTGTTTATCACCTACAACCACCAAATGAGGCCCTCCTCTGGTGTATGCACTCAGTCTCCCGTTATCATTTTGATGGAACATGGGCTAATTAGGAGGGGCATCTCCTTCAACCATCTCCTGCTTGCCAAAGTGCTACAAAAGACTATTTCCTGCACCTGAGCAGGCTAACACTTGCAAAACATTTTATTTATTTAATTGTTTTTTAATATGAGTTTGGTTTCCAAGCGTGGATCCGGGATTACAAACCTATGTTGCTCTGCGTGGTCTTGCTTCCATGTACAGCGTGTTGCCCCTGTGCTATCCCCCGTTCACATGATAAGAGAGTATGAGGTAGCTTCTACAGACCTGAATAGTCAATTCAGCTCCATGTGTGAGCGATTTGCCATGTGTGTGCGATTTGCCAAGGTACCTGATTATTTGCTGCATCCAGCAAAGCAATCTTCCTTGCACATGTATGTTGACATGGTGTCCAGTCAAATGGTCGACAGACAAATGCAGACAAATGGTCGACACAATTTGGTCGACAGGTCAAATGCTCGAATTCTTTTTTAATTTATATATATATATTTTTTAGGTATTCGTTTAGGGAAAAAGGGGGTTTTAGTTAAAAAAAGGGGGTTGGGGGGGACCCCCCCAAAAAAAAAAATTGTGAAAAAAAAAAAAATTGACCATTTGACCTGTCGACCTTTTGGTGTCGACCATTTGTCCTGTCGACCATTTATTTTCGACCAAATGACCTAGAACCTGTTGACATGCCCATGTAGCCGAGACATATTTGTGATTGGAAGATGTTGGGGATGTGTACACAATTCATATTACTATCATAATAAGACATTCACAAGATTAAGTGAAATATACTTAAGAATACCTTACATTGCTTTTTGATTCATTGTTGATTCATTGTTAACATTTGTGACTTTAGGTTAATTATATGGAACAGATAGAATTTTACAGAGAAACCCTAGTGTTCATTTGGGGATTCATTTGGGGATTCTGAAATGTGTCTTGCTTTCGAAATAGAAATGTGCTAAGTGTACCCTATTTTCCTTCCATGTTTAGCAATTAAGAACTAATGATCGCAAACGAGGACTGCATCGGGAAGCCATCCCTTGCTGCTGTAGTGTTTATTTAGTTTGAGGTTTAGAGCAGGAAACAAGATGTGTTTCTGACCTATTGGTGATTAAGCTGTTAAATGCATGCTTCATAAATGCAAATTACACCCCCCTTGTCAACTGTTTATGATGACTCCAGTTGTATGTTGTATCATGTATTAATAGTGTCATCCAATCAAAGAGCACGTACGTTTCTCCCGGATAGCTAGTCTAATCGTGTGTATTTAATTATTTAATTATGTATTTATTTGTGATATAGTTCATTACAAACTTTACACAAACTAATAATGAAAAAAAACTAAAAATATAACTCAGAAAACATACATTGGCTAAAGAGTTTGGAGGTAGCCATGGTGCTATTAGCGCCATGGCTGCCTCCAAAATCGTGTCCGGGTCCGGGTTCTGTGAATGAGGAATTACCGGGTCATTCCAACCTTGGAGGACCCGGTAATTTCTCATTCAAAAAACCCTTCCCCATTCCCATTCGAGCCCCCATAGGGCTCAATGGAAATGGTGATGAAGCTAATAACGGGCCCGTGAATAACGGGCCCGTTATTAGCTCCCTGGTCCCCTTGCGGGACCCGTAAAGGAGGTCTGGTCTGACCAGACGATCTGAGTGGGTCCCGGAAGGGAACCTCGTAATAGGGCGGAATGGGTTTACCGGCACCGACACCATTACCGGCGCCGGGGTCTGTAAACCCATTCCGCCAACCTCGTAATAAGGCCCATTGTTTAATATAATATAATATACATATATAAAAGACAGGCCTATGGTTGTAATCACTTACAAAACACATTTCCTATTAGTCCTTGATTAAAGTTCTTGATTAAAGTTCTGCTTCTTCTCACACTGAGTCACTCACTTTTCCCTAAAGTAGGGTTCAATACATTGCCATACATGAAATAGTGCCATATGTTTTGTGAAAGTGGGCTTCATTATGAGTTTGGAGGTAAGTAACTGTCCTTACCGGCATGGAGCAAATACCTTGTCCATGTAGGAAAGAGCCTGCTAATAGAGGGCTATTACGAGTACACGTGCATGAGCTTTGCACCATGCCGGTAACGACATTACCGGCATGCCGTTAAAGTCCAAAAAATGGACCTTAGCGGCATTATGGAAAGCGCAGACAGCACTACCGGCATCAATTGAAATGGCATTAGCGGTCACCGCTAATAGCGGTGACTGTAAATAAGCGGAAAACGGAGGTAGCGTCATAGCACAGGAACGGGAAAGAGCATGGTGGCCATCTTTAAAAACACAATCCATTGCCATTATCAGCACACAGGTCCTGGAGCATATTGCTGAGTACATACATCAACCTCCCACAACTATATAATGCCCAAGGCAATTAAAAAAGGTGCCTCCCGCCAGCGCAAGAAGTGCTTTAATGAGGATGAACTCACCATGCTTGCTGAGACCCTGGCTGACAATGCCGAGGTGGTATTCGCAAACAGCCTCAAGCGGGAGGCAGTGATCAAGAAAAAGGAAATCTGGGAACTTGTCGCCCAAAGAACACCCCCCGCACAACAAAGGTTGTACGGAAGAGATGGGATGACCTGCGCCTGCGAGTCAGGAACATCCTGTCTGCAAACAGGAGCCAGGCCATGGCCACTGGTGGAGGACCAAGCTCACCAATAAAGCTAAGCCGGTGGGAGGAGATCTGTGCCAGCACGATTGGCATAGAGGCCATCGAAGGTGTGGGCGAAGTGGAGCGTGATTCCACCTCATCGGCGGCAGGAGGTGAGTGTCCTAAGAAAACACTGTAATGCAAAGTCTGATGATAGTCCACCAATTTGTCTGTCTACAGAGGCAAGGCGTGGCCCAATATATACACATTCCCAGCCTAGTTGTCTTCCGCAGCACAGACACATGCACATGCATGCAGCATGGCAATGCCATACATGACACATACCACATAAATATGAAAATGGCATAAGTCACACTGCACACAGGCCACAACAGAAATGCATGTCACATAGCATACGCCCGCCCCAACATGAGTGACCCCGACGGATGCCTGCATGATCCACTCATATAGCAAGCAACATGATCATTAAAACTCCAATGCCTATTCCCCTCTTATGTGTAGAAGAGCAATAATACAAATGTATGCATGATGCTTGTCAAACCATCACTCATGCCGTCCCTCTCTTGGTCTCCCACAGGCTCAGATCCTGACAGCGAGGCCCGGCACTCACCCCCACAGGCGACTACACCCCGGAAGAGGGCCAGGGATGAAGGCAACAGGCCTTCCACTTCGAAAGCCCCACACAAGCCACGACAGGCCCCGAAGACCAAAACAGCCCAGTATGCCACGGCAATGGTGCTGCCAAAGCCCATCACCACAGTACCCACAACACCTGTGACACCTACACAGGAGACAGTCGAAGGGGCACCATCTGCAGAGAACAGCTCTGTTGGGGAGGCGGCAGCTACGGCACCCCTGACAGATGACGACCGCAGGGACAGGTGTGTGTGCCTGTCGAGGACGATGCCTCTGACCTACCTGCTACACCAAGTCCGGCCCCATCCACCCAGGTCACACCTGTCGACTCTTACCACGACACCACCCGAGAGCAGTCTGGGGGTAGTCCATACAAGGGAGCATGAGTGCCATAGAGGACCCAAATGTATTAGCCCATGTCACACATGCACCCTCCACCTCCACTGGTGTACAGGTGGGGGTGCAGCAGGCAGGACACGCTGTGCAGTGCCAGGAGGAGTCCACTACCCTGGTGAGACAGTTCATCGCAGGCAGTGCCCAAGCAAGGCAGGTCACCGTGGAAAGCACCAAAAGATTGTGTGAGGAGGTGTCTGCTGTGAGGCAGGTCCTCAGCCGCATTGCAGATTCAATGGAGGCTGAGCGTCCAGCCCCCAGAATGGAGCAGGTGGCCACCCATCTTTGTCAAGCTCCACCCAAAACTAGCCCCCTACGCACGTCGGTGCGCACCCTGCGCCGCTCGAACATGCCGCCACCAGGTGCTGGGAGTGGCAGAATGTAGACGGGGCAGCCTGATGAAGGCAGTAGACATTGACACATTAAACTTTTGCTTGGACACCATGTGTGGGAGAGTTGTGGTGGGAGGAGGAGGGGGTGAGGGCATGTGGGGGAGTTGTGGTGGGAGGGGGGTGAGGCTGTGGGCGAGTTGTGGGGGGAGTGGGAGGGGGGTGAGGGTGTGTGAGGTGGAGGGTTTGAGCATGTTAATCTTATTTGGACAGTTAAATACACCCATTGTGTGAAAAGAAATCTTGAGTGGACTTTCCTTATTGAATATGTGTCATTTATTCATATACAGTGCATAGTGTACATGTACTCCCAAACCCAGTGCCCTCTGTCCAACTTTCATGTCAGCCTCTGCACCCATGTGTGTTAGAAATATTGTGCAATCACTGACTGACGCACAGCACGTCCCTCCTGTGCATCGGCACCACGATGATGTGCAGCCACATCTTCTTCATCCCCTTCATCATCACCAGGTGGTAGCAGTTCAATGTCAGGGGGCAGGGGCATGTTCCGTCAGATACACATGTTGTGCAGCATAACACATGCCATGATGATCTTGGCCACCTTCTCATGATTGTAGAGGAGTGCCCCATCCGACAGGCTAAGGCAGCGAAACCGTGACTTCAACAGGCCAAAGGTATGCTCGATGACCACAATATTAGGCATTCATCACTGATTATTATGATGGTGACATGCTGCACTTCTGTGGTGGTGGCAGCCCTGTGACAAGCTGTGGATTCCCTTGGTGATTTTGTTCAGTGCACTCCCATGGATGCTTGTCCTGTGTAGTGATTTGCTGCCAACATTTACATAGTGATTATTCACAGCATGTTGCTGGATTGTGTTACGGAGGGTGAGGTACAATGATGGGTGCTGGACGTATTGTGGCATGTCAGGTGTTTTTAAGTTTGGCATGTTGTGATAGGTGTCCAGCTAACTTCATTGCTATGGGATTTGGTTGTCATGTTCAGTTAGAGATGCTTTGGGGCACAGTGTTTTGTGATGTGCATATCGTGCTGTCACATCAACATTGACACAATGGTGGTGTGTGCATCTCTCCCCCCATTTCACTGCCATGTGCCTGTCATGCAACTTACCTTGCAGCCAGGCACGTCGTCCTGCATGTGGCTCCATGTAGCGTGGTAGAGTGGAGTTCCGCAGGACCATTGAGTCATGAGTTGATCCGGGATATCGGGCACAACAATGTGTGATGATCTTGCTGGCGTCACATACTACCTGCACATTGATGGAGTGGTATTGCTTGCAGTTGCGGTACACCGCCTCCATGGCATGCGGGACCACCAACTCCACGTGGGTGCAGTCGAAGGCACCTATACAATTCGGCATGCCTGCCAGTGCATGGAAGCTAACCTTTGTATCAAAACATTCCTGGGGAGTCCGTGGTAGGGATATGTGGTCCCTTGTGTGATTCAGGAGGGCATACAGTAGTTGGTTCAGCATGCGAGAAAATAATGGTTGTGATATGCCATGCATGTGCCCCTCTGTGTGCTGGTAGGTGCCTGTGGCAAGGAAGTGGAGCACCAACACTACCTTGAGTAGAGGGGGGGTGGTGGTGCGTATTTCAATGAGGCTGACAATGTTGTCGTGTATCATGTCCACAATAGTGGTGATAGTGTCCCGGTCCAGACGGTACAGAGTGTGGATCTGCTCAGGGGTTAGGTTGAATGGACTGTCTCTGATGTGAAGGATTGAGGGCTGCCTGTGTGGTACCACTGGCTGCACTGCTGGGGCATGCTGGGCCTGTCTCACCCTCCTTCTCCTCCTGCGTCTCCTCTGTGGTGCCTGCTGTTGTTGTTGCTGATGTAGCAATGCAAGCATGTTCTCCAGCCCCAGTATTGCTACTACTAGTGGAATCATTTTGGTGTGGTAAGGGGTGTGGTGTGTGGGTGTGTTCCTTTTTTGCTGGCCCAGCCTCCACCTGCGCTGATTGTGCGCACCTGTGGCAGTTGAGAACACGGCACAGCAGTTTACGGGTGCTTCGCGATGCCGGTATTACCGGCATGCCAGTATCTCCTATTAGCGCCTTCATGGTATTTGCATGTCCGCCTCATGTCCTCTTGGATTTTTTTTTCTGAAGCTGTCATCTGGTTCCCCAAATAGATTGGAGCGGTAATTGATTTATTCTCATCAATAGACGTGTTTTACGCACTACAGTATGGAGACACTGTACAGGCTAGTCTATTAGACAATGCTTCTGAGTGGATGAGGTCTAGAAAATATACATTAGGCATTTTCATTGGTTCATCTAGCACCTGTTCTCATAGTGATGAGAACACATGGTTGTGGTCAGTTCAGCTATTTTGCCATTCGAAACAAGCGCCATTCTGAACATGCATCAGCACTGGCCACTGACATATGAAAACCAAATAATAACTTCCTTGACTTGCTTTCATCTACTGTGTACTCCACTGTGAGCACAAAGCCTTGGGTTGAATGCCCCCTCTGCAAGCAATAAACCCTTTGGCAGAACACTTTTACTCAGTTCCATGTGTTAATTTCCCCGCAAAACTATCGCAATACAAAAATATCGCCATATTTTTGCGGTGATATTGAACCATGGACCCTGCGGGGAACACCCCTGGAACCCCTGCATTAATTTAAAATGCGCGGGGGACACCCCCGCAACTCCCTCTCCCACAAATTATCCCCCAAAAAATATCGCCTATGGCGAGACAATTGGCCATATGTAGGTCGATATTTTTGATGGGGGTATTTTGTAGGGCTACCCTTTAGTCATGTATTTTTCTCATGTTAAGAACGTACAGAATATGCTAAGTGTTATTTCAATGTTTTGCAGGCATGTGTTGTGTTCCAAGTAGTGCCAATGAGTGTGAGCATGTAGCATGAATGAAGGCCTACCTAGGAGCAATGTTCCACAAGGGACTTTTGTGTCAATGGTCCATGCTTGGCAGTGGCTAGATATGATTATGGTATGTTTTGTAGAATATGTACATCTAAAAAAAATGTTAAACATCTAAGTGTGACACAAATGTCTTCATCACATTTCAGATGGACATTGATGGGATGGAGGAAAGGAGTGTCTGCTTATGCCTCAGACTGCCTTAATCTATGGACCAGCATGTATCTTCCATTTCGATATGACGGTCTGCAAAACAACTAGACCAACAACAAACCAAAATGGCCACCCTATTGGCACATTGGCAATTATCGTGGAAGAAGTTTACTTCATAACAATGTCTAGCTTTCCCATGTCCCCAATTGACAAACAAACCTTTACTCCCAAATCATTCAACCTGGTGTGTTTTCTCTCCAATTGATCAATTTACTAATGCAATTCTGTGATTGTCAACAAAGTGTTTATATTATGTTTCCCACCTGCAAACAGCAATTGAGAAGCTCATCACATTCACCTCTCAGTGACCCTAAATTGATTAGTCTTATTAAAGATTCAGTTAATCTTAACTTCTGACTTATGCCCACAATCCTATGTCCCTCAAGGTTGCATCCATAGTATGTCTAATTGATTAGCAGTTCATGTACGCTATTCACCAACCTTCACTTGATCGACGCATGAACCCTAGCATACATGTAAGATTTTCAAGGAACACCCAAACTTGCCTGAAGTATCACGTTTGCAAGTCTGTTAAGTGAAAATAGGACACTTGTGAGATTGTATGCAACACCCTTATAAATATAGATACCACAAGCTCTATAACTCTGTTAATACATATTAACACCATACACTCTAAACCAGGTTTAGTTCACAACCATAGGTGCTTTGGGAATAATGCAGTCAGAGACAAACAGCTCCAATCCAAAATTTAAATAAAGAACACCATGCAGCACCAACCAATGAATATGCTAGAACTCATCTTTGAATACTAAATTAACAAGTCTTATAATATGTGGGAAGTCCCTACTGTTATGCAAACAACAGCTAGGTTGACCTGGAGACAATTTGCTCTGGAAATATTATTACCATAAAAACGTTTTTGATGGTAACATTACTAAGGCAATGTAATCACTGGAGACCTTTTTGCTGGAAACGTTTTCACATAGAATTGTCCAGAATAGACATGTCTCGCCAGTGTTTGGCCTTCAAAAACATGAACCTGGCTCTAATGCCTTATAAACACGTTGATGTCTTTCAGTAAACTAGACTGGAATAGGCTTCAGAACTCTTCAAAAGGCTTTACCACTAGATCACACTAGCAAATTAACCCCATACACTTGACCAACTGGACCAGCCATTACACCCCTTCCAGAAGCCTCAACTTACCACCCTCAAATACTGTCATCTTGGTGGAAAAGAATTGGGTAAATGTTGTGTGCTCCAGTAGCATGACATTAGGAATAAACTCTGTCAAGTGATACCACTTGAACCAGATCACCTTAAATTTAGGAAACCGCCCCAAAGTTCTCTTCCAAAAGGGTTGCACATTTGACAGTTAAAAACCAAGGTGATTTGTTTGATCTTACGTTTTTCCTGGAACATATTGTATAATCAAATCCAAGGTAATGATCTATTGATATTGAATCCCGTGCTATGTCTATAATTTATTTTTCTTTTCTCCCCCTCATCCTTTTATCCTCTGCTCCTGTGCCTCCCTTCTTCTCGCTTCACCCTCTGAACAAGCTGTGTTATGCATGTTGTCCAGCTCTATATCTCTAAATTCTTCCAGTCAATTAAACTCTGAATGGCCATGCAGAAACTTGTGGCCACAGGAAGTGATTACCAGTTGGCTTTCAAATTCTGTTGCAGGAACTCTGCAGGCAGTAGACTGATTATCTGAGTGGACGCGGCTAAAAGAGGATCGGCTTTACCAACAATGCAGCCCGGTAAAGACTTTTAATATGTCTTCACCACTTTTCAAAATTAAAAACTCTGTAGTAAGGCTATATCGATGGGCATCCATTGAGATTAATGTTAGAATACTTACTAGTGCAGACTTAAGGGGAAGATACCCTAGACCCTCATTACTAATCAGCAGGGAAGGATTGTTTTCCTTTTGATTGCTCATTGCATATATCTCCATAATGTGGTGAGTCTAAATGTACATGTAAACTTTTGGAGAACCTAATGTAGGCTCTCCCACTTTAGACAACACAGCTCACTCATAAAGTGACCTTTATCTTTACAGATCACGGTCTTCTTTATCCCTTTGATTTGATTTTTTTAATTCAGTCTGACGATTTACATTTATTGTACGACAGCTCACACACACGATTGGTCAATTTACACACATGTATTCTTTTAAGTACTGTTCTTGTCCTATTACAGTTTTGAATAAAAAACATGTTTTCAATGCTACTGCACTTTGAATTGCCCGTATGCATCTACTTTATCAATATGGACATCTCTTTGACAAATAGCGAGACACAGTGGAGACCTCAACCTTTTCAACCTTCTCAAAATAATTTTTAGAGGAAACTGTTGATATGAGACACATATGAGGTGAGATGTTTCTTTTTGGTTACTTCTATAGTTCAACATATGGAATTCCATTTGGAGACTATAATATCTAGTTATTTTGTAATATTTTACTAACAGGAACAGAACATCACATATACGCAGTAACAAGCCCCTACAATTCTACCACGTAAAACATTGGTGCCATTGGGACTGTGGAATAGAAAAGGTAGATAGTGAACATTACATTACATAATTCTAAGTTACAATTATGTGTTTTTTCGAGATGATCTCTTTTCTGGCATTTTACACTTGTCAATAAGATATTATGTTGACTGTTTAAAGAAATATTAAGTACCATACCTTCATAAGAAATTATTTGTGATTTGTAGAAATTCCTACTAGTCAAGACCCCTGATGCAGAGTGGAAAACTTGAAACGCAATGTGTCAAACCAATTCATTTTATTCTGAATATATGAAATTGTAATTTTGATTGAAAATTTGTTTATCTATAAGACACATTTATGATATTAAGTAGTCTTGCAAGACATGATTATCGGTATTTTGAAAACTTTATGCAAGGTTTTTGTCTGACTATCTAGCCTGCGATAGTGTGCAGGGGATGAGAGTTCCCTTATTCTGGGAACTTTATCTCTTCATTATTATCCTCAGCCCATGTGCTGGGACTGGTTTCTTCTACCCAACACCTTCAAATATTGAATTACAATGTATTTCTCTTATTGAATAACACTCCTAAATCAATAACACAAAGGTGTTCATTGTGTAACACTTTCATTGTTTTGCACAAGTGTCAGGGCTGCTCCTGACTATTGAACATATGTTTTATTTTATTGATTAAATAACAATAATCTTTAACAACACACTAAAAACAATTTTGCAATAGCAGAGAAAGAGAAAGAAAGAAGAAAAATAGAGACAAATCAAAAGAAGAGAATGAAAGAAGAACAAAGAAAGGGAATATGCAAAGAGAGCAAGCAACTGAGGTAGGTTAAACCCCCAATTTCCTCCAGCTATTAAAGCAATGTCCCATTAGCTTACACAATCTCAAAGATTCAAAGTGTTTACACAGTTCACTACCGCTATCACAATGGAAGTGGTACGTTGGCCAGGCATGATTCCCACAAATGCTCAGTGCCAGTACTATGAAAACAATCCAAGTGGTTCCTGAAGGCCTGGGCCTGTTTTCCTGACAGCAATGCACATTCCATCAGCACTTTGCTTTAGTGTTTCCCTCTGCAACCTTATTTGATAGAATCCACAGTATGGATGCTCAATGCTCTCAAGGCCATAGCGTAGTGGAATTTCCTTGGTGTGCAAGATATTCCAGCGGAATCTTAAAAACTGGTTCTGCACTCCCCTGCCGGGATAAAGCCCTAGAAAAGGGGCCAAGCAACCAGATCTCTTATGGTGTCCTTGAAGGTGCACCAACGAGGGATAAATGTGGAGGGCCTCAATTGTTTGAATCCAATCCCAATCGAACAGAGATCTCTTAACCCTGCAGGGGTTACCAACAAGCTCTTGGAGAGAGCTGCCGATATCTGATTGGAGCTCACTACAGTATTCTGCCCATTCTGTCAAGGTCTTTGAGCCCTTAGCCTGAATGGCCAGGTCAAGATTGGGACACAGTGAGGCACATTTCATGACAAAGATCTTCCTATATAGTGTCACATACTTGCAATGGGCTCTTTCCAACAGTGAGATCAAGCCAAATGCGTATCGGACCACAGCTAGGATAAAAGAGGGTGGCAGTCGGAAAACGCCCCTCCACATCTGGCCCTCCAAGACTGGCATGTGTCTGAGAACCGATTGTTTATGGACTTCAATCCCATACAGGATTTTTGAGATGATTGGTGACGTGTAGAAGCAAATACATGGTATAGCGGAGAATTTCCTGACTTTTTCGAGTCTATTCGCTGTAATTGATTGGCCAAACCTGCGGCTTTAGTTTGGAGCTATTTATTGGTGGTTGAACCTGACTTTTTTTAATTTATCTGGAAACCCAGATATAGAAGGGTTTCCACCACTTCACCTTCTCCCCTTGAACATGATCATAAAAGGTCAAACTTTTCCTTGAGTGGAGAACTGAAGCACTTTGGTCTTAAATGGATTGATGGTCATCGCATGGACCTCCAGAAAGTCAAGAAAGCCATTAAGTAGGTGTTGCATATGACAACCATAGTCGGCGTAGATGATGTAATTTGGGGGTGGCCTTGACCCAGGGTTGCAGATGTGAACTGATATTCACCATGTATATGTTGTAAAGGCAATGGGCCAGTACAGAGCCTTGCCAGATCCCCCTTGCCATTCTAATGGGCCTGAAGAGTTTACCTTGCCAGTCTAACCACACCTGGATTGTAGAGTTTTCATGCAGACCTACCAATAGTCTTGGGAGGCTCTCGGGAATGCCCCATGATCACAGTTTTTGACTAAACAAGGGGCAATCGCCTGTGTCAAAGGCAGCTGTCGGGTCTGGTGAAATAAGGCTAGGAAGGAACATTTGGAAGGGGACAGTGACAACGAATCATGGCTGTTGGCTTTTGCCTCATTTACCACGCTATTTTAGTACTGGAGAATGTCAGTGATCAACACATTATTGTTGAGTCATCTGGGAGGCACTATTCAGTGTTTTAGGGTTAGTCAAATTGGGGACCATTATGAACACTTGCTTTGACTGACTTTAAGCTTTAATAATGTAATTGGAAAAACGCTATACAAACAAAGCATGTTCATAGCTTTTTAAACATACTAACATTCCAAAACAAAAGGGTGCCAGTCTGTCATGCCATACAGTAGGGCAGAAATCTGTCTCTTCTCTCCCTACCTACTCTGTTTGTCACATATCTACCTCTGCCTTGCACACAGCCAATGGGTTCGGGGCTGCACAGGGATATCAAGCTACATGTGCACACTATAGTTCACTATGTATTACTATACTTTGATAACCTACTTCCAAGTAATGTCCCACCATGATCTAAAATAAAGTCCATCATCAACGTCTTAATAACCTTTTTGACATGACAGTACTAGGCTTTTGCACGATTATTGTATCAGCTTGAACACTGCCTTCCCTTACATTGTGTTATCAATACCATTCAGTTTTATACACAGTCTATTCTTTACTATGCCACCCTTGGCTCAGGCTTGGAAGTCAAAGAATTAACATTCTGGCGTTTGACCTGGTGTACAAAGTACAGAGTGTGCGTTCGAAGAAGCCACTTTCAGCATTGTCTGAGCACACTCTCGAGTCCCTTATTAATCCAACATTACTCTGTGCACTCACTTAGAATTCTCCTAACCTGCCTTTGAATAACAACCTGATTATCACAGGACGTTTTGACTCATCCACATCCGGCTTTTGCAAGCCTGTGCTCCAGTTAACCGGACTGAAATCAGGGACGTCATTTAGGGTCACTGGGGGTTGCTCCTGTGACCCCTGAGGTCTCCCTTGCTACCCGTGCGATCTCCCTTGCTACCCGTGCGATCTCCCTTGCTACCCCAAAAAGAAACTTTTTTTGTGCGGCCAGCGACATGTGGCACGTTGTTTCTGGTTGGCTGGCTTTCTTATTCAGGCCTCTTAGAACAAACAGGGTGTCCCCACACGTGAAACACTTTGAGCAGTGACCCTAAATAAGAAAGAATAGGAATAACAAATAATGTGTCTTTCTAGAATTATGTACAATAATTGCTAGACTCGTTGAAGGTTTATTTCAGGCACTGGCTTAGTCTGTTCTTAAACACCTCAAATTCACAATGTAGACAAAAACTACCAAAAAGCATTTAGAGTAGAATAAGCATCCATTTTGGACTATGTATTTGCTTTTCACAAGTTGCAGTCATAGCATGATTTTTACTGCAGTTGTCTCTGTTATGATCATCACACGACATTCCCCCTTGGTGTCTTTGGTCACTTGAAACCATTCTTGTGACTAAAAGCGTGTGTACATTGCACAGTGTAGAAATGTTTGACCATAGCACATAAAATGGCCCTAGATTTCATTGTGCCACAATGAATACTTTCCTATAATGTGTCTAGCTTTCCAATCTCCATGGCATGCTGTCCAGGATGTTTCTTTGCACGTATGAGTGCCCAGAGTACGGGATCCAGTGTGAGTGTGCTGCTTTCCCTGCACTACTCTAAATTCTTTAATGCACAGTTATGAACCCTCTCAATGGTATGTATTTTGCCACCTCTGAAGCCTGAAAAGTAGATCCACGCAGGCTTGACATGTGAACAACTTTGCAGCAGACCTGCAGATTAACTGGCCTGCTGTTAAATCTCAGTTACCAGTTTAATGGTATCCACTACAGAGTGTCATTAGTTTTCTGACTTTGAGAACAATCAGACATGTAATTGCTAATTTTACTATAGCTAGTAAGATAACTATAGCCGTCAAGATAGCTCAGTGGGTTCAGTACTTGCTTCTGCGAAGTGTGTGCAATCTGCAGTTTGCAGGTTCGAATCCCAGCTAAAGCCAACTCAGCCTTTCATCCTGCTGGGGTTGGTAAATGAGTATTTACACAGGTTGGGTGATATTGTACATATGTTTCATAGTGTACTTAGGATCAATGTTATGTTATGCCACATGTCCATGGGTGAAAGAATGTGTTCCATTGCTTCCTGTGATGTCACTTCAGGGCGAGGTCAAATTACATCACTTCCTGTGATGTCATCATAGATCAAGGGCCATGTGATGTCACTTCCGCTACCCCAGATACTTTGGTGAAATGATGTCCCGGACTGACATGCACTCATACTGTCGCCCCGCTGCAGCCTACCCTCCCTCTCTGTGTTTGTAGCATCTGTTTCCAACTTTTCCATCGTCTTATCGTCCTCTTGCTAATTTTCTTTCCCCCAATGGACACAATTCTGGATACCGCTGGCAGGACTCTGTACAAAAATTATCAGGCCAGTGATTCAGTTTCTTTTGCTCTTTAAACTTACTTTCTGTGTAACTATAACATGACTTGCCCTCCAACCATTCTTTCTATTCCCTAGTGAGGTGACTAGCCCTAGACAACGCTGGTGAGACGCTTATCTAGGTTTATCAGAGACTTGCTCTATTGGGCCTCATTACGAGGTGGGTGGTAAGGGATTACCGGCACCGGTAAGGGCACCGGTGCTGGTAATCCCTTACCGCCCTACTAAGAGTTCCCTTTGCGGATCCTCCCTTAATGCCTGGTTTTTCCCAGGCGTTTAGGATGGGACCCGCAAAGGGACTCTGGAGCTAATAACGATACCGCAATTTGCGTTACCGTTATTAGCGCCTTCCCCATTCCCACTGAGCACTATGGGGGCTCAAATGAGAATGGGGAAGGGCCCTGGTGAATGGGGAATTACTGGTCCCGCCAACCTTGGAATGGACCGGTAATTGCTCCATTCACCAGGGCGGAGTCGGTAGGGTTTTGGAGGCAGCCATGGAGCTAATAGCTCCATGGCTACCTCCAACCTCGTAATGATTATATCGCAGTCACTACGGTATTCCTATAAAAGGCACAACTTTGTGTTTATGAACCAAGCTAGTGTGCACGATGCCTTGCAGGTGGCATTTAATTGCTTTTTTTCTTTTTCCCTTGCTTGGCAATTTTAAAAAGACAAACAAATAAAATGTATATAAATGAAACAACTCCCATTGGTAAGTGAACTATGTTTTGCCACTTCCCCAACATGACATTCTGTGTAATGGTGTTCTCAAAATGTCATATCTCTTAGGCAAGTGTTGTGCTATCCACTTGCATAGACCTTTGAGCCACCCAGTGGTCCTTGGCTTGACAAAGGTCTGATTTGGCCTTGCGGTTTCAGTGGTATAGGGTGTTCCATGTGTTAAAATCATGTCAAAAATGGCTGTGGTTACAAAATAATGCGGAAAAAAGGCTGTGGTTTGGAATCCACAATCCATGTAAAGGATGCTGGGGACACCCCCGCAACCACTGGACCGATTATACCATTTAAGGGGAGCGGGGACACACCCGCAACACCCGCTCCCCTTAAATGGTATAATGGGGTACACCTTTACCGGGTCAAACCACAGCATTTTTGCCACAATTTTTTTACAGGTGACATTTTTGCCGCGATTTTATCACTTCATACCGTATACGGATTAAACCACTTTCTTCAGGGGTGCAGCACTCCAAACAGTGCTGCCATTAAAGACACAAAGGAGAGTTTTTGCAATGGCTGCTCACCGCACCTGAATTGTGTTTGTAGCCAAGCAATATGAAGAAAACAGTTTAAAGTCAAAGTGACTGTTTTCATTAGCTCCGAGCGTAGTTTCCTTAACGTCCCGAATGAACCTCGTATCATCAGAGGAAAAAGCGAGACAATCCAAGCTCTGTTTGGTCCATGATTGTTCTCGTGTCTGCCACTAGAGTGAGAAGTTGTGCCCTTTATAGGAATACAGTAGTGACTGCGATATAATAGATATAGGGCACGTCTCTGATCTGTCCCCTAACCCTAGATAAGCGGCTCACCAGCGGTGTCTAGGGCTAGTCACCTCACTAGGGAATAGAAAGAATGGTTGGAGGCCAAGTAATGTTATAGTTACACAGAAGGTAACTCTAAATAGGAAAAGAAATGGAATCACCGGCCTGATCATTTTTGTGTGATGAACTACTAATATGATATGATATGGCATTTATAACGCACCTATACACAAGTGTTTCAAGGCGCGAAGAGGCAAGGGAGGGGAAACAGGGGGAAGACAGAGACAACGATCCTACTAGGCCAGGTGACATTGAGATCATGCGAGTGCAGTGGAGGGGGGAAGGGGAAAAGTGCGGGGGGAGCGGGGAGGGGGCAGTGCAGCACATAGGGTAACAGTAAAAAAAGAAGACAACAAATAATAAATAAAGTGCATATTAACATAACTTAGTACCCGCGTATTGCTCTCAAGGCTGCTTTTTTAATGTGCTCTGGCATGTTTTTGCACCCCACTTTTCATCATCTATCCTGCATTAGCATCAATGGTGGTGTACGTTGTAGCCTCTGATTGAGATGACTGGGTTTAGAGATGTATGATTAGTCGGAAGGTATATTTACTATGATAAGCGTGTTGACTTTGCTGGCGATGCTGGGGGTGGCAATACTCTGCAATGAATTGGCTGTTTTGCAGGAACGAGCTTTGAACAAATTATCTGTGTTGTTGTATGTTATGCTCTCACTGTTGGACTGTGCTTTTTTAACTCAACTCAGTATTGCTTCCCTTATTGATTGATCTGCGTTAAACAGTGTCAGGATGATGAGTTTTGTTGAGACATATTTTCAATTTACAGAGGGGCACGTCACAGGTGGTCACGGGGGGGTGGGTAATGGCCCTTTAAAAGCTGTCAACTTGATTGCATCTGAAGTTAAATGAAGCCCAAAAGAAATGTCCCAAGAAAGTTAAACATTTCACACCATCGATGAGGTGATTGGAGTCTGACTTCACGTGAGAGCAGCCTCCTGCTTTCGTGGTTACCTCACACACTCTGCTGGCGGTGGAAGGGAGTTCCATGTTTCTCGTGGAGGTGAGACATGGGGCCACTGGTGAACAGGAGAAGGTTAACGTCAGCTGTCTGCTCCAGATGAGAATGCCAGCAGAGTCCGTTTACAAGATGGCGGCCTCTTCAATGAAGTCCTCACCCTATGAGGCTGGGCCGCAGAGTCCAACTGATTTAAACACAGATGTGAAATGTGTTTTGTACTTTAATTTTAACCAATCAGAACAATCCGTATCCATATTCCAACAAGTGAAAACAGTAAAACCAAAAGCACACCAAGTATTGACTGTCCAGTACTATCAAAAGGTTATTCTCCAGTAGGGTGGTGCTGAAGGTCCAAGATAAAGTAGGGTGGCTGTGCTGGTGAGCTGAGGTCAGCAGGAGGCTGAAGTGTGGTGACAAGCAGACGGTGAAGAGTGGGTGCTGGAGCAGGGAAGAAGGAGATAGAGAAGTAGCAGGTGGGATTAGGAATATCATCATATGTTATGAGGAGGTGGAGTACTGTGGGGTGGAGGAATTTAGAGTTAGAATTGAAATAATTGCAACCAGCAATGGTAGGATCAGGTGGCTGTAAGAGTAGTGGGGTTAGGTGATATTGGGGTAAAAAGTGGGTGCGACGAGGGTGCTTTAAACCACAAGGAGTAGGTAGCTATGAGCAAGGTCCATAAAGAGACTGTGGATATGGCACGCCCTAATTTAAATCAGAGTGAGTAGAAGGTTTGTGGAAGAAGCACATGGTGAGGCATGAGGCTGTTTCAGACCAAAGAGGCAGAGGATGCAGTTTTGTGAGGGGGGGAATCAGAGATAGTTCCCAGGTTTGGATAATGAAGAGAGTGAAATACTCCAGTCAACTGGAAGCGCCTGGAACCCCTTGACCTTGGCATCAGCACTGGGAGTACGGCCCATTTAGCATCAACAGTTACTACCATTCAAGCCAAACAACCAGAGACCTTGAAGGTTGCTGGAGGGATCTGCCTTCGAACTAGAGGCAATAAAGGACAAGACAAGAGAAAATACCCCATTCAGGAAGTCAACAGAAGGAAGAAGTGTGGGGACACTCAAATCCCCCAGCACTGTCAGTGTTTATGAACTGGCCCACTACATATGCAGGTGGCCTGGACATCGGACTGTTTGGAGCGGAGTCTGACATTTGAGTTCGGGAGAAGCCATCCTGTTTTTGATAACAGATCTCTTAATTTGGCCCGCATTGGTGTTAAATCCACAAAAGGCCTGTCCATTTAACTGTACATCTATGTCAGTCCCCCATTGATACTCATCAGCCCCATGACCACTTTGAACCAATTTGAGATTTGCATTTGAGTTAATTACACATCACACAGCCACCCACATAAATAGGCTTTATATTGTGTTTTTAATTGTTCGGCATGCAGTCTCTTCCCGTACGCCATTGCGTGAACTGTGGCGCGTTCTAGATTGCTCAAGATATTTTGGTTTTCTGGTGGGACCATTTCACCAGCAGTGGTGACTGAGTTGCTGGTAGGTCCAGTTTCCATTAGACTGATCCTAGGTGTGAGTGGTTTGCTCCTCAGTCAAGTGGATGTTGATAAAATTAACATTCAGAAATGAGAACCTTCGTTCGAGGTCTCCAATGAGGTTGAAATGCTTGTCAATGAGGTTGATATGCTTGTCAATGAGGTTGATGTGCTTGTCAATAAGGTTGATATGCTTGTCAGTGTGGTTGATATACTTGTAAAGCTGCGGTCCCAGTCTATTTCGACTGCTATAAAAGTAGGGCAATTCTGAGCATTGCTGGCACATTCATTTGTATTTTATGACACCACAAAAACACTGCATGGCTAAAGGTGAAAGCTGGCTGTTGCCTTGTCTTTATCAACCTGCGGCTTTGGAAAGGGTCTGACAGCAGTGCAGTCCATGGCGTTCTCGCTTTTGACCCATTGTGTACTATTTCACAGGGTTTAAAGGGCGAAGCCATTTATTAAATCCACCAAACTGCGTAATGGAAGATTGAATGCTCACTGCGGTGCTTAATGTGTGCATTGCAATCATTTGTTTTCTGCAGAGTCCATACAGGAAGGCGGGGAAGTGATGTAAACGCTTTGAGGTTAATATACCACTTAAAAGCATCAATGACCCAAGGAGACGTTCTGAAAGGCGTGTTGCTTGATCAAATCACAATCAACGTGCAGACCTGCTGCCAAAGGCCGGGCAAGTGTCCTTAGGCCTGCAGGGGTCTCTAGGAATTTGCAATACTCGATGGATTTTTCAAAAACCACATTAAATAAAGGCATTGTTTTCTTTCGATGTATCTGGGCGCATTTAGTGTTTGTGCACTATAATTTAGCAATGCTTTTGGTGGTAACTGAAATGCATATGTACTTTATTGAGGTAAGTCTCAGAAATAGAAAGAAATACTGTTCTGGTACACTGTGGTAGGGATAGTCATTATTGTTTTATTGTGCTCCTATTCCGAGTTTCCACTTAAAATCAGGATTCCACAGCTGGGGTACTTTTTGTGTTTTTATCAGTGACTGGTTCACTCAATAATTAATTAGTGGCCATTTTACCAACTCATGTTAATTGAGTAGTCTGTACAGCTAGCTCATTGTAAACCTATACGTCATGAGGCACCTTTGCCTCAAACAGCGCCGCTGAGATCGCCCTAATGTGCATGCCTCATATTTTTTTTAAGCAATATTAACCGAGCAGGGGGGCATTACCAGGCCAGGTCATGCCCTGGGCCATTTAGAAGCCTGTGCAAAGTGAGGGCTTTAAGGATAGCCCCCCCTGTGGGACTAATATTGCTATTAGTATCCCGGGACGTTGTACCGGGATACTAATATTGTGTTTTTAAAGCTGAGAAAGGACGTGTTCGCCATTTCTCAAATTAAAAAAAAATAATAATAAGATGGCCGCCATGGATTGGGGGGGGGGAAGAACAATACACGTAGTGGCTTCCCCCTTTCCAAGGCAGCTAGTCACGTGTCTGGGACGTGCCAGGAACACTCGTGTTCCTGGCACCAGCGAGGGATGTGGCGTAAGGTAATTGGGGTGGTGGTGGGAGGAGGGTTGAAGGGGGGCTAAATATGTGGAAAAGGGGGTGATGGATGGGGAATGGGGATGATGGGAAGGGGGAGAACACTTATATGATTATCCGATGGGGGAAGAGGCATCCTCCAGCTCTGAGGAGGCCCAGAGCAGGGGATTTACCATGTGGTGAAGCCCCATTCCGACCCTCCTCATTGTCTGGGAGGCTGAAACCACTAACTGCACGATACTAATATCTCATGTACCCCAGAATGCCTTCTGGTGTCCTGCCCTCCAGCAGTCGTGTATCCTCACATGTTGTTGCCCTCTGATCTCATTGTGTGCTTGCTTTGATCCCTCACATTGGGAGGGTTTCCCTGGCGCGTGTTCTGATGGCCTCCTTGCCCTATAATGCCCCGATGCATTTGACTCCTATAGGCTTGACACACTTTTATTTCCCTGTTCCCTTTACCTTACTTTTTCTTAGCATCATAAACTCATCTCAGGCCTCATTACGACTTTGGAGGAAGCCATGGCGCTATTAGCGCCATGGCTGCTTCCAAAATCGTGTCCGGGTCCGATCTGGTGGAGTGGGGACTTACCAGGATATTCCGCCCTAGACGGACCCGGTAAGTGCCCATTCCAAATGCCATTCCCCATTACCCCTTTGAGCCCCCATAGGGCTCAATGGGAATGGGGAAGGCGCTAATAATGGGCCCGCAAATTGCGGGCCTGTTATTAGCCCCAAGGTCCCTTAACGGGTCCCGTTCAGAACGGCTGGTCAGACCAGCCCTTCCTGGTGGGACCCGCTAAGGGACCTCAGAATTGGGCGGTAAGGGATTACCGGCACCAGTCTCCTTACCGGTGCCCGGTATCCCTTACCGCCCAACTTGTAATGACCCCCCTCATCTGGACTCCTGGTCTCATCTTTACTTGTCTGTACTGCCTTATATTGTGCTAGCAAGAGGGAATCACATGTCCTGGTCTATGGTCATCTTATTGTTCAATTCTCCTGCATCGTATGTTTTCTAATTCTGCATAGCGTACATGTTTCTAGGCATTCTCCATCAGATTGCGCTGATTTAACTATCTCATATTCTCCTTCATTTGTATTGCACTGGCCTCTCAGTCTCGTGTTTTTCTGACCTTCTCCCCCATGTATTTCCATCCAGTCTCCAGTCACAAGATGGGATCATAATACGCATCTTTATTGGCTATGTGTAGGGCTAATCCTCTTGTCATCTCTGTTGCTGGCCACTCTGTCTCGTATTATTTTCTGAGCCTTCCTGGTACAGACTTAATATGGGCCTCATTACGGATGTGGCGGTAACTGTGCCGGTGCTACCAGCAGGTTGCCGCCGGACCGTAATGATTTACCGGTGTCTGATCTCCACGTAAGACGGGGGATTACAATCCCGGCAGTACAGGAAGTCAGGTGCCAGGAAATTGTAAGTCCCCATTCCCATGGGAATGGGGACAACGGAAGCACCAGCATCATTGTTAATGGTGCCGGTGCTACTGTGATGGCTTTGCCTACCGTTGTCGCTGTGCCCGGCAGGGACAGCACTGTCAGGAATAGCGGCTCCGGCAAGCAAACCGGTAGTGTACTGGTCCAGAAACAATGGCGCTTACCGGCACCATTGTTTCTGGACCGGCACACTTATAATGAGGCCCTATGTCTCTTATTGTGCTGACTCATTGTCTAAGAGCTTGGTGTGCTTTATGCTTTTTATTTTCCAGCTTATCTCACATTTCCATCGTGACAATTCTTTAAAGTGTACTGCAGTCTATGCCTCAGACTGTGCAGGACTCCCTATCACTCTGCTAGCCTCTCATCTGCATATTGTGCTTTTCCCCTTGCTTGTGTTATTCCCTCTGTCACCTCATGTTTATAAATACCCTGCCAAAATGTGGGCTAGTCACATTGCCCCATATGTTACTGCTCTCCCGGCTCAAATTATGCTGCACGTCATGCCTCGTTTTTTACTTGTCTCCTTGTGTTTTCATCCCTCTGCCATCACAGGTGTGAAGGTGCCCTGCTGCTTGTTGAGTGAATCACCCAGTCTCTTATTGGGCTGTTCTCCTGCCTTATTGTGTACCGGGCTCCAGGCTTCATGCTTTACCCATCCTCCAGTCTAGTAGTGTGCTTGTCTCCTTGCTTTGTAGTTTGTTCTTTGCCATGCTTTCACAGGTGCATAAGTACCCTGACCCATGTTCAGACAGGCACCCCACCTCTTATTGTGCTGATCTCCTGCCTGATTGTGTTCTGGATTCCAGGCTTCATGCTTTAATCATCCTCCATTCGTATTTTGGACGTGTCTCCTTATTTTGCAGTCTGTCCTGCACCCTGCTATTACAAGCGCATACGTATCACAGCCCATTTTGAGCAAGACGCCATATCTCTTATTGTAATAGTCTCCTGTCTCATATCTGGTTATGGTCCCACTACTTCATGGCTTCCTAGCCAGTCTATCTCATACTCTGCTGTCTTCAATGTTTCTTTCTGTGCTGGTCTGCTGTACCAATATTGTACTGGTTATTTCATTAAATATTTTCCTGACTTTCATACCTCACCATTTCTATTAACCTCTCCTCACCTTAGTGTGTTCTCCCTCCTTCCGAGTGTGCAGGTCTCCTGGTTTATATTTTCTTTATCAGGCGGTCTTATATTCTCCTGAGGGTGAATGCATTCTACTTTGAATGTAACTGTATTTATATTCCCAGTGCCACTCGTTCAGCATGCTTGCTCAAGATGAATGACGACTGAAGCCCAAGTGCATCACTAGAGCCACCAGCCAAGAGTTGTGTTTGAATGTAAAGGACTGGATTACATTGATTGTGAGGAAGTCTACTCCAAATGTCCAGGCCTTCAGGGGAGAGTATTTAGACACCAAAAAGGATAAGGCCTTTTTCAGTAACACAGACAATTTTAATGCAGGTTATAGTATGATAAGTTATTTCTAACGCGCTTAATACCCAGATGTTTCTAAGCGCTGACCGGGGAACGAATCTGTGTTATTCTGTGTCGTCGGCTTGTTTCCAAGGCGAGCACGTTGCCCCTAACCTATCCTCCCGAGACGGAGAGTTCATGGTAGTTCGTGTTATAGTATTGGGTTTTAAGTAGTGTAGCTTTTGCAATTTAAATTGTCTATTTGTGTTTTAAGGACCTGCAAGAAAACGGGATGGGTTTGTGTTGTACCGGTTCTCAATTATGGTGACACACAGGTAACATTCCACTGTACGTATTAAAACCCCTGCGGTACGCCTCCACCTCTGCTTCTTCCAGCAACACTCCAGACTTTCTCCTCCAACCGTCGAGCTCAGGGTCTCCCACATTCTAGACTCTGAATGGGGAATCCTTCCCAAACATTAGCAGCAATAATATATGTATGTATGTATGAATGTATGCATATATGTATGCATTTATTTATTGTTTTCTTGTTACAATAATTACACCACCAAACACAACAGTTTGTTTCATAGGAGAAGAGGTAGCGGTGCTAGATTGCTTTGCTACTGTTGATGGATGCAGATTGTAAATACATTCGCTCTTTCTGCGTGCAAGTCTCTAGAGGGCATGAAATAGATGTATCCTGGGGTGGACATACATGTTGAGTATCTGGCTGATGTCTGTTACGGGCTTATCAGTAGACACGGTGTGAACTGCCCCCATGTGAGGGTCCCCCGGGCATCAGTAAGGAACCGCCTCACACAGCCACACCTACTTGCATGGTACATCCACATCTCTTTATAAGAAGGGGAAACAAGCTTTCAACAAACCCCGGCCGCTGTCTGTAGGTTTCAACAGGGTACAGCTTAACTAGAACTGTCTCCCGTTTAAATTGTGAAATTATGAATAAATAATACCGTTTTCTTGCTATTTAAGTCACGACACGACATGACAACTAATAGTTAATTTTCTGACCTGCTTTTGCGAAGTGAATGCCTCTAAGCGCTATGTTTATGACCACTTCACTTTTGCAGCTTAGCCTATGAGTGGTATCAGGTAATATTATCCCCATACATAATGTTGCAGGGAATGAGGCGATGTTCCCTGCTCCCATTGTAAAAATATTTTTAAAAATAGCCATTTCGGGGGTGTCCCTTGCATGTTCAATGTAATAATGTCTCTGCAAAAAACAGCGACTTTTTTGTCAGGAGACATTTTTGCGGAGCCATTATTACATGGAACCCTATGAGTGCCCCACATGTGACCGCTAGCTTCCTCGGCAAGGGTTTACTCTCTGTTTAGAGTGTGTGTTTGCACTTCTGCAATGCCCCTGACAGAGCATTATAGAACAGACGTCCTCATTACAGCAATCGCCATGCACGGAAGCAGCCATTTTCCTGTATACGTGATAATGAGTCACGACTGGTTTTGTTGAAGGCAGTGGCCTGTTGTATATCTGATCATCACCTCAGAGAATGCTCGTTTCCACGCCATTGAGGGTCTGTTCTATCTAAGGAGGCAGAATGGAACGGTTCCCCTCTTGAAGAAGGGATCGAAAGAGTGTGGGGAAATACGCTTACAGCCCACTTGAAAACAAGACGCATATGTGTTGCTGTTCTAACTCTGACGCCATGGGAAATGCTGGCTTATGTGTAGACATGTTGCCATCTATTTCATTAGACAATTACATAAACCCCCTTTTCTCTAGCCAGGCTCTGAAGGGACACATCAATGGTCTTGGCAAGGAGGGGGTTCTAATATACGTCCCATAAACCCACTCAGAAGAGGAGACACTTTAAACATACACGTGATAAAAGCAGTGGGCCTCATTCCAGCCTTGCCAGTATCCTGTCGATAGAGCCGCCAGGATAGCATCAACATCTCGTACCGTTTCCGGCACTCGGTCCTGCTGGCAATACTGCCGGATTACAAGTGCTGGCAGTGTGGTGTAAATCCCCATTCATCGAGTCCCATTGGACACCATGAGGGGATTTGCCATCATTACCGCCGCCGGCGTTGCTGGTAGTGTTGAGGGCTTTTATTGTCGGTAGGGCACCTGGGTTACCTCCAGCTTTTAGCTGGAAGGAAGCCAAGGTGCCCCACCAGCAAACCTGTAGTCGGGCTGTCCGGTAAAGTGCTGTTATCCGTCGATACTGGCAATTTTTACCGGACCGCCCCTCTCGGAATGAGCCCAGGTGTCTTTAACACTAAGGGCCTGATTCACAGAGCATTTTCCGATAGTATTGCACCATTATAAAACACTTCTGTGAACCAGGACCCAAAGGTTCTCAGCCAGGTGCATTGGCAGCAGTGATGTATTTGACAAGGGGCACTCTGCTTTCATTACCCTCTGGCTGTGAGGGTCATGTGCCACTTAGGAAACTGCATACAACTCATGCTCTGGTTACATAACCGATAGACTCAAGCTATGGGTCATCTATTTACTGTAATGCTGCCCTAGATGACTTTGTGGTGGTGGACATTGAGTAGCCTCCCCCCAAGTATGGAGGTACCAGGATTAAATGACTTGGGGGGATTTATATTTGAACTTATGCCCCTTATGCACTGTCACCTTAAAGAGTGGCTACTCTTACTACATAGGTTCCAATATGTCCAGGCTGACTTGTTGTCTTAACTAGTAGTATGCTAAGAAGACACATCATGGCTAAATGACAGAGATCTTCTATTCTTAGCAGAAAGTGTTTGATCCTAATGTAGGGTATTTTATGTCAAAATAGAGGAAATATCCCACTAGAGGTTTTCACAAGGCATACTATGGATGTGGAAATGATATGATAGATATAATGCGCCCATAGGAATACATTTTAGGACACGCCTGTACGGCAAGGCCTGAAGGCAGTGCAACTGTTTTATATATCCTTATTTCTTCATAGCCGAAGGCTATTTGTTTTCAAGGCAAAGCCAATGAGTTTATCAGTACCAAAATACGAGATGGTTTTCGGCTAAAAATCAATCCCAAGCCGAGAGTATTATTGATAACCAGATGCCTTGCTATTTGTGAATTTTTTTTAAAAAATGTAGTAACTATGTCACTGCATTTATTCCCCAAGGGGCTGTTCCAAGGAGTGGTTGGAGGATGGGCGATTTGACCGGACGAGTTTAAAGATTGTCAGGCTCTGGATACAACCCATAGTATAAGGAAAACAAAGAGATGATGAATTCTTTAAGGGCAATTATTCCAGGAAAAGGCATATCCTCAGTTCATTGAATAGTACGTGCTTTTTCCCATTGTTTCCACTCAAAGTGTGGGGCTAGATAACAACATGCACAACTAGAGACAACTGTGCCACAAGGTTGGTTGGTTTTAACGATTCCTCGTAGACTTCATCTGTCTCATAGCCCACATATTCTGTTTTCAAGGTTTGGCAAACTTCGAATTTCTCAAATGCAGACCTGTTGACAAGGTTCATAATATAACCTTCTCCATCATACACACCGGGATTCTTCATCAGCATATGAGGAATTAAGCATCAGCAATCTCAATCTCTTTGATGTGTCAGTACTTCATAATGGCGACCATTGCAAGGCTCAGGGGATTGCATGGTGAGGTTGGATTTCAAGAGTGCCTACCAAGAATTACCCATATTTCTGCATCTTGGAAAATGTATTACATTAATCTTGGGCAGAGACTCCTTTCATTGTAGAGGCCATGGTGCTGCGTGTTTTGCTTCAAGAAGCTTCATGCTCCTAGTAGCGGATTGTCAAGACACAGGTGCAAAATATAACCCCATAATCAACGTCTGTTTAAACACCTTCTTCACTTTGTACAAGAAATGAAAGGTGAGGGATGGGAAGTTGGTATATCAGCAAAGATTGACATAGGAGCAAAATAATACTTCTCCAAACAATGGGGATGATCCATCCTTGGGAACCTTCCCTCTCATAGTCCTCCCCATGACAAACATTTTTCTAAGTCACTGGTGGCATCCAAAAGTCAGCACTTCATAAGGCTTGCAGCCTAACTTAAGGGACAGTTATAATTAGTTCATTCCAATGCTTCCTGTCCACTTTAAGGGCTAACAAAGGTATGATATGATATGATAGTTTATTTTATAGCACCTATACACAATGTGTTTCAAAGCCGTTCAAGGCAAGGGAGGGAACAAGGGAAGATACAATGACATTATTACAGGCCATGAAGATTAAAGATGTGAAATTAACTATCGTACTCGGCTTGATGACATTTCAGATAGTGCCAGAGCTAAGACATAGATACGGAAGGGAGACGGAGAGTGGGAAGGAAATGGAAACAGACAGACTACTGTACTAAGCCTGACGGCATTTCTGGTAGACAAGGAGAAAAACAAAAGGTGAGTGAGAGGGGTGCAGAAATGGAGGGGAGGAACAAAACAAGTGACTATCATACTATGCCTGACGACATTTCAGATAGTGCTGGAGGGGGGTGACAAGTATGTGGAGGGGAGAGGAGACAGACGAGGTTGCTATCATACTATTCAAGGGACAATTCCGATAGAGTAAGTGCATAAAAGAAGGTAAGGGGAGGAGGGGAGGAGATAGGAAAAGGGAGAAAGGGAGAGGAGGAGAGAACAGAGAGTAAGCAGTCAAAAAAAGTGGAGAAGCAAGAGGGGAGAGTGAATACAATTGCAGAAGTCAGTAGTTACACATAATATTGCAAGCCAGGATACAAGATGAAGATGGCAACAGCATGATTCAGGACCACTGTGAGTACAGGATGCAAAGGAAGTCCGGCATGAGAGTTGAGAAAGGGTGACGCACTGTGAAACAATGAAGTCCATACAAGTTAAATCCAGCATTGGCAACAAGGTGGTGATGGTGAAACCAGAATATTTCACGACAGAATGTATCAGAACCATGAACATGCTTCCGCATATTTCCCTGGGAGAGGGTTCGAATGAAAATGTGTCTTTGGGAATCTCGGACGGTCAAACCAAGTTTTTTGGCCAACATAAAGGTTAAATAGCACATCCTAAAGTTTGGAGTTCCCCCCGACCCCCAAAATTTGATCAAATAGGATTTCTGGGTCTCTCCCCGGCATCACTCACAGTCTGTTTTCAAACGTTTCTTGGAAATGCGGTGTCTAGGCAGTCGGATGGGTTCTCATTTGGGCAGTGGTGGGGCAGCATTGCAGCTGGTAATAGAGAGGTAAACGTGCACAATCATCCAATATTTAATATTTAATATGCATATTAGTTTCATTTAGTTTTATCATATGGGATAGTTTAATTCTGATTTTTAAAGTTCATCTTTATGTCTGCGTCAATTTTTCCATCAGTTCATTAACTTTAATTTTTCAATTAGCTTTATTGTAGCAGGGGAGGGTAGCTCGGGGGAAATGCGTTTCTCTTAGAAGTAAAACAATGCAGAGCAACACAGGTTTAAATTCCGGTCCCGCGCTTAGAAACTAGCCTCTGATATTATGGGGCCGATTCATGGAACAAACGTGCGCCGAAAATCTTCGCGCAAGCAGGCGCAAGCAGGCGCAAGCGGAAAAAAACAGGCGCACGCGCACGCGTGCGATCCATGGAAGTCCCTGCGCGTGTTCACCGCGGGATGTGCGCCAAACCCATGCATGGCGCACAAGTCATTGCAACATCGCGAAAGGCGTGCGCGACGCGCACAGTGAAAGCGCACAACCTCAGCGCACACACCAGAAAGTGGGCGGGACATGGGGCGTAACGCGCGGAATGGGGAACAACACGGGAAAATAAGGGCGTAACTGGGGATGTACTGCAGGGAAGCAGACGGAACGCCCACACGCACTCGAACCACACGTATTCATGGAATCGAATAGGGCAAAGCCACGCACAGGCAAAGACACGCACAAGCTGAAACACGGCCGCCACACGAAGGCAGGCGGTAGTGTCCCAGCGCATCAAAAAAGTGGCGCGCGGGAAGTCAAATACGCGATTGAGCGGGGTACGTGGATCTCAGGGGTGCGCGAGAAATTCTACACGCGATTGGCCTGGGTACGTGTATTTCAGGGGTGCGCGTGAAGTTCCACACGCGAATGGGCTGGGTACGTGTATTACAGGGGTGCGCGAGAAAATCTACACGCGAATGGGCTGGGTACGTGTATTCCGGGGGTGCGCGTGAAGTTCCACACGCGAATAGCCTGGGCGCGTGTATTTCAGGGGTGCGCGTGAAGTTCCACACGCGATTTCAGCAGGGTACGTGTATTTCAGGGGTGCGCGAGAAAATCTACACGCGAATGGGCTGGGTACGTGGATTTCAGGGGTGCGCGAGAAATGCTACACGCGAATAGCCTGGGCGCGTGTATTTCAGGGGTGCGTGTGAAGTTCCACACGCGATTTCAGCAGGGTACGTGTATTTCAGGGGTGCGCGAGAAAATCTACACGCGAATGGGCTGGGTACGTGGATTTCAGGGGTGCGCGAGAAATGCTACACGCGAATAGCCTGGGCGCGTGTATTTCAGGGGTGCGTGTGAAGTTCCACACGCGATTTCAGCAGGGTACGTGTATTTCAGGGGTGCGCGAGAAAATCTACACGCGAATGGGCTGGGTACGTGGATTTCAGGGGTGCGCGAGAAATGCTACACGCGATTGGCCTGGGTACGTGTATTACAGGGGTGCGCGAGAAATCCTACACGCGATTGGGCCTGTGCGAGTGGGGCAGTGTATTACGTGGGTGTGCGGGAAGTTGAAGAGGTGAATTGCCAGTGTGGGTCCTCCCAGGTCTCCCCTCTACCCCCTCCACGACCTCTGCAGGCAGCCCACACCACAGGGGACTAGCCTGCACCCGTGGTCATGTCCCGCAGGCAGCCCATCCACCATGGGCATGCCCCCCAGCCAAGCCACATGTCCCCCTGCACCCCCACCCCCCAGCACTGTGGGGCACCTGCCAGCAGGCCCCCAACCATGTCCCACTCATGTCCCCCTGCACCCCCACCCCCCAGCACTGTGGGGCACCTGCCAGCAGGCCCCCAACCATGTCCCACTCATGTCCCCCTGCACCCCCACCCCCCAGCAGGCCACCACTCATGTCCCGCTGCACCCCCACCCCCCAGCAGGCCCCCACTCATGTCCCCTTGCACCCCCACCCCCCAGCACTGTGGGGCACCTGCCAGCAGGCCCCCAACCATGTCCCACTCATGTCCCCCTGCACCCCCACCCCCCAGCACTGTGGGGCACCTGCCAGCAGGCCCCCAACCATGTCCCACTCATGTCCCCCTGCACCCCCACCCCCCAGCATTGCGGGGCACCCTCCACCAGGCCCTCGCCCATGTCCCATCCATGCCCCCCTGCACCTGGGTCCCAACAATCCCCAATCATGTCCGTAATGGCCATCCTCCCCTGCCAAAAGGCCCAACCAATTATCACATCCACCCACATATCAAAGGCAATTACATGTTACACACCCAATGTAAATAATGCAAATGAACACATGTCTGTCACACACAATGGCTGCAAGTGAATGTTAAAACACCCAACATGACATGCATGAAAGCAATGAGATGATACGACACATTGAAGGATGAAAGTAAAAATGTATTGAAAATCAACTAGAATGGAAATGAAATGAGAAAAACCACAAAGAAAACCAACAAAATAGAAGATGAATGTCCATGAAAAAAATCAAAAAAATCAAAAAATCCATAGAAGAACCATTTACAAGACAATCCCGGGTCCATGAGCCCAACCAAATGAAACCTAACTATGTCAACTAACTAAAAACTGAACTATATACAAAAAAGTGGCGCATTGTCCAATCGCAACCAAATAAAAAAAAAAGAATTCAAAGGAAACCTACCACTAACTATATAACTATATACAATGGCAGCGGGCAAGTCCTGCGGCTCACTCTGTGATGTTGCCGGCCAGGGCATCATCGAACTCCATGTCGATGTCCCGGAGGCGGGACTCTGTCCTGGCCCCGAGGTCTCGCAGGGTCAACCCCGTGTCCACCTCAAACTCCCTGCGAGCTTCCTCGAGGCACTCAGCCCGCCTCAACGCCCGACGCATGGAGAACTCCGCCCTGACCATGGTGAGCCGCTCCTCTTCCGCCCGCTGCCGCTCCGCACCTATCCGCTGGACCAACTGCTCCCACACGGAAGACACTGCCATCCCAGGGTTCTCCTGCCATCCGGCCGATGCCTGCCCCTCTGATCTTGATGGCCCCGAGCCATGATGCCTCCCACGTCGAGCCTGCTGCTGCCTCCGACGCCACTGCCTCTGCCAGCACGACGGCATCCAGGCTGATGGAATCCACCGATGCCGTCGTGCACGTGCCCTGCCAGATGATGCCGGCACATCCTCCATCTGCAGGGGGACAGTTGCTGGTGTGTCCACCCCTGCTGGACCTTCGACTCCCGACTGTGGCAGGGATGGGGTCCCCACCGAGCTGGCTGCGTTGGTCGGGGCAGGTCCACAGGGGGCCCTGGTGGCATCTGGGCCGGAAGACGGCATGGAGCACGACTGGCGCATAGCCCCCACAGAGGAGGAGAGGGTCGCCAGAAGGCCACACACATGTAGGAAACCCCCGACCATGGCGGCTCCCAAATGGTTCACGTACGCACGGTGCTCTTCGTGATGATGTGCATGCTCCTCCCGGGAAGCATGCACCTCATCACGAATGCCAGCCGTGCGCAACGCGACACCAATCAGGACCCTCTCCACACGGCCAGGGGTCCCCTCGTCCGCAGGTAGAGGAGTGTCAGATGACATGGACATCTCCCCTACCTGCGGACGGGCCTGGGATGGGGCATCCCTGCTGGTGCATGGTGGTGCAGTCACAGTGTCAGGGACAGTGACATGCACAGGGACCTCCACGGCGACCTGTGCTGCCTCCTGCCCCTGGCCCTGGACTGCACCACTTGCACCAGCGGGGATGCCCCCACCAGGCCCCATGTGTGGCTCAGTAGCGGCCTCCTCCCCCTCTGTGGAAACCACCAACCTGGATGTCTCCACGCCGTCTTCCGCCGGTGCAAGCCCCTGTGGGGGCTCACCCACCCCTTCCGCTGCAGCCGTGGCGGCATCCCCGCCGCTCTGCTCCACAGCGCCTTCTCCGCCCTCTTCTTCACTTGCCACTGTGTAGAGGGAGACATAGAACACAAGCATCAGGGTACTGTACAATGGTCCCCTAGACAGGAAGCAACAGCAGATGAGTGGCACTGTCATACATCACTTCCATCATGTCCCTCCACAACACATGGGTCAGTGCAGGCAAAACACATACAGTAACAGGCATGGCGCATGCCATGGACATTGGCATACATGACCAAGGGACTCATGATTCATACAATGTTGGTTTTAAACTCACATGCATCATGGGTCTTGCCATCACATGCACACACCTCACCGTAGTTCCATCCATCTGGCCTCGTACACCACAGACGCAGTGGATACAAGGATGACTAGGCTGCATCAGTGAATCTGAACATTGTCACAGACATGTGTCATGCATCCATGGCATTTACAAGTCACAGACACGCAGGTCAGACACACACACATGGACACCATACGTGTACATGGGACCAGCACCCATCCCTCACCCCCACCCATGTCCAGGAACAGAGACTGCCATGCTTCCATGTGTCCATTCCGCACAGAGCCCCCCATGTTGCAATAGAACACATCACTGTACTCACATGCCTGACCATGATGTCCCTGCACACACACATACGTACATGGCCTATGTCACACATACAGGCAGGTATCAGACAACCAGCACACTGCAACATGCCCTGTCTCACACAGCAATGCTTGGCCACTTACCGGCCAACTCCAGATGGGTCTGCCTCCGAAGGATCTGGGCGTGGAGCGCTGGGTCTACGCGTTCCAGGACCCTCATCTGGATGTCACTCAGGCGTGCCCGGCCCCCCTCCGCGAGGCGCCGGGCCTTATTGAGGGTCCTGGACCTCAAGTCCTCCCAGCGCTTCTTGATGTGCTTGATGTCGCGGGTTGCCACCCCCTCCGCGTTGATGGCAACCACTACATCGTCCCAGATCCTCTCCCGTCCTTCCTTGTTGGCGCGTGGTCTTCCGAAGAGGGCATCATAATGCCCCAGGACATGCTCCACCAGGACACCAACTTCCTTCTCACTGAAGCTGGTGGCCCTCTGCCTCTCTGGCTGGGGGTCGCCACTGGTCTCAGATGGTGCTTGCCCCGACATGGCGACCCCCGAGGCAGGCGTGGGTGGGCAACTGGGTCCTGGGGCTGGGCTGAGGAGCGATGGTATCCCAGTCGGGAGTCTACTGTTCCAGCAGGGGTGGACACAGCAACTGGACCCCTGCAGATGGCTGATGTGCAGGCACCAAATGGCAGGGCACGGTGGCAGCAGGCAGGCAGGCAGGCAGGCAGCAGCAGATGGCACGTGGGAGGCTGCTCGGGGCACTGGGGGGGCAGTGATTCGGCCTTCTGGGCAGGAGCGTGGTCTTCCGTGTGTATTCGCGTGGCCAGCTTGATACGGAGTGATTTGGCACGTGAAAAATCTGCACGTCAGCGTGTAATTCGAGGAAAGGCCCTTAGCGCGTAAGCGCGTCTGCACGCATACGCATTTTCATTGGACCAAAGGCCCTCAGCGCGTGAGCGCGTCTGTGACGTGACGTGCGAGGGTGTATCCCTCATTGCACGTGATGACAGAACACACATGGATTTCAACCAATCGCATGTGAAAGTTCACGGCACCCCGGAACACACGTACCCAGGCCAATCGCGTGTAGAATTACTCGCGCACCCCTGTAATACACGTACCCAGCCCAATCGCGTGTAGAATTTCTCGCGCACCCCTGAAATACACGTACCCTGCTGAAATCGCATGTAGAATTTCTCGCGCACCCCTGAAATACACGCGCCCAGGCTATTCGCGTGTAGAATTTCTCGCGCACCCCTGAAATACACGTACCCTGCTGAAATCGCGTGTAGAATTTCTCGCGCACCCCTGAAATACACGCGCCCAGGCTATTCGCGTGTAGAATTTCTCGCGCACCCCTGAAATACACGTACCCTGCTGAAATCGTGTGTAGTATTTCTCGCGCACCCCTGAAATACACGTACCCTGCTGAAATCGCGTGTAGAATTTCTCGCGCACCCCTGAAATACACGCGCCCAGGCTATTCGCTTGTAGAATTTCTCGCGCACCCCTGAAATACACGCGCCCAGGCTATTCGCGTGTGGAACTTCACGCGAACCCCTGAAATACACGTAGCACGCTCCCCCAGGCCCGATCGCGTGAATCAGTTCACGCGAACCCCTGAAATACACGTAGCCCGCTCCCCCAGGCCCGATCGCGTGAATAAGTTCACGCGAACCCCTGAAATACACGTAGCCCGCTCCCCCAGGCCCGATCGCGTGAAAAAGTTCACGCGAACCCCTGAAATACACATAGCCCGCTCCCCCAGGCCCGATCGCGTGAGTGACTTCACGTGAACCCCTGGAATACACGTAGCCCGCTTGCCGTGCTGGTACAGGGTTAGCGCAGCCCTTTGCGCTGGATTGGGGATTTTGATGGCTTTTCCCTGCGCGGAAGGCGTTCTTGGGGGCGTAACTGGCGCTGCTGCAAGGTCGCTGCGCCACTATGCGCCACGGCTGGTTTTGGTGGCTGGAATCCATGAATACGCTGTGCGCGGAAATGGGTTTTGGCGCACGCGGCTGGCGCAGGGATTCGCACGCGCACACTGTGCGCCAGCCGCGTGCGCCACTTGTGCGCCGAATTCTATGAATTGGCCCCTAAGTGTGTAATAAAAGATTAACTAATTAATTCTACATATGTGTTTCTACATCAAATAATTCATGAATTCTTAAGCTGCTTTTTGAATACCATTAGTCGATATAATCAGTACAATGTTCCCTGTTCCCTAAATACTTAGTCAAGAGCTCATATATCATCATTGTTAATCAACTTCATTAACTACCCAATCCACAATCAAAAGGACACATGTTTCCAAAAACAAAATGATAAAACATTTGGTCCACATAATAATTGATCGTCAATTCAGAAAACACGTTTTGCCAAAAGAGAACACCAACACATGTTTTGACCCCTGCTGCCTTTTTAAGGCTGTTTTGTCAATTTCTGTTGAGAAGTGTTTCATATTGATTTGCATACTTTATGCAATTAATCCAAGGGTCATTCTCAATTATCATTGTCTCTTACAGTCCAAATACTATTGCTGAGCTAATGTCATGCAATGTAAACAGAGGGGTGAGAGAGGGAGAACAATACAACATATGTTAATGTTAAATAAATGATATTTTATTTCTTATTCATCTTAGTGATATAAACATTGAAAAACATCCTTAAATGTTGCAACCTTACCACTTTTTCACCTTGCAGCTATGCCGCACATGTAACAGAGTGATTTTTTCTCTCATTGTAATACAATCGAACCCAAAGGATAATTGCCTAAAGCAAACCAACAACAGAAAATATTCCCATAATGTGAGAGAGGCACCATTAACAAACTCATGTCAGCTTTTGGAGTATGCATCCTGTCATGATGAAAAGAGTGGCCCTGTAAAATGTGAGGTGCAAGTGACTGTATATGTACACAAGAGACACACTGTCAGCATTTCCTAGAATCCATAGACTGATTGGTTAATGCTAATGGTATGCAGTGAACTGTACTGACTTAAATGGGTATCTTCTACATGTAAACCTCCACCTTCCCTCCCTCCCTCCTCTGCTAAACCTCACAGTAGCTGAGGTTGATAGTCAGGGCCCTTGTGTGTCCACCCGGGTCCTGGCCTCTCACGTCCAATCCCCAGGGCCTCCACCTGGACCCAGCACTTGCCTAGGCACCCACTTGTCTGTGCTCTTGCAGGCTTGCACTTTTTTTTATGCATGTTTAAACTAATTCTAAACCCAGTCCTCATAAACATTACAAGATACTGGCTAATGGAGAAAGTACAAAGAGAACTTGCACACCTCACACAACACCAAAAGTGAACAGTGAAGTGAATCTAATTGAATAAGCTAACAAAGCTAGCTTTAACATTAACTTCGTGAAAGAGAATGTGAATGGGATGCATCAACAGTGACTTCTAATAGCTGAAGTCAACCATTCTTCACTTATAAAGTAAAAAGGGGAGTTACATGTGTTACATTTTAACCCAAAATTCAATAATTTAAAAATGCATATTTCTATCATGCAAGGTCCTACCAACGTAAAACAAATTGCATTTTCCCATAAAAATATATCTTGAAATCTATTGTTTTGCTTCAAAAAGGCACAGCAAATATTTGACAGCCCCAGCACACACAATGAATAAACCTTAAACACTGAATGGCAAATATGAACAAGAATACTCAGCTAAACTGTAAAATGGCTCTTTACAGCCATTTATACACCAAACGCATACACAAATGAATAAACACAGTAGAGATAATGAATGCATGTTTAATTACTGCACATAGAAGGACTTTGAACAGTTTTAAAATACTTCACAGTTGAAGCAACTGCAAAAGAAATCCTCATCTCTCCAGGAATGCACTGAAAAGCCCCAAAACAGGCAGGCAGAGAGATCCTCACATCAGCGGGCATAGAAGCAGTGTATTTACTCTTCCAGAGAAGCTTTCTACCTGACCGTCCCAGTTCCCCTCATTTTAAGCCTACCACAAATGCATGATGGAATTTTCCAGAACATTTTGGCTTTCAAAGTCTCTACCTGTTGACAGTTCTCATGGGCCCCATGACCGGAGTGACCCATGGCAACCCCATGAGGCAAAACACTTCCCTTTCTCATGAAAGCATGAAAACAGCTAGTTAACCTTTCTTCAGCTTTGCAAGATTCCTTTGCAATGTTATCAAGTACCAACTGGCACCTTCTTCAAAACAGTCCTTCAAGCAATGTAGAGGCAAAAAAACATGTTTGCCAGTGGAATAATATGAACCAAGCTACGAGTTCACATCAAATCCAGCTTTCACTGAGGCCTGAAGAAAATGTCCATTATGGCTCTGGGAGTGCCCAAAATACACTGGGCACAGATGCCATGTTTTAGGCAAAAGCATTATATCTATATAAAAATAACCTGGTGCATAATGAGAGCAAAAATGTAAAAAGAAGGAAAAATAATTATCTCTGCACATCGTACATGGGCAATCAGCATCTTCTAGTGTGCCTTATGATCAACAGATATAATTATATTTATTGTATTAAACTTGCACATTCACATCCAAAGTTACACTTTTCAAAAATAAATGCCTCTTACTAGATTAAGGGGTGAGTCTTTCCCTTCCTTCTGTGACATGAGACTGCTGGAACCTACACCTTCGTCATAACCTGAGGAGCTGTGTAGCTTGAACACAAACTTGAAAGATTATTGTTGGAGAATAATATGAAAACATATTTCTAGATACAACTGGAAAGAGTTGGTTGGGATAGCAGGGCTGTAATTATCTGGATGACTGTTCCTAGCAGGTGAGAAAAATGAACCAGTTGCGGAAGTGAAGAATGAGTCATGCTGGAAACCTGGTTCCAGCAGCCAGATAAAAATGATCTTGCTAAATCATTAACTCCAAATTAAGGGTCCTGGCTGATTCCCTAGAAATGAGAAGCTGCATTTAAACTGTAAGTATAGCAATGAGATAACTTCACATTTTCCCAATAAAGGATCCATGGTAAAATCCCAGGAATTAATGGGGCTGCATGCTAAATGGGGATGCTTAACTTGGCACATTCCCCATTGATGTCCTCCATAATGCCATTTTGTATACCACTGAGAATCTCTTCTCTTAAAATGTGCATGTGCTCATGGGCTTTCCTAAGGGAACACACTGAGTTAAGCTGGTCATGACTTCCCACATGTGCTGAATTTCGAGTGTTTTGTTGCTTTAAATCTGCACAACTTAACTGCACCTTAACCAAGGGTTTTTCAGTGAAAATATATATGCATATATACAATAACTTTAACTGAACAATTAAGGTTTATGAACTTATGTATACATTGTTGCATAAAAAGAGTACTTTAAAAATCACAATTGAACGGTCCATATTATAAAAGTAACTGGAGCGAATATATATTTTGGACATTTTGAGATTGTGCACATGGAACTCTTTTTCAGTATCTCAAAATTATGTTTTTGTGTATAGCCTCTTCCTACCTATTCTGCACACTCTGCAAACCATACACAAAAATAACTCTTGGTGCAGAAAATACTATTTTTGACGACCTATTCTTTGTTTCAGCATTGCAGGTGTGTTTCACAAAATCACAGACTTGTTATGTGGTTTTGGTGAACAGATGCTGCAGCTCTTCCAAGAGGTGAGGCTGTCTGGGAGGTTCAAGGGGGTGACTAATGAGATCTTAATATATCCCAGAGTCAGGGACCTAATCCTAAGAATATTCAAACCATTTTGACTTTGCTACTTTCTAGGCTGATGCTGACTTGTGACCCTTGAACTATGCTCGAAACCTCATATTTACCTAATCCTCATATCTGAGCTAGAAACACCCCCTCAGCCTACTCCAGAAGCACAGAACCTGGGAATCCTAATAGACACTGAGCTATCCCTGAAACGAAATATAAAAGACCTCACCAAAAAGTATACTACCATCTCATCCTCAGAAAGATACTCCCCTACTTGGAACTTAATCAAAAGATCATCATCACCAATGCCCTAATACTCTCCAAGCTAGAATACTGCAATTTTCTCTATATGGGTCTTTCCTCAGAAAACACAAAATTACTTCATATTTTCCAAAATAAAATTCCAAGATGCATACTAAAGACACTCGACTGGTTAACCATCAAAATGAAAATAGAACTCGAAATCCTAACCATTACCGCCAAGTGCATCAATCCTTCTAGCACCTCCCACATCCAAGCAGTCATTAAGCTTGCCATACCATGCAGATACCCTCAGTCAACAAATAAGACACAACTAATACCCTCAAATAATAGCACAAAAACACAGATGCAAATCGTCCCCTTCCATTGCCCCCACCCTATGGAATAAACGACCAGACTGCATCTCACAAGAACCAAAATTCAACACCTTGACAATACTATTCAAACACTCATATACAGCCCAACTTCAACCACAAACCTAACACACCACCTGCTTCAACTGTCATACAACAAACAATTCACCCAAATTCCTCCACTCCCACCCTCATCTGGACACCACCTTTTTTTAAAGCACCTAGACATCTCAGAAGCCCTCCCTACTCTCAGTCCTTCACCTCATGTAACACGTTCCTGCCACCCCTTCTCTACCTCCTTCCACCTCCCTTTTTACCAAAACAACACTTACTGTTTATGCACTTTCAGACCCCATAGCACTTTTAGGTAAGCTGCTTTGCTTTCATTCCTATCCTATGCTATCCTATCCTATCCTTCCTGCACCACTCCTCTCCCTGCCTACCTACTGACCCCCTAGCCACCTATGTCTCTTTAGCAATTCTGGAACATACTTTATTGGGCCTTGAATATATGTGCTTACCAACCCTAATTAAATGGTAATGGTCTATGCATGCTTTTACATCATGGCTGTGAAAGGATGATTGTAGCGCCTTGAACCGATTGTGCTATCTGGTGTCTAAATTTAAGACACCAATGAAATTAAATGTAAAGAAGCTTCAACAAATGCTGTCTTTGGGTTAGCCTCTGTAACACTGCAAAACAGATTCATGCCTCTTACCACTTGATCAAAGTAACCCCTGGGTTTAAGATATGCACTGCCATCTACGGTACTCATCCTGGGTTTCAAAAGGAGCCTCAACCCTCTACCTCTCATAGCTTCTCCTTCATGTTCTTGTCGCCACCTCTCTTCACTTCCTCCTCTAGTGATTAGCATGTTCCTCTGCTTCCTGGAGACCTATCTGCTTTTATTTGCCAACCCCCCCCCCTCCAACTAGACTACACTGCTGCTGTTAACTTACAACATCTTCTTTTCACCCCTCTATTCTTCTAAACCTCTTTCCTATTTAACTTCACTCTTTCCAAGATATGACTTTCCCTCTTCCTTACAATGTTCATTTCTTCCACTTCCTCCTTCCTATTTGGTGTCACTTCTTATTCTAATACATCACGTTCCTCCCCTCCGCTTTGGTCCCCATCTCTTCTACCACCTGCATTCACCTTTACAACGGATTTATCCTCCGTTCCTGTTCTTCCTCTCGTTTCTCTTTCACCTCCCCCATCCAACCTCCCTTTCTTCCAGATCTCCTCCTGGGCTTCCAATCTCTCCCACTCTTTCCATCTCTTAATGAACGTCAACCTCTCTTTCAACCCCAATCTCTTTTGCATCTCCCACCTTTCCTGCACCTCAGTTTTCTCCTGCACCTCCAGTCTTCCCTTTGTTCTACATCTTGCTGCTCAGCTACTCTAAAATCCCACACTAGACCCAGGAACTTCCCATGTTGTACAAGGTTCGGTTTTCACCACCGTTGAGGGGCTACAACTAACTGTTTTCATGGTTGTACGTGTTTTAAATGTGGCAAATTTCACTGCTGCTATTTTAACCGTGGTGTATTCATCTCGGACGTTATTGCCGTATTTCTTTTAATGTAAGCACAAAAGTGATTGGGTGGAAGGTTTTGAATGAATCTGAACCACAGTTACAGTATTTCTTTTAATGGGCAGATCCCCTTAACCGCCTATCTAAACCAGCTCCACCACCTCACCCACCACCCTCATAACCTCTACACAAACACACAACACATATATATTTATATATTTTCTAAATCACCAAAACGGGCTGGGATGAAAACATCATGGTGAAAAAAGCTGCAGCGAAAATTGCCATGATTAAAACACAGTAACCGGGTTTCATAGGTGTAGTAGTACTACTGGGAACACATGATATTATCACCATGGGACCCTGCATTCAGTGCCACCTGTATATGGCCTTCCATCTCCATCATGGAAGGTTAGAAATATCAGTCACACAACAGATTTACTTTTGGGAGCTTTAGATGGATGTGATCCATTCCTCTTTGCCCCTCCAAAGTGTTCCATAAAAAGTGAGTTGAGGAACTCTAACATCACTGGTGATATCAGATCACTGGCTGCTATTATACTAGTTTTACTATCATCATCCATCAAGACAATCTATTTAGGACCAGTTTATTACAGGAGATTACAGAGGGTCTGAAAATCAGGCAATTTCTTCAGGCTGGTAACACTTGATTAGGTTCCTTGTTCATCAGAAGCTAAGAACAAGGTCATATGATGGATGACTCAGAGATCTGGAAAGGCAGGGCCATCCTCAATGTATCCCCAGATGTACTCTTAGAATGCCAAGAAAGCCTTATGGGTTGCTGAGAAAATTTGAAGAAAATGTGAAACCCAACAGATTCAGTGTGGGAATCCAAAGCTCTTAAAATCTATTTAATACTTCTTTAATGTTCTTGTGCAATCCGCAGTGTCACAAAATATTGATTTCTCTGGCCTATGGTTCTGTGTTCTGGACAATGTATTGGATCTATTCCACATCAAGTGGATTGGGAAAACATAATTTGGGTTTTTTGGGAGATGGAAAACCTGTTCTAGGAATTGTGCCTTTCAGGAGACATCATGGTCTCAGCTGAAGTTCTGCAAGGTTCCCAGCACATGACAGAAGATCTTTGTTGCAGTAAGCTCAAACCCTCCAGCAATTTCATCTGTATATGCCTGTTTTTCAAGCTCTTTTGTCTTGTTGGCAAACCATGCGCATATACCTTTTGCCTTTAGACTGAATATCCAACTTATTCAATTTTTCATTTGGGGGCTAGATGAAGATGTTATAACACGTGTGCATGCTTCCAAATCTGGGAGTACTGTTTGATTTACATTTTCCCTCTTTTGTTCTCATTCCAAGGGTCTCTTACATGCGTGCAATCAAAAAGCATCAATCATTTAAGTGATCCCCTTTGACCATACCAGACTGGTATCCATTAACTTTGGACATGAGCTTGGACATACGGATATTCTACCTTTACTTTGACATTGATTGACAACCCCATCACATAATACTCACTGGGGTCTTTAGTGGGTCACTACAAATAGTGTGCACAAATTGATGGAAAAACCTGCAGTGCAAATTACAGAAAGAGCTTTCCTGAGGTACATCTCACAATTCCAGATTTACTGCCAGGCATAGGGTAATAGTAATTATTGCATGGATACTTACATCCTCAGGTGTGGAAATATCATTTCCAGAAATGGGAATACCAGAATCATCTTCAAAAGCTTCTATTAGCTGTCATTACAATGCAATTCCTTCCAGCCTGTATCTCTGCTGGACTGCCATCCAAACAAATGACCCGCCATGAGGAATATGTGGACAGTGCTTGTGCAAAGGGAGGCAAAAAATGCCAATGAAACCCCAAATTTAGTGAGCAGGAGCCAGCAGTGGAAGCTACAAAGGAGGTGGCCCAGCCTGGTTAGCCTCCTCAAGGCCAAAAACACCAGAACAAATCAACAAAAAAACAACCGTGGCCCTGGGTGGCAGGACAGTGTGTCAGTAATATTTGTTTAACCCTGACTACAAACTATCGGAAACAAACATGCATGGCCTTAAACATCATGTCCATGACATCATATGGCCCCAGAGAGAGGAAATTAGTGCCACAGAGGGAGGTACTTTACTAGACGCAAGCATGCAGCCCTGTGAGCATATGGTAAACTCTGGCATTGGCATAATGGGTTTGGTGAGCTCTGGGGATGCAGAGCTGGGAGCAGGGTCCCAGGATACAGACCGTGAGTACATAAGACATGTTATTTGCTGTAACATCTGGTGAAGTAGGATGACACCAAGTAAAGGCACGTCAGAGTTAAATACACATGTATAATACCAGATATTGGCATACGGATACACAACCATATTTATATACATTGTGGCAAGCATTAGAACACATCATTACAGCTTGTTTGGTCATGTCTCACTCAATGCACTGCAAAGCACAATGATCACCCAGGCAAAGGATAACACTGCTGCCCATACCAACAACTTATTGTAGGAGCTGTATCTCTGTTTACTGCCTGTTACATAATCACACAAACAACATTTCACCACATAAAGAAGGAAAAGTCCACAAAGTAGCAGACAACATAAGGGGAAAACTGGACTGGGTCATGGTGTCATGCATGACATTGGAATACTTGGCGGTCACACCTATCTTTGCCGTCATTCGGCCCATGAAGCTTGTGTCAGTGGATGCCTTTGTCCCGACTGTCTCTGCTCTTCATACTGCTGGGGCTGACTCACACTCTGACATAGCCCTCTCTGATCTGCATCTCTCTATCTCCAACACTCTGGACATCCTTGCCCCTGTCATGCAAATCCAGCTGAAGCCTACCTCCAAGTGCAACTCTTGGTATGACTCCAAACTCGCCGTCCTGAAATGCAAGTGCAGGGTGGTTGAGCAGAAGTGGAGGGCTTTGGGCGCATCCTCGACAAATTTCCCTGCTTCCTGTTCCAAAGGCAATACAGACTCTCTGCCCTGTCCAAGAAGAAAGCCCACATTCAAACCCATGTCTCTGAGGCTTCTAGCAACTTGGCTGAACTCTTAATATCTGAAAGGAACTGGCCAAGCCAGCTGCAGTCTCTACCTCTCCTGTTCCCTCCCAGCCCCTCTGTATGTCCCTGGCCTCTCACTTTACCACTAACACTCAGGACATGCTGTCCTCGATCTCCTCTTCCTCTATCTTTTACTCTCTCTCGGCCCCCCATTGTCCAACTTCACTCCCCTCCTCCTTTCTCCTCTTTCTCTCTGACAACACCTGACAAGGCTTCTAGACCAGCCTGATATATGAAAGTGTCATCCAAAGAGGTGCTCCCCTGCTCCTCCAGAACCAGCAATGACCATATTTACACCCTTGCTCCAGCCTTAGCCAATTTTTGTAATCACTCTTTCACCACTGGAACTTTCTCCTCTCTCCTCAAGGAGAGAGTAACTTGTGCACCCCCTCCTCGAAAAGCTGTCTGCTGATCCTACAAAACTATCACCTGATTTTTATTACCCCTTTCCTGAGCAAACTCCTGGAAAAGCTGGCCATCTCCTGGTTTACTCACCACACTGAATCTGTTGGTTGTCTCAATGACCATCAGTCTGGCTTCAGAGCAGCCAGAGGTATGAAAAATGCTCTCCTGAACAACAGTGAAGATCGGCTCTCTAACCTTGATTCCAGAATACCTTCTGTCCTCATCCTCCTTGATCTTTCCTCTTCTGACACAGTTAACCTTGCTATCGTGATCAATCAACTCCATGAGAATCTGGAGTCGTTGACCTCCTTCCTCTTGGACCAGCCATGCCAGGTTGAACTTGATTCCCTTCTCTCCACCAACACTCTCTCTCAGCCTGTAGTGTTCCCCAGGATTCTATCCACTCATCCTGGTTTTTCAACCTCTATTTGGCCCCTTTGGCCCATCTGATCTCTACCTTCTCCTCTAACTTTCAGTGTCATGAGGATGACACTCAGCTCTCCTTCAGGCTCCCCTCAGCCTCCTCTCCTCTCTCACTCCTTCATAGTTGTCTATTCGTGATTCCGGACTGGTGTGCCGCCAACGATTTCTCCCTTAATGTCAGTAAGACAGAGATCCTTCTCATTGGGACTCCTGCTCCCACTTTTCCTCTCTCATTCTGGCTGCCCTCCTTGGACCCTGTTTCTTCACCTTCCTGTGAGGAAAAAAACCTTGGTTTCATATTCAAATCCACTCTCTCTTTCTCTCCTTATATCTCAGATGTTGCCAATAAGTCCCACTACCAGCTGCAGCTCCTCAAAAGGTACACTTCCCTTTCTCACCTCCCCCCAGAAGCTCGCTATCTCCAGAGGCCTGGTTCTCTCTAGGCTGGACTATTGCAACAGCCTCATTCTCAATCTGCCTTCAGCTACATTCCGCCCTCCGCAACTGTTACAGAACAGGACTGCGAGACGTATCATTGGCCTAAAGCCCAGGTACTGTATCTCTCCTGCCTGAAATCCCTACACTCGCTCCTGGTGGCTGCAAGTATCAAGTTCAAGACCCTTTGCTTTGTCCACAATGCTTTCTGGATCCGGGGGCACACACTACATCCAATGCTCTCTTCATAAATAGCTTCCCTTTTGAGCCCTTCGCTCCGCTACGTCCTACTCTCTAATGGTCAGACGCTGCTCCAGGCAGAGATTGGGGGTTATATCTCTCTCCTCTGCATGTGTCTCCCCCTGGAATGCCTTCCCTGCCCTGCTAAAACTTGAGCCGGACTACCTGAAGTTCCGGAAGCAGCTCAAAACGTTCCTCTTCTCCTCTGCTTTCTCTCTCTCCTTCACCTGCTGACCTACCTGTCTGCCACATGGACTGGTTGCTTGGCTACCCTCAGAGTCTCATCGGGTACCAGGCTCTCTCTTGGTCAGTCACCCCTGCACTTCCTCTGGGCCCCCCACTCACTTAGGGGCTGTAACTGTAACCTCTAAAATAACTTGCCTCGTTGCCCTTACTGAGGGCCATCCTGCCGGTGCTGTACTTACATAGAGCATTGCTGCCCTGTTTTTCTGTCCCTCCTACTGGCACTTTTCCCCCTCCCTTGCCCCTTCTGCATCCTTTTCTCGCACTTACACGATCTAAATGACACAAGGCCTAGTAAGATTGTTTGTCTCATCCTTCCTCTGTCTTCCCGCCCTTGCCTTGTCATAACTAGAAACACTTGTGTATAGGCACATTCTAACTGATTTGTAAAGGGGGACCCTCTGCCCTCCATCAGCTTTGACATCTGTAAACACAAAGTAGGAAATGGACGCTCGGGTGCAATTTAACAGCCATCTTTAATACAGGTTTAAAAGGACATTCTGGAAGGCACACAGAGCTGCTTCATTCAGCTTGCTTTTATAGGATTTATTTCCAATGGCATAATGCTTTAATATAAGCCCTCCCTTCCTCTGATTGGATGGCTTATCTATCACTCACAAAGTCCACTGAAGCTCATCTTGGCAAGCACCGGTTGACTGACACATAGACTGATAAGCTTACTAGAGACCCAGCTGGACCTAATTACATATCCTTCAACTCCTGCCAAGAACCAGCCCTTATCTAGTTCTCGAGGTCCTGCCAAATTTACTTGCCAGCTCATACTGTGAAAAACGATATGAGCTAATTTAATTTGTTGCCAAGTAGGTAGCTGTTCTGTCTAATTGGTAGCCTTCCCATGCCTTTATCTGATCTACTATTAATCATTGTCTACCTTCCTTGACAACATTTCTAAATATGCCATCCCAGACATGCTTTATATTAACTGCTGCCAAAGAATATTCAACATCAGTATGATTCAGCTCTTTAGACACCTGATCCCAAAGCCATTTTGTATTTTGGCATCCATGTTAGAACAATCTCAGTCTTGTTTCAGCATTGCTACCAAACGGTAAATCAATTTACGTTTGAGCATAACTCATTTTCTGTCCAGTTTTCAGATTATATTTTTACATATTCATGATACATGAGTAATACTGGAGACACCCTTTACTTCCCGAGTCATTCTAACCCAAAAAATATATGTCACCCTATATGCACTCTTTATCTTCAAAACACACTATAATTCTGATTTTTGCAATACTGTAACCATTGATCAGCCTATTGTGTTATCTGTATTTAGTTTGGGGGGGGGGGGTCTAGTACCTTTTATATAGATTTATCATATCATATCATATAATATCATATCATCGGCAGATATATACATGATAAAGAATACCAAAGCCCAATGCCAATTAAAAGGTTCTTGTAGAATTTCACAAATCAGGCACACATTTTCCCCACCCCCCTGCAATGACACTGTGTACTCCATCAACTGGCAGGTACTCATGCCAGTATTCAACTTCACTTTGGAGACTGATGCACCACAATAGGGAAGCAATCATGAATAAACAAGCAGAAATTACCATTAGAGCATACCCTGAACAAAATAACTAAAAATGCATTGTGTATATCTGACACCAACAGTTTTCAGTAAATGAACGTCGTTATTCTTTGCCTAACAGAGGATAACACCAGTGAACCATTTCCCCATTGTCAAGCCATGTTCACTACCCATCACAGCCATCACCCCTGCCAAAGCACTCAAAAGGAATACTATCCCTCCAGAGGCACCTGTCATTGCAGAATAGGGCAGGAAAGTAGAAAAAGTCCTAGCCAGTTGAAGACCCCGTCACTGTGGCTGTAGGGTGTGAAATCACATAACCATTTGTTATTCTTTGGAAGTTGCTCTGGTACATACCCCTGCCATAGTAGAACCCACTGGGCACTATCAGATCCATCTCAGAATGATGATAATGGGATGATGACACCCTCCACTCCATCCCCACTGGAATTGCACCTAGTGGACCTACCAGATCCATTTGAGGATGGTAATGACACTGGCACAGAAGTAGACACCAACACCTTGGACCACGGAAGGGTATTTGTTCCAGAGAATGTTTGTCACATTCTGAAAGAAAGCCTACAGGTGATTATAATGCTGCTTTGAGGACCATGGGAAGGTTCACAGTAGTAATTTGCTACACCTCCGGCCAGCACATCCCACAGCCACTAGACATGTTGTACACAAGGATGCTGGGGTTGATGTTTAGTGAGATGCCATCCACAGTGACTGAGGGAAATGGAGGCTTGCTATGATTATAATATTACATTAAGGGGTAGAGCGTTAGCAACCTGTATTGTGATGCAGTTGTCAAACTACAAAAGATTAACAAAATATTAAACTTTATTAAGATATTAAGCCATGAATATAATATTGATAAGCTAAAGAACACAGTATATAGATAGCATAAAGCAAACATTACACACGTACTGGGTATTCAATTTAATTGCTAAAATAGTGACTCGAGAACATATAAAGTTCTGAAAATCTTCTGAGTACAGGTTGTGATGATTATTGGGACATATATAATTTGTATTGGATACTCTACATATGTAGCCTATGCTCTTTAGATTAGGCACCTTCTCAACATGTTTCTGTTCTTATTCCTAACATTGGTGAACATTCCTCAGGAGATTAATACTGTGGTCGCTAGTAATCACAAAACAATTGTGTTCTGAGTCCGGTCAATCTTTGATCAAACAATATCCACAGTCAGTGGTACTTGAAGTTGCTCTCACATTACAGGCTCAATTAGCAGGTGGGAGTAGTCGTAGAGTGTCTAGTCTTAAAAATAGAGCTAGTTCAGTTACACTATGTATAGCTTGCTGCTCTTAATCATCAAGATCAGTAAAGGTTACAGCATCAGGCGGCTCTGTTTGCCTCCATGCTGTGCTATAGGCCTAAATGATGATGGGTTTCTGTGTAACAGAAGTATCTAGACGGGACTGAATTCCTCTTGTGCTGACATTTGGTGGAGCATCTAGCATATGGCTCTCCCATGGTCTGAGTGAAGCTCTGTCTCAGACATGACATGATTGGCAGGAATCATTATCAGCATGAAAAATAGAAGTTTGAGACAATATCTGATGGTCCATTAAACCACAAAACAAAAAGATGGGCTAACATTGTTCACACTGTGCCAGCACGCAAGGGTTCCAGGTAGTATCTGGTATCCTCAAAAGTATAGAACAGTGCCTTGTACAGATCGAGACTGTATCTAGACTGTATAGATAGGGAGTCAGTCCTGCCTACATTTAAAAGCCCAACTGAGGGCTCCTAGACCACAAGCTCACCACACCAGTCATCAATATGTAATCACCCACAACCCCTGGCCTACATGGATGTAGCAAAATGCCAAAACAAATGTGAAGTCTCTACAGTATCCTTTACCTTGGGGTTTGGGTTTGGAGGGCTTTATTCGGGATGTTTCAGGAGGTGAGGGTGGATGTTCGTGTTGGGGCTGTTGGTGGGGCTGGGGGTGGAAAACTTTCTAAAGAATGTGGCAGAGGTATGGTGGAGAGCTATCCTGGGCATAGTGCAAGGGGTTGGGAATAGAGGGCTATGTTGGGGATGTTACACAGAGCAGGGGAAGAGGTTTTGTTGGGGAAGTTGAAGGGGTGAGGCGAGAAGGGTTGTACCAACAATCCTCATGTTTGCAAATCAAACAGTGAAATTACAAGATAGGCATTTTTATTTATTTCTGGACTACAAGTATTTAAATTGATGTAGTCCAATATTGCAGGGCACTTAGATAGATAATACTTGATTATCCATTCTCTGAGTCAGAGCATTGGCCTCTGTACAATGAGGAATACAGCACTCCAGGTTGTGTAGACAATACTGGCAAGGCATCTTTCACATCCTTTAAAAAGGTTTGAGGAGACCAAATGGTTAGCCTTATCTAAACATAGCCATGCCCCCTTTCAGTCGTTGGTATTTGTCAAACATATATGCAACACTGGCACATTCCACCTCTGACTTGGTGCCTGTCAAGGTACATCTCTTCCTTCTACAGCCTCATTTAATATTGGATTAACTAACACCCACGATGGTAAAAATGACATCAAACATTGACTCTGAATTTCCAACATTCCAATAGATATATTAGCAATGTACACCCATAAATCCCAATAAAGCATCCTCATGTGAGTGGCCTCCTACACTGCACTAACAGGCAACAAAACATGTTCAATATGTACATAAGCAGAGGTACCTCAAGTGACATCACAGGTGTCTGGCCGTCAGATGTAATCAACAGGTGTATTGAACTTCTGTCTGGGTAACAAGCAATGTGGCTCATCATTTTCAGGACATATGCTATGTCTACCATCATCATCATCACCTTCAATACCTAGTGGGTGGTTCTTTTGGGTGGGCATTGGCACACAATACCAATTACACATTAAATGCAACATGCAACCTCGATGTGCCCAACTTTTTGTGTCACATACATAGGTTTGCCCCCTCTCCTGCCCCTCAGTTTGCTGTAGGTAAGGTAATGAACAAGTCTGGCCTCCAGAAGTTCAATAGCCCACTCAATAGTGTATCTTATCCTTATATGAGCATCTTTGCAGCACCTCTATGAACATGTTTGTGGGTTACCATATGATGTGAAGATTCATGGATGAAGGGCATATGCAACATCATTTTTATGCATGGGACAATACATGTATGTTAGGGGTTGTGCCCATGTATTTATGACATGTGCACTTTTTCACATATTTAGGCTGCATTGGTAAGGTGGGGAAGTAAGCTGTGATTTATTAACATAAACCACCATCTGACTTCAGTATACAACAGTCTAGGGATCACTTCATTATACCAAACCCTCCTAGGCTCACTTTATTGCATAGATCCAGTGGATTAGCCCTCCCATGTTCACTTTTTTACATGCACACACACTTGCATGAACCCTTATGCCTTCCTTAGATCCCTGTGGGAGGCCTTGTCAGATGGCATGGTGGTGTTAAGTAGTATCAGGGCATCACATGTTAAACCTGAAAACCATGAACCTCAGTGGGTGATTGTGAGCTTGGCATTGCAAGTCGTGTGCATATTCACTAGGTGTTTTGCTAGCAATTTCTGCAGAATTTCTCCCTCGCATCGGGTGGCACCATGCGTCCTTTGGATTACAGGGCACCAATAAATAGGGCTAGATCAAACAATGTCTTTTATAGCATTGATACCACACTGGAGGGTACATTTTCCAATATGTTTTGAGGAATTTCAAAGGAGGGCATGTAATACCTGTGAGAGGATGAGCAAGGCTGTTGGCTCTGATAGACCATATGGTATAGATAGCACAGGAATTACTCCAAGACTCAGAGATGTTAAAGGGTTTTTATTAATATGTTTTGGCCGTCCCTCTCTCTCTCTTGTGTTCTAAAAGCACCCCATCACAGCCCTAGGTGTTTATAGCCATGGGTTAAATTACACAATCTAACCCCTACTGTCTTGTCTACGTCTTACTCTAAGGATGTTGACCTAAATCCACATTTGCATTCTTTAACTACACTCCCTTTGGGACTTCCTAATGATCTCTCTACTCTATCCAATGATTAGTGTTCTATAGCTTTTGGGAATGTGCTTTACAGATACCCAACTCTATTTGCTCTTGTGCCTGTCACATTCACACTCTACTCTCCCTTTGCTTTACTATACTGCATACATCAAACCACTCACCTCCTTCCACTCCACCCAAATCTCTCATCTTCACCCTCTACTCTTCTGCCCCTCCGATGTCTTTCCCATCTTCTTTGATGTTACTACACCCTCCTTCACACTATGACTCCATCCTCCCGAATACTCCTCCAAACAGGTTTCCCCCTGCTGCTCCAGAACCATCAAGGTCAATATGGGCTCCCTTGCTCCTGCACTCACCGATTTGTGCAACTGCCTTTTTGCTACTGGATCATTCCCCTCCTCCCTCAAGCACTCCTTTGTGCGCCCCCTCCTGAAAAAAACTTCTGAAGACCCTTCTTGTCCAACCAACTACTGCCCCATATCTATTACCCCCTGCCTTGGGAAACTCTTGGAGAAACTGGTCTTATCCCACTGACCCAGAACACTGCACTTGCTGGTTGCCATCAATCTGGATTCCTAGCATCCAGAGGATGGAAAATGCTCTTCTGAACACCTGTGAGGAACTGCTCGCATCTCTTGATTCCAACTTCCCAGCTGTTCTCATTCTACTTGAACTCTGCTCTGCATCTGATACGGTCAACAACTCCATCCTCATAAAACGGCTCCACGATACCATAGGTATCTCGGAACGGGCATTTGACTGGCTGACCTCCTCCCTCAGTGACCACCCATCCCAGGTTATTTGGGGCTCTTTCTCCTTCCCTAACTGTATTTCCACCTGTGGTGTCCCTCAGGGCTCCAACCTTTCTCCCTGGCACTTTAACTAGCTTGCTTCGCTTGCACAACTCATCTCTGCCTTCCCCCCAACTTCCAGTGTTAGGCAGATGACACACAACTCTTCTTCAAACTAACTTCCCTCTGACCCTCTCCTTACTTCCTCCATCATTCCTGACTGCTTATCGGACATTCACTCTTGGTGTACTTCCAGTGATATCTGCCTCAATGCCAGCAAGACTGATATCCTTCCTATTGGGACTCCTGCTCCCTCTTTCTGTCCCTCACTCTGGTCATCTTCTATGAGCTCTCCCCTTCTCCTTCATCTGAAGCCAGAAACATTGGAGTCATATTTGACTCCTCTCTTTCCTTCATCCCTGAAATTCAGGACCTTGCCAAGAAGTCCCACTTCCAGTTCCACCACCACAAAGGAATTCTTCTTTTTCTCACTTTCCCCCAGAAGCTCAATGTGTCTAGAGATCTTTTTCTCCCTAGGTTAGACTACTGCTATAGCCTTTTCCTTAATCTATCCTCTTCTTCTCTACAACCCCTCCAGCTAATCCAGAATAGGGCTGCATGAAATATCCTTGGCCTCAAACCCAGGTAACGCATCTCTCCAGCCCTATAAACTCTCCACTGGCTCCATGGTTGCTGCAAGGATCACATTCAAATCCCTCTGCATCATCCACTAGGCTGTCTGGGGCCAGCGACCAAGCTATTTGCAACTTGCTCTCCCTAAATACTCTCACTCCAGATTTCTACGCTCCCCCAGCACCAACTCTTTGTGTGTTAAGTGCTTCATCAAACAGCAACTTGCTGGCTGATCTCTTTCCTCAGCAGACTCCCTTCTATCGAACAGCATCTCCCTCCCTCTTCATCTTGAGCCGGATCTCCTCAAATTCTGCAAGCTCCTCCAGACTCTCCTTTTCACCTCCTCCTTCCCTTCCTCCCTCCTCTGCTAAATCCCATAGATGCTGCGATTGGTGACCAGGGCCCTTATGTGTCCTCCTGTGTCCTGGACTCCCACACCCAATCGCCTACAGCCTCCACCCCTCCCAGCATATCACCGTGGCACCCACTGGGCTATGCCACCAAAGGCCTGCACTTATTTATTGGCAGCTGACTACTCCACCAAGGCACCTACAGCTGCTCACTCCCTAACACTGCATTCTTAATACACCAAGCACTTACCATCCCACTTTCTCTGCACTTGCATATTCTGAATGCTCACAAGGCCTAGTAGGTCTCTCTCTCTGTTTCATTGTTATATGTTTATCATTCCCATGTTCCTTCCCCGTTGCCCTGTGGGTATTTTGAAACATAATTTACTTGTTGTATAAAGGCCTTACAAATGCACAATAAAATAAAAAATACATACTAATCCCTCCTCTGTATTTCTACTCTCTCCTTCACACTGCTGTCCCATCCTCTGCACTGCTAATACCTCCTCATTTCTACTCCCATCTCTGTACTACTACTGTCTGCTCCACACTACTACTCCTGCTGCCACAATATCACTACTACTCTTCCACAACTATTCAAACACTTTCCTGTCAATCAGTACAATGGACACCACATTAATTCCTTAAACTATTTTATCTAATCACACATGACACACTATCAAGCAAAATCACACAGCAGTACCCTTGAACTCAAGCATCCAACCCCTCACCTTCTCAATTAATTGCCTTCACAGTCCAATTCTACTTCCTTCCTCCTGCTGGTCTCTCGCGCTGCCTCCTTCTCCTCCTCTGACCTCACTCAAACAACCCATTACTTCCTTTTTTCCTTTGAGCCCTTTTAGGCTATGGTTTTAAAGAGCTGTTGCCGTAAGTTACCCAAATAGTGGAAAGGCAGACTGTTCACAAGAAACCTCTACTTGTATAAACTCACATAGCATCAATCAGTAAGGTACAGGTGTAGAACTCAAATGCCCTCTAAACAAGGGTTGTTAAAACTCGACATTCACCTTCCAATGAATAACATGATACATTGGGCCTCATTAGGGGCGTGGCCTGATGTCCACGGAGTGAGGACGCGAGTTCCCTGAGCTCCGTCTGGGCCGCAGCAGTCCGATCCTTTTCTAGGTGATTCTGCCCACAGACACCGCATCCGAGGAGATCCACCGGCGGCCGAAGCGGGAGTCCTTGTCTTCCACCCAACCCCGACGAAAATCGGGGCCTGGGAAGATTCTACCGCGACCCGGCGCTGGCTCCCCCTTCTTCCCGGGCGAGGCACACAAGATGGCGGCCGCCTCGCATCGACAACCCAGCGGCTCGCACTGGATCCGGGAGCCTGCGACTCGCTGACTCGAGCAGTCCCACCCTGCAGTCGAGTGCACCCCGGCTCGGGCCACTCGAGGGCACCGTCAGGACCAGGTGCAGCAGCCAAGAAGGGCCAGAAGGAAGATCGCTACGCGGCCGATAGACACGGGGAAGAGGGTGGCGACGGCATCAAAGAGGCAAGATGGCTACCGCGAGGAACAAAGCCAAGCACGCTACTCTGGACCCCTTTGTAACATCCAAGCCTGCTGCTCAATCCACACCGAAGACCTCACCAGCACAAGATGCCCCTGGAAATGAGGCCAGACATAATCAAGTGCTTGAGGCGATCGCGGCCCTGAGGACATTCATCGATACGAAAATTGGGGAGGTTAAGATGGACATACAACTTATCAGGCAAGATGCCCGCAACTTAACGGAGCGCGTCACCATAGTCGAATCCTCCCAGAAGGACATCTCAGATGAGACGACGTCTCTACAGAAAGAGGTAGCGGACCTCAAACGGAAAGTGCACTTCTTGGAGGCGAGATCCGAAGAAGCAGAGGGTCGGGCCAGACGGAACAATATCAGGATCCTGGGTGTACCGGAGGGGTCGGAGACCATGGATCCGACGGCTTATGTGGAATCCCTGATACAGCAAGAAGTAGGGGTGTCGAAACTCTCGCAGGGATTCGCCATTGAAAGAGCTCATAGATCCCTCCAGAAGCGCCCCCCGCCTGGATCCTACCCCCGCCCCATCATCGCCAAGGTCCTCAATTTCCGCGACCGAGAGGTGATCCTGAAATTCTCGAGGGAAGGAGGTATAATCGAACGGGGTGACTCAAAGATTACCATCTACCCCGACTATACCCAATCGGTGCAGAGAGCAAGGAATTCCTTCGTCCCCATCAAGGCCCAGCTGAGGACACTGAACATAAAATACATGCTGCTCTATCGATCACGACTAAAAGTAATCCACAAAGGGCGGGCAATATTCTTGGAATCACCAGAAGCGGCCATTATGTGGATGGAACACAATAACTTTGCTGAGGCTCCCAAAGAAACCACGCTAGAGGAACGCACCTAGCACGCCCAAAAAGCTGACCGCATACTAACGCGGCTGGAGCACCCATTTCTTTGGTATTATACTCCTGACCGAACTGAAGCTATACCAATACTGAAGCAAAACTACCACATCAGAAAGCTAAATGACTGCGGGCTCACTCGACCTCCCGCCTATGGACACGGACCACGGACCCACCGTTGACCAGTGCAGACCTCTTTCCTGCACGCAACCACTCGCGCCAGAGACCTGGACTAGGTCGGACGGCGCGAGGGCCCCCGAGCACTCCACCCCGGTGGCTGAAGCTGGGTGCATTAGTTTTAGTTATTTGTTCCAAGTTGTTATTGTTATGACTGTCCCAACCCGGATGAATAAAGATTTCCTGGGCCGGGGTTGGGGTGGGCCCACCCCACCCACCCCACCCACCCCACACAAGCGGCTCATCACCCACCCTACAATACGGCTCATGCAACACCGGGAGAAGGGGTGGTACACCCCTCATCGAGGAACCCTCTTATGCAATGGCAGCAAGACTCAAGCTAATTACATGGAACGTTAGAGGGATGGGAACATACATAAGAAGAAACCGGATTTTTTCTTACCTAAAGAGGAAAAAAATATCATTGGCCCTCCTGCAAGAAACACATCTCACCTTGGAGGCCACAGACAAAATCCCGAACTTCTGGGGAGGCCAAGGCAGCGGCGCATCCTTCTCAAAGTACGCAAGAGGAGTCTATACATGGGTGAGCCCGGATACACCATTCCAACAAATGGGAACGGAGCTGGATAAAGAGGGCAAGTACGTGATAGTGTGGGGCATGCTTGAGAACACTCCCCTGTGTATAGTAAACTCGTATTTTCCCCAGCACAATATACCCTCACACATCAAGGACCTATGCGCTAAATTGCTGCACTACCGAGAGTATACGTTCATATGGGGGGGGGACTTCAACTCTATTATGAACCCGGAACTGGACAGATCGACAGCTCCACGCATGTCCCATAGCGCCTCTCCTGGGGCCCTCCCCAAGATGGTGGCAGACCTACACCTAACGGACATTTGGAGAGACCTCCACCCCTCGGACAAATCATATTCATTCTACTCGGCTCCCCATGGCCTCCACACGAGACTGGACTACTTCTTCATCGCCAACGAACTAACCCCCCAAGTTGAATTGGCAGAATACATGGGCAGAACAATATCCGATCACTCCCCCTTGTTGTTGCAGCTCTCCCTCAAGGGCCCCCGCCCCCCCATCCCGACGTGGCGCATGCCATCAGATGCCTTGACCGACCCAGCATTCAAGGAAACCTTAAGAGAAAAGCTGGAAGAAAACTTAGCGATAAACAAGGGTTCGGTCGAGAAGTGGAGCACGCTTTGGGAGGCGCTGAAAGTAGTGATAAGGGGGGAGATAATCGCCGAGGCGGGCGGGATCAGGCGACAACTGAGGAGAGAACTGGAGGTTGTGGAGGAGAGAATAAAGCGACTTGAAAGTGGCGCCCCACCGACCACCGAAAGGGAGGCTGAACTGAAACTGATCAGAGAGGATTGCAGGGAGGCATGGGAAAGACTCTCGAAGTTTGACTTCTCTGTGCGCACCTCGAAGGCCCACAGGGAAGCTGACAAACCGGGCAGAATACTCGCATGGCTATGAAGGAAAGAGCACCCGAGACAGGCCCTCAAGGAGATCAAAGATGCGAATGAAAAGACTTGCAGAACACGACAAGAGATCAATGATACCTTCACGGAATTCTACAACGACCTATATACTCATGAGACGAAGGTCCCCATAGCAGATATAAAGAACACGCTGGCTGAGGTGGGACTGCCTAGGCTGAGCCAGGAACAACAGGACAAACTTGGGGAGCCTATCACGGTGGAGGACATCACAGATGCAATCAGATCCCTCTCCACAGGCAAGGCTCCTGGCACGGATGGCCTCATCCCAGAATTCTACAAGGCCTACGAGGAGATCTTCTCTCCTATACTACACGCAGTATATATGGAGGCATATGAGTCGGGCACTCTCCCTAACACAATGAGAGAAACCCTCATCGTCCCGATGCTCAAACCAGACAAACCAGCCGATAGATGTGACTCATATCGCCCACTGGCGCTCCTAAACTATGACGGTAAAATATTGACGACCATATTGGCCAAAAGGCTCTCGAGGGTGATCGGTTCCCTGGTACATGAGGACCAGAATGGCTTCGTTCCGGGGCGTAACACCTCCGCCAACCTCAGGAGGCTCCAATATATCATTTCACAGACGTCCGAAAGCGAGGAAGATCTAGCAGTACTCTCACTGGATGCCATAAAAGCCTTTGACTCTATTTACTGGGAGTGGCTGATCGAAACCCTGAGGGAGTTCGGACTTGGCGAACACTTCATCCACTGGATAGAGGTCCTGTACAGCGACCCATTGGCAAGAGTTAAAACGGGTGCCATGATATCGAGGGCCTGGCCCATCCAGAGGGGTACCAGACAGGGATGCCCACTGTCTCCAATGCTGTACATTCTAGGCCTGGAGCCGGTGGCAATATACTTCAGGAAGCAGTTCTTCGACGCTGGCATTAGCATTGGAGGATCAGACAACATCATTTCGTTATATGCCGACGACGTCCTCCTATACCTGCGCGACCCCCTGGAGAATGCCCCGATTGTATTGGATGTTCTGGACAACTTTGCAAGATACTCGGGGATAAGATTTAGCAGGCAGAAGTCTTGCGCGTTCCCACTAGCAAGACTGAAAAATAAACCTGAGGAGGAGCTTCCTGAGATCGGGATCCGTTGGCAGGTGGACACTTTTCGATACCTAGGCCTCAACATCACACATTCACCAATATCCACCCACAAAGCCAACACGGAAGCCGCAATGGGCGGAGTGCGGAGATCCATACAGTTCTGGTCAAAGCTCCCCCTCTCCATGATGGGGAGGGCGGCGATAGCTAAAATGATAATCCTCCCCAGGTTCCTCTACTATTTCACCAACGTGGTGTATTACATTCCCCCACCCTTTTTCAGGACACTCGACTCTCTGATCGGGGACTTCCTCTGGGGACGAGCCCGCCACCGACTCACACTGAATACCCTCACACTCCCTTACGCAGAGGGCGGCATCCAGCTTCCCGACTTTCAGAGATACTTTCTGGCGGCTCAGTCGACACACCTAGCAAAATGGCTCTCAGATGAACCTTCAGCTGAGCTAGAACTCCTATCCCACTTCTCTTCACCGCTGTATCCCAAGGAGCTGCTCTGGAACCCCCGACTTGGACCCCCCAACCCACCCACTATACTAGAGGTTGGAAGACGGGTATGGAACAAGGTGAGATCCGTGGCGGGCCTGCAACGCTCTTATACACCCGACACCCCCATGATGACGGATGTCTGCAAAACCTCCACCGACCTGGCAACTATGAGGAGATGGGAGAACCATGGTCTCTACACATGGGGGGACATGTTTCATGATGGCCTCTTCAGGGACTTCGAGTCGCTTCGAGAAGGAGATGGACTGCCACTGGGCCATTTCCTCTGGTACCAAAAAGTGAGACATGTGGCCAGAAAGAACTGGGTCACATGGCCTGAGGAACCAGAAACTCACCCCCTCCTGAGAGAAATGTATGACGTTGGTGACGGATGGAGACCGACGTCCAGGTTGTACACTCAACTGAACAATCGACCCAACCCAAAGAGCGCCCGGCTGAAGGTAAAATGGGAGGCAGACCTCCGGAATGAAATCACAGAGGCCGAATGGGCGAGAGCCCTGATATATCCAAAGGAGGTATCCAGAAACGCCAGGTTTAGACTGATCCAACTGAACGTATTCTACAGAACGTATATGACCCCCCACCGGATATCCACGTTCAACAACAAAGCGGACTCAAAGTGCCCCTGGTGCTCCTCAGGCCTGGCGGACATGATTCACATGTTCTGGACTTGTTCCAAATCTCAGAAACTCTGGCAGGCCGCTGAACGGACCTGCAGGAATGCTGGCCTAGAAACTTACGAGTGGACACCCAAGGAGTGCCTACTGGGCACCTACCCGAGACTCGGCAAAATCAAACACTTGACGAAGCTTATGGATATGGCCTGCCTTCTAGTTAAGAGAACAATTGCCATGGCCTGGAAGGCCCCAGCGGGCCCCAGGTATGACCCCTGGATCAGGGAAATGGAAAGATGGACTACGGCTGAGACTGTAGCCTGGGAGGAGGGAAACAGATGCGGCGGCGACGATGTGAGCAATGCGCTGGAGGCCTGGAAAGCCCTCCTTAGAGACATGGTCTTTGCAACGAGCTACAAACCTCCTTGAACCCATCCCCCTTGCATACTAGAAAGCAACAGACACTACAGACTAGCCCACCACACCCAAGGGCTCTACCCAGCAACTGTACTGAGGGAACAAAGCAGATACCCGCCTCCGGACCCACTTCCCGAACCTGGCCACATCGATTAAGAAACCACACCGAGAGTTGGGACAGTCACTGTTACTGTTATTATTATTTCTTTTCTCTTCTTTCCCCTTTTTTCCTTAGTTCGTTTGTTCTTTATTAACAGTTTTGTCGTTGGTTGTAAGCTGATCACCATATCACATTTACGCCAGTTATTGCATTTTGAATGTAACTGCTTTCAGAATCTTATCCTTGTACAAGTTTATTCACAAATGCCAATAAAGACATTTAAAAATAAAAATTGGGCCTCATTACAGGTTTGGCGGTGTGGGAATAAAGTGGTGGTAATTCTGTTACTGCCACTTTTCCCGCATTGCCAAACTACAAGTTTGCCAGTGGGCTGGCCTGATTTGTCTCCAGCCAAGAGCTAGAGAAAAGTCAGGAACCCGATTGGCAAAAGAAAGCTGGTATTATCGGCACCAATATTACCAGTGCCGCTAATACCGGCAATGGGAATTACTTACTGTTGCCGCCACCTGTAATATGCTTGTTATTTGGGCATATCAGGTGCTAGTAACCGTGATACAGTTTGGTGGTATCCCACTGGATTTCACCAAACTTCTAATCAGGGTGATTGTATTACCTGATACTTTGACTTTGTTGCGGGGTCATGCAGGAAGAGCTCTGTGTCAGAAGCAGGCCACATGAGATGCCTGTCAGATTTTCACACTGGAAGTGCTTTGTGTGGTGGCATGTGTTGTTGTTGGTCCCACACTATGAAATCATGATGCATGAGTGGTTTGTGTTCCACTGAAAACCCTGTCCCCTTACACTGGAGTCTCCCTTGATATCCCAGTGGTCTCCCTTGCTACTCCTAAAAAAAGTTGTGTTAAATTGTGGCTCATGGGCTCTGGCTAGCAGCATGTGGCTCTTTGTTTCTTGAACAGCTGGTTTTCTGATAGCTCTAGCCAGTAAGATAGCTCAGTGGGTTGAGCGCGTGCTGCTGCAGTGTGTGTGTGATCTGCGAGTTGCAGGTTCGACAACCGGCAAGGTCAACTCACCTTTTCATCCTGACGAGGTTGATAAATGAGTACCAACACAGGGTGGGTGATATTGTATGAAGATGTGTTCTATATGAAGCACTGAAGCATAAGTACTATATAATAACACATCATATTGTTTGGCCTTCGACGTCTTCTTGCATTCACAGTACTTTGGTAATATGGGCCTATACGCACTGATATTAATGATACATATAGTTATCCATTCTTGTATGAAATTCATATCACTTTAGAGTGATATCATAACCATATTTTTCATAGTGTACTTAGGAACAATGCTAAGTGATGCCACTTCCTGTTTTGTCAAGGGGTGAAAGGTCATGTTGCATCACTTCCTGTGATGTCATCTTGGGGTGGGGTCAAATAGCATCACTTCCTGTGATGTCATCTGTGGTCAAGGGTCATCTGATGTCACCTGCGCTACCCCTGGCATTTTGGTGAAATGATGTCCCTGGGTTCACCTCGTCATTTTCTTTCAGTTTGTTTTCGTTTCTTCTTTCTCTGGCTTTCTCTGTACACAATTATACTTTTGTCATCACTTCATTATTATATAGCATGGCATTAATTATTGTAAAGCGCTTTGTCATACAGAACTATAAAAACAAAGCAAACATACTGATTTAGAACACGCCATCCTCCAGCCAGGGACTCTTTCCACTGCAATGAATGCGGCGCACACTAAAAATGCTTTTTATCTTTATTTATCCTCGGGTTCTACTTTGAGAAGGCACCCAACCCATCTCACACCCACCTTAACAAATACCCCGTATCACAATGGACTATGAACCAGGCTGGTGTGTAACAATGAAATATTTATTAATTTGTAAAATTCAAAGAAAATCGAGCAAATCAACATTTAGGACAACAGTCAGACTACTGTGGCTATTCAATGCAAAAATCCTACAACACAATTCAGTCAAATTCCTAACATCATCTACACAAACCTTTAATAGAAGGCAGAAGCAAAATTACTTTTCCTCAAACTGACAGATGGCAAACAGGTTATGCACTCCGACTGAAACACTTCCCCAAATACCTACTTACAACATTCTTTGTGGATGGAAAGTAGTGGCAAGGAGTCAGTATAAAGAGGGAAAAATCAATTTTTAAATTCAACCCACCAGCCCAGGATTGGAGGCCCGAAACAAATTGAAAACCTTCAAACGAAGAAAAATGGCATACTCATATGTTACTCTTTACTTGTATATCAGTTTACAATTGCAGTGGGAAAGTTAAGACAGCAATTTGTATGGCTGTACTTAAGAGACAAGGAAGTCTACAGACTACTGAACAGGACACCAAAGCAACGTTAAGACAGACATTTGTCTGGCTGTACTTATGAGACAAGGAAGTCTACAGACTACTGAAGAGGACACCAAAGCAATGTGACATCAGTAAGAAAATCAATTTTGGGAGGAAAACAATGCAGAACAAAACACACACAGCAGAATTGCAATTTCTTATGTTATACAGGTTTTAAAATGACAAGCAGCTAAGAAAAGGGGCTTAGCTGTCAAAATCAGAAATCGGTTTTTGGGATTGAAAACAAAGGCACATAACAAGTAGGATTCTGAGGGGAAAGGATTACTCTTAATAGGATGATGGTGTGGGTTTTTCTATGGGAAATGCAAGTCAGATTTGAAAGAAAAGCGCTATACACAGGCACATTCGGTTTTGTTAGCACAATAACTGGTTCTACTGAGACTTTGAGCCTCATTATGAGTCGGGAGGTAGGGGATACCGGGCACCGGTAAGGAGACCGGTGCCGGTAATCCCCTACCACCCGATTCCGAGGTCCCCTAACGGGAACCGTTAGGGACGTGTGGTCGGACCACACGTCCCTTACGGGTCCTGTTAGGGGACCAGGCCACTAATTACGGTACTGCCATTAGCAGTTGGGGAATGGTTGGTGCAATGGGGATTTACCAGTCCCGCCAGGGTCGGACTAGACCGGTAAATCCCCATTGCACCACACCGGATGGCAAATAGCAAATAGCGCCATGACTACCACCAATCTCGGAATGAGGCCCTATATTTTAAGGACTATAGTTATTAAAGAAAGGCACTTGACATGAGGTAGTTGGGTTTGAATTGCAACCAGCTCACCGTGAATCTCCTTATAGGGGAATTCATTAATTTATTTCAAAATGGTACTAAGGACTTACACAGATAACTGAAATAATTATCATAAGGAATACGCTTGCAGATATGGACTAACAGATTCTTCTAAGGAAAAGATGAACAGATGATACTAGCAATCTGGGATCTTGTATGGGATTTTAATAGGATTTGAATAGGATATGCAGGATTCAAAAGCGAGGGGTATGTAATATGGGACTTCCAATGGGATTTTCTGTAGGATGCACAATTAACCAAGAGGGAGAAGTAGTTTTGGAGCTGGGTGAGGTGATACTTACAAGGTAAGCTTGAGTTTGGGACTTTGGACAGCGGGGCCAAGGAATCTGGTCTCTGGGACAGCTCAGCTCTCCTGAAGGGGATCGGCTGGGCAAGGTCGGTCACTGTGGACAGCGGGATGGGTCAGCTACCTTTCCTCCTTTCTGCCTATATGATTGGGTATGGCTGGATCTGGAAGGGTGGTTCTGCCTGGATCTGGATCCGCTGCGTCTGGATCTGGTTTTTGAGTTTTTGAATCTGGATAGTGGGCTGTATCTCTGTTTTCCTTGATCTTGGGGTCTGGATTTCAGTTGCTTGTCGTTAGGGTTTCCCTGTCTCCTGCTTATATAGTCAAAGTGACATCAGAGAATTTTACAATCTGGGCGGAAGTACTATGGACTTGCCTCTCAACTGGGATAGGACAGGCTACTGGAGTTCCCTCCTCCGTACGGCTGATTGGTTCAGAGGAACTGACATCATTTGATGTGTGTGATTTTATGACTTCCTTTGCCTCCCAAAAGTTACTTTTAACAAAAATAGGTTATGGAGCAAAACTTCAAATCCATCCTAGTCACTATCATAAGAAATTGATATGCAGATTCCATATTTTACAGGGAATTGGACAGTTCGATCGCCAACTCTGTGTGATGTTGCATCTCTTTTTGGCACAATTTGCCATTATAAGGAGACACATAATATTAAAAATTCTGCAAATTGCTACACATATGGCCACCACTATTCCGCATATTCTCACTTAGTATCATAATGTTGCTATATATTATTACCCCAAAATGCATTTTTTCATGGCCGTTTCAGTTCCTCACGAGCTTTGATCATATGCTTATTCTTATTTTGATTGTTTAAAAATCTGATGAAAACTGTCATAATATCACATTCACAGGTTATGCAGGTTGCCGGGAAAAATGTCTTAAATTACAAATGTCCTTTATTGTCAATGGGGTAGATTTGTCACTGATGTGGGTGTTGCTACAAACAACCACAGCAACTGTCTTCCCCTGGGTTAGTCTGAACAAAGGGTTTCCATGACACCCTTTGAGGCCAGGCAGTTGGGCTGGGGAAAAGTGTCAAAGGAAATCACACCTCTTGGTGAAAATGCTAGTTCCCCTTGGGTCCTTTGTTCTTTTTGGTAAGGATGCCGGCCAGTCTGAAGAGGCTGCAATATCCCACACTTTGTTCCTTTCATGTGCACATGGGGGCTTGTTCACTTGTGGAGGTAATTTGTTCCCTCATGGAAGGCAGGGCACCTTTGAAGTAAGTGCCTGTCAAACCAGTTCTGGTTATTTCCAAGTTTTGAATGTACATTTTAGGGTGTCATGTCACTGCAAAGCCCCCCCAACACACATATACAATACTGTTTCTGTGCAAGCAACACTGTCATTTGTCATCTTACTTTTAAACAGCATTTCCCTGATTTTCAGAAGAGTAAGTTCACACATGTGTTTATTTCAGTTCATTTTGAGTTTACCAATGCATTTTTTTTCAGCACACAGTTCCTTGTTAATTAACCTTATGGCGTGCTTTTACAGATAAGGTCAGGTTCTGGACACAGAGCGATGTACTGCCAAGCATTTCTTTGAACTTGACACGAGAAAAAGAAATATTGCGTTATTTATTTCATTTACTGCAGTTTGTGTGTCATGGTTTATAGAAAAAGAAAACACAAGCCGTGTTTACATGAAAAACCAAATCCTTTGCCTTTCAAGTAATTTCCTAGTACATCAGCTGTCCTGGAAATGTTTTGCCTCAATTCTTAGCACTCAAAAGAAGTAAAGCATGACAGGGCGGGTTTGCATGAAGGGCACAACTTTGTGATGTTTTAAAAGGAAATCAATAGCAAATTGCAAAGCCGTCTTCGATGTCATGTGTGCAGCTTTAGTATTCAGAAAACAGAACAGCAAATGTGGGTAATAATAAGCAGCGCTCAGATGCCTGAGGGTTTGTAGCTCTATATGAATGCAACATTTTTATTATCATAAAATATACTTCTAGTTCAAAGCTGGGCCAGATCCACCATGACCTCTTGGTTTCTAACTTTCATTGCAAAATAGTCCACCTTATCACACAGGTCTTTAACATCTCAGATTGTCAGGCATCAATAGATGGATTTCCCGGTTATGTTGTCTTAAATGGAAAGTGAAAATGTTTATGAGTTGAGAAATGTTTTTGGTGTTCAGCGACTGACTAAACTGGGAAATTAGCACCAAAGGCGGGTGCGTCAGCCAATCAGTTTGCTCCAAGCTCTGGCTAAATCACATGATAACAGCCAAGGTTTTGGAGCAACCCGAGTGCTTGAGGTACCCACCGGCCATTTTACCTTGAACCCCACCCACCACTTCCCTCATCTCTCCCCACTACTCCGGCCCTCCCTAGCCCCAGCTTACCTGAGGATACTGCAGTTTGCACGCCTCCAGGGCTCTCACCTCATGCCTGCCCATGGCCTGCACGGAAATGGAAGAGGGGCTTCCTGCCCTCCATTCCCATGACGGCCATGTTAAGTGGGGAAGTATCTGTGAGAAACAACGGGTTGCACGCTCGCCATGAGTCGTTGTTTCTCCCAAATATACTGCCCTTAAGATCCTGTCATGGGAGGATAGCTCAGGGGCAACGTGCTCATCTTGGAAACACAATGCCGGGGAGCAACACAAGTTCGATCCCCGGGTCCGCGCTTAGAAACCTTTGGGTATAAAGCGCGTTATAAATAACCCTTTACAATTACAATCCTGTGTGTTGACAATGGTGTGAGTATAGCAATGTGCAACCATTGTGGTGGCTGAACTGGATCGTAATGGAGCCAGAGCCCAGCTTTAAGGCCCGTTTTTCTCTGGGCTGTAACTTGGACCGAGGGCTATTACACCTGGTTCAGACTTCGGAATAGATGTGCATTGCGGCAACAGAACAAAAATGCATGGCTTTTTAACTTTGTTCTATATCTAAAGGCAAGCAGCTGCCAAGAATCCATATTGAAATAGGCAGGTGGTGTGCCCAAAAGGTGACACCCTGCTTTCTGAACTGATAGTCCCGTCCCACCAAAGTCTTTGTGGTTGGTGCCCAGTGCAGAGTGCGTCTTAGAATTAAAGAAAAGAACAGAGAGTGGAGCTATGTGGGCAACCTTCCTCCTTGTTTCAGAAATACATACCAGGAATAAATGGGGGAATAAAACAACAAACGAAGGGGCAGCACCGGGTGCAACTTTGGTGCCAGCTGCCAGCTTCAGCTGCAAGGTCTCCTCTGCTCCCGCACTGCCCTTGCATAAAAGGCAACACGTTTCTTCCCAGCAATCCCCTCGGCTTCCTTCGAGGCGCAGAGTCCTTACAGTAATTGATGAATCCTAGCCGGCAATTTGACTTTTGTTTTGTGTTTTTACATTTTCACACTGCGGAACACTCATTATGAAATCCGGGGATACTGCAGATTTTTAAGGTTAAAAGACACACAAAAAGGGAAAGCCCAGAACGGCAAACTCCCTATAATTAAGCAAGGCTTTGCTTCCTTATTTGTTTTATTTATATTCGGCAGGCATGCCAGGCCTCTGGTAGGATGATGTATGGGGCACTCGTCTGGTAGGGGCTGATGGGATATAAATGAAACTAATTAAGGAAATGTCAAACATAATTAATAAAACGGGTTTAAGTTGCGAAAACACTGTCAGCTGAATGCATCGAGGCGCAGGCGTCTCTCCTATTGTTTTAAGTCGTGTCCGCCCGCATCTTCCCAGCCCCCACTTCTATCCCTGGGCTTTCTTTGGCGCCATTCAATTAGGAATCCGAAAAAGGGGGCTCGGTATAAGCAGGCCCTCCTTTTGGTACAGTCCCAGAGAGAGAGGGTGGTGGGAGGGGGGGAAGGGGCGAATAAATGCACGTGTCGGTCTGCCGCCTGGAAAAACCATAAGAGGGAGAAAAAAATACATTAATTGCCAGCTCTTCATCTTCCCCAAGTACCGTGGGCCATTTACATAAAGACCCTGCGCCCGAGCTCGTCGCTGGCTGCCTAACAGAGCATAAGGCCAGCTGATAAGGGCTAGGTGCCGCCGAAACTGCGCATTTGCATTTTCATAATATCAAAATATTGCAGCGGCGTGATTCACTGCAGCCCATTTATTATTGATAAGAACAAAAAAGGTTTTTATAAATAACAAAAGGGGTGACCGACCTATAATTATGGCAAGCAAATTAGGGTGCGCGGCGGAGTCAGTTACATTTGCCTAGGAGTAATGATGGCCGGGACCTTTCCCGCTCTCCGGGGATTGGAGAAATAATAGATTTCCCCGCTCGCCGCAGATGGGGGGCGGGGGGGAGGTTTGGGGGGAGCGCTGTCAGCCGGGGCGCTGTTTACACGCACCAGGCCTCGGCGCCGCTCCAGTCAGGCCTAATCCTTCCGGAGTCTCGGGCAGCAGGTCCCCTTCGGGGCCCACCAAATGCCCCCTCTGCCCGCCACGCGCCCCAGAGGTGACTGGCACCCCCAAGCGCTGTCATCTCTTGAATGGAGAGAGAGAAAGTATGATACGCAGCCGTGGGATAACACATCATCGTCACGTGACCGCAGCGCCCACACGATACGACGGAAGCCACACTTTACGCACACGTGCCCAATTTGGCTGATTCAAGCTACTCATTTCTTACATCTTTCTGATATAGTCAAAGCATTGAAAGGCAGTATGCCTTTAAAGGCCCATGTGTCAGCTAATCGTTATTATTATTATTATTATTATTATTATAATACATGACAACCTTCAATTCCCGGAAATAATGTTATTACTGTTGAAGTGTTAATAGAGCTTCGGTCCCGTCTGTAGTCAGGCCCCCTAGCCCCGGTACCTGAAAGAACTCACGGACACAGGTCTGCTTACTAAGGAGTCCCAGTGGCAACTGCAGAGCACGGGCTCTCTTTATTACAACGTGAATGCGTGCCATCGCTCTGGGTCGTGCATGCGTACATCACTTCACTCCGTAACAATTACAGGCTAGTGTGACATCACAACTGGCCTGTACTAGGAAAATGACATCACAACTGCTGAATATTCAGTTATGACGCTTCCGTTGTGACGTCACAATGCCCGCAGCCAGAGCCAGCAGAGGTCAGTATTCCAGCTGTCAATGCAGCTGTTAATTAAATCCATAACCAGCTTTTCAAATTCCTTCCTATTAAATAGTTTTCTTTGACACATTACAGTGATCAATTGCCAAGGAGCTGTTTACGGTAAAATGTTTAATTTGTGCGTTGCTGAAGATTAACGCAGGTGAGCTAAAAACTGAATGTAACTACTTGTCTTAAAGTGCAAAATGAAATCGTGTTTTTTAATGCATTTTATTAAAAGGTTTTAACTATTTTTCAGCAACACATTGAAATCTGCATATTAGCTTTTTAAATCCAAACAGATTCGACATTGATTGTATGGACCAGCTAATGGGTGATCTCTTACATTAGATTAAGCAAGAGGCCAGGTATTAATGGGAATGACAGTGTGTGGTCATGTATTCTAAGTAATAAAATACACCCTTCCATATGTAAAAGGGATATTGCAAGCATGGGTGTAATTATAGGGGGTGGCAGCGGGTTTTGTCCCCCCCAACTTCTGTGGCATGCCTTTTTGTCCCCCCACCTTTTGGAGGGAGGTCAGGGGGGCTGCAATCATCAATTATGTAATTGGACAGCGCAAGCCCGGCTGGGGTGCCCAGCAAGGCTTGTGCTGTCTCATTACATACAAAGGGGGGTCTGGGAATCTCTCTACCAGCACGAACACAGCCCAATGACCTGTTCTTGGGTGAGTAACCCCTGGGAGAGACTCTACCTGTCTCATTACATAATGCTGAGATGCCTGGCAGCTGCGCTGCAACCCATTCAAGCCCAGGATGCTCTGCATGGCTCAGTCCTTCACCCTGGCTGGCCTTACCCAAAGTCAGCAGGCAGGGTGCTGAACTGGGTGTTGCAGGGCCTGGTGCCTGTGCTGCCATGCTAGCAGCAGCACTTCCGGGGGCCACGGCGCAGAGAATCGCTTTCCGGCTTTGTGTTCGTGTGACACACAAACAGGAACTAGGAAGCACATTCAGCTTGCTCGTTCCTGTCTGGAGGTGCGTGTGTGCGAGGAGGTTAGGTCGGTGTAACATGAGATGAGGCGCAGCCCAGCCACTTCGTAGTTCCGTGACCTCATAAAGGTACTGAGCCTACCTCTATTCCTATTCCTCTATTCTCATTCCTCTATTTGTTCAGCAACTTGAAATATCCTTATAACGTACGGTAGGGGGTATTTTATCTCATATATTATTATTATTATTATTATTATTATTATTATTATTATTATTATTATTATTATTATTATAAAAATGACTTCCATAGTTCCCAAAGAGGTGCACTCTACATAAGTTCAACAACCCGGACCACCCATCAGCCTCTCCCCCGAGAGTCAGGCATGAGCGTTATAAAAATATCTGACCACCTGCGTACCTTGTTCTAACCGCAGACCGATCCGGACGTTTTCCTTTCGGTCGCTTCTATAAAGCCTCCATATGACAGATTTGAATCACACGGTGCATGTAATGTGTTCTGACGCTCAGGGACGTTATTTCCCCAGCAGTGTGATTTATGAATTTGCAGGGACTGGAACAACTGGTGCTTTACTTGTGCCGTCTCCATTCTATTAATGGCAATTGGTGTTTTATCGGGGTGAACTTTGGTTTAGTAAGGTGTTCCACTGAAGCTGTTAATATGTCATGGCTCCTAATACAATTTGCGGTTTAAAAATAGCAGCATGATTGGATTCGGGTGTAGGTTTCAGTGTTTTCTCCACGAGCGACCCTAATAGATACGGATAGCGGCAATTTCACACCATCTCAGTGCATCTGTTAACATTGTAGGAACTCTGTGCACAGCAAACTGCAAGAGTGGGATTTAGAGATGTAGTGAGGCGCAGCATGTGTCATGTTTGACAAATTCTGCACATTTTTCAGGCCCGCCAATGTCGAGGAACAAACCTCTTTGATTCATTCTCTGTTGAACTTTCTGTTACAAGACTATGCTATGATATTCTGAATATAAGGTACGTTGTCGGGGCATGTGTGAAGTGCCCATTTGCTGTTTATCTCCTCCCTCTAAGCAACTCTGTCATTTGGCTTCTCTAACCCAATGCGGCCCACCGACAAAAAAATCTAGAGTTGAAATGGATTCCCAACCTGTTGTATTTAATGGAACACGCAGTTATGACTCTCAGACAGTATCTTCAATGTAGGGCTGTTTATTGGTTACAACATACATCGGTGGTCATCTAAACAGGTATAACATGTATTACTAGTCACAGCCACCGGTCATCGATTTCTTTCCTTGTCAGGTCTTTCTCTTTCTTAACTGATTCCATGAAACACTCATCCAGTCAGCACTTGTAAGTTCCATGATGTCATCAGCCGGATTACTCAGGCAAGGAAGATAAGGATATAACATCCACCCCACACCAAATGTCTTGCTAGTTCTCAACTAAAGAGGTGATGGCTGGAAGGTTTAGAATTAATCTTAACCTCTGTCATTGCTCTTGGCAACCCTCCAGACCCTTGTTCTTTGCCTGCCAAGCCATTACTATAGGGGAAAGACCATATCCAAATCAGGCATGGTCCCTCCCCAAAAGTGGCAGACCGCCTGAACTGCTAGGTCATATCCCTTCTGCAGAAGATCTTAAGCATCCCCAAACATGTTTCAGCCTCATTGGGCCTCATGAGGAGTAGCTTGGGTCTCTAGGCCCAGCAGTCACAGGGCCCGTTCATGGGCATACCCATCCCTCTGGGTTTTGCAACTTCTGGAACCACAACCTGCAATTATTTTGTAAACAGGCACTCCTATGGGCTGCAGTACTTCATTACAGTATATTAACATAATCAATCTCCTTCACCTTTCCAGAGCAGACCTTTCGGCCAAGTTATCAATTCTGCATGTGTCAGAAGTGCTCTCTGTTGCCCCCTTTCAGCATAGAATTGTAACTGCAGTTCTGGGAGAATGAAGGTGCAAAAGGCTTGATCATAATGCTATCTCAGAAAGAACCCAGCCTCAGCCTGAAATGGAAGTTCATTCTACACCAGTAATTATGCCATCGCTGTAGGTTTCTAAAAGGATTTCAGGAGCCATAAGTGGGGAATATTCATAGCATTGTCTTCAGAAGGGTCTGATTTAAAAAAAACTCAAAGAATTGCTTAAATAAAACTAAAATTACTAAGCTAAAAAAAGCCTAAGTAGAACGTAAGCATTTTTTTGGCATACGTTTAACTTACGCTGTTTGTTTAGATTAGCAAATTGGCTCATAATCGGCTCCATATATATGTATTGGGCTGATGTACTAAGCTAAAAAAATAGTATTGTAAGCAAAACCAAAGCCATTTTTTTTGCAGAAGTTTTACTTAGGCTATTTTTTGACCTCAGGAAATTAACAACCAGACGACTTACAAATTGAGTGCTAACCTGATATGACAGTATTTGAAGTATAAATGTTCTTATCAGTCTAGAGAACCTGAACATTCACTGTGTGTAGCGAAAATGTGTGAGTGGGAACACTTTTCCGCACTCCTCCTGGCTGTTGCTAGAGCCTATTTCAGCTCCTGTCCACCTGCTAGAGCTAGCATTAAGCCCTTGGAAAGATACAATGGGGTTATCATGTGGCCTGGACTGGGCGCTTGACTTTTGCCGACAGGAGAGTCCAACCAGTGGAGCTATGCTCGTCCCTCTCCATTCCCTAGACCTTATGGTATGTATTAATGTACACTTATGGAGGTAATTCTGTTTCTTAAAGGAGAGTCTGCTAATCAAACTCACATTCCATAGATCCCCACACCAAAAGCATAGTGCGTCCATGTACCTTCTCTGCACCAGTGACCTGACATCTGCATCCCTGCCCTCCAGTGGCAACGGAAGGGTTCAAAGGTCACATGTGCATCCCTGACAGCTGTTGTGACTAAAAGGTCATAGCAGCCAGGGGTATCATTTTGACCTCTGCACTTCTGAACTGAAATTAAATAACTGTTGCCTTGTCCATTCAGTCTGGTGGCAGGTTAATCTCTAAGAATAAGCCAAAACCTGGTTATCGTATGGGGACTGATAAGAGCACACAACTAGTAAAGCCATACAAAATTGATATCAAACAAGTGTCAACTCTGTGAGACCAGGTCAATTGTGCCAAGATGATGCATATTCATGGCTAGCCTGTCCATCTCTACTGCTCCCAGTGAGACAATAGACAGGATGATGCCTTCCTTTATTTCCCTGGAGGCGGGGGAGGGGGCGGTAACACCAGTAGACCTCCTGGGAATACTGCTTCAAAGGGGCAGTCACATAATAATGGACAACCTCACACCAGTGTGTTGCACTGCATAGGGCCATTTGAAGTAAAAAAGCATGGAAAGGGGCAGAGTCCGAGTAGCCAAAGTGGGATAGGTGGAACTGAGAAGGAGTTACACACTTTTGCTTTTCAGTTGGGACTCCTTCCCTTCCTGCCCCTTTCAATTCTCTATAGGACAAGGACTCTGAGGGTAGGTAAAAGGCAATGTCTCTTGTGACAGAAAAACATATTGGCACGTTACAGCACGCTTGCTTCATTCCAATCCTAAATAACAATTTGCCTTTTTATGGAAGGACTCCTTCTTAGACTCATCTTTGCAGTTTCAAGAATAATTCACTGGGCGTCTATTGGGAGTGCAGTCCATTCCATAGTCATCCAACAGTGGCATCCAAGGTAGAGGAGAGGTCAGGGCCTTGACCATCCCCAGGGAACAATGGGGGTGACTCTGGTTTGGACAAAAGTCTACCCATCTGTCAGCTGTGCTGGAACAAGGCTCCTCACTAGAGGTGACAAATCCTGTGTAGGTGCCAGACAAACTCCCTGGAGTCGGAATGCAGAACAATAGGACTTTTTTTTTCCTGGACTCTCCGGATCGGGAGCTTTGCAACAAGAAAGCCCAAAAGAAACAGGAACCACTAAAGCTGACTTGAAATGCAAGGATTTTGTCTCAATGCCGACTCGATGCTGGCTCACTCCCTTGATCAATACATCTCACTGCATCTCAAACCACATTGTCCACAAGCAAAACACACAGAAGCCGAGTTCAACCTGTTGGACCATCCAGATCAAGGAGCTGCCCCATGATCCATGAACATCCCTGCTCAAGTACCCATTACCATCTGCAGCTCCTGTGCTCTTTCCAACAGTTGTGGGATTGTTGTGTGTGTTTTTAGATAGTCATTTGCATTTTGTATTGTTTCATTAAAAGTCTATACTTTTATAGAACCTTCGGCAGGAACATCTGCTTCTAGTAGGGAATACTACGACTATTGTAGATGGGGGCCAAATCTGAGTCTCCTTCCCCCCACATGATCCTCAGCATTAAGGCAGAGAAATGACAGGCGTGCCTCACTTATAGGCCCATCGCCATGAACATTCGATGTATTGCAGGTGTGAGAAGTGCTATTCACTCAGACAGCCATTCAGACCATACCCAATCGATGTCTTGGATGATATGGAAATGACATTGATCGAGCAAGTCAACTGACTACAAAGACAGAAATCAATGACGTCGTCACCGACATCACGACATAGCAGCATTATACATAAAGTACATTTACATCCATTCATGAAGTTGCATGAACATGCACAAGTTTATTACATATAAGCATAAAGCACATGCTTCTGACACATGTATTTAAGAGGACAGATACACGTACATATTGTTGTGTTCATATCTTTCACCAAAGCTGAAACCACAAGATGCAAAGAGTTCATATATTTAGCTTGCGCATGCTTGACTGCTATTAACATGGAGCAGCCATAGGGAATGATATAGAAGTTAAAGGCCTCTGAAATGGATGGCAAAGGAGAGAAAAGCTTTGAGTATATGGAAGAGCTGACACAATCGCTGCAGCCAGATGCAAGCTGAAACAAGGTACTCAGCCAAGGACAAGTAGAGATGAAAACATTTTCCAGTTACCAAGACAATAAGCTACCTGCAGAAAGTCAGGCTAAAATCCTCATAATTACAGGCTAGATGGCTTAATTTCGTGGTCTCAGCATACGTGACCCAGATGAGCAGGACAATGCCCATTCAAACAAGGTAGAGAAGGAGAGCCGTTCCCATAAAATCAAGGGAGAGTTGCATCTGGGTGTTCAACTGAATGCACTCTCACAGGCTAAGGTGATCGGACAATGGAAACATTAGGGAACAGTTCGCACCTCCATGTTCATTCCCATTGCCCAGAAAAGCTACACTCAGCCTGGTAACTGTCCAAAGTCCCAAGGATGGGAGGACACAATCTGCCCAATCCAGATTCAACTTTCATATGGGGATAATTGAATGGCAGTGACCCTCTGTGACCCTGCAATATTGAAGACTGCTACTAGTAGGAGTGGTTTTAGGAGGGGCTTCTAGACATAGCTATTCAACTGTAGGACTGACCTATATATTCTCTATAGGCAACCTGCTCAAACTGATCAAACTGATCAATGTAATCAGCTAATTGGTTTTTGGGGTTGGAACCTGAATTTGTGACATCACACTGGGATAAAACAGGGTGACACACGCTTAGAAGACAAGAGCTCTGGAGCACATCTGTAGTTCTGATGTGATCCCTGTCATTTTTGTTTGGCTAATAAAAGTCAGTACACTTTGCCCCATGGCTGAGTCTCCCGTTCTTGTGGCTGGGATTCTTTGACGGGCCAGAGAATTCTCTGCTAATAATTGGGGTGACTGTTAGAGTCTCGGCCACGCTTTACACCATTATTGTGAATTTAGGAGAAACATACTTTCCCCAGCACAACAATAGTGCATCTTGCACATTCCTAGCATTTTTGAATTAGTGCATACAGATTGTATGCATGTACATGTTTTTATTTATTTATTTAGTTATTTATTTATTTATTTATTTAGTTATTTATTTTGGCATTTATATAGCTCACAAAGCCCAGAGGCATCTAAGCGTTTTTACGTAAGAAGTTTGTTACATTCAAGATTGCAGTACAGTCATGTGTGATGACAAGGAAACAGGTTACATCATTGTCTTACAATATTTCCATAGATACCCTAACTAAGCAATCACATTTTCCAATTCCATGTCGTGCCTAACATCATCATCTTGGACAAAGGCCCCCCACTACATAACCTGCATTTTGAGCACATCTTTGGAACTTACTTGGTATCCAAAGATCGTTATGGTCTGTATTTTGTTCTCAATCAGTCCCTCGCACACTACTTACGCTGTTTTGTATCAGCCTCTCAAGTCATCCGATGTGAACTCTTGTCAATGTCATAATTTGCTGAGAATACTGCTGCTCATGCGTCATAGCCACGGTCCATTCTAGTGAACGTATGGTTATCATCCTGAAGTCTTTCCTACCGCTGCCTCTACCGGCTCTTACCTTTTGTCTATACAAGAGCTGATCTCAGACATCCAATAAGGCTACAAGAAAGCTATGATTTATTTGAAGAACATCTAAGCAAGAGAACCATATTACCAACCGGTTGGTACCATCTGAGCTATCCCCCAGTGCTTTGGACACATCTAGATCATTAAATGCCTACATCCTGTGGAATTGTGCCCTCCAGTGACCTTGTTGCTAGTGACATATCACACTTTGCTCCATGTTTCCCAGTTGAAAGCCCATGTGCCTGATCGTGTTCCTGTGGACTCTGGGTGGTCCTGAGTATGAAGTGTCTCACATTTGCAATTCCAACAGTCACCTCCACTCTTTGTCGGAATTGCATTTGTAACTGGGACTTCACTCCCGCGTCCATGCTATGCTCTTTGTCCACCGTTTTCATCTTTTCCATCCTTGGAAACCTGGTCCCGAAGACTTGGGGAGGGGGCATACAGTCACAATGTTAAACCTTTCCTTATGCTCCCTTTGGAGGAGGTGGAAACTCAAACCACTCAAGAATCGCTGTTGTATTCAGCTGCATCCCACCAAAGATGGCCACTGCCTAAGGCCTACTTTTCCCGCCCTTGATAAAATGGCCAGAGTATCTACTGTGCAACAGAATGACATCACTTCAAGATGGCACCAGCGCATCCGCACCACAGATAAAATAACACTGAGTCTAACGGAAGAAGCGTCGCAACACATGTGTCAGTACTTATAATCTAGATGCCCGCTTCTCTGTTCCTCTGTTTCCTCAGTCCTTTTTCATGGACCCTCTTCCTGATTCTCTCCCCTTCCTTCTGCTACTATCCCTCCTTCCCCCACAGCTATTGCCACTGCAAGGCTCACTTATGCTGTCACTCCATTGTGTGCTGCATGAAGAAACTCCTTGCTGCTTCTGTCTGTCTACTTGACATCTGGAGTTTTTTTCCCCCATTTGGGTTTTTTCCATTCTGGCACCCGCCTGGGCTCACCTGCCTTGTCAGGAATCCATCGGTGGGCAGTGTGGGCTCCACCGGAGACTGCCCAAATATCTGCACTACAAAGTAGTGCTTGAAGTACAAGCATACACGTCAGGGCCTCATTACGAGCTTGCAGGTCTGAATACAACGGTACCGGTAAGCTTGCCGGTACCATTATATCCGGACCGGCAAGCAAACTCTGAGTTGTTGCCTTTCATTCCTCCAGGTCTGACCTGGCAGAATGAAAGGCACCCGCGAGCACAGCATGCCTGTAGCACAGGCACTGTTATGAGCGGTGCCGGTGCTACAGGCATCCCCATTCCAATTGAGCCCTATGGCCCGATTCCAGCACGGCCAGAATATCCCAGTAATTGCCCATCCACGGGTGCCAGACTTTCTTGCAAGTTTGGAGGTAGCCTTGCCAGTTTTACCGGCAAGGCTATCTCCAACCTTGTAATGAACCCCATTTGTCTAGATTCCTACGGTACGTGACACACTTTTACACATAAACTGCAATAAAATACATTTGATATATTATGAAATGTTCTGGTTCAGTCTTCTTTCTAACTCCCAATGCATTGCTTCATGTGCATTGACTTGTTCTGGAGATGCTGTTTAAGTAAAAAGAAAATGTTACCCTTAGTGTGACACATGTGAGGGGATACAATGTATGCATTCCTTTTAAACTGTGTCTTGTTATTTTTGTTAATACAGTACATGTCGGGTTGATTTGTTGACTCTACATCTTTATTCCCAAAACAGATCATCGCAGGGGAATATATATATACCCGAAGGAATGTAACATTCAACCAAGATTAGTCTAATCACTTTATAAAATTAATGTCAGAATTAACACAGCTGAAAGGAATAATCCCCATGTGAAACTATTCACTGACACATACAAATGAGACACTCAAAAACAACTGAGGCCCATCAATTCCTGTTGATAAGGGAATAGCCTTCGCGGACAAGGACTACATGTAAGGGATTCCTGACAAAATTTTAGTTGTCATTTCACCAGCTCGAACGGTCAAGAAACTGCAAATACTCGCAGAATAACTACACAGGAGGAGATGGAAAACACATCAGGGATTTCAGGAAAAGCAAAAATGTGCCCCTGTTCTTCCCATGTATTTAGGACAATCAGTCTGATATTAAAAATAAAACATAGGCCATTGGGATCCACTCTAAGATTAGACTGGGGATTCCCTGGTGTTTTTTGCAACTAATCATTTACTGAGAACAGGAGCATCATGAGTGGAACTAATAATCAGCAAGCAGTCGCAGTTTTATTTTCAAGTCTGCATGTGGGGCCTGACATATACTGGACAAAATCATTGCGATTCCAATAGTCCCGCCATGTTATGATCGTGAGTCTCAGGAGTGTATGGACACTTTCAACTCTTCCACTTAAATAAGTCCTCACGGATGTGCATCTTGATCATGGCATTGAATAAGACCATGCTCTATCCAGTGAGTTCATCACTTTCAGATGGATGGATCCAAAAGTTCCAACTCCAGCTCGCCTACGGCTGTGTAGCTCTTGAGACAAAATGGCTATAGGCGTGTTTTCCCTTGTTGCCTAGCGCTCTCTGTGCTCCAGCTTCTCAGTAAATCTTTGTTATGAAGTCTTCTGCCTAGTTCTGTGTGAGCTTGATCAAATAAGTGTGGTCAAACCCTGAATCACTTGATTTTCTCATATCTCAGATTCAGGACAAATATGTAATGTACATTTGATATCACGGGGCCCCGTCGAGGGACTGAGCCAAAAGATAGAGGGTGTTGTCTGTGCAGATACAGAAAAGAAACATGGAAGCACCT